>NC_084484.1:151708088-152427254 GCF_030035675.1 Rhineura floridana
CCATGTTTCCTAGCCACAGATTACACTCTGTCAGGCAACAATCAAGTAGACAGGAGACAGTTACTTTTCTTGCCTATCTAATTCTATACCTGGGCCAGGATTAAAAAGGCTTTGCATCAAGTACCTCCTGTCAATTAGGTTTTACTTTATTATTTTCCTTTTTTTATATACTAATATTCATACAAATATTATTTGTTACAAAGTTATCAATTAACCTTAAACAGTTAAATATAACAAAATAAAAGTACTTGATCTCATATACATCTTCATACAACAAAATAAGGGTATTCTCTCATCTATTCTGATGGATCACATTGTTTCAAATTTTTGTCATTTTATCGTAACAGTTCCATAAGAATCTTAAATGTCAAAATACTGTAAATCCATAGCCTATATTAGATATCCACCTCCTCCTATTATAGTAAGAAATAAACTTTATCAATCTATTTATACTGTAGTTATTACTTTGTCTGCCAGTGTTACTCCCAAAATGCAGTGGCTAAATTACTGCTTGGGGTTTCAAAACAGCTGCACTAGTTGCCAGTTTGTTTCCAGGCCCAATTCAAGCTGCTCACCTTAGCATTTCAAGTCCTAAATCACTTAGGTCCTAAGTATCTGAAAGATTGCCTCCTCCCCTACGGAGCATCTCAGATGCTGTAATTAACAGAAGGGGCCTTCTTGGTAGTTTTCCTGCCCACAGAAGCCTGGCTGGTGGTGGCCTGGGAAGAGGGCATCCTCTGTGGCAACCCCTACTTGGGGAACTCCAAGGTGTGTCTGGCTACTTTACTCTACAGTTTTTGGCAAATGCTGAAGACACACCTCTTTTCCCTGCCCTTTGACATTTCAGATGTATATTTTTAGGACCCACCCTATTTTGTGATGTTTATTATTATAAGCTGCATTTCAAATTGTTGTAACCCATTCTGGGATCTCAGGGTGAAGGGTGGGCAAAATATTAAATTATAACTGCAAGTAGCAAGTCAGCTTAGTCATTGTGGCAAATTCCAACAGTTTATTGTACCACTCTTTGACAGATGGAATAATAGGTTGTCTCCACTTTTTCACGTATAGAATCTTTGGGTTTAGAGGGGTTTCTCAAAGTGCTTAGCCTCATGCTGCAAGGCAAGCCACTCTGGGAACGGCGGGGGGGAGGCACTCTAATTTGTTTTAGGCTATAATATCAATGAATCACAAAAAAATATTGCTCATTGAGCATCATCTGATAATTTGTATTGCCTGGGCCCTTGGGCTTTCAGGTTTGAGGGAATACCAAGGAATCAATAAGAGAGATCTCTAGGTCTACTTACAAGGAGATAGTTTATTGAGTAATAACAAGCATGCATACCCAGTGGATCAGACTGCAAGGTTCCTGCACAGAATGTTGACCAGTCTGAACACCGAACTGGGCAACAAGAGTGACTTATATAGCAAAATCTTTGGCAAGGCGCAATGTTGACAGATACATGATTAGCTGCTATCTTACATCAAATCATCACTTCTTGAAAGGATACATGATTAATTGCTCTGTATCAGGCTAGGCATCAAAGCATTTCTATGGATAATAGGTTATGATTACTATCTTCGAAGAATCACAGCATTTGATCTGAAGCATCATAGTACTTGATTGATTATACATTTAAAGTGAGAAGACATTGTGCTAATTAAGACTCCTAGCAGGCATATCATCTTGACCTCTGAAAGCTCCATTATCCATTAGACCATTATCCTTTCTAGATAAGACTTGGAGCTGCTATCCTTGGCAGCACATCAAACGGTCAAACCCCTCCCTGGCAAGGCCAGCTCATTTGCTCCTCTGATAAGGACCAGGTGAGCTATGAGCTAACCATTGACCGTTCCTTGACCTATCTCGCTTGCTGCCAAAATGAGCTAATTGGGTACATTGGCCGTTCTTTGACCATCTGCCAAGCTGCCAAGCTGCTAAATCATTGCAGATGCTGACAGGTACCAAGGCTCAAAGGAGAGGGGAAATCACACACAAGCTTCCATGCCTAAAGCGGCTTTATATTTGCCCTTATATTAGATTATATTGCCCACCGGCCTATACATAATTGTAAGTTTTTAATAGTAGACCATTATCATGGGTTCACTGTGGTATTCTTTATATCGTCATATTTATCTGGGGCTAGACTTAACCCATCCTAAGAGGAGAGCCATTAAAATCAATAGGGTTTTCAAAGGATTCTTCCAAGCATGAACAAGTCTGAATCCATTCCACAAAAAAATAAGGCAATACAAATAAAGATAATCTGAATCAAGCCCAAGGAGCTAGAATAATTTTACACTTTACTGCAGCAGTTTTACTTAAAAACGATTTATAGATAGCCCTTTTAATTGGCAATGAACATTATAACTTGCACAGTACTCTTATTTTCTGATATTATCATTTGACATCATTTTAGCAAGTTCCTTTTTAAAATTTTGCATGCTTTTTATCACCTTTCAAAGAATATAATTACACTAATGTTGTATTATTTATTCATGAACAGAGCTAAGTGAGATAATAGCACCCTTGGAATTTTCACATGAATGGAACAATCCGTTCTCAATGTTGAAGTTTATTAAATATTGCATATCAAGTTTTGCAACTACAGTCAAGCTTTAAAATATGAAAATCTTCCATGTGTAGAAAATATAAGATTGTCAACTGAATGCTATTTTGGTAGAGACAGAATTCCATTAGAGTATCATTCTAGTACAGTAATGGACTATATTCAAAATAACAGAAACAGAAATGCATTTAGTCATTCCAACTATATTCTGAATTTAAACGAATAGCATAATTGCAGGCATGCTGCTAAATTGTCTGTACAGCCTTCAGCAAACATCAAGTAATAAGCGGAATTTATAGAACCTAATCATTTTATATGGCTTTAATCCAGTGATAGTCTTAGCATCCCAAAGGAACCTAAGAGAATTAGCCCAAGCCCCCAAAATCAAAATGAATTTCATAAGCCTTGAGCAACTCATTCACATACATCTCTATGCAGTAAAATGCAAAATGTTCAAAGTTATTTAGAGTAAAAAATTAAAGAGTTCATTTACAAATGTCACATAAAAGCGTATTTCCTTCCATTCCCATCCATCCTTATGTTAAATAATCTCTTTATTTCTTATGTATTTTGATGTCTGCAAGCATATTCAGCCAGGTTCTTGAAATACCAAGTAGAAGGATGGTATGAGAACAAAACACAAATGCAACTCTGAAAACTGTTAAGCCACAGTATTTGGATGTGCATGATAAACGGCCAGTTATAAAGAATAGTATGCTACAGTTACTACAGTCTTACGGACACGGGTAGCACACAGAATACATGTCACTGTAACTACAATGGCTCCCACTACTAGGCAGTGGGGGAGATCCACCCCAATACATTAATGTCAGCTGCAATTCTAATATAAAAAGTACTGCCAGAATTAGCATTTAGAATTGTATTGTGTTAATATAGCTTGACTCCGTTATGCCCCAAATATCTTTGAGATACTACATAGATGAACATCTTCATGCAATTCCTCCTATACCCCTCAATGGATAAGTCTGCACTATATGGCAGTTTTGTAGAATTGCACTACACAGTTTCTAACAATGATGGGTATGGTTTGTGGTTCAGCACCAAACCCTATCCTATATAAACACATATTATCATGATATTGCACTCAGTGGCCATGTTTGACTGTTCATAACTTCATAAACCATATTTTATGAAACTGTGAATGAGTCCCGTGGCTGTGTGCTCTTCCCCTTGCTCCAGCACAGAAACCCAGGTTTGCATTGAGCCACAGTACCCTATTGCATCTGAGCCAGGAGGCAGTAGCTTAATGTCAAGTAAGAGTAGCTTAAGGCCAATAAACTGAGTCTGAATCCTAGCAAGACGGAGGCGCTGTGGGTTGCTGGTTCCTGAGTTCGGATAATTGGTCAGTTGCCTGCTTTGGACGGGGTCGTACTCCCTCTGAAAGAGCAGGTCCGTAGCCTGGGGGTGCTCCTGGATCCATCTTTGTTGCTAGAGGCCCAGGTGACCTCACTGGCTAGGAGTGCCTTTTACCAGCTTCGGCTGATAAGACAGCTGTGGACGTTTCTGGACTGGGATAGCCTGACCACTGTTGTCCATGCACTGGTAACCTCCAGGCTGGATTACTGTAATGCGCTCTATGTGGGGCTGCCCTTGAGGTTGGTCCAGAAGCTGCAGCTGGTGCAAAATGCGGCGGCGAGACTGCTCACTGGAGCAGGGTATCGTCAACATGTCACCCCGCTACTGAAAGAATTGCACTGGCTGCCCATTTGCTACCAGGCCAAGTTCAAAGTTCTAGTTTTGGTGTACAAAGCCCTATACAGCTCGGGACCAGGATACCTGAAAGACCGTCTTATCCCTTATATACCCAGTCGATCACTGCACTCTGCAGGTGAGGGTCTCCTGCAGATACCATCTTATCAGGAGGATCATTCTGCACAATATAGGAAACGAACCTTTAGTGTGCCAGCACCTACCCTGTGGAATTCCCTCACTTTGAATATTAGGCAGGCGCCATCTCTGCTATCTTTTCGGCGCCTTTTGAAGATTTTTCTTTTTCAACAAGCCTTTTAAGTTGAGACCTATCCCAGTCTGTGTCTGTGTCAGAATTGCTTAATATGTTTTTTACTAATGTTTTAACCCTTTTAAAAAGTTTTTAAAAAAAATGTTTTTAACACTGTTTTGTCTTAATGTATTTTAAGATTTGTTTTTATGATGTTTTAAAGTGTTTTTAGTGCCTTGTTTGCCACCCTGGGCTCCTACCGGGAGGAAGGGCGGGATACAAATTAAATAAATAAATAATAATAATATACCAGGATAATGGGCTAGGATCAGATCCAGTTCTCCTTTACATTTGTTTTTATGTGGGCTCTGTTTTCTGCTTTGTACTTTTTACTATAATATTATAATATTATTTCATTTATTAATCACTTCCCATGAGGCATCTTCAGGCAATTTTCAGTATAGCAACATGTATAAAAGTTATATATGTAAAAACAGTTAAAATAATTTTTAAAAAACAAATATAAATATAGAAGCAGTTTAAAATAACAGCACATACACAAAATTAATTCAAAACCAAGACAGATATCAACTGGGATAAAGATTTTAGAAGGCTTCTTGAAAGAGGAATGTATTTAGCAGATACCAAAAAGACAATAGAGAAGGTGCCTGTCTGATAGGCAATGGGAGATAAGTTCTGAAGGGTAGGCCACTACACAAAAGGCCCAATTCCAACATAATGTGGAACGGGCCTCCTGAGATGGTATCTGAAGGATGCCCTCTCCTTCAGAATGCAGTGATAGGTTGGGTATGTAGGGAATGATGTGATATTTTAAGTATCCTGGTCCCAAGCTGTATAGGGCTTTGTACACCAATACCAGCACCCTGAACCTAGCCTGATAGCTAACTAGCAGCTAGCTCAATTCCTTAATCAGTGGTGTAATATGATGGCGATATTCTGCCCCAATGAGAAGTCGAGCTGCTGCATTTTGCAGTAGCTGCAGCTTCCAGGGCAGCCTTAAGGGCAGCCCCACATAAAGTACATTGCAGTAATCCAGTCTGGAGATTACCAGTGCATGGACATCAGTGGTTTGGCTATCCTGACCCAGAAACAGCCACAGCCATGTTACTGACCAAAGCTAGTAAAAAGCACTCCTAGTCACTGAGGTCACCTGGACATCGAGCAAAAGAGGTGGGTCCGGAACCCTGACTGCAATGGATCAAGATAATCAATTTCATCCAAGAGTACTTGCAACTGTTATGCCACAACCTTCTCAATCATCTTTCTCAGAAACAGGGTATTTGCAACCAGGTGGTAGTTGTCACAAACCAGTGGGAGGGGGTGGGGATGGGCTTTTTCAGGAGTGGTCAAATTACTGTCTCTTTCAAGATGGCAGGGGTATCCTTCCTGCAAAGATGTGTTAACTACATCTTGGATCCACCCTGTCATATACCCTGGGCAAGGACACACAAAAAGACAGGCAGAGGGAACAGATGTGGAGTCTACGGTTTATAGGGAAAGGAGCCCATTGTTCACATTTGTATGTAATCAAACAAGTTATAGAGTGAATACCACCACCTCTCTCCACAAAACAAAATCCCATCAAGAAAAGAGGCTGCTGGATAAGATGGCGACCTAGGAGGATGCATACTCAGGAGCTCTGTACTTTATCAATAGTATGCCTTACTTAAAGGACTCAAAGGACAAACTCTTACCATTCTTATGGCATTTATACGACTAAGGGGGAGTGACTGCTGACCTTGGAGGATTACTTACACTCTTATCTTCCCTCTGTCAGCAAATACTGAAGAGGATCGCTCCTCCATATTACTCAACGTTCAAGCTATTGAGTAAGTAAACATCCTAAATTCTGAGTCGGAACCACAGCGCTCTTCTTGGCTGGGGACGAACAACAGTGTTACGCCGAGGGGCCGTAGCTCTGCACCTCCAGTATGGCAGAATGGAAAAGGGAGACCCTCTGAGACCCTGGATGATTATACCCCTGCTGTTGAGTTTTACAAGGGGCAACGCTGAGTTTGAGGAGGAGGAGGAAGCTGACACCCAGGGCCACATCCTGGGCCGGCTTTGATACCATGGTGCTTACTAGAACTGGGTATAAAGCCTTGGGAATTTCACCCTCCTCCTAAAGTGGCACTCCTCAAGAGAAAACCTTCCAGATGAAGATCACTCAGTTCTTTACAGATAAGCAGTTACCAAGGTGTATGGAGGGGGAGGAGCTCCCTTTAATTCATGAGTGGACTTTTGGTCGGAACAGCGATCTCCTTGATTTAAAGGGGAATGACAACATTCCAAGCTTGGCTTATGAGCTGTCCCAAGCAGAGACAGCTACTGAGCCTATGTTGTCAGAGGAGACCGAATTGCAGGTTCTAGCTCCAGTAGCAGAGCAAGAAAGACAAAATATCCAAGGGTCCTTATTTTCCTCCTCATTGCCCCAGCGAACTCTAGAGTGCCAGAATCCCTTAGAAGTAAACACTCAAGATTCTGTAAACCAACTGGCGTTGCCTTCTCTCAATGGTTTGTCAATTGAGAGTTGGTTTCGCGCCATTATGTGGGAAATTGATCTTATTAAAATCTTCCTAGACAAGAGTAATACACTTTTAACGACTGTTGCAGATATTGCACGAGGAGCCTTTTGTGATTTACCCAAAGCGTGCTCAAGGACTCAATCCAAGTTTTGTGTCCAAAATCTTAAGGCCCGCACAAATAGGAGTACAAATAGGAGCTCCAAAAGTAATACCAACGAACAAGTGGCTAACAAACTTAAGAAGAGCAAAAACATAAAAAATCCAAAGGCACTTAAATATAAGAAGTTACAGTATGGGAAATTGTTCAGACACCTGGAAGCGGACACTACTCCAGTGGCAAAGCCTCGAGAAAAGATTACTCCCTCAAAAAAGGATGTACCAAAGGAACCGGTGATTTTAAAGGCTCTAAATCGGACTGATGTATTCCCTCCTTCAATGGGTCTTCCTCGATCTTCTGCGGACAATGCAAACAACTCAGCCCCTGGCCTGGACTCCTCCCTTAGAAATATGCCTGTTAGGAAGAATCCCCACAAACATCACAAGTGGAATTTAGTATTGAATCGAAAGAAGCTGGCTTTCTGTAATTACCCTAAACCCGGGGGCTTCTGCTCTCAGAATCAGCGGAAATCCCATTTTTTAAATCTATTGAGAGGCATTTCATTCAGTACATTATTTGATCATGATATTGAACGTGTGGAATATTTATATTTTTCTGGGGTTACCGCGCAGGCAATAATCTCGTTTAAAGAGTGTAATGTCGCAGCTAAGCTCTATGCGGGTAAAGAGGCTTTTAACTGTTATAATATTCAAGTGTTAAGGGTTTTTGAAAATGTGGCTCCACCATCTGCCCTACAGCTCAACGAGGCCAAAGTTTCTCATGATTATTGCCCCGCAGTTGTATTTGAGGATATTACGAAATCTGCCCAGTCAGCACAGGTTGATTATGAGAAACTCTACTACGCTGATAACCCTAATTTAACTGAATCCCTCCAGGGGCAGTGCTCTACCATAAAAAAGGATTTAGTGAGTCATTCGGAATGGAGGAGTGTAAGCTAATCAAGGTGTTTGGGGCCCTCCCAACACAGGATCAAAATGAAATAATATCGAGACTTGGTATCTTAAAATCCTGCCTGCTTTCATCCATGAAAAGTGATAAGGAACAACAACATCTTTTTTGGTCTGAGCCCCCAAAAAACTCCTCTGATTCTCATAACAAGATTAGTCCCATGTTTCAAGAGGTAAGAGTGTGTGGATCACATGGATCCTCGACTCTTCTGGTGGGGGCTGAAGTTTACCTTGCTCCCCAAAACCAGACCCAGTTTGAGCGGTCGAGTTTGTTGGAGGACAATACAGTAAAGAACCTTCCTATTCAAATTGCTGACCCTTTGGTGGGGGCGGGCTCCCTCGGCATTAAGAGTAGTGTGGAAAATAGATTGAGTATTTTAACTCCTTCTCTTTCCCCTCCTGAGGTGATTGCTCCTAGGATTATTTCAAATGTTAGCCATTGGAGCCCCTTGATGGATGAGATTGTCCTGATTGACGTTTCTAGATCTAAAGGGGTGTCGATGCATACTCCTCCTCAGCAACACCCCCTCCTTAGCTTGCCAAGATACTTGGCTTCGAACTCTGTAACTGATATTGACGTTCCCTGTTCTTCTAATTGATATAAGGTCCCACAGGATCTTGAGCACTTATTTATTTCCTGGAATGTGGCAGGTTGGTTAAATAAGTGTGTCGATCTCTCTTTTCTGACCTTTCTCAACCACTACCATATTGTACTTCTTCAAGAGACCTGGCTCACTGAGCTATTTGTCCTGGGTGGATTTGTATCTTATTCACTCTAAGCCGCTCCTAGCTCTCACGGGGGACGTTCAAAAGGTGGTCTGGCTATTTTGATCTCAACAAAACTTGACACCACCTCAATCAGACTAGAGGGGTTGAACGACATCGCATTAGCCGTATCATTTAATCTGGGATCTGCCACCTTCGTGGTGATTAATATTTACCTCCCGCCATTACAAAAAAAAAACAGTCAGTGCAGCCTGGTGCAGGGTGAAGGAGTACATTAGTAATCTTATGAATAAGTCGCCCGCCGCTCATTTCATTGTTGCGGGGGATTTCATCGCAAGGTTAGGAATAAATGATGACGCTTTATACCAACATTTTTACCTTGCTTCCCCCGCAGTGGTTTTACCTCATTTACTTCCTTTTAGGCAATTTAAGGATAGAGGCTGTAATTTTGCAGGTCTTTGCCTTGCCCAGATGATTATCACTCTGGATTTGGTCATGCTGAATGGTGGTGTGAGGGGTGACCTTTGTGGCGAATATACTTATGTAGCGTGCCATGGGTCCTCCACCATAGATTATTTTGTGGTTTCGCCTAGTGCACTGAGCTTAGTGGTGAATCTTGAGGTTGCGATAAGAGACGAGAGTGACCATCTCCCTTTGGTCCTTACACTTCGTTTGGATAACTTGAAGTTATCATTGAAATGTGAACCTATGTTGAATCAAGCGGTGGAAAGACGAGCCGCATGCATTAGGTGGTCTCCCTCCCTAGCCGATGCGTTATCTAGTTTCCTCTTTTCTACAGACAGCCTTAGTCTATGCTCTAGGTTATTATCGGAAACTTCGCCTGTAATGATATGATCCCTCTTTCAAGAACTACTGAGATCCTTACAAAATGGTCAAAATTTCATAAAACAGGTTAGATCTCGTGTCCCGGGGCAGGTAACTAAGTCCTGGTTCGATCATGAGTGTGCCTCCTCGAAAAGATTACTTATGGAAATTTATAGGAGGTATCGAGCCTCAGATTTGTTAACCTTACCCCCAGAATACTTAGAGTCTAAACGACGCTATAAAGCTTTAATCAAAGAAAAAAAGAAATCTTTTCAGAGAGAAGCTTGGTTAAGTTTGGTTGAGGCCTCTAGACAAAAAGATTCTAGAACATTTTGGAGGCTTATCTCTGGAGGTGGCCAGGCGGTTCCATCTTGTCTCGATTTTCATATTCCTGCCAGAGAGTGGGAAGCGTATTTTACTGAGATCTTTGCCAAGAGTCAGAACTTTAACTCTTTGCCATGGGATGACCTTTCTGAACTTCCAAATTGCCCCCCCCATGTCCATTCAAGAAACAGCTGCCCTTATCAACAAACTTAAGAGAGGTAAAGTGCCCGGGGCTGATAATATCCCCCCGGAACTCCTAAAAGAACATGTAGACTGGTGGGCGCCAGTTTTGGCGGCCCTGTTTACTGCTATTGACCAGTCTGCTTGTTTCCCTGAGGACTGGCAGATGGCTATTATCATATCCATTTATAAAAAAAGGATTAAGATCAGACCCTTCTAATTATAGGCCCATAAACTTATTAGCAAGCTTTATGCCAGTCATCTTCTTGACAAGCTGGTTTCCTGGATGGAGAGTGAAAGTTGCTTGCCAGAGGAGCAGGCCGGTTTTAGATCAGGCCGTTCCACTGTGGATCAGGGCCTTGTGCTCCAGCACTTGGCAGAAAAATATTCTTTACTGAAGTGAGGAGCACTTTTCACGGCGTTTATTGACCTCAGATCTGCATTCAATTCGATTCCCCAAGAAAGACTTTGGACAAAATTATTATCAACAACTATTGATAGGCGCTTATTGTGTTTAATTCAAGGTTTACATGAGAAGACCTCTTTAAGGGTCAGATGCAACCGGGCAGGTCATTTATCTGATTCAATTCCAACTTATAGAGGAGTGAAACAGGGCTGTATCCTTGCGCCGTCTCTATTCAATCTGTATATTAATTCCATAGTAAAGCGTTTGGAGGTGGTTAACTCCCACCCTCCCAGTCTGGCAAGGAGACATGTGTCTTCACTCTTATACGCTGACGATATAGTTCTTCTAGCCCTAACGGATGTTGGGTTACGTCGTCTGCTGAGAGAGCTTGGTTCCTTCTGTACGGAGAAGCTACTTACTATTAACTATGCTAAATGTAAAGTACTGATCTTTTCCAGGAATACACGCAAGTGGAAGTGGCAAATAGATAACCACCCTATTGAACAGGTCTTGACTTTCACATACCTTGGTATAGCATTCCATTTGCTAGGCTCATGGAATACACACCTGAATAGATCGGCCGAGATTGCCCAAAAAACAGTCAAGGGAATTTCTTTTTTCTACTCTAAGGGTGGCCAACATGTGCCCTCAGTGTTACAAGTATTTAATGCCAAGGCCATTCCTCAAGCACTCTATGGGACGCAGACTTGTAGCAGTGGTAATTATGCCCCCCTCGAATCTATCCACTCTAAATTTCAAAGGTCAATAATGGGGGTCCCTAGATGTGTTCCCAATGTAGTCGTATGACTCGAATTGGGAACCTTACAAATTGAGACCCGCGCTTGGATATATCGTTTCAATTACTGTCTGAAGCTCCTGTTTATTCCCACTGGTCTGGCTCCTCTCACACTGGTGGATACTTTTCAGTCCAAATGGAAGTTGACATTGACAAAAAAATTGGAAGCCCTTGGCTTTTCTCTTCAGGAGATTGGAATCTTAGGCTATTCGAGGGCTAAATTAGCCATTACTCAGCGCCTTAAAGACATTGAATTCCAATCTAATCTGAGGCCATCCTCATACAGTACCTATTGGCACACCAGAACCACATTACCGGGAAAGTAGCTGCTTTTTGTACAGCTGCTATTGCCCGTAGAAGGAAATTAGTGCTAGGAAGTGTTAAATGGGTTCATACTGTTTTAGATGACTTCACAATCATTGTTTTAACTTGTTCTTTTTTTAAAGAAAAATTATTTTTAATATTTTGTATGGAACTATGTTGTATTTTCTGGTCATGTACTGAAATAAAAAATTCATTCATTCATACCCTGGGCAAGTTTTAATCAACAAAGAGGAACAAGGGTCAAGGGAACACATGGGTAGCTACATCGCTGCAAGCACCTCCACGTTATCAGGCCACATCAACTGAAACCAATCCCATGGCGTTACAGCCAACATTGCATTGTACACATGACTGGAGACTGCAGTGGATATGGATGTGGTGTCAAGACTGCTACTAAGGTGAGCAACTTTATCCTCAATGCATCTTACAAACAAGTCACAGGAGCTTCCAAAAGGTCTAAAACTCCATTGCTTGGACTTCATGTCAGTGGATCCCAGACAATACAAAACAGCTATCTTCTGCATGGCTACTTGAGGAAGCAATGGAAGCAAAGAAGTGGACCGTCTTTGCCGCTCTCACTGCCATACACTAGGCACATTATGTGCTCTCACTTGTGTTTGGTTGGCTTCACATCATGTATTTCACCATTTGTATCCTAGCATTAATCCAGCCTGTTTCATCACCTATAGGTCTCTAGTATACTAAGGTGCCAAACAGGCTCTACAATGCCAGAGAGGGCACTATGGGGCAACTGAGTCAAGAGCCCAACATGTCTCAGTATTCCATAGAGTAGCAAGGGCTTCAACAGGGTCACCTGACCTGTTCTATTCACCGGAGGGGGGGGAACCCAGTGGATAGAGCAGGTGACTCTATGGGATGTATTTTTAATTGTTTTTATGTTGCTATGAGCCACCCTTACAAAAACAACAAAATCAGCAATCCAGGGTTTTCAGGTCAGAGTTTTTCCCATCACCATGCTTTTCACTAGAAATACTAGGGATTGATCCTGTAACCTTCTGCAATGAAACCATGTGTACTACCACCACTGAATCATGAGCCCTCCCACACTTGGGGAACACCACTCTGGGAAATTCTTCTGCATGCTGCTCACTGAAACAAATGGAAGCTTCCATTTCTGTCAGTGGGGCTTGTGCATGACAATGTAACTGTGGATTACACTGTAGGCTCTGGAGGGCACAATCTTTTGGAATCTTGTATAAGCAGCTGCACCAGGCAAGAGCAGTGACTCTCACCGATCCAACTTATTTCAGTGTGCCTTATTCAGACCATTTAAACAAAAGATGTTCTCTTTCAGTGAAGTGGCTCTTTTCAGAATAATAATGCATCTCACTTTTCTCCTCCGCTAAACTACATTGTATATGCCAATTAACATCTCCAAAGCTAGTAGGAAGCAGGATGTCTTATTACCATTACTTCACATGATAAACATGAACATGTTGCAGTAAAAAAATGAATGCAGAAAAATTAACAATCCACTAGCAAGACAGATGGAAACTACGTATCCTGTAATTGTTTTGGCAAGCATTATAAGCCAACACTGGAAAGCTCATTAGTACAAATAATAAAATCTAATTCAAACCTAACACTCACCTATAACACTAGATGCAGTATCTAGTACAGGCATACCCCGCTTTAGCATTGGCAATGGGACCTGAGAGTATACTTTAAGTGAAAATCTACTTTAAGTGAAGCAATTGTCTTCACTTGTACTGCACGCAATCACCACTAGATGGCAGCGGCATCATGCTAATAAAATGTAGGTTATTGCGAAGCACGCAAACATTAAGCGGGGTATGGGGATGTATGGAGCATGTACGTTATAGTGTGGCAACATTAAGTGAAGCAACGTTAAGCGGGGTATGCCTGTATCTTGTAATTTGACCACCCTCCCAGCAATTTTTAATGGTTATTATTGCTTATTTTCCATATCTTTACTTGCTTCATTTGTATCCGGCTCTTCTTCCAAGGTGCTAAGAGTGGCATTTTAACCTCGAAACGATCCTGTGAGATAAAGAATGGGATGGTCCACCATAACCTATTAGGATACTCCTCTAACCACCTCCACAAGCCTGCTCCCAATTAAGTTAAGATGCCCTTTTCTGGACATAACTTCAGTGCTAGAGTGACCAGAAATGCACATAATAGCCTAAAACATGGGAATGCCATTGCATTAATATAATTGTATCATAATGACTGCTGTTTTCATTTTAACCTCTTACCAATCTTAACCATGAATTTGCATTTTAATTATAATGGCTTTCAGCTATAGATTTTTCTTTGTTGTGGGGGGGAGGAGGAGGGACATTTGACGATCCCTTTTCAGGGAGGCTATAGGGTGTAAGGAGGGTGTGGGTTTCTTTGTGTTTTATTTGTCTGGACCTTTTACATTCTCCATTTAAAGTATGAAATATGCTGTTTTATTGCTGGTCTTTTTGTGTCTGTTGATGTGTAATTTTGTATTCATTTAAACCCAACCTGGCAACTGATTGGTTGAAGGGCACTATATAAAGGTAATATGTGAATGAATTAAATATGGAAAAAACACATATTTAAGTTGAACATCTCTCTGGTGAACACCATCCTACCAGTGTCAGGGACTCCATATACCCACAAGGATGCCACAAGAAAAGGAATGCAGTTTGCTGTTGAATCCAGAGAAGGTCAGGACATTAAAAGAAAAAAAAATGTAAAAAAAGCTCTGGGCTGAGTCCACATAGAGCAAGATACACATTTCTAGTAGCAAACTGATAGAATTAAAAGATCAAACAACCAAAGTTTTCCAAGCACAAGTAGAAAAAATGGTTATTGCCTGGAATGGGCAATGTGAGGCCTAATGGCCATATTTATCCAAGGCTTTGACTCCTAAAAGAGTAATCCATGAGTAGGTTGCCCTATAGCAGCTGTGCATGGGCTGGGAAAAATTACAAAGGGGGGGAAGCCCCAGAGGGGCAGGGGACGAAGATGGCCCTTGGACTTAATGTTTTCCAATTTTGTTATATCTGTTTAGTGTACTATAATAGATACTGTGCCAGACTACAACCAGGGAGACCCAGGTTCAAATCCCCAGTCAGTTATATACTTCTGTTAGAAGCAGCTGGTGTAACAGCTCCCAACACATGCAGTCTGCAGTACTTGACAGTCAGCTGCGTAGCTGAGCCAAACACACCAGAAGAGGCCCTGCTGGAAAAGGAGAGATGCTCACCCAGCCAGACAATAAAGCCGTGATGGGCAGCACATTTAGAGGGGGCTGCAAGGAGGGAGGGAGCAAGGACAGAGAAAGGACAACAGAAAAAGAAATGAGTAAAGAGCTAGGCTATGGACAAGCCTTGCTAGAGCGACTTATCACACAGAATGGGAGGAAGGAAAACCCAGCACTTCTAGGGCTAGCCTAGTGGTGAGGCAAGGAAGGAAAGGGTTAACAGAAGGGAGAAGCTGCTCACACACCTGATTGTAGAGGGATTAATGGGGAATTTATTATTTATTGACTTTACATCCCACCCCCTTCCTTCCAAAGGAGCCTGACTGCTTAAATAAAGTGTTCCGAGAGTGGCTCCAAAGATAAGGGCTCTAAACTCATATGAGGGAAGAGTTCACCAGCTGTTTCCTGAAGGCAAGAGAATTCCTGAGGCTCTGATGACCCTTGGAATCCATAGTGTGAGGGTGGAACCTCTCACAAATTCGTTGGATGACCTTGGACTAGTTGCTATCTTTTTGCCTAACCTATCTTACAGGGATGTTCAGAGAATAAAATTGGGGTGAGGTGTAAGAGAGCCATGTATGCATACCATTCTGAGCTCCTTTGAAACAAAGATGGGATAAAAATATACAAAATAATAAATATATAATTAGCCCTAGAATTCAACAGACACAAAACAGTTCAGGGGTTAAAATACAGAGGAGCAAGTTCCAGTGTCGTACTTAACTTTTCATTTGGAAAAAAAATAATTTGCATAAAAGTTATATAGCAAAAATTACAACTGCTTTTAAAACTGTACATAATACTGACATCTAGTGGTACCCTTGTTAAGTTTTACATTATTAATTTAGGAGAACAGTGAAATTAAAAGGAGTATTTTGCGCTAAAACCTGACCATACACCCATCACTCTTTCTTTTGACTACTCAGTGGACTCCCTGTTAAATTCCACTCCTGAAATGAACACATTCTTCTATGTCAGGCATCTCTGGCCAAAGCTGTCTTCCACCAGGACCAAAATGCAAACCTTGAGCATGAGCAGCACTGCCTTAGATGAGCTGGTACTTTCTCTAGCCATCATCAGGCAAGTCAAAAGTGTTTCATTCCAGTAATGCCTGCTTAGTGCAGCCTTCGCCAACATGGTTGAGGCATGCTGACTAGGGATGGTGGGAGTTGTAGTCAAAAACATCTGGACAGGTCCAGGATGGGGAAAGCTTGCTTAATGAGCTATTTATATATAGATTCTGACTTGACATTTTCCTGCTGTAATGAATAAAAAACACACTGTGTCAGTTAAGCAGAATCAGGGTCTGAAAAGCCATTAAAACTTCAATGCCGGCCCAAAGATTTTTGTGCAGATTCACTCTCGTGGACAAATTTACATAGCCATTTCATGCAGGGCTGCCAAGAGGCAAGTACTGGGGCTACTGATATACTGATCTTCGGTCAGCAGGGGTCCAGACTCTGAGCTTTTATTTAAAAAGTGTCTAGCCCTCCTAGAGAGAAAGTTATGAAGCAAAATGTGTAAGTACCTTCTACGTGATTTACATGACATAAGCCAGCCTACCTTGCAGTGTTTTTAGCCAATGAATAAAGTCAGAGTGGTGATTGATAAGTGAGTTGTCTGGATACAAGGCAATAGGAATCCCTGGGGTTCTAAAGACCTGTTTTTCTCTTCCCTTTAGTGCACTTTTCCTGCTTCTGCCTCATTTTCTAGTGGAATCTCTATAGTTAGTCCTTTCTTTTTTCCCAGCAACCAATTATGCATCTTCCCTGTGATGGGTTCCTCTGAGATCAGTTACTCCCTAGAAATTATTTTCTGCAAATACTATTACATAATAAATGTGGGTGTATGTCCAAGAACCCCTCATCTCCAAAATGGCACATGCAAAATGTGAAAAAGGCTTGGGCATGTCTCCTGGTGTGCAGGAGATAAAGGCCAAGCACTCATTAAGAATTCAGTGAATAATTAAGTTATAATACAACAGTATACATGCCCACTCAGAAGTAACTGTTTGTATTTAATTGGGTTTACTCCCAGTTACAGGATTGGCACAGGTACAAGTACAAGATGGTAGCATGGGGTTGGCACTGGAGAGAAAGCAGGGTTCTTGTGCCTTTAACAGCTGTGTGGCAGCAGAAATTCAACAGGTAAAGCCTTTTCTAATAAGGAAATACAATTATGGGGAAAGGGTTACCCGTTGACATTCTGCCTGTCAGGCATTTAGTATGTGTGCAGCCACTGATTTATTTTTGGGCCTGCCACTCCTACTGCAATAGAGGACACAACTTTGTATATGACACAAGTCATATGCAAATTTTATGTAAATCTGTGTCCTCATTTGTTAGTGGGTTGGAGGGCTCATCCACATACAGTGTATTGGGCCCAGAAAATCCTGTTGGCATCCTGATTTCATGTACTTTATGGCATAACAAAGATTTTTATTGAGCATTGGTTCCCATATGCTAAAAGGAATCCATCCATGCAACATTTGATCTTTTCATAAAACTCAACAACATTATCTAATGCAAGGGTGGGGAACTGGATTTGGCCATAGGGCTGGAATCAATTCCCTTCATCCCCCGTGGGAGCTGTCCATCTGTCAATCACCTGATATCACAATGCTGTCAGGTGAACCCTGCAGCACTTTGAAGCCCCAAGTATCAGCTGGGAGTCAAAGCTTCAAAGCACAGTGTGGGGGCTCCCTGTAAGAACTGAAGACCAACTGATTGTCAGTACTTAAAGGGAACCAAGTACAGGGCTTTCTGCAAGCACTGAACAACTGATCATTAGTACTTGCAGAGAGCCCTGCTCAGAGCTTTGACACCCCAACTATCAGCTGAAAGCCATGCCATCACAGCTCTGCACACCGCACTCTACATGTACCGACAATCACCTGTTCAACGCGCTTCCATAGAGGGGTGGGGGTGCTATGCACAGGGCTTTGCTGGCACTGCTGATAAGCAGCACCAGCAACCCCCTTTTTGGCCCAGCCACAATTTTATTTAAAGGGCAGTTTGGCATGGCTTGGTTGAAACAGCCTCTTAGGCCAAATGGGGAGGCCTGCAGACCGGAGGTTGCCCACTGTTGATGCTCATGCAACGGCTATACTTTGATGTATGGCTATCTTTTTATACTTTTTAAAAAACACACAAAGTGTACTGCTTGTTGTTTTTTAGTTTGTCTGAAAGACAATTGGTTTTCCTTTGAACTTTTAACTCTGACATACTGTAAAGAAATCTGCAACATCTAACACAGCTGGACTTGTAGTTAACCAAGGCCTGGAACTCATTATAGCAGGAGCAGCAACCAAGACCCACTTGGTCTGAGGGCACAGGATGCAGCTACTTTGCTGAAATTAAGCAATCTACATCTAGCAAATGCCTGGCTAGGAGACCACCTGGAAAAATCTCTCAATTACACCACTGAGAGATCAATGAATACAGGATATAAATGTGCCAAATAAATAAAATATATTGATCATAAACTGAAAGACTGCAAATACATGTTTTAGGAGCTTGTAGCTAGTATACCTTACATGTCATCTTATTGAATATTAATGTGGATACAGAAATTACAAGAATTGAAGAACTGCAGATTAAGACAAGTCAAAAATCCGATTCTTTAACATGGAAGCAACCTGCACCATGCTTAAATTATTTCATATTAGATTTCTTTAAAAGTTCTACATAATTTGATCTTAAAATTCTGAACAAAAGTAATTTCAGTTAAGAGTTTTTTAAAGCCCAAATCTTCATTATCATAAGGCTTTGCACACCTGGAATTATTTTATTTATTTATTTATTTTATTTTATTTTATTTTATTTGTTAGATTTTTATACCGCCCGACTAGCACAGCTCTCTGGGCGGTGTACAGCAAAAATACAAATACATACAATAAAACCCATCATAATAAAACAAGAACACATATAAAAAAAATGAAAATCTAAAATCAGTTATAACAAGTTTAAAACGAAATTAAGATTAAAATTAGATTAAAATGCCTTAGAAAAGAGGAAGGTTTTAACTTTGCGCCGAAAAGACAGCAAAGTTGGCGCCAAGCACACCTCATCAGAGAGACTATTCCACAGTTCAGCCGGCCACCACCGAGAAGGCCCTAGTTCTTGTTACCACCCTCCAAGCCTCTCTCTGAGTCGGAACTTGGAGGAGGGCCTTCGATGTGGAGCGTAGTGTACGAGCGGGTTCATATCGGGAGAGGCGTTCCAGCAGATATTGTGGTCCCGCACCGTGTAAGGCTTTATAAGTCAAAACCAACACTTTGAATCTGGCCCGGAAGCATATTGGCAGCCAGTGCAAGCGAGCCAGAACAGGTGTTATGTGTTCGGACCGCTTGGTCTTTGTTATCAGTCTTGCCGCTGCGTTTTGCACGAGCTGCAGCTTCCGAACTGTCTTCAAAGGTAGCCCTACGTAGAGCGCATTGCAGTAATCCAATCACAAGGTTACCAGAGCATGTACCACTGATGTTAGGTCTTCCCTGCTCAGATAGGGACGTAGCTGGGCTACCAATCGAAGTTGGTAGAACGCATTCCGTGCCACCGAGGCTACTTGAGCCTCAAGTGACAAGGAAGGATCTAAAATAACTCCCAAACTACGAACCTGTTCCTTTAGGGGGAGTGTAACCCCATCCAGGACAGGATGTATATCCACTATCTGGTCAGAGAAACCACCCACAAGCAGCATCTCAGTCTTGTCTGGATTGAGCCTCAGTTTGTTAGCTCCCATCCAGTCCATTATTGCAGCCAGGCAACGGTTCAGCACATTGACAGCCTCACCTGAAGAAGATGAAAAGGAGAAGTAGAGCTGCGTGTCATCAGCGTACTGATGGCAACGCACTCCAAACCTCCTGATGACCGCACCCAATGGCTTCATATAGATGTTGAAAAGCATGGGGGACAGAACTGACCCCTGTGGGACTCCACATTTTAAAACATTCTTCAATGCAAAATGAAGGTAGAATGCAAAAAAAAAACCCTACTGGAAACAAAAGCTAAGTGTTTTAGAAGCATTTTAAAGGTTACAAAATAGACATCTTTCCATTGCTTAATGCAGTATTTCTCAAATGCACTTAAACACAGGTCCCCCTTCTCAGCCCCACACCCCAGCAACAACTAACTCTTCTGTTGGTAAGCATACAGACATACTGTTATTAGAAGCAAAACAGTTCTTCCCAAATCAGGCTGGGATGAGGAGGCAAATGGCAGGTCAATCCCCACCACAAATGTTAAGTGGATTCATTAAGACCTTTTGCTAGGGGCCATTCAACGCAACTGTGTCTTCGTTGCTAGTAGGAGGAAGGCCTCACCTGCCTCAGGATGCTATTCCTTGCTCCTCCAGGTGTTCCACACCTCTCCCACAAAGGAGTCTGCCCCACATTTTGGGAATCACTGGCTTACCAGGAAAGAATACAGGAGTTCAATATGATGCACAATAGTATGTATGAAGTCTATGTAACAATCGACTTAATAAATTGAAGCAATAAATTACTTGTTCAATATGATTTTTCTTTTATTTTTAATCATCTTCTACCCACACGAAAAGCTTTTTGTTTCACATATGTTATACTGAAATGTGTGTAAATCAAGATGAAGAACCCACAGTGCTATTAAACAGCTGAACATTTTTTCTGACTATACAGGGAGCATGAATATATTATCTCAGAAAATTTCACATAGCTAGAGATGCTTCATAACTTCCCTCCCTCTGACTATCTCTCCCTCACTTACAAATTTAGCAGTTCCCATTTACTTTGTCCTGGTTTCAAAACACCGATGTGTTTGCTTCCCACCAATCTTCTTGCTTAAAGCTCCAGAGTATGTCAGGGCACATATGCAGTGTGCTGTTGCTGCAGCTTTTCATTACTTTTCTTAAACTGAGGATATTTTAATTTTCTTAATTTGATGATATCTGGGCATTTGTTTGTTTGTTTGTTTGTTTGAACAAGCAATGTGCACAGTCACATCAATCTAACAGAAACTTCTGCACTTGATAGCTTTTGTGTTATTCCACAGCAAAGAGCTCCCCATTCCTTCAAAAACCATTTGTATGCTTTCTTCAGTGACAACAGAGCTAGGCTGCATGTGGCCCACTGCCTTGTTTTGTTTTATGTAACCCTCAACGCTATGAACAACAGTGTCTTCTGTTCCTTCCTACCTCCCAAGAGATCCACTTCCTTTCCAGAGATCCAGTCACTGCCAAAAGAACTTTTGTCTCTCCCCTGTCCCCTAGCAATCCAGTTCCTTTCCAAAGATCCCACTCCTTCCAGGAGAATGACAGAAGCAAGCAGGCTCTGCTGGTCCATCTTGGAGGTCCAACTACAGAGCGCTGTGGTTGGAGCAGTGTAGCATCCTTTTGAAGGATGCTCTAGCAACCACACTCCTTGATTGCACCTCTGAGTTCAAGTGTGCACCTGCCTGCTTCTCTCTCTGTCTCCTGGCAGCAGCGGGAGTAGCTGGATTGTTGGAAAGGAATATTGGGAAGCAACTGGGTCACGTGGAAGTAAAATGAGGGCAAAATTGTGCTTTCTTTACTGAAACCATAGTATGGGGTGGTGGTGGGGAGAGAGAATGGAATGAATGCGTGTGTGTGCGTATCAATGAATAGCGGGATGGGGTGTGTGAGAAAGAGAGGAATAATTTGGGTAGTGATGATCTTAAGTCAAGATCATCACCACTTCACACTGTTTCCCTCTTTCTCCCTTGAGATTCATAAGAGATAAAAAGAGAGGGAGAAACAATGTGGTGTGGCTTTAGCCTCACCTACCACCAGTATGTGGGCCCCAAGAAATTACTACGGACAGAATGCAACCCTTGATGGGAAAAAGGTTGCCCACTTCTGGCCCACAATAAATTAAAAAAACATTATCACCAGATCTGCAGCTCAGTGCAATTTTTTAAGACATTGCTTTTAAACTAGAAACTCGTAAGTTCTAACCACACTGTATATCACTTTCTTTCCTCCCAAGGCTTACTCTTTCTCCACCATTCTTAATACATTTTTAATTTTAAAATGTGTATTCTTCCAAGTTCTAGTCCTCCTGTATACAAACCTTGTTTTCTTTCCCCCAAAACATTTCTATTCAAAATAATTATTGGGCAATATCCAATGGTGTCTGTCCAGCAGGACTTCTCCATCCTCTCCTCCCCCCTTCAATCCCCACATTCCCCTAAAATCTACTCGGGGGGGGATTGGACACCCTGTAAAGGAGATTTGGAGCAGGCAGAGGAGGATGAAGGGGCAGGGAGAGGAAAGAAAACCCTTGTTAATTGATTTCATTTACATTGATTGTAGCCAGTGGCCAATTTGGGAAAAGTAACATGTACGTTATGTTTAAGACTGTATCAAGAATACAACTGGAAAAAAAGGAGGTGATACACTGTAGGAACAGAACTCAGAACCTCTTGGTTTGAAAGGTAATGTCTTAAATCATTACATTACAGATCCAGGCCCAAGAAACAAAGCTTTTATTTCATTCTTGTAGACCTTTTTCCTTGACAACAGGGGAAAAAAAGATATAAATACAGGATTGTATCCAAAGCTATGCAAATAGTGTTCTGCTCACTCAACGGTACTGCCTCTTCATCTCCCTATGCACCTCAAAATCTGCTCCAGAGACTCCTCCAAACCTTGAGCAGATTTGGAGATATGGGGGGGCTTCAGGGGAGAGGAGGGAGAAATTCTGTTGCACAAATAGACGTCTGTTGTTCGAGCAGAACAGCAGCCTTCAGTACAACCCATGGTGCCTATTTTAAAAAGGAGATGGTTTATAATGAGGAACTAGATAAACACAAGCAAAGTGATTAGGCTTTAAAGCTGGCACCATGCATAATT
Organism: Rhineura floridana; assembly: GCF_030035675.1. Classification (NCBI taxonomy): domain Eukaryota; kingdom Metazoa; phylum Chordata; class Lepidosauria; order Squamata; family Rhineuridae; genus Rhineura; species Rhineura floridana. The sequence continues at coordinate 151,730,876 of NC_084484.1, forward strand.
AAGCCATTTCCCCCTCCAATCCTAGAACAGTCTTCGTTTTGCTTAAAGGTGAAGGATGTGCACACGCATACACATTTTCACTAAAAAAACACATTTTTAAAAGATCTCTGCACCTGTATATGAACAGGAAACGATATACCATAGTATCTGTGCTAACAAGTTGGGACCTTTCTATTAAGTAAAAGAAATGTTAGTGCTATTGTACATATTACTGGACACTACCCATGTTTAAATGTCCCTGGGTGTGCCCTAACGGGGGGAAAGATTCAAAGAAACCAAAGGAATAGAAAATGTGGCAGAGGCAAACTTCATTACATGCCATTTCTTATTAGTTATAGAAATTCAACATGTAAAATTGCAAGATAAATGGAGTAGAATGTGGTGTAGAATCAACCCTTGGAAGGTTTCTGAAACAAGGAAATTCTGTTCATGCTTTGACAAAATGGATAAAATGTATTTAACATATTCTAGAACTATAATTGAAACATGATTTTTTTAGATAGAGGCAATAGATTTACCACCATATATATTCATACCTTTCCAAGAACTGCAGCCTGTTTGAAAATACTTTGTTTTAGGTCATCTGCTTTCTTCAAATGAAAAGAATTCCTTTGACTCTGGATGACAAACACTATTTCTTTTAGTTCTGTGAATCAAAAATAAGTAATAATAATTAAAGCAAACAAAAGCCAGTGAATATCAGTGCTATTGCAAATAGCATACTTTTTTTTAAAAAAAGCAACCAAATAATTAAATAAGGATCTGTTGACCCTAATAAAACCTGTGGAGACATGAAAGGAAAGTTTTCAATGTAAGGACAGTATTGTTTCATTTATCCTTGAACTAGACTGAAAATGTTCATTAGCTTGTCACAGTGATTTCAATTCACGTTGTGTGAAAAATAAGCCTCAGCAAAAGCGTAAATAGGTCACTGAAGGTGTGCTTCAAATTCAATTCAATTCAAAAATTGTTTCTATATTGAGACTAAAAGCAATTACACTTTAACCTAAAGCAAACAGTTTCCATCAGTCAGCCATTTCTGCAGAGGATGCATTAAGCCCCAGTAAAAACAAATGAGGAGGGAAACCCGACAGGAGCTGAGAAAGGTCCGGTTCGGAATAAACCTCCCCCCTGGGATAAAAACCAAAGAAATGATGAAATTTTAAAAGGGGTAGGCCTAGAAGTAGGCATTGTGAGAGCAGGGGCACAGGATATAAATTCAGAAGAGCAAAATTACCACAGGCCTAACCACAAGTGCCAAAGACACTTGAAGAGAGACACTGCTTACAAGTGCCTGTACGCTAATGCTAGGAGCCTGCGAACCAAGATGGGAGAACTGGAGTGCTTGGTCTTAGAGGAGAGCATTGATATAGTGAGCATAACGGAGACCTGGTGGAATGGAGAAAACCAGTGGGATACGGTTATCCCTGGATATAAACTATATCGGAAGGACAGGGAAGGACGTATTGGTGGCGGAGTCGCTCTATACGTGAAAGAAGGCATTGAATCCAGCAAGCTCGAAACCCCAAAAGAGGCAGACTCCTCCACAGAATCGTTGTGGGTGGTGATACCATGCCCCAGGAGGGACTTAATACTGGGAACAATCTATCGTCCCCCTGATCAAAATGCTCAGGGAGACCTTGAGATGAGATATGAAATTGAGGAAGCATCCAAACTAGGAAATGTGGTAGTAATGGGTGACTTCAACTACCCGGACATAGACTGGCCGCATATGTGTTCCAGTCATGACAAAGAAGCAAAGTTTCTAGATATTCTAAATGACTATTCCCTAGACCAGTTGGTCATGGAACCGACCAGAGGGACGGCAACCCTGGACTTAATCCTCAGTGGGGACCGGGACCTGGTGCGAGATGTGTTGTTGAACCGATTGGGAGCAGTGACCACAGTGCTATTAAATTAAACATACATGTAACTGGCCAATTGCCAAGAAAATCCAACACGGTCACATTTGACTTCAAAAGAGGAAACTTCACAAAAATGAGGGGATTGGTAAAAAGAAAGCTGAAAAACAAAGTCCAGAGGGTCACATCACTCGAAAATGCTTGGAAGTTGTTTAAAAACACTATATTAGAAGCTCAACTGGAGTGCATACCGCAGATCAGAAAAGGTACCGCCAGGGCCAAGAAGATGCCAGCATGGTTAACGAGCAAAGTCAAGGAAGCTCTTAGAGGCAAAAAGTCTCCCTTCAAAAAATGGAAGTCTTGTCCAAATGAAGAAAATAAAAAAGAACACAAACTCTGGCAAAAGAAATGCAAGAAGACAATAAGGGATGCTAAAAAAGAATTTGAGGAGCACATTGCTAAGAACATAAAAACCAACAACAAAAAATTCTATAAATACATTCAAAGCAGGAGACCATCTAGGGAGACAATTGGACCCTTGGATGATAAGGGAGTCAAAGGTGTACTAAAGAACGATAAGGAGATTGCAGAGAAGCTAAATGAATTCTTTGCATCTGTCTTCACAGTGGAAGATATAGGGCAGATCCCTGAACCTGAACTAACATTTGCAGGAAGGGATTCTGAGGAACTGAGACTAATAGTGGTAACGAGAGAGGAAGTTCTAAGCTTAATGGACAATATAAAAACTGACAAATCACCGGGCCCGGATGGCATCCACCCGAGAGTTCTCAAAGAACTCAAATGTGAAATTGCTGATCTGCTAACTAAAATATGTAACTTGTCCCTTGGGTCCTCCTCCGTGCCTGAGGACTGGAAAGTGGCAAATGTAACGCCAATCTTCAAAAAGGGATCCAGAGGGGATCCCGGAAATTACAGGCCAGTTAGCTTAACTTCTGTCCCTGGAAAACTGGTAGAAAGTATTATTAAAGCTAGATTAACTAAGCACATAGAAGAACAAGCCTTGCTGAAGCAGAGCCAGCATGGCTTCTGCAAGGGAAAGTCCTGTCTCAGTAACCTATTAGAATTCTTTGAGAGTGTCAACAAGCATATAGATAGAGGTGATCCAGTGGACATAGTGTACTTAGACTTTCAAAAAGCGTTTGACAAGGTACCTCACCAAAGACTTCTGAGGAAGCTTAGCAGTCATGGAAGAAGAGGAGAGGTCCTCTTGTGGATAAGAAATTGGTGAAGAAGCAGAAAGCAGAGAGTAGGAATAAACGGACAGTTCTCCCAATGGAGGGCTGTAGAAAGTGGAGTCCCTCAAGGATCGGTATTGGGACCTGTACTTTTCAACTTGTTCATTAATGACCTAGAATTAGGAGTGAGCAGTCAAGTGGCCAAGTTTGCTGATGACACTAAATTGTTCAGGGTTGTTAAAACAAAAAGGGATTGCAAAGAGCTCCAAAAAGACCTCTCCAAACTGAGTGAATGGGCGGAAAAATGGCAAATGCAATTCAATATAAACAAGTGTAAAATTATGCATATTGGAGCAAAAAATCTGAATTTCACATATACGCTCATGGGGTCTGAACTGGCGGTGACCGACCAGGAGAGAGACCTCGGGGTTGTAGTGGACAGCACGATGAAAATGTCGACCCAGTGTGCGGCAGCTGTAAAAAAGGCAAATTCCATGCTAGCGATAATTAGGAAAGGTATTGAAAATAAAACAGCTGATATCATAATGCCATTGTATAAATCTATGGTGCGGCCGCATTTGGAATACTGTGTACAGTTCTGGTCGCCTCATCTCAAGAAGGATATTATAGAGTTGGAAAAGGTTCAGAAGAGGGCAACCAGAATGATCAAGGGGATGGAGCGACTCCCTTACGAGGAAAGGTTGCAGCATTTGGGGCTTTTTAGTTTAGAGAAAAGGCGGGTCAGAGGAGACATGATAGAAGTGTATAAAATTATGCATGGCATTGAGAAAGTGGATAGAGAAAAGTTCTTCTCCCTCTCTCATAATACTAGAACTCGGGGACATCCAAAGAAGCTGAATGTTGGAAGATTCAGGACAGACAAAAGGAAGTACTTCTTTACTCAGCGCATAGTTAAACTATGGAATTTGCTCCCACAAGATGCAGTAATGGCCACCAGCTTGAATGGCTTTAAAAGAAGATTAGACAAATTCATGGAGGACAGGGCTATCAATGGCTACTAGCCATGATGGCTGTGCTCTGCCACCCTAGTCAGAGGCAGCATGCTTCTGAAAACCAGTTGCCGGAAGCCTCAGGAGGGGAGAGTGTTCTTGCACTCAGGTCCTGCTTGCGGGCTTCCCCCAGGCACCTGGTTGGCCACTGTGAGAACAGGATGCTGGACTAGATGGGCCACTGGCCTGATCCAGCAGGCTCTTCTTATGTTCTTATGTTCTTAAATCTAAATTTGTCTCATAGATGTAAAAGGAGTTCACACAGTGTTCTCACAATCTGATGCTCTACTGAGCATACATAACAGAATCAATTGGAATTTCTTACAATGACCCATCTCCTCACTGGTTCATAGGTGCCTGTTAATCACTGGCTGTTCTGATACACCATAATTTGCAAATATGTTGAATAAAAAATCTTCTAATTTAAAAGTTGTGTAGTGATATATTATTAGCTACTCTAGCTTGTTGTTTGAGCACGGCTAGCAGCACAGAGATCTTAAAGTCAATGTAGCTATGAATGCTATTGCATACAAGTGTCTATATTGCTTATTGTATCAAACTGGTGTGAGAGAGAGTGTGTGTAAAGCTCGAAATGTAAATACAGGATTTTCTTTGCTTAGATTTTAAGATGTGAACCCTTTTTCTCACTGAGCATATATTTGTAGCTTTTGTGAAACTGAGTGAGAAGTGCAGCTGTACTTCAGTTAATCTGCTCTTTTTTTTCATAATTCCTGTAATATTGTGTTGAATTTCAAATGTGAAGATTTTTCCTCATTATCCTCACCACTTTATTGTAATCTTTTAAAAAATTTCTTAGCAACAATGGAAAAAATACTTGATTGCAACACAGAAATTACAGTATTATATACTGCTTTTCAAAGCTAACTCACAAAGCAGTTTACAACTTAAAAGCATAATACAAAAATTAAAACTAACAGAACTAAAATTAGCAGTTTATTAAACAGTGGCTTCAATGGCTAATGAAACAGTCAAGGTTTCTATTAACATTTGTAGCCTACTCTATTCACAAGGACTCAGGGAAGGAAACTGTATTGTACAAATGTGGCAAAACTCTGATGCATTGGCTCTTCCACACTGGCAAGAGAAACACTTTCACAGTCATAAATACAATTTTTTTTAGTTGTTAATGTACAGTTTTAAAGTCACAAAGATGCACATGAAATTAAAATATTACTATACTTTTTAATACAGGAAATTTACTTCAAAACAATTTAGATACATTAGAGTTGCATGTTGGCAAACATGAACCTCAACATTTATAATTCTCATGCCAGAAATAGACTTGAGGAGCCTTTCTAGAAGGTTTCTGGTTTGTTTAAAACTTAAACTGCCCCGAAACTGATCTTCTAATATAATATTACATTTCAAATAACTGGTAGACTCAGTTCTGCATGTTTCCTATAGAAATCAAAAGTAATCCAGTTGGCTTCTTAGGAAAAAGTTTTTTGAAAGCAATTATTGTGGTCGCCAATGCTGTGACCTCCCAGTGTTTTGTACTACAATTCCCGTCATCTCTGACCATTAGCCATGGTGATTAGGGCTGATGAGAGCTGCTGTCCCCAACTTCCGGAAGACACCAATTGGCTATCTCTGGATCACAACATATTTTCAGAGTATCATACCTGCAATGTTTGCTGTATTTCTTATCTATGTCAGCGTTCATGCTAATAAACAAACCAACACTTGCCAAAATCCATTAAAAATAATCTTATGATTAAAGAAGGTGGCAAAATGACTGATTAATTGTGAATTCTACACAAATCACCTTGAGGGTCTGAAGAACTAAATGGATTAATTTGCTTCTGTCAGTCAGTGTAGACAATACTAGGCTAGATATAAAAATAGTCTGTCCTGATAAAAGGCAACTAGCTGTAAAAGGGAATTAGACAAACACTTTTTAAAATGAATAGTCACAGTGGCTATATGTAGTATACAGGTTCCAACGCAGAAAACCACCAGAGGTAGGATTGTAACTCAAAAATAATGTAGGACCCCACAGATACATTTCCCAGTCTAATAGGCTTACTACAGACTGAAATACTGAAAAGGCTTACTTACCCTTGGCTATTTTAGTTGAGTTTCCACTTTTTTCTGATGCCTGTATTAAGAAAATGCAAACAATATATCTGCATACATGCAACCAAAGCATTACAATCAAATGTGATGAATGTTTGCTTAAAACTTGATAACTAGGCTATCACAAGAATACAAAAAATAGCTGTGTGTCATCAGCATTTATATAGCACACTTCAAGCGTTTTAACAAGTTTCACATGAATGGTCTCAATAATCCAAACAAAAGTCCTGTAAAGATAAGGCCAGTATAACTATCCCTATCTTGTAAATGAAGGGCTGGAACTTTACATGCAGTGGTAATACAGTTAAACAAACTATGGGTTATTGGGAACAAGCAAGTGTATTGGTGCATGCTACCCAAATGACACCTGGCCCAGCCCTTCCCAACTAGTGGGCCACCAGATGTTGTTGGACCACAACTCCCATCAGCCTCAGCCAGGATTGCCAATGGTCAGGAAAGATGGAAATTGTGGTCCAACAACATCTGGTGGCCCACTAGTTGGGAAACGCTGGCCCCTCCTCCCCTTGCTATGCCAGAAGGAAACAAACCAGAGCACTGGTTTAGCATCACATGTGAACTAGCACTCATGATATGTTTCTCTCCAATCGGTTTTTTTCAAGAGAAAGAAACTATGAATGCCAGTTTGCATGTTAATCCTAAACCAGTGCTCTACCTTCTCCTGGAACAGCAAGGGAAGAAGAGTGCAGGCACAATTTGAGTAGCATGCACTAGCACACTTGCCTGTTCCTGATAAACCAAAATTTGTTCAATTCTGATGTACCATTAGAGGCGAACAAGGCCAGAGAATAAAACCTTACTTATTATCACCTAATGAGTTTCTGGCTAAGGTTAAAATTTTAATTCCTTACTCACATTTTAGTTGCTACATTATGTTATTCTATGCTTAACTGAGCTTATATAATATAAAACTGAGTTTAAATTATTTAATTTTGGTTTATTAGAAATTTAATTAGATAAACGCATTATCAGTGCTACCACTCTAAAATGTTGCTTGGTACAATCAATTTGGACCAAATCCCTAAAAAAGCCACAAAATAATAAAGAATTACTGTAGATTACTAAAAAAGACACAAACTTGGAAGTGTCATACTCATATGTGATCTTTAATGAACTTAATATTTAATGAAGATATTAATCTCAGGAAAAGCCTAAAATCTAAATTATATTGCAACCCAAATAAATATGAAGAAAGATTGCTGCAGAGTCAGAAATAAAACCCAGTAATTCTATGTTATGTACATTTGTGTCAGAATTTAAGCTTTGTGCTTAAGAGCAAAGAGTTCACAGTACCATCACCCAGGAAACCACGATCTAAAAATATCTCAGCTAATACTCAGCAGCCACTAAACAAACTGAAATGGTGTGTGCTTGTCAGGATTGTCTATAGGTTGCAGCGACAAACTGATTGTGTAGTAAAAGTCATGGGGAAGCATTTTCCTGAATTCCATACACAGAATCAGCATTTGGAGAACCCCGATGGATCAAGGAGTCCAAGTCTTTGTCCTAAGGAAGTTATACAAATACACCCCAATACTTAAGCAGGGCCTATGAACCCAACCAAACCAAATTAGCGAAATCTCTTTTGCTGATCCATGACCATTCTGCTTTTTTCTTTCATTCTTCCTTTCCTTGCAGCTCCAAACGCTAAATGAGAGGTCCCAGGCATCTTCAAATATCTCAATGATACAAAGCATGCAAAGGTGTAATAAGAATGCCCCATGAAAACCAATACACCAGTACTTCATGGTGAGACTAAAGCCTCTTTTGAAAGTGTAAACGCTAAAATCTTTAGCAGAAAGAGGTGTCTACAATCCCCACTATACAGCTTATGGGACTAGGATGTTGATGAAGCCTTTACAATCAGAAAAAATGAATGGGTTATTGCAACTGTTGCTGTTGTTATGTGCCTTCAAGTCAATCATGACTTATGGCAACTCCATGAATCAGCGACCTCCAAAACCATCTGTTGTGAACCACCCTGTTCAGAACTTCCTTTATGGAATCAATCCATCTCTTGTTTGGCCTTCCTCTTTTTCTACTCCCTTCTGTTTTTCCCAGCATTATGGTCTTTTCTAGTGAACCATATCTTCTCATTATGTGTCCAAAGTATGATAACCTCAGTTTCATCATTTTAGCATCTAGTGATAGTTCTCGTTTAATTTGTTCTAAAACCCAATCATTTGTCTTTTTCGCAGTCCATGGTATGCGCAAAGCTCTCCTCCAACACCACATTTCAAATGAGTTGATTTTTCTCTTATCCGCTTTTTTCACTGTCCAACTTTCACATCCATAATACCATGGTCTGAATGATCCTGACTTTGGTGTTCAGTGATACATCTTTGCATTTGAGGACCTTTCCTAGTTCTCTCATAGCTGCCCTCCCCAGTCCTAGCCTCCTTCTGATTTCTTGACTATTGTCTCCATTTTGGTTAATGACTGTGCCATGGTATTGGTAATCCTTGACAAGTTTAATGCCCTCGTTGTCAACTTTAAAGTTACATAATCTTCTGTTTTCATTACTTTAGTCTTCTTGACGTTCAGCTGTAGTCCTGCTTCTGTGCTTTCCTCTTTAACTTTCATCAGCATTAGTTTCAAATCATTACTGGTTTCTGCTAGTAGTATGGTATCGTCTGCATATCTTAAATTATTTCTATAATTCATTATTAATTTCCAATTTTCACACCTCCTCCATCTTGGCCCAACCCTGATTTCTGTGTATGTTCTGCATATAGATTAAACAAATAGGGTGATAAAATACACCCGTCTCACACCCTTCCTGATGGGGAACCAATCGGTTTCTCCATATGCTGTCCTTACAGTAGCCTCTTGTCCAGAGTATAGGTTGCACATCAGGACAATCAGATGCTGTGGCACCCCTATTTCTTTTAAAGCATTCCATAGTTTTTCATGATCTACACAATCAAAGGCTTTGCTGTAATCTAAAAGCCCAGAGTGATTTTCTTCTGAAATTCCTTGGTCTGTTCCTTTATCCAATGTATGTTTGCAATATGATCTCTGGTGCCTCTTCCCTTTCTGAATCCAGCTTGGACATCTGGCATTTCTCGGTCCACATATGGTAAGAGCCTTTGTTGTACAATCTTGAGCATTACTTTACTTCTTTGGGATATTAAGACAATAGTTGGCCAATTACTGCATTCCCTAGGATCTCCTTTCTTTGGAATTGGGATATATATTGAACCCTTCCAGTCTGTGGGTCATTGTTTAGTTTTCCATATTTCTTGACAAATTTCGTCAAAATTTGGACAGATTCAGTCTCAGTAGCTTGTAGCAACTCTATTGGTATGCCATCTTTTCCTGGAGATTTGTTTCTTCCAAGTATTTTAAGACCAGCTTTCACCTCACATTCTAAAATTTCTGGTTCTTAGTCATATAGTTCCTCCATGAATGATTCTGTCATCCTGGCATCTCTTCTATAGAGTTATTCAGTGTATTGCTTCCATCTTCCTTTTATTTCATCTCGGTCAGTCAGTGTGTTCCCCTGTTGATTATTCAACATCCCTACTCTTGGTTTAAATTTCCTTTTAATTTCTCTAATCTTTTGGAATAGGGCTCTTGTTCTTCCCTTTTTGTTGTCCTCTTCTATTTCTATACAATAACTATTGTAATAGTTCTCTTTGTCCCTACATACTAGTCGCTGTATTGTTGCATTTAGGGTTCTAACAATGTTTCTATCTACTTTTCCTTTCCTTCCCTTTAACCATTTTAAAAGTTTCATCAGTCATCCATTGAGGTCTTTCTCTCTTTTTAATGAGAGGTACTGTTTTTTTGTGTTCTTCCCTGATAATGTCTGACTTCAGTCCATAGGTCTTCTGGTTCTCTGTCAACTAAATTTAAAGCCTCAAATCTGTTCCTTATTTGATCTTTATATGCTTCTGGGATGTTATTTAAATGGTATTTTGGCATTATGAGTGCTTTGTAGTTTAGCTTTACTCTGGTTTTTGATATGACCAGTTCATGATCTGTACCACAGTCTGCTCCTGGTCTTGTTTTAGCAGAATGTATGGAACTTCTCCATCTTCTGCTACTAATTATATAATCAATTTGATTCCTATATTGATCATTTGTTGATGTCCACGTGTACAGTCGTCTTTTCAGTTGTTGAAAAAATGTGTCTGCAAGAAACAAATCATTGGCTTCACAGAATTCGATAAGTCTTTCTCCTAAGCCCCATTTTTCCACAATTCATAAGAACATAAGAAGAGCCTGCTGGATCAGGCCAGTGGCCCATCTAGTCTAGCATCCTGTTCTCACAGTGGCCAACCAGGTGCCTGGGGGAAGCCCGCAAGCAGGACCTGAGTGCAAGAACACTCTCCCCTCCTGAGGCTTCCGGCAACTGGTTTTCAGAAGCATGCTGCCTCTGACTAGGGTGGCAGAGCACAGCCATCATGGCTAGTAGCCATTGATAGCCCTGTCCTCCATGAATTTGTCTAATCTTCTTTTAAAGCCGTCCAAGCTGGTGGCCATTACTGCATCTTGTGGGAGCAAATTCCATAGTTTAACTATGCGCTGAGTAAAGAAGTACTTCCTTTTGTCTGTCCTGAATCTTCTAACATTCAGCTTCTTTGAATGTCCACGAGTTCTAGTATTATGAGAGAGGGAGAAGAACTTTTCTCTATCCACTTTCTCAATGCCATGCATAATTTTATACACTTCTATCATGTCTCCTCTGACCCGCCTTTTCTCTAAACTAAAAAGCCCCAAATGCTGCAACCTTTCCTCGTAAGGGAGTCGCTCCATCCCCTTGATCATTCTGGTTGCCCTCTTCTGAACCTTTTCCAACTCTATAATATCCTTTTTGAGATGAGGCGACCAGAACTGTACACAGTATTCCAAATGCGGCCGCACCATAGATAGTTCTCTGTTCCCTACTTACGCATTCCAGTCCCCCATGATTATCAGCACATCTTGTTTTGGTGTGTGATCAATTTCTTCCTGTACTTCTGCATAAAATCTCTCCAATTCCACTTCTTCTGCATTTGCCATTGGAGTGTAGACTTGGATGATGGTTAATAGATTTCCTGTTAAATCTCATTGATATCACTCGCTCATACCTTGTGTTATAGCTCTTAATTGTTTTTGCTATATTGCTTCTCACTATTAAAGCAACCCTGTTTCTTAAAATTTCTCATTTCCTGCATAAAATATTTGTAGTTGCCTGACTGAAAATGTCCCATTCCCGTCCATTTTAATTCACTCACACCAAGTATTGTAATGTTGATATGTTCCATCTCTTGCTTGACAATTTCTGACTTTCCCTGGTTCATGCTTCTCACATTCCATGTTCCTATTGTGTGCATCATACAACTCTGGGCTCTCCTTTTGCATCTGTGTGCATCAGCCTCTGGGCTTCCTTTTGGCTTTGACTCAGCTGCGTCACTAGTCACAGCGCTACTCGTACTTGTCCTTTGTTCTTCCCCAGTAGCAATGTGAGTGCCTTCTGACCTGAGGGTCTCATCTTCCAGCACTATCTCGTGTTGCATTTTGGATACTCTGTTCATAGGGTTTTCGTGGTAAGAGATATTCAGAGGTGGTTTACCATTGCCTTCCTCTGGATGCATCTTAGTCTGGTGTCTCAGCTTTGACCATTCCGCCTTGGGTGCCCCTGCTGGGAGTCTAGCCTCTTGGTCTAGACTCCTGACGGCATTGCTCTCAGCTTCTGCAACACTCTCAAACCCCCTCACCACGTTAAGGTGTGTATCCTAGAGAGGGAAACTAGGGTGGGTGAATCTTGAAGGCAAATTGATTTTGTTGCAGATCTGTGAGCAATGAGAAACCATATGCATGAGAATGAGACACCATATGCATTTTTTAGCCTTTTCGAGCTAAGTGGGACCATAACCTAACTTGAACCTACATTATACAGATATATCTGAAAAAAGAAGAAAAACACCACCTATTCTGCGCTATGATGATGAAAAGAGTTTTTGATGAAAGCTCCCATTCAATTGACGTAGCAAGCTCTGTACACAATACGTGACACAATAACATTACAGTACAATATGGGCAAGGTGAACCTTTCTTAAGGAACTCTGAACCTTTGCTACCCCTGATTTAGAGAGGTTACTTATACCACAATGGAAGCAGATAACAAGGCAGTTTATAAAACAATATGCAGGACACAATCCACCAAGCAGAGCTGCTATACATTTTTCTTTAATTTCAGGGAGACTTTTATTTGACAAGGCGTGACAAATTTTGTGGACAAGACCTCCTCCAAAGGTGCAAATGGCTTTCTGGAGCTGCAACACAAAATGTAGTACCTGCGACAGCAGTTCAGTTGAGTCCTTTGCATCTTCAGCAGCAACATTTAGAGCTAAAGCTGGAAAACAGGAGGAAAAAGGTTGTCTACTTATTTCTCAAAATGGTATCTCATTTTCAATTTGACAAATTGTCTAAATAGGATTTGTAAGAAGCAATTTAGATAATAGCATATCTTAAATGCACAGAACACCTGTAATAATCTTATTCAGCTACAAGATAATTCTGCTGTTTTCAACAGTAGTATCATTTACTGTAGTCTGACAATTTTACTCTCATGCATCTCTGGACAGAAAATCATTCTTTGATGTGGAGCCAATTTATTTTGGCTCCAAGTCAAAATAAATCCTATACAAAAATAACATCTGGACACTCTAGCACTTCAGTTCACTAAACAATGTGGTAGCATATGGGAGATCTGAATTCCTCTTTACCCTTAGGTTAAAGTTTGCCATTATTAAAGAAGACCTCCTTCAAATCCAGGGTGATGAGTTCATGCTCCAGTTTTCCTGAAACAGGGCCAGCCATGATACTGTTAAACTCTGAGAGAGTGCCATTTTTCCAGGGTGCAAACTGTTAACACCAGCAGAAATGCCACTAATTCATCAAGGTCATGCAAACCAAATTGTCATAGTTAAAAGTACATAGTTACAGGTCAGAAACTATACTAGGCTAACACTATCTCGCATATCTTGAAAATAGGTTTGTCATCTAGCAAAAATTAAAATAGATTAAGCTGGGGACAGGTGGCACATCTGTTCTAGGAAATGACAATATTAGGGCATATGTTAAAGGGGGAAGAAACGGCTTGCCTATATGTAGGGATAGAAATGGCATCACTTACATAGGTAGGAATCAGTTTGGGCTCATGTCTTAAGTAGCAACAAAGATGTGGAAGCTGTCTGTCTGAGCTAAAGGTTGATCCATTCAAGGATCTAAGGACCACCAGACTTAAGAAGAACTCTGATGGATGGGACCAAAGGACCATGTAGCCTTACATTTTGATTCCAGCAGTGGTCAGATACCTCCAGGAAGTCTCCACATAGTACATGAAACCAACAGCCCTTCCCCCACTGCATGTCTCCAACATCTAATATTCAGAAGCCTACTACCTTTGAACCTGGATATACCTTTTGACTGTCATGACAAACAATGCCCTCCCATGAATTTATCCAATCCTTTTTAAAAGCCATAGGACAGGGGTGGGGGAACTTTCTGGCCCAGTGGGACAGATTGTTGTCTGTCTCTACACCCACATACCAACTTTGCCAAGTGGGTGGGACAACCCACCTGTTCATCACCTGATGTCATTTTGACACCTCATCTGTCAAAGCCCCTCATGCAGTGCTTCCCAAGTGCTGAGCTCTGGGCTGGCAAAACCACTTTCTGTAGGGTTCACCTGCGTGACTGACTTCCCCACACAGCAGTTCCAGTAAGGTTGAACTCACCACCAGTTGGGTGATGGGTGATGTCTTCAACTCTGCTTTCTGCAGGAGTATGCCACACAATCAAGTTTCCCAGTCTTTTCCAACCAATCCAGCTGTGCCTCTACCTGCCTCACACCTGACACAACATCATTTTGGGAGGAAACAGCCTCATGGGTTAAATAGGGACCCATGACAGGTAAAATGTGGCCCATGGGCTGGAGGTTCCTCACTCCTACCATAGGTGATAGCCAGCATAAGTCATATTTTGAATAGACTAATTTAAATTAATTGACTTAAGTCTACTGAATATGACTAATGTTGGATGTCATTCCATATAAAATGCCCATTACCACATCCTCTGGCAGTCATTTCAATAATAATAATAATAATAATAATGATAATAATGATGATGATTATGATTATGATAATAATAATAATAATAGCAGCAGCAGCCGTCTTGGGAGAGCGCTTTCACGTATTCAAAGCACTTTACATGCATTATTTAGCTGTAATCCTTACAACCCAATAGTCAGTCAATATTATTATCTTCTATATTGCAGATGTAGGGGCTGAGGCTGAAAGAGTGGCTTGCATAACACCACCTACTGAGTTCATGGCAAAGGCAAGATTTGAACGGGGACTTGAACTGCAGCTCAATTTCTCAACCACTACCTTACATCAATTTTTATTTAAGAACATAAGAAGAGCCAGTGGCCCATCTAGTCCCGCATTCTGTTCTCACAGAGGTCACCCAGATGTCTTTGGGAAGTCCACAAGCAGAACCTGAGTGCAATGGCACTCTCACTTCTGCTATTTCCAGCAATTGGTATTCAGAAGCATACTGCCTCCAACAGGATTTCTCCAAACTGGAGGAATAAACAACAAAATGGTAAATGATTAAATATAATCAAGTTAAAAGTAGTGCACACTTGGGCAAAAAATTAAATTTAAAGTATTTCAAACTTAAAATGGTCTGAGCTGGTTATGACTATGGTGAATTGACACCTTACTGAAAATATAAACTCTGTGGTGACAATAAAAATGTAAACTTCATGCCTATGAATCACTAGGAGAAGAACAAAAGATTAAACTGCTGATATCACAATGTATCGTTTGGAATATTGTATTTAGCTCTGGTTATCCAATCACAAAAAGGATATCACAGCGTTAGAAAGGCATAGAAAAGATCAACATTTTGATTATTTTTGTTGAAATACTTTTCCTAGAAGAAAACGTGGAAACATTTGGAGTTTTTTTAGTTTAGAAAAAGTATGACAAAAGCGGAGCATGATAAAACTAGAACTAGAACTCAGGGTTACCCAAGGACATCCATCAGCAATACTTCTGAAAAAACATAAGTACTGTTTCACACAACACCTAACTAACTTACAAAATTGCCTTAGTGTTCAAGTGTGGATATCTATATATTTTTGCAATCTGTCTTTTCTTCCAATCATCATCTTCCAATGAAGCTGAATGTTGGAAAACTCAGGAGAGACAAAAGACAGTACTTCTTCAAACAGTGCATAGCTGAATTATAGAATTTGCTCCCACAGGAGAAAGTGATGGTCACCAACTTGGAGGATTCATGGAGGATAAGGCTATCAATTGCAATTTTCAGAGCAAGATACTGTTGTACACCACCCCAATTTCCAAGTGGTGAGAGATTTCCAGGGGTCCCTGTGCTTACCTAGGGGTTTGGTGTCCTTGGAAAGGTCAGTGGAGACTGTGGTGTCGTTATGAAATAGGGTTTCTTTCTTTACACACATTCCAACCTGAGCTTAAGATGGAGGGGTTTAAAGCATCAGCAGTCCAATAGATCTTGCATTTTCCATCAGGCCTACAGGAGGTACCCTAAAGGCATGGTGCAGAGAGCCAGCCTCTCTGCCTGCCTCCAGTTCCCAGCCTTTTCCATGTCTACACTAAAAACACAAGCCTCTCTTAGGCCCCGAGGGGGGGCCCTCTCTTGAAGAGTTTCAATAATAGGATCTTTCTGGCTCATTCGCCAGTTAATGAGCACTTGACAGATTAACTCCCCTGGCCACTCTATATTAGACTAACAAAGGGGGCTCATCTGGCCAGCAAAGCGGGTTTCTCATCTCCAGGTGCAGGGTTCCAAATCAGAGGCTGGAAGTGGACTCAGAGAAATCATCCATCTCAACCCCAAACCCATAACAATATATATACTACAGATCTCTGAGGACGGGAACATATATTACAGCAATGATTCAGTTCCCCAAATTCACTATCTTCTAGTTGCCCCCCCGATTGCTTTTGCATTGATCATCAGACACAATGTTGTTGTTATGTGCCTTCAAGTCGATTACGACTTATGGTGACCCAATGAATCAGTGACCTCCAACAGCATCTGTCATGAACCACCCTGTTCAGATCTTGTAAGTTCAGGTCTGTGGTTTCCTTTGTGGACACAATTGTTGTTGTTGTTGTTATGTGCCTCCAAGTCGACTACGACTTATGGCGACCCTATGAATCAGTGACCTCCAAGAGCATCTGTCATGAACCACCCTGGTGGACACAATACATGCTCTCAAAATGCAGTTTCCTATAATTACCCCCACTTGCTTTCAGAAAATGCAGTTTCCTGTAATTACCCCCACTTGCTTTCAGATCATCAGAGCAGGCCTGATGAGAGTGCACCTGCGTATGAGTGGCCATATCCAGGAATAGGGTACTGGTTCTTGACTTATGGAATGGAATTAGCTTCCCCAAGAAGCCCATCAAGTTCATTTTCTACTAGGTTCTAGAAAGATGGCTAGGATATGGCTCCATAGGCAGTGTTTTCTAATTAGTATATCTTCCTTTTTTTAAGGTAACTTGTGTCAATTATATTGGATTTTGTAGTTTGGTTATGATGCTTACCTCTAATCTGCTTTTGAGCTTCAGGTATAAAATGAAGTATGTTTAGATAACAAATCAGTCAAAAACATCTAAGAGTTTTACATAATTCTCTTATTTTGGGCTTCCCATAGGCTTCAATTCTGTAATAGATTTGAGTGTGGTTTTATGCTGAGAATCTTTTGTAAGCCTGTATATAAATAAAACAGTCATAAATGGCTATGTTCTACCTGCACTGTTGTAGGCAGTATGCCTCTGTATACCAGTTGCTGGGAATCACAAGTGGAGAAGAGTGCTATTGCATTCCGGTCCTGCTTATGGGTTTCCCACAGGCATTTAGTTGACTACTGTGAGAACAGGATGCTGGACCAGAGGGGACCTTTGGTCTGATGCAACAGAGCTCTTCTTGTGTTTTTATACCTGTCCCTTTGCATGGAGAGAAACTGGGGCAAACGTGCCCTCACCATCCACCTTGTGCTCTTTCTCTACCTCTTCCATATGGAAATGGAATCTCTGGAAATGGAATCTCTGAAGGTAGCCTATCCATGTAAAATTCTACACAGAAATACAGATTGGTTGATTTCTACCCTCTGCTTTGATAAAAAAAAATTACCTGCTCTTCTCATTTCTTCCCTCCTGAGAGCTCATCCTTTTTGACTACTGAATGCAGTCTTCAGATTGCATCCACCAGGAGGGCATGGCCAATAATCTCAGGTGATACAACCCCATGCATTGAGAGAAGGAGCATCGAGAAGTGTTTGATTCTACACTATATTAACTTGCAGTGTTTGGATGGGATTGCATGCATGGGGCAACTCACCCTGAAGATTAACAATGGTGATAAATTTAAGATACTGAGAACCAAGTCCAGGAATAAGGGATGTACTGACTTATGCAGAATATATCTTTGGGGAATTAACCATTTTAAGTTTGAATCCTTTACATTTATCAACATATTAAATATTATAAATAAGTAGGAAGCACTTGTTAAGTTCTGAAAGCTCTCCATGAGGATAAAAAGCATCTTTGGATATGTTCTGCGTAAGTTCCTGCTGTTGCCTATCAAACAATTTCAGCACTGAAGGAGGCAGATCAAGAAAGCAGAGTAGTAACTTTCAATGATCTTACATCCCCCTCCACATATTCTAGTGGTCTGGGTCCTCTTTAATGGCAATTATAGCTGTTCCAAATATTGTCCTCAGATTGATGGCTAAAGAAGCAGGAGTCATAATGAAGAGAACAACCAAGATTCAGTTTGAACAATGTTGTAACTATGTCTTAGAAACCAAAGGAAAGCCCAAGGAAGTAGAGTTACCAGGTCTCTGGTTTTCAGCCAGGGTCTCTGGTTCTTTGGGGGCCCCTCAGGCTCTCCGGCTAGCACCCCTTATTCTCCAGACTCTCAGCTTCAGTTTTAAAAATAATTAAGTCTCTAGGTGGTCTGGTTCCTGAGATATACACCAAAACGTCAGCCGCCCCCCTGCGACTGTTTAATCTATTTAACTGATACAACGCTGAAGTTAGTTCCTAGTTCCCAGTTCCTTATTTGCTTCAAAGTTCAAAACACTCAAAAAGAAGAAGAGTTGACAACTACAGCAACTTCAAACCAAACTTTACATGTCTCTGAACCCCACAATATATGTTGGGGTACTCTGTATGATATATCACTGTGATCGGGGGACTCTCCCCGACAAGAATAACAATACATTTATGCAATCAAAATAATCAGGCTTCTGATATTATCATAAATACATAATGATGTCATAAAATCATAAAAAATAAGTAACTGGGGTGCCCACCCCAAACTCTGCTCTGGGACAGCACAAATCATATACCCCAGGAAAGGGGAGCATGTCCTCTACGAGATGCCACTGTGTCCTGCCTGGCCCAGAGCTTCTGCTGGGCACAGGGCACGGAGGAAGGCATCTAAGGATTAAGTGTCATAGGTTTGGTGATTACATTATATGATTTTATTATTTTAAACTGTCCGCTGTTTTTAACCTATATTTTATGGTTTTAATTTTTCTCATAGTTTAATTCTTTTTTAATAATATACTCTGTATGTTTTAATGGTGTTGTTTTTAGTTGTAAGCCGCTCTGAGTCCTATTGGAAAAAGGGCGGGGTAGAAATAAAGTTTATTATTATTATTATTATCTATGCAAAATCAAAGCAGACCAAAACATACAGGAAAAAATAAGTAACTGGGGGTGCCCACCCCAAAATCTGCTCTGAGACAGGACAAATCATATACCCCAGGAAAGGGGAGGGTGTCCTCTACGAGATGCCACTGCATCCCGCCTGGCCCAGAGCTTCTGCTGGGCGCAGGGCACAGATAAACACATCTATACAAAATCAAAGCAGAAAAAGACATACAGGAAAAATAAGTAATTGGGGTGCCCACCCCAAAATCTGCTCTGGGACAGGACAATTCATACACCCCAGGAAAGGGGAGGGTGTCCTCTCTGAGATGCCACTGTGTCCTGCCTGGCCCAGAGCTTCTGCTGGGCGCAGGGGAAGGATGAAGGCATCTATGCAGACAGAAAGGGTAGATAATCTTCTTACTCTTACTCATTTCTCAGACCTCTTTCTGAAGTGAAGGGTCAAATCTGTAAAGACGTTTGGAGCAGCCACATTAAAAGATAAGGGCAGGGCATTCCAGGCAGGGGGTTGCCAACCCTGCTTGGATATGGATGTCTTTGCAGAGGATCCCTAGTCAAGCTTTAAGCACAATCCAAATTATATCTACTCAGAAGTAAGTCCTGTTGAGTTCTATGGGGGCTTAGTCCCTTAGTACGTGTGTTTAGAATTGCAGCCTTTGGGGGCATCCATCTTTACTCCCGAATGCTCCCATCTAACATCTCCACAACACTAGGCTCCTTTCTTCCTACAGTGACCTTCTGGTGACTGTCCTGGCCTGAAGGCACTTAAACCCTTCTTGCCGAAAGCAAGTAGGCTAGATTAAATGTTCCCTACCCAGGCTCCATCTTTTAGCTAAAATGTCTAGCTTAATTTCCAGTCAGATTTTTTTTTAATTGTACGCTCCAAGCAACTGTGATTGATGCTTAATGTATCATGCTTAATGACATCATTTGGGCCCGCCCCGTGACATCACTCAGGCCCGCCCCATGACATCATTCGGGCCCACCCCATGACATCACTTCAGCCTGCCCCTAAAACCTCAGGTTTTGGGATGCTTCTGACCTGGCAACCCTACAAGAGAGCTCACAGAATCTGCTTTCCCTGGCCTCTCCTTCCCCATCAGCCCCACCCACCCAAAGCCTCTCCAAGAATATTTATTTATTTATTTATTTATTATTTGATTTATATCCTCCCTTCCTCCCAGCAGGAGCCCAGGGCAGCAAACAGAAATGCTAAAAACACTTTAAAGCATCATAAAAACAGATCTTAAAATACATTAAAACAAAACGACATTAGAAACATTTTTTAAAAAAGCTTTAAAAACATCTTTTAAAAAAGGGTTAAAAACATATTTAAAAAACACATATTAACAAGCAATTCTAACACAGATGCAGACTGGGATAGGTCTCAACTTAAAAGTCTTGTTGAAAGAGGAAAGAGGAATATTGTTTGTTTTAGTCTGTAGATCATAGCAAAATAAAACAAGGTACTTAACTTCTCCCAAAGGTTAGGGATCTTGTTAAATGGGCTGGCCTATGGTACAAGACTGTTAGAGACGGGATGATTCTCAAAAATTAGATGGAGGCACCTTCTGTGAGCAGCATCTCCCTGGATCCAACCCCTTGAATCTTAATATATGTTTGGGAACCAGTCTTGAAAAACAATGAACTGGAGTTTCTCTTACTTATCCCTGATTTTGAGATTTCTATGGAAAATGTAATTTAGATTTTATCAGCTCACTGACAAACCTAGCTGCTTGATCTATCACAGCACAGAATAGCTAAATATCTATTCTTAGGAAGAAATTCTCGCCTTAACTAGCAAAACATCAGCAGACATTCCGCTACTATAGAAAATACAGCTGAAGGGAAAGAGAAGATCTTCTTACAGATGTGCTGCATTTTAAACTCACTCCATTTTTTTCATCAGATAACAGAAACAGAAATAAGAATCAAAAGAAGAGATCAGCCTTGCCAATTTTCACCCACTGCCCGATAATACTTTATGCTCACCCATTTCCGTAAGAGTTTTTCCATTTTTATGTTTAAGCTATTTTCCATGCACAGACTTGGATAGGAAGTGCCACTAGGAGATGGAAAGGGAAATTAAAACTTCTGTTCGGTGTTCAATAAGTAAAAAGCCATTTTAAAAGTGCCATCTTGTACGTGCTAGTAGAAAACTATAATAAAGGTAAGCTGTTTTAAACATCCTTCTTTGAAAAGAAAAAACTGCTTCCATACACTGAAACATTTAAAAAACTATCTATTGAATTCTTGTTATAAGACACTATAAACATATTTATTTGCACATATCCCACTGAAGATCAGAGCACCTTAACGCAAGTCTCTCAAACAGCTTTCTGTAGGGACTGACCACTTTGAGACCTGCTTAACTCTAAATGGCATAGCAGCACTATGTGCCCTCACACCATTCTCTAGTGTGCCTGAAGCCCAAGACATTCTCAGTACAAACTGTTCACCACCACCATCCCATTCACCCAGGCCTTTGGATGAGCTGTTGCTGCTAATTTGCTCTGGAGAAATTTTACTGTTTTATTGCTCTTTTTTTTTTTTTGCCTTGTTTTGTTATATTTGTATTTTATGAATTTAATGTTTCCCACTC
Organism: Rhineura floridana; assembly: GCF_030035675.1. NCBI lineage: Eukaryota > Metazoa > Chordata > Lepidosauria > Squamata > Rhineuridae > Rhineura > Rhineura floridana. The sequence goes on from NC_084484.1 coordinate 151,752,383, forward strand.
TGGGATATCTGCTTTGGTAATTAAGAGCAGGCTATAAATATTTCAAATAAAATAAATAAAATCTTTTTTCTTGAGTGTGCAGTTCACACACAATACAGCCTTAACAAAAATACAAATGTGCATCCACCCAAGACTTGGGCGCCAGTTCTCCTTCTTTTCTGTCCACTGATGCACTTTGCAGCACATCCTCAGTCTTGACCTTTATCAGTTAACAGGCTGGATTGCAGCTCTCTCTAACATCACAGTACACCAGAAGAGTTAGTGCAATCCTAGAATGTGGAAAGGCTTGTCGCTGCAATGTCATGACACATGCAAAGAAACAAATTCTTCCCCTCTGACTTATCCTGTTCCAGAAAAAATAATGTGTCATCATGGCAGTGCACAGCATTGTATGTTAACATTTGAAGGGGCTCCTGGCTCTCTCTCATCAAAAATTCCACTTGCATAAGAATTCAAATTAATTCTGCACACTTAAACTATTCTGTGGACACCCCTTATTACTGCTTTTCTAAAAGTTGTGGGGTGACTCTCAAACTGATGGCAAACTGTGATGCTGGCTTCTTAGTATACATCACTAAATTAAAAGAAGGAAAACCACATATATCAGTAAGCCCCTGCATTACACTCAAAGGGAGGCTGCTATGGAAATGTCAGGGACGACTCTGCACCTCCATTAGTATCTGCCTACCCTTATTAGAGGGGGTCATCTCAAATGTGGCTATAGAGCAGTGGGTCTTATAAACTGTGAACTGGCTTCTTCAGAAAGTGTGGTAGAGGTGGTGGTGCAGGGGCATGGAGCCTCCTTCCTGCATGCAGAGAACAGTGATCCAGTCTACCACTTGTCAAAAAAGATGCACTCAGAAACAGAACTGTTAAAAGGTCAGACACATTGATTCACTCCAACCAACACATATAAGGTACATGAAGACTGTAACAATTCCCACATCTATCTAAATTACTCCAAAAAGGAAAAGAGCACACAACAGGATCAACATAGTTGACCCAGTGCTACGTTCTAGAAAAAACTGTTCATTACTTGGTGCCGCTTTCTGCTGTAGGAATGAAACCTTATGCAAGAAATGTGCAATTTTATAGAATTATTTTGTTGCTTAAAATGTATTAGGTGCCTTTTATAAGAACTTAAAGCACTTCTTACAAATATTCATACTACTGAGCCAAGCAATGCCATACAAGAGCAACAACACATAACTGTTTTATAACAATTATAACACCATAACACAATTTTTAATTGAACTGAAACAGAGGTTTTAACAAGGTCATTTGAAATTGAGCAGTGAGATAGCCTAGTGGATCTCTCTGGGTAGGGTGTTTCATGAGTGTTCTGTAAAATCTGCTTGGTGCTTCTTCCTGCTATAGGAATACAGCCCTCCTGGGAAAAATCTTTTTGAAGTAGTTAATGGAATGCCTGGGAGTATGAGTGATGTATGACTGCCAGGTGTGTCAGAGAGTGAGAGTTCTAAGGGAAGTTTGAAAAAAAGACAGTTGGTTTTGACAGTTAGGAGCTCTTTTGGGGGTGTTGTTGTTCAGATTTGGAGTGGAAGGAGGGAGGTTGTGTTGTGGGAGTGAGCTGGGTGGAAAAGGGTGGATTTCATATTAGCTAGAGGGGAATAGGACAGGTAGGGAAGAAAAGGACTAGACATCACTACTGTATACACTGGCCCCACTTTGTGGCTGCCTGCTTTCTGGCGTTCTGCTAATACGGAAGCTTTCAATTAGAGTAAGGCCCCACTCATATGGCGCTTGCTCCACTTTTATGGCATTTTCCGGGCGTCGGGTGCCATTCTATTCAATGCCCCCCGCTTTTAGGCGGTTTCGCTTTTAGGCGGGCGTCTGGAACATAACCTGCCATATGAGTGGGGTCCTACTGTACTATTTAACATCTTGTATTTTAATATAGTTATTTGGTTCATTTAAATTCCTGAGCCCCCTTCAGGATGCACACCCTAATGTGGTGAGGGGATTTGAGAGTGTCAAAGAAGCTAAGAGCAATGCCGTCAGCAGTCTAGACCAAGAGGCTAAACTCCTAGCAGGGGCACCCAAGGTGGAATGGTCAAAGCTGAGACACCAGACTAAGATGCATCCAAACTCAGAGGAAGGCAATGGTAAACCACCTCTGAATACCTCTTACCACGAAAACCCTATGAACAGAGTATCCAAAATGAAACGAGATACTGCTGGAAGATGAGACCCTCAGGTCAGAAGGCACTCAACGAGCTACTGGGGAAGAACAAAGGATGAGTAGCACTGTGACTAATGACACAGCTGGGTCAAAGCCGAAAGGAAGCCCAGAGGCTGATGCACACAGATGCAAAAGGAGAGTCCAGAGTTGTACAACTTACACAATAGGAACATGGAATGTGAGAAGCATGAACCAGACCAGAGAAAGTTAGAAAATGTCAAGCAAGAAATGGAACGCATCAACATTACAATACTTGGCATGAGTGAATTAAAATGGACAGGAATGGGTCATTTTCAATCAGACAACTACAAAATATTTTATGCAGGAAATGAGAAATTAAGAAGAAATGGAGTTGCTTTAATAGTGAGAAGTGATGTAGCAAAAGCAATTAGGAACTACAACGCAAGGTCTGAGCGAGTGATATCAATGAGATTAAATGGGAAACCTATTAACATAACCATCATCCAAGTCTACACTCCAACAGCAAATGCAGAAGAAGAGGAATTGGAGAGATTTTATGCAGAAGTACAGGAAGAAATTGATCACACACAAAAACAAGATGTGCTGATAATCATAGAGGACTGGAATGCAAAAGTAGGGAACAGAGAAGAACTAGGAATTGTGGGGAAATGGGGCTTAGGAGATAGAAATGAAGCAGGAGAAAGACATAACGAATTCTGTGAAGCCAATGATTTGTTTCTTGCAAACACATTTTTTGAACAACCGAAAAGAAGACTGTACACATGAACATCACCAAATGGTCAATATAGGAATCAAATTAGTAGCAGAAGATGGAGAAGTTCCATACTTTCTGCAATACACCAGGAGCAGACTGTGGTACAGATCATGAACTGGTTATATCGAAAATCAGAGTAAAGCTAAACAAAGCAATCATAATGTCAAAATACAATTTAAATAACATTCCAGAAGAATATAAAGATCAAATAAGGAACAGGTTTGAGGCTTTAAATTTAGTTGACAGAGAACCAGAAGAACTATTGAATGAAGTCAGAGACGTTATCAGAGAAGAATGCAAAAAGACAATACCTCCAGCTAAAAAGAGAGAAAGACCCCCAATGGATGACTGAAGAAACTCTTCAAATGGTTAAAGAGAGAAGGAAAGCAAAAGCAAAAGGCGATAGAAACACGGTCAGAACCCTAAATGCAACAATACAGCAACTAGTACGTAGGGACAAAGAGAAGTATTACAATAGTTACTGTATAGAAATAGAAGAGGACAACAAAAAGGGTAGAACAAGAGCCCTGTTCCAAAAGATTTAGAGAAATGAAAGGGAAATTTAAACCAAGACTAGGGATGTTGAATAATCTACAGGGGAACACACTGACTGACTGAGATAAAATAAAAGATGGAAGCAATATACTGAAGAACTCTATAAAAGAGATGCAAGGATAACAGATTCATTCACGGAGGAACCATATGATGAAGAACCTGAAATTTTAGAATGTGAGGTGAAAGCTGCTCTTAAAATACTTGGAAGAAACAAATCCCCAGGAACAGATGACATACAAACAGAGTTGCTACAAGCTTCTGAGACTGAATCAGTCCAAATTTTGACTAAAATCTGTCAACAAATATGGAAAACTAAACAATGGCCTACAGACTGGAAACATTCAATATATATCCCAATTCCAAAGAAAGGGGATCCCAGGGAATGCAGTAATTATTGAACTATTACCTTAATATCCCATGCAAGTAAAGTAATGCTCAAGATTCTACAACAAAGGCTCTTACCATATATGGAATGAGTAATGCCAGATGTCCAAGCTGGATTTAGAAAGGAAAGAGGCACCAGAGATCATATTGCAAACATACATTGGATAATGGAACGGAGCAAGGAATTTCAGAAGAAAATCACCCTGTGCTTTATTATAGATTACAGCAAAGCCTTTGACTGTGTAGATCATGAAAAACTATGGGATGCTTTAAAAGAAAGCCATCTGATTGTCTTGATGTGCAACCTATACTCTGGAGAAGAGCCTACTTACTGTAAGGACAGAATATGGAGAAACTGATTGGTTCCCCATCGGAAAGGGTGTGAGAAAAGGAAGGCATTTTATCACCCTATTTGTTTAATCTATATGCAGAACATATAATAGGAAACGGGATTGGACCAAGACGAAGGAGGTGTGAAAATTGGAGGGAGAAATATCAATAATTTAAGATATGCAGACGATACCATACTACTAGCAGAAACCAGTAATGATTTGAAACGAATGCTGATGAAAGTTTAACAGGAAAGTGCAAAAGTAGGACTACAGCTGAACGTCAAAAAAGACTAAATTAATGACAACAGAAGATTTATGTAACCTTAAAGTTGACAATGAGGACATTGAACTTGTTAAGGATTATCAATACCTCGACACAGTCATTAACCAAAATGGAGACAATAGTCAAGAAATCAGAAGGCTAGGACTGGGGAGGGCAGCTATGAGAGAACTAGAAAAGGTCCTCAAATGCAAAGATGTATCACTGAACACTAAAGTCAGGATCATTCAGACCATGGTATTCCCGATCTCTATGTATGGATGTGAAAGTTGGACAGTGAAAAAAGCGGATAAGAGAAAAATAAACTCATTTGAAATGTGTGTTGGAGGAGAGGTTTGCACTTACTATGGACTACGAAAAAGACAAATAATTGGGTGTTAGAACAAATTAAACCAGAAACTGTCACTAGAAGCTAAAATGATGAAGAAACTGAGGTTATCATACTTTGGACACATCATGAGAAGACATGATTCGCTAGAAAAGACCATAATGCTGGGAAAAACAGAACGGAGTAGAAAAAGAGGAAGACCAAACAAGAGATGGATTTATTCCATAAAGGAAGCCACAGACCTGAACAGGGTGGTTCATGACAGATGCTATTGGAGGTCGCTGAATCATAGGGTCGCAATCGACTTGAAGGCACATAACAACAACAACAACAGATTCCTGAGTGTCTGCCTGGACACACGTGCTACCACATCAGGGTCCTATTCAGTTCCTGTACCTACATCCTATTGTGCTAACAGTGCACACCAGTGGTCACCTTTTAGGTGGGACAAAAGGTGGAAGGGCTGAAGCTTGTGGTGCAAAGAGCATATGTGAGGCAAGCATCCTGCTGGGTGGGGATTTCCTGAACCAAGTGTGGGGTGTCAGGAGGGATAATCCCTGATGAAGGGCAGGTTTGCAGCAGTGAGATATAAATATTATAAATAAATAGACTGAGATGTCACTAATGAAAAACCTTAACATCAGCATTTCCACTCCTTGGTGTTGGAGACCCAGTAGCAGAAATCTTTTTTAAAGAAAGAAAGCTTTTTTTTCTTAAATCATGCCTTTTTTCTTATTGTCTACTCAGACATCGGTCTATGCAGCCAGCCAGACTTCCAAATATAGAGTTTATTAATTGGTCTTGATAGGCTGGAGCATTGGGCTGAAAACAACAAAATGAAATTTATCAGGGATAAGTGCAACGTTCTACACCTAGGGGAAAAAACCCAAAATGCACAGTTATAAGGTGGGGATACTTGGCTCAGCAATACTACATGCCAGAAGGATCTTGGAATTGTTGTTGATCATAAGCTGAATATGAGCAAACAGGGTGATGTGGCTGCAAAAACGGCAAATGCTATTTTAGGCTGCATTAACAGAAGTATAGTTTCCTAACAGCGTGAAGTACTAGTTCCCCTCTGTTAGGCACTGGTTAGGCCTCATCTTGAGTACTGCATCCAGTTCTGGACATTGCAGTTTAAGAAGGATGCAGACAAACTGGAACAAGTTCAGAGAGGAGGGCAACAAGGAGGATCAGGGGTCTGGAAACAAAGCCCTGTGAGGAGAGACTGAAAGAACTGGGCATGCTTAGCCTTTAGAAGAGAAGACTGAAGGGAGATATGCTAGCACTCTTCAAGTGTGTACTGCCTTCAAGTTGATTCAGACTTATGGCAACCCTATGAATAGGGCTTTCATGAGGCTGAGAGGCAGTGACTGACCCAAGGTCACCCAGTGAGCTTCATGGCTATGTGGGGATTCGAACCCTGGTCTCCCAGGTTGTAGTCCAACACTTTAACCACTACACCACACTGGCTCTCGACTCTTCAAGTACTTGAAAGGCTGTCACACAGAGGAGGGTCAGGATCTCTTCTCGATCATCCTAGAGTGCAGGACATGGAATAACGGGCTCAAGTTACAGGAAGCCAGATTTCAGCTGAACATCAGGAAAAGCTTCCTGTTAGAGAAGTACAATTACCTAGGTAGGTGGTGAGTTCTCCACTTTAGGCAATCAAGAGGCCACCTGTTGGGTATGCTTTAACTTGGATTCTTTCATTGAGTTGGATTTGATGGCCTTATAGGCCCTTTCCCACTCTCCAATTCTACATTTTTATGAATTTACAATGTCCTATACAATGTCCAATCAAAAGTAAATCCCACTAAGTTCAATGGGGTTTAGTCACAGCTAAGTTGGTGTAGAACTGCAGCCATTATGACATTTGAGAATGTCCATAAACAGAGAATAATTTCATCTGCAGACAACATTTTTCTCTGCAAGATGTCAGGCTAATTGGGAATGCATCATAATTGTACACAATTTTTTAATTTATGTTGTTCTCAAAACTGGAATTTTGACTTTTACAAGAACAATCTTCGGAGATTTCACGGTATTTATCATTCAATGAAAGCTCACCTCCCTGTCCAGCATTACATTTTTTAATCTACTTTCACAACACCCAAAACCTATTACTGATACATTTTTACGATTTACTTCTTCCCTGCTGTTATTACTCAGAAAGTTCAGGATCTTTGATACAGAGGCAGCCAGGAGCAGTAAAACAGCGAAATAAATCATTATTTCACTGTGATGTTTTAACATCAATTCTCTTGACTACTGCTGCACATAACAGCAACAGCCTGCAAACAATATCTACTAGTGTTGTAACTGAGCTGAAAGAACTAAGCTCAAAATTCTAAATATTATTTTATATTCATATTACACATTTAAATTCCACAGATCAATAAAATATGTAATGTCATATGCTAAGGAAAAAATAATCAGTTGAAGCCACGTATGATACTATGATTTTCACTTCAGCCTCTAGGATGATTTGATCCTACCTGAAAAGGACACAAGAACCCTATTTGCCCAAATATAGGTATCAAGTCATTTGTGTCCAGTGATTCTAAATAGCAAGTGGAGTGAAGAATATAATACCGGACTGACTGGATCAGGCCCAAAGGCCCATTTGGTTCAGCATCCTATTCTCACAGTGGTCAAGCAGTTGTCTATGGGAAGCCTGCAAGCAGTACATGAGATCAGTTGCACTCTTCCCACTTGTGATTCTCAGTAGCTGGTATTCAGAGGTATATTGCCTTCAACAGTGCAGGTAGAACATGGCCATCAAGGCTAGTAGCTATTGATAGCTTTTATTCATCACAAATTTGTCTAATCCCCTTTTAAAGCCATCCAAGCTGGTGGCCATCACTATATCTTGTGGGAGCAAATACCATAGTTCTAACTATGCATTGTGTGTTTTTTTTGTGTCCAGAATTTTCTAATATTCAGCTTCATTGGATGGCTTCAGGTTCTTTCTCCACATCATGCATAATCTTATGTGCCTCTAGCATGCCCCCAAACTGGGCTTTTTTCTAAACTAAAAGCCCTAAATGTTGTAACTTTTTGTCAAAGGGGAGTTGCTCCAGCTAGTTGATAATTTTGGTTGCCCTTTTAACTTTTCTAGCTCTATAATATCTTGTGAGACAACCAGAACTGTACACAGTATTCCAAGTGTGGTCTCACCATAGATTGACTGATATAAATAAAAAAAATTATTTCCCGCCCTTCCTCCCAGTAGAAGCCCAGGGCAGCAAACAACACTAAAAACACTCTAAAACATTATTAAAACATATTTTAAAATATATTAAAACAAAACATCTTTAAAAGCATCTTCTTAAAAAAGCTTTTAAAACATCTTAAAAAGCAATTCCAACAAAGACGCAGACTTGGATAAGGTCTCTTCTTAAAAGGCTTGTTGAAAGTAGGCCTTCAGCAGGCGCCGAAATGATAAGAGAGATGGTGCTTATTATCTAAGGGGAGGAAATTCCGAAGGATAGGTGCCACTATACTAAAGGTCCACTTCCTATGTTGTGTAGAACAGACCTCCTGATAAGATGGTATCTGTAGGAGGCCCTTACCTGCAGAGCATAGTGATTGACTGGGTATATAAGGGGTAAAATGATCTTTCAGTTATCCTGGTCCCAAACTGTATAGGGCTTTGTACACCAAAACGCTGAACCAGAACCAGGTTTGTATACCAACATTATACACGCATGTACCCAGTCTATGTATAGGTAATTAGTCACCCATTACTACAATACTTCCTCCTTTGGATGCCTCCTTGACTTCATTCTCTATCTGAAGATCATCCTGGGCCTGTTACTAAATTACTCTTGGGGCCTGGTATTACCATCCACAGCAATTCTGTGCAAGAGTCTGCCACTTTCTAGCTTGTTGGATTACATCCTCCATTATGTACACAGTGGTTTCACCTCCAGTATACCCTTCTGGTGTGCCTTTTCTACTGATTCTCTATATTCCACCAGATTTCTGCTAAGCTCACTATATATGTGCTCAAAGTAGTTATGGGAGGCTACTGTTCAACACCATGGGAACTTTCCTGTGGTGTCCCACAGGGTTCAGTCTTGTCCCCTATGCTATTTAACATCTGTATGAAGCCACTGGAAGCTGCCATCAGGAGTTTTGGAGTGAAGTGTCATACAACTCCCTCTGTTCCAAATGAATTGGGAGAAGCAGCTGAGGTGCTAGATAGGGGTTTGGAGGCACTGATTGGCTGGATGTGGGCCAATAAACTGAACCTGAATCCTGAAAAGGAAGAGGTATTATGTATTCCAGGTTCTTGAGTCCAGGAGATGGGAAGAAAGCCTGTTCTGGATGGAGTTGCACTACCATGGAAGGAGCAGGTTCACAGCTTGGATGTACTCCTGGATCCAGCAGTGTCACTTGAGGCCCAGGTGGCTTTATTATTGTTGTTGTTGTTGTTGTTGTTGTTGTCATCGTCGTCTTTATTTATACCCCGCCATTTTTCCAAAACTGGAACTCACGGCGGCTTCCAGATAAAAATACATATAATTAAAAACATACAAAGTCTACATTAAAATAAAATTAAACTATTTCCAATATTAAAACCATACACACATATAGCTAAAAGAGTTCAAACTAGTTTAAAAATAATATAATAGACATTAGCAATGCAGCACCCTTCACGCCCTATCCTTAGCCTTCAATTCCAAAGGCTTGTTGGAATAGGAAGGTCTTTGCTTGTCGGTGGAAGGACTGCAAGGAGGGGGTCATTCCTACCTCCCTAGGAAGGGAATTCCAAAGCCTCGGGGCAGCCACCGAGAAGGCCCTCTCACGCGTCCCCACTAGTCGTACTTGAGAAGATGTGGGTATTGAGAGAAGGGCCTCTCCTGATGATCTCAGGGCCCAGGCAGGCTCATACAGGGAGATACGGTCTGATAAATGGCCTGGACCTAAGCCGTATAGGGCTTTATAGGTCATAACCAGCACTTTGAATTGTGTCCGGAAACAGACTGGCAACCAGTGGAGCATTTTTAACAGGGGGGTAGTACGGTCCCTGTAACCAGCTCCCGTTAGCATTCTGGCTGCAGCATGTTGTACCAACTGAAGTTTCTGAACAGTCTTCAGAGGCAGCCCCACGTAGAGCGCGTTACAGTAATCTAAATGGGATGTAACTAAGGCATGTGTCACCGTGGCCAGATCAGATGACTCAATGAACGGGAGCAGTTGGCGCACTAATCTTAACTGTGCAAAAGCACTCCTGGCCACTGCAGAAACCTGGGCCTCCAAATTTAACGCTGAGTCCAGGAGCACACCCAAACTGCGAACCTGTGTCTTCAGGGGGAATGTAACCCCATCCAGCACAGGCTGTATCCCTATTCCCTGATTCACCTTACAACTGACCAGGAGCACCTCTGTTTTGTCTGGATTAAACTTCAATTTGTTCACCCTCATCCAGTCCACCACTGACGCCAGACACTAGTTTAAAACTGAGACAGCTTCCTTGGAATTAGGTGGAAAGGAGAAATAGAGTTGGGTGTCATCAGCATACTGATGGCACCAAACCCCAAGCCCCCAGACAACCTCTCCCAGCGGTTTCATGTAGATGTTAAATAGCATAGGGGACAAAACTGAGCCCTGAGGGACCCCACAGGCCAACGGCCAAGGGGTCGAACAGGAATCCCCCAGCACCACTTTCTGGGTTCATCCCTCCAGGAAGGAATGGAGCCACTCCAAAACAGTGCCCCCAAGTCCCATCCCAGCAAGGCGGCCCAGAAGAATACCATGGTCGATGGTATCAAAACCCGCTGAGAGGTCCAGCAGAACCAACAAGGACACACTCCCCCTGTCCAGTTCTCTGCGTAGGTTGTCCACCAAGGCAACCAAAGCCGTCTCCGTCCCATAACCAGGCCTGAAACCAGACTGAAATGAATCCAGATAATCTGTTTCATCAAGAATCCCTGGAGCTGGGATTTAGTAGCTATCAGTGCCTATTTCAAGTTCCTGCTGATTTGCCAGCTATAGCCCCTTTTGTGCAGAAATGACTTGGCCACAGTATTCCATGCCCTGGTAATTCCAGACTGGATTATTGCAATGCGCTCTACATGGGGCTGTTCTTGGAAGTCGACTCAGAAACTCCAACTAGTCCAAAATGCAGTGGCCAGATTACTAGCTGGGATTGCTTTTAGAACTCGTAAAGCTCTTATTCTAAAACAGTTGCATTGGTTGCCAGTTTGTTTCCAGGCCCGATTTAAGGTGCTCTTGCTAGTGTTTGAAGTCCTAAATGACTTAGGCCCCAAATATCTGAGAGAGTGCCTCCTTGCTTAGAAGCAGGGGCCTTCTTGGTAGTTCCGCCACCCTTAGACATTTGGGGGATGGTGGCCCCAGGAGAGGGCATTCTCTGTGGCAGCCCCTAAGATGTGGAATTCCCTCCCCACTGAGGCGGCCTGGCACCTTCACCATACAGTTTTCGGCTAAAGCTTAAGATACACTTCTTTACCCTGGCTTTGGGCACTTGAAATGTATGTTTTCAGGACCCACTCTATTTCTGTGATTGCAATTTTGGTTTTAATACTGGATTTTAAACTGCTTTAACCCACTCTGGGACATGTAAGTGAAGGGCAAGTAATATAATTATCATCATCATCTTGGTTTGGAGGCTTCTAGAATTAGCATATAAACACCTATACATGGTTTCTCTCCAAATTGCTATCATGTCCCCTGAACTCTTGATGCCAAGTTTTATCCCTCCCCCAACTGAATGATGAAAAACATTTTCACTGTCATCCCTGGGTGATGATTCAGAACCAGATCAGTGCCTGTCAACCTCCCCAGCACCTGTCAGCTTCCTCCCCCCCCCAACATGCAATCAGTTTAAATGTGGCTCTGTCACCTTTTCTATTTTAAGTACCAACAGTCTGGTTTCATCCTGGGTGAACTGAAGTCAGTCCCTTTTGTACAGGCCCAAAATGTTCTCCAGTGCCTAACACATCCTAACCCCTCCTCCCAACACTGCAGTCTCATCCATGCATTAAGACTAACCAGCTATCTTGAAAGTCTTGGCTTTTAACATAATAGCCTGCTGGGTCAGGTCTACTAGTCCAACATACTGTTCTCATAGTGGCCAATCAGATTCCTATGGAAAGCCTACAAGCAGAACCTGAACACAACATCCTACCTAACAACCTAAATTTTGTTTCCAGGACTGCCTGATTACACTTCCCCATGCCACTGGTGACAACATGTACCACAACCACAGATTCCTCCCCAAGTTATGTAATGACGTGGGACAACCACAACCTTCATCCCAGGCAGGCAAGTCACCATGCAATTTGTACACACATCACAAACCCAAGTATATATGACCCTAATAGAGTTACCAGGTCTCCGGTTTTTGACCAGACCCTCTGGTTTTGGGGGGGGCCCTCCTGCTCTCTGGCTAGCACCCCATAATCTCTGGACTCTCAGCTTCAATTTAAAAAAAAATTAAGTTTCTAGATGGTCTGGTTCCCGAGATATACACCAAAACATCAGCTGCCGCCCCCGCAACTGTTTAATCTATTTAACTGATACGACGCTGAAGTTGGTTCCTAGTTCCCAGTTCCTTATTTGCTTGAAAGTTCAAAACACTCAAAAAGAAGAGTTGACAACTTCAAACCAAACTTAACATGTCTCTGAACCCCATAATATATGTTGGGGTACTCTGTATGATATATCACTATGATCGGGGGACTCTCCCCATCAAGAATAACAATACATGTATGCAATCAAAATCATCAGGCTTCTGATATTATCATAAATACATAATGATGTCATAAAATCATAAAAAATAAGTAACTGGGGGTGCCCACCCCAAAGTCTGCTCTGGGACAGGACAAATCATATACCCCAGGAAAGGGGAGGGTGTCCTCTACGAGATGCCACTATGTCCCACCTGGCCCACAGCTTCTGCTGGGCGCAGGGCACGGCAAGCAGCATCTATGCAAAATCAAAGCAGAACAAAACATACAGGAAAAAATAAGTAACTGGGGGTGCCCACCACAAAATCTGCTCTGGGACAGCACAAATCATATACCCCAGGAAAGGGGAGGGTGTCCTCTATGAGATGCCACTGCGTTCTGCCTGGTCCAGAGCTTCTGCTGGGCGCAGGGCACAGAAGAGGGCATCTATGCAAAATCAAAATGGACAAAAACACATAGAAAACAATAAGTAACTGGGAGTGCCCACCCCAAAATCTGCTCTGGGCCAGAACAAATCATATACCCCAGGAAAGGGGAGGGTGTCCTCTACGAGATGCCACTGCATTCCGCCTGGCCCAGAGCTTCTGCTGGGCGCAGGGCACAGATAAAGGCATCTATACAAAATCAAAGCAGAAAAAGACATACAGGAAAAATAAGTAACTGGGGTGCCCACCCCAAAATCTGCTCTGGGACAGGACAAATCATACCCCAGGAAAGGGTGTCCTCTATGAGATGCCACTGCATCCCGCCTGGCCCAGAGCTTCTGCTGGGCGCAGGGGAAGGATGAAGGCATCTATGCAGACAGAAAGGGTAGATAATCTTCTTACTCTTACTCATTTCTCAGACCTCTTTCTGAAGTGAAGGGTCAAATCTGTAAAGACGTTTGGAGCAGCCACATTAAAAGATAAGGGCAGGGCATTCCAGGCAGGGGGTTGCCAACCCTGCTTGGATATGGATGTCTTTGCAGAGGATCCCTAGTCAAGCTTTACCAACAGCACAATCCAAATTATATCTACTCAGAAGTAAGTCCTGTTGAGTTCTATGGGGGCTTAGTCCCTTAGTACGTATGTTTAGAATTGTAGCCTTCAGGGGCATCCATCTTTACTCCCGAATGCTCCCATCTAACATCTCCACAACACTAGGCTCCTTTCTTCCTACAGTGACCTTCTGGTGACTGTCCTGGCCTGAAGGCACTTAAACCCTTCTTGCCGAAAGCAAGTAGGCTAGATTAAATGTTCCCTACCCAGGCTCCATCTTTTAGCTAAGATGTCTAGCTTAATTTCCAGTCAGATATTTTTTTAATTGTATGCTCCAAGCAACTGTGATTGATGCTTAATGTATCATGCTTAATGACATCACTCGGGCCCGCCCCGTAACATCACTCGGGCCCGCCCCGTGACATCACTCGAGCCCACCCCTAAAATCTCAGGTTTTGGGATGCTTCTGACCTGGCAACCCTAGTCCCTAATGATCTAATCATGCACTACCAGGATCCCCCTGCCTCCTTGGAGGACCATCCTTGACATGAGAGAATAAATGCTCATCTCCCAATGAACAGGTCTCTTCTAAGGTATCACTTTCCTCCTCCTCAGACTGATGCCCCCCCTTGCCCAAGATTCTCATTCTCCATGACAGCAGAGGAGTTGTCACCCTAGGAATGGGATGCGAGATATCACATCCATTAAAGCTTCATCCACTAACCTCCCTGCCTCTCTCAGATGCTCCATTTCAGTCACCTTGGCCTAAAGGGAATGAACTTGTTCCCTAAGGGCCAGAGTCTACTGCAATGAGCACACAATCACAACTTCTTTCTAGCAGGCAAATAAATGTACATGTGATATTCTGTACAAGACAATGGATAGCCTCCACAGGAAGGGACCTATAAGGTCATCGAATCCAGCTACCTGCTCAACGCAGGAATCCAAGTTAAAGCATACCTGACAGGTGGCCTCTTGATTGCCTAAAGTGTTGGAGAGCACACCACCTCTCTAGGTAATTGGTACCATTGTTGTACTTCTCTAACAGGAAGCTTTTCCTGATGTTCAGCTGAAATCTGGCTTCCTGTAACTTGAGCCCGTTATTCCATGTCCTGCATTCTAGGATGATCGAGAAGAGATCCTGGCCCTTCTCTGTGTGACAGCCTTTCAAGTACTTGAAGAGTGCTAGCATATCTCCCCTCAGTCTTCTCCAGGCTAAACATGTCCAGTTCTTTCATTCCCCCCCACAATAGGGCTTTGTTTCCAGTCCCCTGATCATCCTTGTTGCCCTCCTTTGAACTTGTTCCAGTTTGTCTGCATCCTTTTTAATATGCAGTGTCCAGAACTGGATGCAGTACTCAAGAAGAGGCTTAACCACTGCCGAATAGAGGGCAATTTGGAAACTATACTTGTAAATTAAACTTCTTGCTTTCTACTGTATGTCTATTATTTTTTATTAATTTATTTGAGAGCTTGCAATTTTAGATCAAAGAGAGGACTAATCTCCTTTCCCTGCTGCCAAACTCACTTGGCTGCTTAACTTCTTTGTTAACTTGGCTTGATGCTCTGTCATTGAGGCAGGCATGCTATAAGCTGGGGCTCCCCTCTTGCTCATGCAGTAGGCTCCCTCGCTGGTCATTCCACATTTATAGCCTTGGCTGGCTTCCTCAGCTGATGATGCAGCCAATTCAGAGGTCCTCCTCTGAAAAACATGAGGATGTATGGCTCAACAACTGGACTCACCCAATTTCAGTGACAAGGAATTTGAACGGGGAATTGATTTAAGTTAGTTTAGCCCACTGGGAATGGCGATTGTTATGCAAGTAGACAATAGATGGTGATTAAATGAGGATAAAGGAAAGGGTATAGGCAGTTGAAATCCATCTGGCACTCCCTGTGGAAGTTAAAAACAAACTAACTAAAACTAGCTTTTAACTTGTTTTATACAAAAGTGAAAGATGGAATTTTTTACTTGGATTGAGGCCTATGTTTTGACTTCAGCTTAAATGCTACTTGCTATGTGCCTTCAAGTCGATTACGACTTATGGAGACCCTATGAACCAGCAACCTCCAATAGTATCTGTTATAAATCACCCTGTTCAGATCTTGTAAGTTCGGGTTTGTGGCTTCCTTTTTGGAATCAACCCACCTCTTGTTTGGTCTTGCTCTTTTTCTACTCCCTTCTGTTTTTCCCAGCATTATGATCTTTTCTAGTAAATCATGTCTTCTCATTACGTGTCCGAAGTATGATAACCTCAGTTTCATCATTTTAGCTTCTAATGATAGTTCTGGTTTAATTTGTTCTAACACCCAATTATTTGTCTTTTTTGCGGTCCATGGTATCTGCAAGGTTCTCCTCCAACACCACATTTCAAATTATTTTTCTCTTATCTGCTTTTTTCACTTTCATATCCATACACAGAGATTGGGAATACCATGGTCTGAATGACCCTGATTTCAGTTATACATCTTTGCATCTAAGGACCTTTTCTAGTTCTCTCATAGCTGCCCTCCCCAGTCTTAGCCTTCTTCTGATTTCTTCACTATTGTCTCCATTTTGGTTAATGACTGTGCCAAGGTATTGATAATCCTTGACACATTCAATGTCCTCATTGTCAACTCTAAAGTTACATAAATCTTCTGTTGTCATTACTTTAGTTTTCTTGACGTTCAGCTGCAGTCATGATTTTGTGCTTTCCTCTTTAACTTTCAATATTTGTTTCAAATCATTACTGGTTTCTGCTAGTAGTATGGTATCATCTGCATATCTTAAATTATTGATATTTCTCCCTCCAATTTTCACACCTCCTTCATCTTGGTCCAATCCCACTTTCCATATGATATGTTCTGCATATAGATTAAACAATTACGGTGATAAAATACACCCGTCTCACACCCTTCCCAACTGGGAACCAATCAGTTTCTCCATATTCTGTCCTTACAGTAGCCTCTTGAGTATAGGTTGCACATCAGGCACCCCTATTTCTTTTAAAACATTACATAATTTTTCATGATCTACACAATCAAAGGCTTTGCTGTAATCTATAAAGCACATGATGATTTTCTTCTGAACTTCCTTGGTCCATTCCATTATCCAAGGTATGTTTCTGATATGATCTCTGGTACCTCTTCCCTTTCTAAATCCAGCTTGGACGTCTGGCATTTCTCGGTCCACATACGGTAAGAGCCTTTGTTGTACAATCTTGAGCATTACTTTACTTCTTTGGGATATTAAGACAATAGTTGGACAATTACTGCATTCCCTAGGATCTCCTTTCTTTGGAATTGGGATATATATTGAACCCTTCCAGTCTGTGGGTCATTGTTTAGTTTTCCATATTTGTTGACAATTTTTTGTCAAAATTTGGACAGATTCAGTCTCAGTAACTTGTAGTAACTCTATTGGTATGCCATCTGTTCCTGGAGATTTGTTTCTTCCAAGTATTTTAAGACCAGCTTTCACCTCACATTCTAAAATTTCTGGTTCTTAGTCATATAGTTCCTCCATGAATGATTCTGTCATCCTGGCATCTCTTCTATAGAATTCTTCAGTGTATTGCTTCCATCTTCCTTTTATTTTATCTCGGTCAGTCAGTGTGTTCCCCTGTTGATTATTCAACATTTCTACTCTTGGTTTAAATTTGCCTTTAATTTCTCTAATCTTTTGGAATAGGGCTCTTGTTCTACCCTTTTTGTTGTCCTCTTCTATTTCTACACAATAACTATTGTAATAGTTCTCTTTGTCCCTACATACTAGACACTGTATTGTTGCATTTAGAGTTCTAACCATGTTTCTATCTCCTTTTGCTTTCCTTCTCTCTTTCACATTTTAAGAGTTTCGTCAGTCATCCATTGAGGTCTTTCTCTCTTTTTAACTAGAGGTATTGTCTTTTTGCATCCTTCCCTGATAATGTCTCTGACTTCAATACACAGTTCTTCTGGTTCTCTATCGTCTAAGTTTAAAGCCTCAAACTTAGGCATTTTGGCATTATGATTGCTTTGTGGTTCTTCTTTAGCTTTATTCTGATTTTTGATGTGACCAGTTCATGAACTGTACCACAGTCTGCTCCTGGTCTTGTTTTAGCAGAAAGTATGGAACTTCTCCATCTTCTGCTTCCAATTATATAATCAAATTGATTCCTATACTGATCATTTGGTGATGTCCACATGTACAGTCGTCTTTTCAGTTGCTCAAAAAATGTGTTTGCAAGAAACAAATGACTGGCTTCACAGAATTCAATATGTCTCTCTCCTGCTTCATTTCTATCACCTAAACCCCATTTTCCCACTATTTCTAGTTCTTTTCTGTTCCCTACTTTTGCATTCCAGTCCCCCATGATTATCAACACATCTTGTTTTTGTGTGTGATCAATTTCTGCCTGTACTTCTGTGTAAAATCCCTCCAATTCCTCTTCTTCTGTGTTTGCCGTTGGAGCGTAGACTTGGATGATGGTTATGTTAATAGGTTTCCCGTTAAGCCTCATTGATATCACTCGCTCAGACCTTGCGTTATAGCTTCTAATTACTATTGCTACATCACTTCTCACTATTACAACAACCCCGTTTCTTCTTAATTTCTCATTTCCTGCATAAAATATTTTGTAGTTCCATGACTGAGTATGTCCCATTCCCATCCATTTTAATTCACTCACGCCAAGTATTGTAATGTTGATGTATTCCATTTCTTGCTTGACAATTTCTAACTTTCTCTGGTTCATGCTTGTCAATGTTCCTATTGTGTACGTTGTACAACTCCGGGCTCTCCTTTTGCATCTGTGCACATCAGCCTCTGAGCTTCCTTTCGGCTTTGACCCGGTTGCGTCATTAGTCACAGAGCTATTCATGCTCGTCCATTGTTCTTCCCCAGTAGCTTGATGAGTACCATCTGACCTGGGGGGTCTCATCTTCTCTTGTTGCATTTTGGATACTCTGTTCATAGGGTTTTTGTGGTAAGAGGTATTCAGAGGTGGTTTACCACTGCCTTCCTGAGTTTGGATGCATCTTCGTCTGGTGTCTCAGCTTTGACCATTCCACCTTGGGTGACCCTGCTAGGAGTCTAGCCTCTTGGTCTGGACTCCTGACGGCATTGCTCTCAGCTTCTTCGACACTCTCACACTTAACCTTAAACCAGGCCTATGCTATGCTTGAACTAAGGCTTTAGTTTTAAGTTATAACTTCCATGCTATTTTTTTTTTTACAATAATTTTTATTCAAATTTTCATAAAACATACAAAGCAAAATCATAAAACATTCAAAGACAAAAAACAAAACAAAACAAAAATAATTAAACAAAAAAAATAAAATATTGACTTCCCATTTGTCACAGATCAAATCAGTTATGGGTCTACAATATATAACAATCCTGTCTCTTAAATCATATTATAAAATCACTTTCCTCCAGTAGTTATCTTAATTAATCATCAAATCTCATAAACATTACTTTATTCTTTCCACAAAAAGTCAAAGAGAGGTTTCAATTCTTTAAGAAATATATCTATCAATTTTTCTCCAAATAAACATGTCGATTAATCCATCTCGTTAATAATTATAATAATCTTATTGTCATAACCATCATGACGTCACGTAATGTGATGTGTCATAACCATAGTCCAAATAAACATTTCGATTAATACATCTCATCAAAATCTGTTAGGTTCAATAATTTCAATAGCCATTATTCCATTATCCCTATTAGTTCCATCTTCCATCTTCAATAGTCCTGTTAAGTCCAGTAATTTCAGTGTCCAATCTTCCATTATCAGTATTCCATAATAATCTTGCTGTCATAGCCATAGTCATATAATAAGAGTCTGATGGGAATTTCCTCTATCCCAAATATTTTCTTGCCATCCATTCTGAATAAGTTGCTGAAATACTGTTGTAAAGTCATATCTCTGTTCTTCTTTTTTACAAAATGCACTGGCTCATCTCTTGAGAGTTTTTCCATTGTCACATGGCTGCAGTTAATTCCATAGATTTTCTCTATATCAAACTCCATCACATCATTCCAGTCCAAAAGATTATCCAAGCCATTGATAACTTTATCTCTAATATCTTCATTAATTTCTTCAGAGATAACGTTAAATTCCAAACAGTAGATTTTATTTCTAAAATCCATAAACTCCAGATCTTTTTCCAATTCCACATTTGTTCCAATCTCCAGGGCTTGTATCTTCCCTTTATTTTTTCTTTTCTCATCTCTGATCTCATTCTCCTCTCTCACAGGATCCCCTATTTCTTTAAGCTCCTGCGTCATTTTGCTCAGTTCAATTTTCAGCTCCTTACTACCCTGTCGCAGGGTTTGTTTCGTTATCTCAATCTCATCCATTATTTTCTGAAACATAGTTGCTTCCAGATTCTCAGCCACTTTCTTGATTGCCATTTTTAAAACCACGAAAACAAAGCAAAACAAAAATAAAGAAGAACCACTTCTTATTTCAGCAACAATTGGGTTAATATTCCAGGCTTGATGACATCACAGTATAAACAGAGCAACCTGCCTTATCTCTCTATGTTCAAGAATGCAAAACAAATTTAGTTCCCAGCATCAAAACAGTTAGTGGCGTCGTGAAGAAGCAGATTCGTCAAAATAAAATAGACCAAAAAGAGAATAGTCCCAGACAATATAATATTCCTCGGAATAGAAATCAGGAATAGAAATCCCTCTTCTGTTTATATCTTTAGAATGCACTTCCAGGACAGCTTTTTGCGACAGAAACAGAGATAAGCTGTTAATTTCGTGAATAACAGAGAAGAGTTATAGCTCACCCAGAAGTTGTCCAAAGCCGATCAATCTGACAAATCTCCTTTTGCTGCAACAATTTAAACCAAGTAAAAAAAATAATAGAAAGAAGGGTGCTTGCCTGTTACTCCGTTCTCTCTTTAAAGAAAAGATAAATGTATCGCTTAAACAGATAGAGCTTGTTAGGAAGTCCGTCCGGCATTGTTGGCTGGACCTTATCTCATAAATTAATGAAATCCAGTCCTCCCAACAAAAACAGGCTTTTGAGGTTGATCTCTACGTTTCTCCCTGCCCGGGAGAAATTTCATCAGTCAAAAAAAAAATGTTCTGACTGATTTATATCTGAATAAGCTTCTTTTGAGGCGGGACCCGTCCCAAAAGCAGGCACAAGCGAAGTCACCCTTCCCGGAAGTCCAACTTCCATGCTATTTTTGAAAACCAAACTGAAAACAGGTTTTAAAGTGAACTGAAAGCTGAAACTAGTGCTTATATGCCATCCTTTTCCACCTTTTTAACCTAAATGTTCTCTTTGGTTGGGCTAATTCTAGCCCAGTCTCATTTTCCCTAAAATTTATAATGTACAAGAGCAATTAGGGTGCACTTTTCAATGATCTATGTTACAATGATTCACCTAAACCAAACATGCTGCCAGGTAGACTAGAGAAAGATGAAGCAAGAAGATCAAGCAGAAAACAAAGTGGAAAAATAACATATATCCTTCCATCCCTGAAGAGGAGCAATATGCACACTATATATCTCGTGAGACACAGTCATCATGATTCTGTGATCATTTCACATAGAGTAATCTCGCTTCCTTTAATTAATATGCCTATAAATCATAGACTTTTAAAAATGAAACCTGAAACCCATTCAGTTGAATAAAGGGGACATCAGTATATAGGAAGCTGTCTTTTAGTCTGTTCATGATCTACAGCATGAAAGGGATTAATATAAACTAAAATAATTAAAAGTCAAACTCTGGCTTTATTCCTTCTCCAATCCTTCTCGGTAGCAGAACCCTTTTAAATGTTCCTGTTAACTTGAGTAGCTCCTGGAAAACTATCATCGGTCTTTTCAGACCTGTGACTTGCTTTTAGCCACAATATGCATTATGGTATCCATCCCTTTATTTTAACATGTAACATAACATTAGTGATGCTGGCAGGACCCAATTTAAATCAGGCTGTGACCCAGTCATCAGTCCTAGTCATTGGTGTAAATGGCCCAACCATTTTAGATAGGGCCTGCTTATGCAGGTCCTGCCTGTGGAATCTATAATCATCACTATGCTAGGATGTGCCAGTTCCAAAATAGACTCATACAATTGACCTTGCCAAAATAGGCTGCAAACCAATTGGGGGCCCTGATCCACTCACTGAAGACTAATATTTTAAATGTTGGTGGAGCCCAATTGCATAGGTCCCTCCCATGGAATCAGCAGCCCATCAGGAAGTGCTAGTTCTGTGAAGAAATTCCGATGTGATTGGACCCAGCAGATATAGTTTGATCACTGAAGTATTCTCAGCTATATGAGAACTACTTGCTGAAAATCAGGTAGGGCAATATTTAATGGGCATTCTATGAGAGCGCATACTCAAAATCACTTAACACAGATAAATCAGTCACCCTTTAAAAAAACTATTCAGTGTAATCCTATGCATGCTTAACACTCAGAAGAAAGCCAGTTGTGTTTAATAATGCTTAGGTTAGACCTTTAATTGTTTCCAGAGCACAGCCTTTACAGTATACACTGTATGGAATCAGAAAGCTGAAAGGGTGGACTTTTCCCTATCTTACTAACTGCATGCTTTACAGGTGGGATCAAGTAGTGGAATTAATAACCAAGTGTGGAATCAGGAATGGCTTGGCAGCCACTCTGGACTAATCTCCATGACGCAGAATGTGGCGTTCTGTGGCGTCTGTTATGTGCTCTCTCAGCCCCACAAGAGAAAGAAAATCTGACAGTCTGTATTGTGTGACAGCAGCTTTCCTGGACTTAAAAACGGGCTTCAACAGAGGCAACATCTTTGGTAGTGGCGGGCTCTAGTCCACGAAAGCTTCTTCTGCCATATCCGTTTGTCGGTGCCACAAGACTCTCCTCCCCTCCCCGGCCCCGTCTGCTGCAACAGACTGACACGGCTGCCCCTTTGGAGTTCATCAAGAAGAGCTGCCAGTCTTTCCCTGGGCGCTTAGAAATACATGCACGCCCCCCTCCTCAGAAAAACAAGGGTTAGGACTCTCTGCGACGACGGCATCTCCATTCAGCCTGGCCGGCTTAAATCCTGAAGGGAGAGAGACAGAGAAAGCGGCGACCGCTCGACAACACCAAGGGGCAAAAGAAAGGCGAGTTCTCTTCGTCTGCTAGTCAAGGCAGCACATCCCACTAACAAACTTCAAGGAAGGGGGAAGCTCCTTCCCGTATCCGGTTCCCCTCACGGGCAGACAGAGGGCGACGCTGCTGCGGCAGCTTGTCGGTCTCCCTTTTTTTCCCCGCCAGAAAGGGGAAGCGGAGAAGGAGGCGGCTCCCAACCCCCGTCCCCAGCAACAGCGCACAACAAAATGTCCCCGCTCCACCCCAGTTACTCACCCCGGGTGCAGAACGACAGGAGAAAAAAGCGGGCGACTAAGGCGGGGGGCATCGCGAGGCAGCCGCGCTCCTCCGCCTCCTCGCGCGGCATTTGGGCAGCCCTCAATCCTCCCGACTTCACAGCTGCGAGGAAAGAAAAAGGCACGACGCCCTAGCCGCTTTTCCGCCTCTGTGTGCAGGAGCTGAGCCGATTTCGAGCGGCCTCAGATAGGATACCGCCGCCCAGTAGAACCGGGCGCCTGGAAGCCTGTGAGGAAGAGTTGGAGGCTCACCGGAGCCATCTAGCGGCCGAAACAGCCGTTCGCCTCTTCTCAGATAACAGAACTACTCAAACCGTTTTGGAGTACCTTCTCACGCCTTGTCTGACGGCTGCTAGGGGCATCCTTCTTTCCTGTTCTCTCCCATCCCTCGGGGTCCGTATAACTTTGGCGTTTTCATGTACCACAGGCACCACGGTGCACTTGTTGACCCGCGTAGCCACTGCGCCCACTCACAATCGCCAGCCCAAAAAGAGTAACATCTCTTGTCTTCCTGCCCTACACACGTCCATTAATGTTCAATGACGTCAGGTTGGATAGAACACAACAGTGAATGGGAATTAAGGAGAATCTAATTCAGGTGCAGTCTAACGTTAGTCTTGCCGGTTTTTAAAAGCAAAACAACTATGGTCCTCAAAGTCTACAGGTTGATTTTTCAATGTACAAAACAAGAGCACATACTCAGGATTTCTAAAGAAGCAAGGCATAACTAACCTGTGCTAAGTGATCCTGAATAAAGTTTAAGAACATAAGAAGTGTCTTGCTGGCTGGCATTGAAGGTCCACTCATTAGCATTCTTTGCATCCCAAAAAACCAAGCAAGCTGCAGGCCATACTGGATCAACTAAAAATTGGCCACTGAGCCTATAGGTATCTCTGCTCCGCCTGATCATGATCAAATCCATTGTAGACAACCTTGAAAATGAACCCAGCCCTATTCCCTTCACTTCCAGCTGTTTGTATGTGGCCACAGAAACTAGAACAAATATAGTGAAACCACTATACTTTTATTCTGAGGAATTACTAAATCAGCATTAAACTAATTGTAGCCCTCTGGGGGTGCAACCTCTACAAAGCTCCATGAAACATTTTCCAAAAACACTTTTGCATTATTCATGTCTACACAAGTTTTCAATATGCAGCAACTTCCAGTTTGTTTGTTTTTTAGCTTCTTTGAGATTGTTGTTGATATATGCCTTCAAGTAGATTACGATTTATGGTAACCTTATGAATCGGCAGCCTCCAACAGCAGCTGTTATAAAACACCCTATTCAGATCTTGTAACTTCAGATCTGTGGCTTTTATGGAATCAATCCACCTCTTGTTTGGTCTTCCTCTTTTTCTACTCCGTTCTGTTTTTCCCAGCATTATTGTTTTTTCTAGTGAATCATGTCTTCTCATGATGTGTCCAAAGTATGATAACCTCAGTTTCATCATTTTAGCTTCTAGTGATAGTTCTGGTTTAATTTGTTCTAACACCCAATTATTTGTCTTTTTCACAGTCCGCACAACTCTCCTCCAACACTTTTTGTTTGTCACCCTGGGCTCCTGCTGAGAGGAAGGGCGGGATTTAGATCAAATAATAAATAATAAATAAACACCACATTTCAAATGAGTTGATTTTTCTCTTATCCACTTTTTTCACTGTCCAGCTTTCACATCCATACATAGAAATCGGAAATACCATGGTCTGAATGATCCTGACTTTAGTGTTCAGTGATACATCTTTGCATCTAAGGACCTTTTCTAGTTCTCTCATAGCTGCCCTCCCCAGTCCTAGCCTTCTTCTAATTTCTTGACTATTGTCTCCATTTTGGTTAATGACTGTGCCAAAGTATTGATAATCGACAAGTTCAATGTCCCCATTGTCAACTTTAAAGTTACATACATCTTCTGTTGTCATTACTTTAGTCTTCTTGATGTTCTGCTGTAGTCCTGCTTTTGTGCTTTCCTCTTTAACTTTCATCAGCATTTGTTTCAAATCGTTACTGGTTTCTGGTAAGAGTATGGTATAGTCTGCATATCTTAAATTATTTATTTATTTATTGCATTTATACCCCGCCTTTCTTTTCATCATAGAAACGCAAGACAGCTTACATATGGTTCCCAGGCAGTCTCCCATCCAGGCACTGATCACCTGCTTAGCTTCAGCAGGGACCTGGCCTTAGCTGCCTCCAGTTTTCACACCTCCTTCATCTTGGTCCAATCCCGCTTTCCATATTATATGTTCTGCATATAGATTAAACAAATAGGGTGATAAAATACACCCCTGTCACACCCTTTCCAATGGGGAACCAACAGGTTTTTCCATATTCTGTCCTTACAGTAGCCTCTTGTACAGAGTATAGGTTGCCATATGCATTTCTTTTAAAGCATTCCATAGTCTTTCATTATCTACAAAGGCTTTGCTGTAACCTATAAAACACAGGGTGATTTCCTTCTGAAATTCCTTGGTCTGTTCCATTATCCAACATATGTTTGTGATATGATCTCTGGTTCCTCTTCCTTTTCTAAATCCAGCTTGGACATCTGGCACTTCTCGCTCCATATATGGTAAGAGCCTTTGTTGTAGAATCTTGAGCATTACTTTACTTGCATGGGCTATTAAGGCAATAGTTTGACAATTACTGCATTCCCTGGGATTTCCTTTCTTTGGAATCAGGAAGTATATTGAACACTTCCAGTCTGTGGGCCATTGTTTTCTTTTCCATATTTGTTGACAAATATTTGTCAAACTTTGGACAGATTCAGTCTCAGTAACTTGTAGCAACTCTATTGGTATGCCATCTTTTCCTGGGGATTTGTTTCTTCCAAGTATTTTAAGAGCAGCTTTCACCTCACATTCTAAAATTTCTAGTTCCTCCATGAATGAATTTGTCATCCTTGCATCTCTTTTATAGAGTTCTTCAGTGTTTTGCTTCTATCTTCCTTTTATTTTATCTCAGTCAGTCAGTGTGCTCTCCTGTTGATTCAACATCCCTACTCTTGATTTAAATTTCCCTTTAATTTCTCTAATCTTTTGGAATAGGGCTCTTGTTCTACCCTTTTTGTTGTCCTCTTCTATTTCTATACAATAACTATTGTAATAGTTCTCTTTGTCCCTACATACTAGT
Organism: Rhineura floridana; assembly: GCF_030035675.1. NCBI lineage: Eukaryota > Metazoa > Chordata > Lepidosauria > Squamata > Rhineuridae > Rhineura > Rhineura floridana. The sequence continues at coordinate 151,778,372 of NC_084484.1, forward strand.
CGCTGTATTGTTGCATTTAGGGTTCTGACCATGGTTCTATCTCCCTTTGCTTTTGCTTTTCTTCTCTTTAACCATCTGAAGAGTTTCATCAATCATCCATTGAGGTCTTTCTCTCTTTTTAATGAGAGGTATTGTCTTTTTTGCGTTCTTCCCTGATAATGTCTCTGACTTCACTCCATAGTTCTTCTGGTTCTCTGTCAACTAAGTTTAAAGCCTCAAATCTGTTCCTTATTTGATCTTTATATTCTTCTGGGATGTTATTTAAATTGTATTTTGGCATTATGATTGCTTTGTGGTTCTTCTTTAGCTTTACTCTGATCTTTGATATTACCAGTTCATGATCTGTACTGCAGTCTGCTCCTGGTCTTGTTTTTGCAGAAAGTATGGAACTTCTCCATCTTCTGCTTCCAATTATATAATCAATTTGATTCCTATATTGACCATTTGGTGATGTCCATGTGTACAGTCGTCTTTTCAGTTGCTCAAAAAATGTGCTTGCAAGAAACAAATTATTGGCTTCACAGAATTCAATAAGTTTCTCTCCTGCTTCATTTCTATCTCCTAAGCCCCATTTCCTCACAATTCCTAGTTCTTCTCTGTTCCCTACTTTTGCATTCCAGTCCCCCATGATTATAAGCACATCTTGTTTTGATGTGTGATCAATTTCTTCCTAAATTTCTGAGTAAAATCTTTCCAATTTGATATATACCAAACCACTTTCAATTTATTAGTTACCCATCAAACTTGTAGTCAGGGCATTAAGGATTCTACTCCACATTAATGATGGAGCTAGGACAGAAATTACTTACCAAAATTCATAATTACCTAATTCATACATGAATGAGTCTCATAATATTCCTGGAAGAAAAACAAAAGTATATATGTGTTTTGTTATAAACATGTTGACTAAGGTTCCAAAGATGAATTTATCCTCTGTAGTGTAAAGTGTGAAATGGTGATCAAAACTATTTAACTATTACGTACAGAATCAGGGGCAATTGTTAATCAACAGTAATCCATACTCAGTATGCACACATTTGAAAGCAAAAGATATTATGATAATCAAATACTATACATGCTTTCGAAACACACCAAACCATCTAGGAAACACTATAACAAACTTCTTCAGGTTGTCCAGTTCTCTAAGGAGAACTAAATAAATTATTTAAACTTATTATTACATAAGAGAAAATAATTCACAGATTCTAAATACTGTTATAGTCTCAGAAAATTAAAGAGATGTGATACTCCTTATACCATCATCTTCACAGAACTATAACATTTTGTTAAAGTATTTCAGAAAGGTTAATAAAGCTACCGTAGGCACATAAAATTGCCCCTTGAAGCAAAATTAATAAAAATGGATTATATTGGTGGTGATTTACCTTTGCGCTTTAATGCAGTTAGGGCCACAATCCTATACATGCTTACTTGGGAGTAAATTCTATTTACCTCAGGACTTCTGAGTGGACATTGAAAGGAGTGTGTTGTAAGACCTATGAGGGTTTTTGAAAGACAACTTTAATGTGAAGTGTCCTTTAATGTTCAGCTGGCAGAGGAAATATTTATTATGATGGGTCAACAAGCACAATAATCCTGCATGAATGAAATTTGTCATTTGCTTAATGTGATTTTTAATGGATCAGAGTCAACATGCGTTCCTCACTTTCTTTTGTACAACCTTTCAAACCCTTCTCACAGAAAACAGAATACCATTAGCTGTCAAACAGCTTGAAAACAGAGAAAGTAAGTGTTAAAATATTAATGAAAACCTATACCAGTAATGCAGCAAAAAAAAGTAGAAATTTATATTGCATTAGTGGCTTTTAAGACACGTTCTAATGATACATTAATTTCTACCTTTCCATTGAAAACATCACTATGACAATAAAGTAAAGCATTAGAAAATAAGTACAATGACAAAGTTAAACATTTCAAGGCTGCTGTCCCCGAACACACTTAGTAGCAGGTACTATTATGTTGAGTATGACTTAATTCTAATTAATTATGTTTAGCACTGGACTGTTAAGTCCCATTGGTTTCAATGGGAGAGATTGAATGACATGCCTAATTCTCTAAATCGAAATAACTGGTACCTAGAAGTGTGTGACTTTGGCTGGATTATGACAATTGTTTGGGGATGGCAACAGCCCCCCCCCCACCATAATAATATCTTTTAGAACAGGGTCCCCAATTTTGGGGGCTCATTAATACATTTGGGAATTTGAGAAAGTGTCATGGGTGCCACCACAAAATGTCCATTGTGGTACATGGCCAGTCACAAAATAGTTGCCACAACACTCTTTTTCCTACTCTATCCCTCATTTGCTCTGTGTTCATGGTCTCTGTTCTCTTTCATATGTGGCTCTGACTGGCTGACCCTATCTCCCTTGTAGAGCCCAAGAGACAATTTCATTGCTTTCTCTCCCCTGGAGGCACATGGGCTGGGCCTGACTTCTGCACCACCCTGCAGGGGTTGGGAAGATTAGTGTACCCGTGAGCAGTAGCTCACGGGTGCATTGGCAGGTCTCTGGAGGCACTGCATTAAGGCATACTATCCTAGAAGATTTATAGAAGCTAAAATGATGAAACTGAGGTTATCATACTTTGGACACATCATGAGAAGACATGATTCGCTAGAAAAGACAATAATGCTGGGGAAAACGGAAGGGAGTAGAAAAAGACAAAGGCCAAACAAGAAATGGATTGATTCCATAAAGGAAGCCACAGACCTGAACTTACAAGATCTGAACAGGGTGATTCATAACAGATGCTATTGGAGGTCACTGATCCATAGGGTTGCCATAAGTCATAAGCAACTTGAAGGCACATAACAACAACAAAGTGACAATACAGTACACCATTATTTTCCCTCTTCACTTCTTATGAATTATAAATTAAATTAAATAAAAATCTTGGTGGCCAGATTGATGCATTAGAAGAATGTTGAAACAGTCATGTTCTTGCCAGCTGCAATCTTCCTTTAAGTCAGAATTTGCCACCACATTACAGAACACTGGGAGAAGACACCTTTCTCACCTTATATATGCTGCACAAAATCCAGCTTATAATTAAAACTATATATAGCTGTAGGACATTTGCACAGATTCATGCAGTAGTGAATGTGTTAGAAGTGCAATGAACGTAAGGTTTCCATCAAGAAATTTAACTATAGTAGGAATGACAAGTTCAATGTACCTGGAGATAATTGTGTAGTTCACAGAAATAGAACATTACGCTCCAGAACATGCAAACATTTTATATGGAGATGCATAATCTGTTGAATCCCTTGTTCAATAAGTGGCAAAACAACACATACAACTACTGTTTCAGTTATTAGAAACAGATCCTGCTGTTTTAATTTTAACAACTTCAAGCCATCTTCAATGTCAATCCCTTCCCCAAACTCCTTTTATGTCACATTAATCCTCTAGCAATCCATTCAAGATAATATTGTAGTCATTTACCACACTTTTTCCAATAACACAACATTCTGATTGGAGTCCAAAGACCTTTTGGACATACCCGGTGAGATTTTTAAAAAAGATTTATCTCTCTTTGAAGAACAGTTCCCATGTCATATCATAAACTCCCTCAGTTTCAAAGGAACTTAGCTAAGTTGCAGGGGAAGCTACTGTTTAAGAAACCCAAGTTCAAAACTCATATGGGTGTGTGGAACTTATTGTGAACTTCTTTGGATCCAGGACTCAGTTACTTGGGGTATGTCCCTTTCAGGCAAATGGGATTTACTACTGAGTAAATATATATAGGCTCACACGGTGCGTCTGTTAAATATTTCTTTATTACACTCATAATTTTGAAATCAAGAACATACGAAAAATTAATATAGTCCTGTATAGAGAAGTGAGGGCCCAGGGAAAAAATGGGGGGAAATTGGAGGAGCGACCTTTTCCCCATTTTTTCCTAATTTTCCCATTTTTTCCTTTAAAAAGGTAAAAAGGACAGAGCAGGTTCCCTCCCCCCCTAATTTCTCTAGGGGTTTTGTGGGCCTTCACATCTCTAGTCCTGTAATTCTAACATCACCATCTGCTATGGTTGAGACCCCATGTCCTAGGTAATTACTTGCTGAGTACAGCAGTTCTTAAGGTGGAGTTGTTATAGTGGATTATTCATTTTTTTAAATGTAAGACGCACAATATTGTAGGTTTTTTTCCAGCTTTGCTTTGAATTCTGGGAACATTACATATGTGAAGGATAATAATAATAATAAACATTTATATCCTAGCAATAAATGCCTGTCTGACAATATGTAGCTTTATATTATATTGCTGAGATTGGAAAGTATTCATGTGTCCTATTTGTAATAGAGGGTGCCAGAACAAATAAAACAATATATAATTTAAACCCTCCTAGACTACATTGCTCTAGACAAGTACTGCTTAAAAAGTTTTTTTTAAAGGCCAGCAATTTTATTTTTTTAATTTTGCCATCACATCATCTTCAGTTGGGAATAGTTTATGAATATTTTTGCATTCTTTCCAACTCAAAAAAAAAATGTAAAGGACAATTATTATATAAAAATACATACCAGGAAAAGATGTTTCAATAAGAAGCATTTGCAGGTTTCTTGCTCTTCCTCCAATTAAGTGAAAAGATTCATTTGCTACAGAAAGAAAAGACCAGCATTCAGTGGTAAAGCAGAAGCCTCCATATTCAGCACTAGGCATCTCCAATTTCAAGTAGAGCATGACCAGGAAATACCCCTACCTGAGACCCTGGAGCTGCTCACAGGCACAGTAGACCAAGGGTGCAGAATCTCTCTGTCTGTGGACTCTCCCCAGGCTACACAACCCACCTACCCTGCTTTGTACCATTCTCATCAGTTTTTGCACGGCTGCAATATGTCCTTGAACTTTGATAATGAGTCTCTGGCTTGCCTGGCTAGTGTGTAGAAACTAGCCTACTGTACAAAGGTAACATTGACATTAATTGTTCTACCAACTTTTACCTCTGGACCCACCCACCATTGGCATGTGGCCCCTGGAATGTTACCAAGAAAGGAATGCAGCCCTCGAGCTACAGTAGACATTACTGGAATAGATGTTTGTGTTTTCTTTGTTTCTTGCTGCTTGCATCTTATATGGAACTTCATGCACATAAAGGAATGTCTGTTTTTGCCAATAAACTGTAGTGACAGATTTCCAAATATATTTTAAGTCCAAAATCCCTGATAATGTGCTTGTATCAGTGATAGTGCGCATTACAAATGCAAAATCATTTAAGAGTTCATTAACAGGGAAAATGATGGCACATAAGAATGGATTACCTGAACTGTTTCCAAGAGTTCAGAATGGGTATCTTTTTAAAGCTTCTTTTGACTCTTCTTTCTGCACGCACATCAACCAGAAATCAATTAGAAGTTTACCTCATTAGCTGAATTTACAACTCAGCATTAAAACACGATGACACTGAAAATAAAACAGGGCCAATTTAATTGAATTTCTTTTGTCTATCCTGGAACAAAAGCAATAGCCTTTTATTTGTTCTACATTCCACAAACTTTCCTATGCTATAGTTTTAAGGCACAATCCTACACCCCAGATACAACTAGCACAGGATTGCTTTCAGACTTGTACTCAGTGGTGGATGGTGCCTACTAGACTAGGTGGGGCTGCTGCCTGAGAAGTCACAGGGACATAGCCAGTGAGAGGTCACAGGAGCATGGCTAAGTTCTGGTTTTCTCCTCATCCTCCTTTGCAAAGATAAGGTATACACTTAAGCCTTGCTGTTTACAAATAGTTAGCACCTAACTTAGCTGAAAAATGTCTTACTTTGGTTCAGAAAGGTCCCTTCTGTCGCAGTTGCTTGCCTCCTGCAAAATAAGTTGTGTGGCCTCCACCTGTCCTGGTTCTCTCCCTATCCTCCTCCTTTGCAAAGAAACAGTGAAAACATAAACACTGCAGTGTTATTACTATTGTTATGAGCATGGGGTTGGGATGGATGATTCCTGTGGGTCACCTTTCCAGCCTCTGATTTGGAATCATATGCCCTGGGGGCTGGCTCTGCTAGCCAGATGAATCTCCTTTGTTAATCAAATAGAGTGGCCAGGTAAGATAATGGGCTCTATCAGTTGCTCAGTAATGGAGAATGGGCCAGGAAGACTCCTTTTGTCATTTAAACTCTGCAGGAGAGGGCATCCCCACACACACACTCCTGACAGCTAGCAGAAGTTGTGCTTGTAGTTTTAGTGTGTCTAGAGAATTGCTGGGAACTGGAAGGCAGGCAGAGAGAGATTGGCTCTCTGCACCATGGCCTTTGGGGTGCCTCCTGCAACCCAGATGGAAAAGCTGGATATTGGACTGCTGATGCATTGAACCCTCTCCATTCTTGAGCTCAGGTTGGAATGTGTGTAAATAAATAAACCATATTTCATAAAGACACCGCAGTCTTCGCTGACCTTCTTCCCGAAGGAAACCAAACCCTGGAGGAGCACAGGGACCCCCAAAATCTCACCACTCGGAGATTGGGGGAGGCGCACAACAATATTTAGCACCTAAGCATCTTCTCTTGGTTGAAAAGGGGTCCCTGCTGTTACAATTTCTAGTGTGAATTCATGCTACAATGACTTTACATTACTCAGAGGTAAACTTCCACTGAGTTTAATGGGGATTGGTCCCTGGTAAGTATGTACACGATTTCAGCCTGACTTGGATAGTCTGAAAGATGCCACACAAGACTGTTAACAAGGGAACCCATACCTTTCTAGATTGGTGGGAAAATATTATTTCACCATGACCTTATTATTCATTTCTACATATTTCCAGAATGGAAAAAATTGCAGGGAAATTAAGTGAACAAGGACCTGGGAGACCAGGGTTAAAATCATCACTCACTCATAGCTCACTGGGTGATCTAGGGCCAGCCACTGTCTTTCATCCTAACCTACCCATAGGGGTGTTGTGAGGATAACATGGAGAAAAAACCTATGAATGCTATCTTGAGCTCCTTGGAAGAAAGGTAGGGTGCATATAAATGTAGTACTGATAAATAATACTGCCGCCTGGGCTCCTGCCAGGAGGAAGGGCAGGATATAAATCAAATAAATAAATAAATAAATAAATAAGGAATAATCAACAATTAATTTTTTTCCCCCCAGGCTACTTGTCCCTGATTTTGAATTGGGGGAGGGGTAGAATTGCAAGTTTGGAATCATGACAAAACCCAACCTAAAAAACAAACCCTGGTGTGTTGGAGTATTCTTCTCCATTGGGTTCTTTTGCTGGGGGGTCCTTAAATAAATTTGAAGACACAGGCTTGAAGCAAAAAGGTAGGCCTTTATTCTTTACGAGCATATGCATATACACATGTAGGGTCAGCTCCCCAGAAACATCCAAGAGAGACTGCACTGAGGCATTGTGTGCAAGCTCTTTTATAGAGTACAATTACAGCATGTGACAATGATTTCACCAATCTCATGAGTCCTTGCCCACACATTCCAAACCAATCAGAAGCATTAGTTAACTTCAGTGGTGATTCCAAGATTCTGTCCATATCATAAATGTTACCATTGTCCTACTGTCTCTTCAAGACTAATGAATTTTGGTTCTAGTTGGAACAGTTACTATTGTGAAAGTGCTTTTCAAGCATACTTGGTACATTCCGTATGCCATTGTTTCCTGATGGGTCAGGCTGACTCAGGTACACCGGAGAAATTTGGACAAGTTCCCTTGAGTTAAGTTTGGGAACTTAACTCAGGGTGTTTCTGAATGTATGAGCACCCCCAGTTCTATTCCTTTGCCATAGGGGTTCTTATGTCCTTATACTTTCTCAGAAATCCCATTTCCTTACTTATAAAATACATAGCTCATGAGAGAGGATTTTATTTAAACCCCTGAGCTACCTTGTGAAACCACACAGACTAAGGAAAAAAGCTGGATGACTCTGGCTAACTGGTATCTTTTTCAGCCTCAGAAATATAGAGGCAGGCAAGCAGGCCACCTCAGAGGTACCCTTTTTCTTAATGAAAACACACTTATAAAGTTGTAAATTTAATACATTGATTTGTTTTAAAATCATTACAATTTCTCGTCATTAAAACATTTGATTATGCTATAAAACTTTTCTCCTTTAGATGGCATTCAAGAATCAAACATTGGCAATCCCTACTTCTTCTCACAATTTAACCGCTCCTTGATTCCAAACAATGAAGTAATTAATCTCAGCCTAGTCATGTACTGGCTGATTTGGCAAGAAAAAAAGGAGATCGCTGTGACCTGTTGCCAATGGCAACAGGTTTTACCTACAAGTCTGAATTAGATATTAAGATTCAGAGTTCCCTATAACCATGAATCTCAGGACCCCAATAGGCCTGAAGTTCAATATTTAACTCCTTATAATTATAAAAGAAATATGCCTTCTTAATAGTTATGATCATACATGTATGGATATATATAAAATTCCCCATTAGGTGCAGTTCCCATAATAGTGACCCCCTTTCCTAGTAAGGAACACATTAAATAAGGTACCACAAAATAACTCTTGCACTATCTGATAAATTTATTATGGTATAAGCTTTCATGGGCTACAAAATGAGTTTCAGTTGGTGCAGCTCGAGGAAGTGGACAATGTGCTTGGAATGGTCCGGGCAACCATGTCTGTTCTGGACCCTTGCCCATCTTTACTAGTGAAAGCTAGCAGGGCTGGAACCACCGGCTGGGCCAGGGAAGTGGTTAATGCCTCCTTGAGAGAGGGAGTAGTCCCAAGTAGCCTCAAGGAGGCAATAGTGAGACCTCTATTAAAGAAACCTTCCCTGGACCCGGATAATTTGAACAACTACAGACCGGTGGCGAATGTCCCCTTTTTGGGCAAGGTTTTGGAGCGGGTGGTTGCTAGCCAACTCCAGGTGCTCTTGGATGAAACCGATTATCTGGATCCGTTTCAATCCGGTTTTAGGCCCGGTTTTGGCACTGAAACAGCCTTGGTCGCCCTGTATGATGACCTTTGTCGGGAGAGGGACGGGGGAGTGTGACTTTGTTGATTCTCCTTGATCTCTCAGCGGCGTTTGATACCATCAACCATGGTATTCTTCTGGGGAGACTCACGGAGTTGGGAGTTGGGGGTACTGCTTGGCAGTGGTTCCGCTCCTACTTCGCGGATCGTCGCCAGAAGGTAGTGCTTGGGAAACATTACTCGACACCCTGGACTCTCCATTGTGGAGTCCCTCAGAGGTCGGTCTTGTCCCCCATGCTTTTTAACATTTACATGCAGCCTCTGGGTGCGGTCATCAGGAGTTTTGGAGTGCGTTGTCATCAGTATGCTGATGACACGCAACTCTATTTCTCCTTTTCATCTTCTTCAGGTGAGTCTGTTGATGTGCTGAACCGTTGCCTGACCGCGATAATGGACTGGATGAGAGCTAATAAACTGAGACTCAATCCAGACAAGACTGAGACACTGTTGGTGAACGCCTTCCCCGCTCAGATGGTGGATGTGCATCCTGTTCTGGATGGGGTTACACTCCCCCTGAAAGAACAGGTCCGGAGTCTGGGGGTTCTTTTTGACCCTTCTTGAGGCTCAAGTGGCCTCGGTGGCACGGAATGCGTTTTACCATCTCCGTTTGGTAGCCCAACTACGCCCCTATCTGGATGGCGATGACCTTGCCTCAGTTGTCCATGCTCTGGTAACTTCGAGATTGGATTACTGTAATGCACTCTACATTGGGCTGCCCTTGAAGGCAGTTCGGAAGCTTCAGCTAGTGCAGAATGCGGCAGCTAGATTATTGACGAGGACCAGTCGGTCTTCGCATATAACTCCTGTTCTGGCTAGCCTGCACTGGCTACCTATTTGCTTCCGGGCGAGATTCAAGGTGTTGGTTATGACCTATAAAGCCTTACATGACGTGGGACCGCAATACCTGGTGGAACGCCTCTCCCACTATGAACCTACCCGTTCGCTTTGTTCGCCATCGAAGGCCCTCCTCCGGGTACCAACTCATTGTGAAGCAAGGAGGGTGGTTACTAGATCTAGGGCCTTTTCTGTGGTGGCCCCCGAGTTGTGGAATAGCCTCCCTGAAGAGGTACGCCTGGCGCCTACACTATTATCTTTTCGGCGCCAGGTAAAGACCTTTTTATGCTCCCAGGCATTTTAATCACTCTAATCTTTTTAGCTTTTTAATCTTGTATACTAAGTCTTTATTTTTATTTTCTGTTTAACTGTATTTGTTTTTATGTCATATATGTTTTTGTAATTTTATTATTGCCATAAATGTATTTTACCCTATGCTGTTTACCGCCCTGAGAGCTATTTGCTAAGGGCGGTATATAAATGCAACCAAATAAATAAATAAATAAAAGATACTCTGAGCATTTTAAATTCACTTAACCCATTTTTTTTATCACTTCCTGTCTTGAGCCAGTTACCAACTCTCAGGCTTATTTTTTACATATAGGACTGAACTGCAAACTTTACTGATGCAGACAGAGGCATGAAAAGAATACCACAATTTTTAGCTGGGCAAAACACCCTCTTATAGTATAATCCTAACCATATCTTCTCTGAAGTATGTCCAAGGGTATTTACTCCCAGGTAAATGGGATGAGGATTGCAGTCTTAACAAGGGGAACAAAAACTGAACTGGAACAATGATCTACCACCTGTTCCCAACTTTCCAACAGCTATCCTGGGCAAACAAACTTACAGAAGAGGAAGGCACCCGCAAAGCTAATAGGGATTCCCTTTTCTTCCCTTAGCCCTGATGCTATATTGCTCGGGTATTAGGCAAGCCTGTGCCACCTTGTCCTTTTAAAGTGCACAGCTATGAGTTCAGCCCCTGTGACCTGACAATAACCTCTCTTTCAGGTATGCTGCCACCTCCAGTATAACCAATGACCAGGTGTGCGTGTGTGAAAACAATATTTATTAAAACAACAGATGTTAATAAAATAAGCACGTTCTTTCTGTTTTCATCAGCAGGTGTTTTCAATACACTTCTTATGGCACATCACTTGCCCAAAAAAATCAGGGAGGGGAGGCGCAAAGCACTGCATACCACCACCACCCCGCTACAGGACTGCATCCCCTGTTGATTTCATGCATACAGAGAAATAGGAACTAGGGCTTTGACTGTTCATGCCCAAAGTCACTGCACTACACCAGCTCTCATCTATTCTGGAATTTAAAAACAAACACACACAGAGAAAAAGGTAACTTTTCTACTTGGAACCTATATTCTCCCTCATTCCATGGGGGGGGGGAAGAAATCTCAAGCAGTTTTTCCACACTTTATTGTTTTTTAAACACCACCACCGCATATGATACATAAAAGAAATATATGGCATAACAAACTTACATACAAACATAAAAGGAAAAACATAATGATGTACTATAACCACTTATATTAACATTTCTAGGATTTTCCATCATAGAAAATCACACATCTCCAGAAAAAAAGTTTATGTTCCTTGCAGCAACTGGGAGGTGTCCCTTCACCTAAATACAAGCCCTATAGAACAGAACTTTCACACCCAAAGGTCCTGTCCTATATGCAGCTTGGCCTTGCTCTTGCATAATGCTTGTCATCGTTCTGATGTAAAATTTACCCTCCAGGTTTTGAGTGCAAAATTGTCCAGTTTTCAAACTTCTCCATTAATGGCCATGTTGCAGTATTTGTGTGTACTAAATTTTGGCTTCTCAGTGTTCTGGAAGTACCTTTAATGTTTGAGTATATACCTTATGCTCCCCCATTTTTACAAAGAGGCTCACAAACATCTGAGTTTCAGACTTTTCTTTCTAGCAATCAGCAAGCCTCCCAGTGTATGTGTGCCAGATGTCAGCTTTCTTGATTCTCTGGAAATACTTTTACCAACTGGGGTATACTTTATTCCGTCAGATATTATACGAATGCATGGAGAGGGGAGAAGAGGAACATGCACACCCAAACTCTACGCATTCATTGTAAGCTCTAAAAAGAGCCCCCTGCATGCAAACATATGTGCAGAGGGCTCTATCCACATGATTGGGAATACAGAAAAAGAGGACTTGCCTACCACACACAGAGAAGCCTTACGTATGTATATGCAAGGCCCTTTTCAGAACTGATAATGAATGTGTGTAGGTAGGGTTTGCCAGGTCTCCAGTTTTTGCCCAGAGAGTCCGGATTTTGGGGGTCCTCTCTGGGTCTCCAGGTGAGTCACCCATCGAGACTCTCAGCTTTCATTAAAAAAAAGTTAAATTTCTAGGTGGTCTGGTTCATGAGATATAAACCAAAATGTCAGCTGCCCCCCCCACAACTTTTGTTAAATGACTTGTAGCTGGCTACTCTAATCCCATTTTTCAGGTATGTAGCCAATAAGTGAAGTCAGGGTGGTGACTGACAAGGGATTTGTTCACCTTCAGCAAGTAGCTAGACCCCATTGCAAGGCCAGAAACTGCTGTTTTTTTCCTGCTTATCTGAAAATCTCACAAACTGAGTAAGTATATAGCTTGCAGCAGCAGCAAAAGTCTTTTTCTCTCTTGTTTGCAGGAGTCAAACATGTTTAACTTTTTGTGGACTGTTGAAGAGGGCAGTGTTTTGAAAGCCTTCCCAATATGAAGCTTTAATCCAATACTTTTCTGGACATAAAGCTGCAGTGCTAATCCCACATACCTGGAGTAAAACCCACTGAATTCAACAGGGCTTACTTTTGAATAGACATGGTTAGGATTTTGCTATAAATTAATGGGACTTTTGAATGAACATAGCAAATAATTGTGTTTGTGTTGTAGATCTTTCTCTCCCCCTCCCACCCCATTTTTAAAGCAATTAGGCAGGGCTTACATAAGTATCCTAATACTGATTTTATTTTATTTTGTAAAAAATGTTCTGCAATGACCATCTGGTTTTCACAAACTATTATATGGGGGGGTGCGTGCGTGTGGTCCTCCCAACAACCCTGTGAGATAGGGTTGATGCAGAGCATGGAAGTAATTGGTTACAAGTAACGAATTACTTGTAATACATTCCTTTTATGGAGGAACGAGTGGGTAATTCCTTTACATTTTGATTGTAATAGGAGTAATTTTATTACTTTTGTGGAGTAATTGTAATGTTTCCAGCATTACTTTTTGGCATTACTTGAGGGGGAAGCAGGGGAAATCTTCTGCTCCTCTGATTTGTGGATGAAAATCATGTGCCTCAAACGGCTTCTGTGCAGCATCGCTCTTCCCTCACTATCTGTGGCTGGGTAGAAGGCGATGAGGAAGGAGGAGGAGAGTGAGACAGGGTGGAGTGAAGAAAACAATTATTTTTAAAAAAGAGCCGGAGGGCAAGAACATGGATAAAGGAAAAGAAGGAGGCAGCAGCAGAATGGAGATATGAACTATGGAGGAGAAAGATGACAACGTGTGTGTGTGTGTGAATACTGTGTTTGCACCTGGCACACAAAGTGGCCTCCACCACCCTCTCTAGCTACTGTGCTGCATTTGCAGTATTTTAACTTTTTTTGCATCTCAGGGGAAATGTTTGCTTGAGTGAGTGTCCCTTAGTTGGTGGCAGGGCAGGGTCCGGGAGGTTGTTAAGTGACAGAGATTATGCCTGCTGGCCGGGGGGGGGGGTTGCACTAGGTTTTACGTGCAAAGATCTGAGTAGTGGCCTCTGCATCCCTCCCCACCTCCCTTACCAGCGGAGAGACCACCACTGCTATCTTATAGATAAAAATAATTATTCTACTACCTCTGTATGTGTGTGTTTATTTTTAATGTTGTTTTAGGCTACTTAGATGTGCAGCAGCCAAGGCCAGCACCTTGTAGGTGTTTTCTTTAAAAAGTAACTGAAATGTAATTGTAGTGATTACTTTTGAGAAACAAATTGAGAAAAAGTAATCAGTTACTTTCACAGCAACTGTCATTGTAACAGTAATTACTACTTTTTTGGGCCATGTAATTGTAACTGTAATTTATTAGTTTTTTAAAGTAATCTTCCAAGCTCTGGGTTGGTGATTGGAAACCAAGCCAGATCACAAGAAAAAATAAATCCCTTTAAAATCCAGTAACCATAAAAACAAGTATAAACAGTTGCAAAACAGCTTAAAGCGGCATGATTCTGAATTTAGGGTTGGGTGAGTGAAGTTCCTTATCACCTGAGGTTGCAATTCTGTGCATGCTTCTCTGTTTGAGTAAGCCCCACTGAATACATTGGGACTTGCTTAGGAGTAAACAAATATAGGATTGCACTATAAATATCTTTACAGGTTGTGTAAGTAATAAACATATTTGACAGCCATGCTTATATAAATATATCTTCATACTATGTCCCAGTAAGTATCTAATTTCACACTATGGTTGTACATTATTATTTCCTCTACATTTTAAATGTGATTGTCTTCCTTGGGGTGGTCATGGTTCCCCCCTGTGGTGTTTTCATCCTGAGGGGCAGATTAGGCTGGGAGATGGTGAGTAGCCCATGGTCACCAGTAAACTTTATAGCTCATTTCCATTAAAAAAATAATTAAAATGATTTACATGCAGGCAAAGTTTATTAAGTAGATCTACACAATACATTTAATACACATCTAACTTCTATATAAAGCGCATGACTTCCCCTAAAGAATCCTGGGAAGTGTCATTTCCCCCTCACAGTTATAGTTCCCACCACCCTTAATGAACTGCAGTTGTCATGATTCTATGGTGTGATCCAGGTGCTTCAAATGTGTGTTGAATGTGCTTTAAGTGAATGGTGTGGATCTGCCCTAGGTATGATGTGCAGTCATTACCAAATTGAAAATAACAATTTTAAAATAATATTTTTTTTAAAAAGGGAAGGGCTGTAGCTCAGTGGTAAGGCATATGCTTTGCATGCAAAGGTCCAAAATCCAATTTCTGGAAAAGACTATTGCCTGGAATCCTGGACAGCCAATGCTAGTCCATGTCATCAGTACTGAGCTAGATGGTACCAAATGGCCTGAGTGGGTATAAGGCAGATTTCTTTGTTCCTAAAAGTCGAAAGAGATCCAAGGGCCACAGTGACTCCAAAACTTATTTATGTATTTTATTTACAACATTTATTTATCACTTTATTGTAAAAAATCTCAAAGCGGTTTACAGAAGGTATTAAAACAATAAAATTATTGGCAAAAAGTGAAAGACAGGTATTTAAAAATATTCAAAACAATAAAACCAACAATGAGTTAAAAACAGATAAAAAGTACAGTAGTTTCTACATGCCTGGGTAGTGTTGGCTAAACAAAAATGTTTTAGCAGGTGCTGAAAAGAGTACAATGAAAGTGTCTGCCTAATGTCAATAGGCAGGGAGTCCCAAAGCATAGTGCTGCCACATTAAAAGACTTATTTCTTACAAAAGCAGAACAAGGAAACATGGAAAGCACACCTTGAACTTGACCTGGTGGCAGATTTGCAACCAATGCAGATTTCAGAGCAGAAGTATTATGTGCTGACAGGGTCTCACTCATGTCAGCAATCGTGCCACAGCATTCTGCACTAACTGCAGCCCCCGGGACAGCTTGTGCTGCATGGGGATTTCTGTGACTGTGGCTGACTGGCTGCTAGGATTTTTTTGGTTTTGGTTAGGAATCCTGACTGGTTGTGGGATGCTATTTTCTGCCTTACTGATAGGAATCTTGTTGTGGTTGGTATGGTATTGCATTTAGGAAATCATCACTGTTGTTTGTTTTTGTTTTTCTATTTGCATTTCATTTATCTCTGACATCACTCCCTTACATCCATAGAAGCAACAACAGTTGTTCCATGTGCTCAGGTCAAGCCCCTTAAACCCACTGATGATGCACCTTGTTGGTTGCATGATGGTCTGTTTCTTGCCCAATTGTGGTAAAAGAGAATTCACATACTGGGAAGTGTGGCTGCAGTTGTTGTTCCCAAGCTGCTGTCTGTGAAGGTAGAAGGTTCACAAGATATAAACCAAAATGTCAGTGCCCCCCCCCGCAACTTCTGTTAGTACCAGCTGTCTGTGAAGGTAGACCAAACCAAGTGTGTTTTCTCTGTCGATTATTACTCACTGGAATTGGGTTGGCTGTCAAGTTTATAGCAGCACACAAAGTAGGCAGGAAAGAGTAGAGAATCTTCGTGACTCTTACTCATTTCTGAAACCTCTCTCTGCAGTGGTCAAGTCTGTAAAGAGGATTGGAGCACCCATATTAAAAGGCAGGCAGGGCATTCCAGACAGGGGGTTGCCAACCTTCCTTTGATATGGATATCATTGTTGAGGATCCCTAGTCATGCCTTATCAACAGCACAATCCTAACAATATCTACTCAAAAGTAAGTCCTATTGAGTTTTATGGGGCTTAGTCCCAGGGCCGGAGCCAGGCATGACTGGGACCTTGGACATCAGCCTGCCCCGGGGCGATGGCACGTGCCTGCCTGCACACCCCACCTACCTCTCCATCGGTCCTTAGGAAGGACACCCTGCACACTGCGTGCACAACGCTGCCATCAACCAATATGCCTGTAGGGGTTTTCCTAAGGGGCTATTGCTCCCGCCGCCATCTTGGTTTATGGCAGCCATGTGAGCTAAGTGCACGCACATGCCTGCCATCAACCAAGATGGCAGTAGGGGCATCAGTCCCTTAGAGAAATTTCTGCCGGCATCTTGGTTGTTGGCAGGTATGCTTGTGCAGCATGTACAACATTCATGACAATGGGAGAAGTGGAGCGTGTGGATGGGCGTAGCAGGCCCGCACAGTCTATATGGGAGGGCTGGAAGTTCCCTCTCTGTGATCTGCAGCAGGGTCAGGAGTCAACACTGCCGTGGATCATGGAATGGGAGTGCTGCCCTCCCACCCTAAGGAGGGGCCCTTTAGCTGGCCCTGCTTACTCCCTTAGTGTGTTTAGAATTGCAGCCTTCAGAGGCATCCATCTTTACTCCTGAGTGCTCCCATCTAACATCTCCACAACACTAGGCTCCTTTCTTCCTACAATGGCCTTCTGGTGACTGGACTGGCCTGACCTGAGGGCACTTAAACCCTTCTTCCCAGAAGTAAGTAGGCTAGATTAAATGTTCTCTACCCAGGCTCCATCTTTTACAGGGCCGGTTCTAAAGGGCGGCCAGGTGGGGCACTGGCCCAACGGCCCATGGAGCTACAGGGGGTCCTCCAATCTCCTTCTGCGGAAGCATCCACGGACCGCCATCCCCCCACTTTACCTACCTTTCCGTTGTTTTTTGCAGTGCTCGCAGGTTTGCCATCAATCAAGATGGCGGCTGAGGTTTCCTTAAGGGGCTGAAGCCTCTGCCGCCATCTTGGCTGATGGCACGCATGCGTGCTACATGCGCGCATTGCTGCCATCAACCAAGATGGCGGCAGAGGCTTCAGCTCCTTAGGGAAACCTCAGCCACCATCTTGATTGATGGCAAACCTGCGAGCACTGCAAAAAACAACGGAAAGGTAGGTGAAGCGTGGGGATAGCGGGGGGGGATGGTGGGTGGTGTGGAAGCTCCTGTCTTGCGGTCCACTGATGCTTAAGTTCTGCAGATCGTGGAGGGGCCCTGGGCAGGGTGGTACCCAAGGGCCCCGGCATGCCTGGGGCCGGCCCTGATCTTTTAGCTAAGATTTCTATCTTAATTTCCAATCACAGAAATGTTTTTGTTTGAATTGTATGCTCCAAGCAACTGTGGTTGATGCTTAATGTATCATGCTTAATGACATCACTCAGGCCCGCCCCTGAAATCTCAGGGTTTGGGATGCTTCTGACTTGGCAACCCTATGCATAGGTCAGATGTGCACAATCTCACTCCTAGCAACCATATAACACCTGAAAGGGGCTTTTAAGTCCCACATTTTGAGGGATGAATTCAAATGGAACATTTTCAGATTTTTCAAAAACTGGATGTCCTGGATTACACATAAATCACATTTCATAGCTTTAGTTCATGAGATAATATCCAAATAATTTTGATACCCCTGGGGGTCCAAAAGGCCCAAGCATTGTATGCAATTAACTAAAGTTATCACATGGTACATTAGATGCAACTACTGCATTAAGGACGGACAATATACAGCCCTTCTCTGCCAGTTAGCCCCTGGCCTGGTTGGACTTCATGATCTTTAAGTTCCCACATCCAGGTGCTAGGTTGGCCATGTGTCCTACTTTACAGAACAAGGTCCAGTCCAAGTCTGGTTTAGAGATAAGTAACTATAGGAAGGATGAGCAGTGGGGGCCTTGAATTTGCCTATCAACTATTAGCACCCTGACAGCAATCTGAGCAGGCACACAGGTCACCTGGTCACAATCTTGTCACTATGGTAATATATACTTTTATTTAAATGATAATAATTATTTCTAAATTTAGGCATTTGCAAATTTTAGATAAGTCTAAGTCCTCTTTTTGGTGATGCATTTCCTCAGATCGGGCAATGAATAAGTGGGCACTCTACTGGTCACATTTTTTTTTGTTTTAACTTTCTGCAAATATTATTCATATTTCATCTTCCTAATGCCAGACCAGTAAAGACCATATCATTTTTTAATTCCTGTTAATTGTAAATTATTATATTTTGATTTTAGACTGTACAGTTTTGTGTACAGTTTTGTGTTATTTTTATTGTATTTCTAATGTTCACCGCCCAGAGAGCTGTTGCTAGTCGGGCGGTATATAAGCTTAAATAAATAAATAAATAAATAAATAAATAAAGACAAGATGTACCAGAATTTTGCAGAACTTGTGCATGATGAGACTCCCTTTTTTCCCTCTATTATATACAGGATGGTTGCATTCCTGCTCCAGCAGCCTGCCCTAGACCTTCTGAGCATTCTGCCCAACTGGTTATTATCTTGTGCAAGCATGCACTCATATAATTATGAGACAAACAGTTGAAGACGGCCAGTAGCCGATGCCCTTCCTCCTAAAACAATAACTGCATCATGCAATTTCAGATTAGAAACAATGAATATTGATTTGATATTCCTATGCCCCCTAGGAAACTGATGCAGCAAAACCCCACTCTCCTCCCTACCAAACATACACTCTAGACATATTGCTTGCTGCGGCAATCAGACCCTCCATGCTCAGCTCTGCCTGCAAGAGATAAAGGTAAAATATTACCTGTGGAATAGAAAGGTCTTTCTGCAAACAGGGCAGTCTGTGACTGATCCTACAGGCAAGGACAAGAGCATATATTATGGGTACTGAAGATGCAGAGGTGTTTAAATTGTTTAAGTCCTGCATACCTTGACTGCAATAAAAAGGCAATGATGGTATAGGACATATCATTTTCAGTGATTTTCATTAATATGTACAATTGGATATAGATGCTATGATCATTGCTATGGCCTGAAAAACGTTCGCACAAAAGAATAAGCTAAACTAAACATCGTAAAGCCAGCTGTCATGTTTTCCACGGGGCATCAATCACATATTTTCTAGCAGTGTCACATATTCCCTGGCTTGGAAATATGAATCTTAGTAGCTTATAATGCTTGCCTCAAATATAAAGCGTTACACTCCAGAAAGTTCTTATGTGGCTCAGATTTCAAACTGAGCTGAAGAAATCAAGTCTTTATTCCCACCCACTTCCAAACTACTTCCCCCTCTCTCACTGCTCCAGCTATATTTATAACACTCTGGTATACTAAATTAATATGTTTTTAGCTTTGAGAATTGTTATTATGAGTGTGGTAATTATTATGTGATTTTATCTTATTGTATTTTTATATTTATGTTGTTCACCGCCCAGAGAGCCGTTGGTTGTGGGTGGTATAGAAAGTGAATAAATAATAATAATAATAATAATAATAATAATAATAATAATAATGATCTCCCCCTCACCTCTCAGTCTGCAAGATGCCTGACATGCTGCTACAGTGGCAAGCCAGGTGCCAGAAGCTCTGAGAAATTTAGTTTTCCAGCACTGCTCTGAAATATCTCCATCCTGCCAGTGTCATAACAGCAGCATAGCAAGTAAGCGGGTGGTTAGGAATGAGGATCTGGAGGAAAGAAAAGGGGCAGGCAGGCAGATAGATTGGTTCTTTGTGACCCCCTGGGATGACTTCCCAACCCACAGGTTGGGAACCACCACTATACAGAAAATAAGCAAAGATTATTTCCAGGACCACAAAGGGTAAAAATGAAATGAAATGTAACAAGGATATTTGTATGGGCATAACAATTTCAAGAACAGGAAATGCATGCATATGAGAAAGACAAAGATTAGTGTACCAATACAGTGAGGCCAAGAGTGAAATGCAATACAAAAGACCTCTGGCAGGTGGCCTAAATACTTTCTAAGGAAAGATCACTTAATATAGCAGTGAAACCTTTTCATAGGCCCTTCGCCAGGTACTCCCGCCAAATAAGGTGAAGTGGGTGGCCATTAAGGAGAGGACCTTTTCAGTGGTAGCACTGCAGTTGTGGAATACCTTCCCCAAAGAGGGAGCCTATGTTGTAGTTAGGGTTTTTCACCTGGAGACTCGAGTGTTTGCGGGTCCTCTCTGGGTCTCCAGGCAAGTCACCCCAATCTCTGGATGCTTAGCTTTCATTTTTTAAAAAATTAAGTTTCTAGGTGGTCTGGTCAAGAGCTTTGCACCAAAATATCAGCCCTCCCCCCCCCCCACAACTTCTGTTAGAAGTTGGCTTCTCTAATCCCTGCCTTTTCAGGTTTTTAGCCAATAAGTAAAGTCAGGGTTGTGATTGACGAAAGATTTGCTGACCTTCAGGCAACATCTAGAACCCATTGCAAATCCTGAAAAGTTTCCTTTTTCTGCATGTCTGCACATCAGAAGTTGAGTGAATGTATAACTTTCAGCAGCAGCAAGACTGCCATTCTACAATAATACAGCAGAAAATCTCGAACTGAAGATCAGAGTAGAATCTTGGTAGGCATGCACAGTAAAAATATTAGTTATGATTATAATAAAAGTGTACATGAAGCTTTTCTTTATTACTTGCAAAAATAACATATTATACATTTTGTTTTTCAAATAATTTTTGAACAGGAATTTGAAAAAGTGAACATGCTGCAGTTTATAATGCCATTACAATGTGGTATATTTTTCTAATTATGAGTCAAACAAGTTTAAATTTTCCTGGGCTGTTGAACGGGACAGCTTATTTGTCTAATTATTGGCCTGTTTTGAAAACCTTCTCAATATGAAGCTTTAATCCTATACTCACTTCTCAGGGAGTAAAGCTGCAATGCTAATCCCACATAGCTGAGAGTACCCCCGTTGAATTCAGTAGGACTTACTTTTGAGAAAACATGGTTAGGATTGTGCTGTAAATTAATGGGACTTTTGAGTGAACATAGCAAAAGATTGTGCTGTAAATCTTTCTCCCCGCCTCTAATCCTTTTTTTAAAGCAATTAGGCTGGGCTTACTAAGTTGTCACTTCTTTTACTTGGTAGGAAACTAATACTGATTTTTTTTAAAAAAAAATGTTCTGCAATAGCCAACAGGTTTTGACAATAATGAGGTGCATGTATTTTTACATCTCCAGTGTGTGTATATATGGAATCTTTCCAACAACCCTGTGAGATAGTGATATTGGCAAGGACAGCTCCCTTGCCAGTGAATGCACAGGGTGCATTCTTGCTTCCTTCCTCCCTCCCTCCATGTCTACATAGAGTCCTTGTATGTCGAATGTTAGTTCACCTAAGCTCACAGGTTATCAACAGCAGTCATCAATTGTAGGCGGAACATAGAGGAGACCCCACTTAAGAATTCTTGAGTCCTGGGAAGTACCAGAAATTTTCTATTTGGGAGTTAGACTTCAGACAGCAGAACAATCTTTATAATATATGCTATATATTCATATCTTATACACTACACGTAATAAAATGCATTCTAGGTGGCCCTAGCCATCATTGCAGAAACAGAAAAATAGAAATATGTATCAGCATGAAAGAAATTGCTGGATATCCATTTAACATCAAAGTATAAGACACTGAAGGCACATCTTAGTTAAAACAAGTAACTATAGATAAGGACTGAGTTAAACTCTAACAGAGCCAGAGTTGCAAAGTACATAAAATACATGTCATGATACATCACCCATCAGATGTCATGAATGGAATAGATGAATGGTTCTCCTGCTTTCTTTGACCCCCCACTCCAGAAGAACTGAAGGGTAATGAGTGCTATAAAACATAGCCTTTTATACACTTTCTTACCTAAGGGAAGACGTAGTCCCATGGCCTTATCTGCCTTTTTGCTACATCTCTCTATGCAACCTCACCAGGCTGTCCATCAGGTCATTAACCAGACACCCCTAGTGGGTTTTCCTTTCTCAGCTAGTTAGCTTAACTTCACCTCAAAGGAACTTCCTCTTACTTCATGTTGACAGTTAACATAACACTTTGGTCGTCTGCCCAGACGTCTTATCTTTATGTCTGTTCCAACTGTTTTCATAGGAAAATTACACCTTTATTCAGGAAACAGAGGAAAAAGGGGGGGCAGTTTTAAACTACTCCTTTTCTTACTAAGCAGTCCCTGATGGTTTTTCGGAGACTTCTGAAAACGATCTTGTTCCAGAGAGCCTTTGGAAGGGACTGAAGGTAGAGCCTGACACTGATTTTATGATTGTATGCCTTCTACATTAAATTTTACCTTTGTAGTCCCCTTTAGTACCACTCCCTATATATATTTATAGGGGTGTGTGTGTGTGTATATATATGTATACCTTCATATAGTATTTTATGTATTTTAATTGTATTTTATGTATTTTAATTTATTTTAATGTTTTTGTGATTTTATTGTTTACAATTTTATTATGTATGTGTTTGATTTTATTTTTGGAAGCCACCCTGAGTGCCCTATTATAGGGTAGAAGGGCGGGATAGAAATATTTTAAATAAATAAATAAAATGATTTCAGCATAATTTATGCATATTTTAAGCCATTATCTGGGATGGTTCATTACAGTAGGATTGGAAACCAAGGCAGCTCACAACAGCAAATAAATCCATTTAAAATCTAATAACCATAAAACCAGTATAAAACACTTGCAAAACAGCTTAAAGTGGCTTGATTCTAAATTTTGGTTGGGTGAGTGACGTTCCTTATCACTTGAGGTTGCAGTTCTGTGCACGTTTCCCTGTTTGGGCAAGGCACATTGAATACATTAGGACTTGCATAGGATTGCACTATAAATATCTTTACAGGTCATGTAAATAATTCTATTTATTATTAAATTTGTTATTGATCGATTGATTAAATGTATATCCCTCCCTTCCTCCCATCTATGGAATTCATGCTGGGAGGAAGGGTGGGATATAAATCTAATAAATAAATATTTCTTCATATTATGTCTCAATATGTATCAGATTTTACATTATTTGTTGTTGTTATGTGCCTCCAACTCGACTACGACTTATGGCGACCCTATGAATCAGTGACCTAAATGTGCCCTTCTTGCTTGGGGTGGTCATGGTCCCCATGGTCACTCTGAGAGGCAGATTGGACTGAGAGATGGTGAGTAGCCCATGGTCATCAAGTAAACTTTGTAGCTGATTTCCATTTTAAAAAATAATTAAAATAATTTATACGCAAGCAAAGTTTATGAAGTAATGCAGATGCACATAACACATTTAATTCATACCCAGCTCACCTTCTCCCAAAGAATCCTGGGAAGTGTAGTTTCCCCCTCACAGTTATAGTTCCCACCACCCTTAACAAACTACAGTTCCCACAATTCTGTGGTGGGATTCATGTGCTTCAAATGTTTGTTGAATGTTCTTTAAATGCATGGTGTGGTTCTACCCTAGGTATGCTGTATATGTATTAGTTAATTGAAAAGAACAATTTTAAAATATACTTTTTTAAATGCGGAAGGGCTATAGCAAAGTGGTAGGATACATGTTCTGGACAGCCATATCCTGACCTAAAAGGCCTCTGTTTGTATCCCAGATGTTTATTTGCTGTGGCTAATGACATAAGAAAGACACTCTGCATATGCTCATAGTAACTATTATTACATTATCATGCTCAAGAAATGAAAACAAGTTCTACAAGCTGAGCTGGAAGGAAGGATTGTTGCCCATCCAAGTAACTGAATAGGCTTTCCTAAAAATCTTAAGAAATAGAGACAAGCTTGTTCCTTCTTAAAGAAGTGGCAAACGCCAGTGTTTTCCATGTGGTTAGAGCTCCCCTTGTATTCTGACTTGAGCTTCAGAGAGATTTCCCCAAGTTTGATGCCATTATTAAACAGCAACAGCCTTTGTTTTTTAAAACAAACATCATGAAATAGTGACATAGTAAAATAAATTGTCCGATAAAAACCTTGTAAAAATTTATTGTCTTTTTAAAATAACATTTTCACCAACACTCAGTAATTACAACCTTCAATCACTAATACTTACCAATTGTGAATAGATTTTTCAGAAATAATGTTCTCTGTTCTTTTTATCTCTTAATTTTCAGCAAAAACACATCCTGGTGCTATAACACACAATGATATGTTGTACTACTAACTGAAGTGGTCCAAAATGTTGCTTTCAGTGTAAAAAAACAAAAAGAGGTAAAATTTAGAAAATGTCAACCTAATTAAGAAACCACTTAAGTTAGAGCCCTTGGATTGGAGTCAAAAACATAGTACATGAAAGCAGTCTTACTGAAATCAATAGACTGGGTGTGAAATAGCTTAATAGGTTTATGGTTAAACAAGGTAGGGCACAATCCAACTCATATTTATGCCAGCCTGAGGCGAGTTGGATATGGTGGACCCCCAGCTGAGCTGGAAGGGTCCTGATTCTGTTGGGCTCCACCAGCAGAAACCCCTCCGCAACAGCGAAGCTGGGATCCTGCCGGCTCAGCTGTGGGTCCGCCAGGCAAGCCCAGCCTGGCAGAAGGGGTGCTAGCAGAAGCCAGCATAAGGCACAAAAAAGGGGCATTCCAGGGATGTGTTGGAGGAGGAGCTTGGGGGGGGGGACTTACATGACATCCAACTCCTGTTCAGAGTGCCAAAGTCATACTGAGAAAAAAGTTGGTCTAGGAAAATAATTCTAATGGAAGTCAATGGCGAGTGCTTACTTGCCAGTAGGGGTATTCGTGAGAGCCAGCTTTTTCTTTTCCATTTGTGCACACAGCTCCTGGCCGAGCGGATTTTTAGCTGGCCTCCAGCTCCTGCATGGTAAATGGATGCCACAGAACTTCCCACCGGTTCCTCCTCCGCTGGCACCTCTTCCGCTGGCTTCCCATGAGTTGGATTGCTCTGCCCCTTTTTGTAAAGTCTCCGTATCTAATACACAGTCAGCTACACTCATATCCCATTGAACCTACTGGAACTTACTGCTGAGTAGACATATATTGGATTGCACTGTTAGTTGATCACAAGCTGACTACCACCATCAGTGTGATCTAGCTGCTAAAAAAGCTACTCTGGCTCCCCATCGGTGGAATATGCTCCCCAGTGCCTGGTGCCCTCATTGACATCTTTTCGGCACCAGGTAAAGACTTAGCTTTTTTCCAAAGCATTTGACAGACTGAGATGATGTTGTTTGTTATTAGTATGCAGCTAAAGCTTTCTGTAGATGTATGAGGTGTTGTTGCTTTTATTGTTTTGTTTTATATTATATTTGCTTTTGTTTTTAACATTGTTGTAAGTCACTTGGAGACCTTCAAGTAACAAGTTAATAACAACAACAACAACAACATCTTAAGCTGCGTTAATAGTACCATAATATCCTGATCACAAAAGTAACAGTTCTTTCCTTTTCTAGGCTGGTCAGGCAGCATCTGAAGAACTATCTCCAATTTGGGGTGCAACATTTTTAGAAGGGTATTGACAAATGAACTTGTCCAGATGAGAATGACCAGAAGAGTGAGAATCTGATAACAATTTCTGTGAGGAAGGATTGAAAAAGTGAGGTTTGTCCAATATGGACATGAAAAGATTAAGGGGTGACATGATAGCAGACTTCAAATATGTGAAGGCTGTCATGCAGAAGATGGGAGATTTGTTCATTATTGCTCCAGACTGACTGCAGGACCAGAATTAATGAGTACAAATTGCAGGCAAGTATATTTCAGTTAAACATTATGGAAACTTCCTAACGGTGAGAGCTGTTCATCAGTGGAAAAGTCTGCCTTGGGTGGAAGGGAGTTCTCCTTTGCTGGAAGTATTTAAGCAGAGGCTGGACAGCCATCTCTCTGTGTCAGTGATGCTACAGTTGCAAGATTCTTGTATTAAGCAGAGGGTTAGACTATGGTCTCGAAGATCCCTTACAACTCTAAACTCTCATGATTCTAGGGAGGAAATTCAACTGAATTCGGTGGATTTACTTCAGAGTAAACATTATATTACTGCTCTGTGTATAACAATTTTATAGTAAGTGGGTGGGAGTGGTGATACTCCAAGTACAGAGAGAGGAAAAGAGAACAACAATCACATTGACCAATAATAAAACAGAACTAAAATTACACAGGAGACAAATAATGGGAAGACTAAAACAAACAGAGAAAACTAAGAAATCCGCAAATTAGTAACATTTTTGCAAACATAAACCACTTTTCTATCTATAATGATAACAATGGGAGACCAGGGTTCGAATCCCCACACAGCCGTGAAGCTCATTGGGTGACCTTGGGCCAGTCACTGCCTCTTAGCCTCAGAGGGAGGCAATGGTAAACCTCCTCCGAATACCGCTTACCATGAAAACCCTATTCATAGGGTCGCCCATAAGTCGGAATCGACTTGAAGGCAGTCCATTTCTTTTTTTTTCAAAGAACCCAAAATGTAGTGAATACACCCCCCCCCCCCCGATAAGTTGAGAGCATCTTTTTATAACCTTGGATAATTTTATTTCCCGTCCCATTTAACAACACGTAGTAAAGAAATAACACCCACGAAAAACTTGCGCATGCCCTTACATGAACTCCCTTGTCTACGCCTCTTACCTGCGTCAGGCTGGAACGTTCTTGAAAGACTGGAGATGCGCGGCGTCCGCCGTCGCCCTGACAACGGCAGACGTCACCAGATTCCAGGCCCCGCCATTGGTTGGGAGGTTTCGAGACGCCCGTGGAAGGCGGAAGCGGAAGCCGCACGTGGAGCCGGCGAGGAGCTGTCGCAGTTTCTGGAAACTTCTGCCTATTGTCATATTTAAGCCTTTCGTCTGGAGGCAGAGATTTTCGCGCGCGGGGAGAGGAGGGTGCGGCTGTGGCTGAGCACGGATTCTACCTGCAGTGGGTCGCGCAGAGGGAGGCGGTTCCCGTTCCACCCCATATTTTTGGCGAGGTGATATTGCAAGGCAGAGAGGGATTTGCCTTCCAGGAGCGGCCGGTGTTAAAGGAGCCCAGTCATGGCTGTGGTGGGCTTTGACCTGGGCTCGCAGAGTTGCTACATCGCGGTGGCCAAAGCCGGCGGCATAGAAACGGTGGCCAACGAGTTCAGTGACCGATGCACTCCGTAAGTAACGGGCAGCTCGGATCCGAATCTCCCAGGCTTCAGCCAAGGCTAGAATTGGGTTTGTTCAGTCATGAAAGAAATGAATGTATGGTTTATGCAAAGCTCAAAATATTTGCATGTTTGCACACATGCACAGTCTACATGTTTTAATTTAGGATAACGATTCATGCGTCTGATGAAGGGGGCTTTAATCCATGAAAGCTTATGTATCACTTGGTGATCCTAGCATCTTTCTTGCATATAAGCTGAGTTGTATAGGCCTTACTCGCAAGTAGATGGACATTAGGCAATAAATCTTTGTCTGTGAGAATCTCTTTTTGAAAAAGTGAGCAGGGTGGGTCTTCTGTTGCTCCCCACGCACGTGAAAACCAGACTTCTATTCCTTTTTACAGCCCTAATTGTCACCACGTCAATTTCAATAGCATTTATTTTATATAACCTGCCCTTCCTCCGAGTAGGAACCCTTTACTTCCAAGTAAGTATAAATCCTTAGAAGGGAACCAGTTGAGTTTTAGTGGCGCTTGCTCTTAAGTAACTGGGCATAGGATTGCAGTTGTGAGGTGTTTCCCAGAAGCAAATCCTGCAGTGCTGAATTAAATGAGGGTTTGCTCCCAAATCGGGGTGCTTTAGGGGTGAACTTCATTCTGTCCAAGACGTCAGAGCTGCGCAGAGCATGGTGGATGTTCATTATTTCACACATTTATATATTTTGCCTAAAAATCTCAACTTTGTCGCATTCTCATTATTACTGCTTCTTATTTTAAGTCTCGTTTGTCATTCCCACCCAAATCTCATGTATGGAAATTAGAAAGTGCATCACAGGGGAAAATGATCCCAGATACTCCTATTGGTTTGTAGTGTGTGCGTGTGTGTATGGTAAGATTACAGAGAGATGTTGAATATTGCATTTTTTCTGGTTTCTTGATTGAAGAGGGAGGGGTAGAGGTGATGCTGCAGTGCCTACTCACAATTCTCTGACTTACTGTGGCTTATGCATCCCCCATCTCCCCCCCTCCCCAGCAGTTTTCATCTACTTGGTGCTCAGGCAGTTTGAAGAAAGAGCCTGTGGGGTCCTGAACAGCTATGAGAAGATTGATCCTACTTTAGACTAGGATCTGGAACCTTCTGGAGTCTTCTCTCCTACATTGAGATGGAGGGTGCAAGCAAATGAATACCTGACCATCTGAATAGGGTAGAGCACAAGGGTAGAGCTTGTGTGGCCTTTAAGAGAAAGGGTAGACAGGCTCAACCACACCTTCGGGATACCCATAATGGTGGAAGACTAGGGACATTATTATGAATATTAATAAATAATTTGTGGTGTTTGTATGCCAGACCATAACATAAAGTTCTCTGGGTGGCTTGCAATAATAAGTGGGGGGGAAATCCCATTTAAATACAAAGTTTAATATAAAAGCATAAAGTCAAAACAAAACTCAGTGGATCCCTGAAATTTGAACACAGATATAAAAACTCAGAGAGTCGGACTGCATGGTAATTTAAAAGGCCTAGGTGAACAAATCTACCTGATGCTGAAGACTGCAGAGATGGCCAGGTGAGCCTCCCTTGCTGAGGTGAGGAATTTTCAGTTTGGAAAGGGGCATCCAGAGATACTTGAATCTCATCCTCTTGCATCCAGCAAAGTGGAATTTAGTATGTAAAGCTTAAGCAGTAATAAATGTGTTAGTTTTTAAGGTGTCATAAGGTTCTGTGTTGTGCAGAAATAATAAAATATAGTTTCATGTTCTGTGGTTTAATGGTGGCATGTAACAGGATACTTACTCAGGTCAGTAGGCTGCTACTGCTAGCTGTTTGGTTTTTTTTAAAATCATTTGTTTATTATGCCCCTTCTCCCAGGAATTCAGGGTTCTATAATAGGGTGTATAAAACTGCTAATAAAATGATGTGTATATAGTCAGTGTTTTCATTTAAAGTGCAATCCCTAAAGTATGTTACTTCTGAATAGAACATGTTCCACTTCTGCCGTTGGAGCCAGTATGCCTAATGCCAGTTGCTAGGAATCACAAGTGGGTAGAGCACTGTTGCACTCAGGTCCGGCTTGTGGGTTTCCTATAGGCATCTGGTTGGCCACTGTGAGGACAGAACGCTGGGCTAGATGGACCATGGGCCTGATCCAGCAGGGCTCTTAACACTGTTAGTGTTACCTTGGAGGGTGTATTGCAGTTTGTGTAGAACTTTATATTTCTCTTGCAACCCTGTACCATTCCCTCCCCCAGAGCCTCTCCATGGGGTGGGAGGAAATCGGGTGATGGTATCTTGCCCCATCACAACCAATTATATGCAACATTATCTGTTTTAATGGATAACCTTTGTTATGTATGTGAAAGAAGCATCCTTATTTGTTTCCAGAGAATGCTTGGTCATAATTTGAGAACTAATCAAATTACAGGTATTTAAAGAGCATAAAAAATAGGAGAATACAGTATCATTCAGGTGGGCCTGTGATATACATGATGGCATCAGTAGCTGCAGGCCCCCAATATCATTCTCGTAAGAACAGTACAGTATGGGATGTATTGTGCCATATTCATAATACTCAAAAAAGATATGTCCTTGTTTCCATAGAAAATTCCTAAAAGTATGATTTATTGCACCAGTAGGAAGAGCTGTATGGGAGCATTCCTTTCTTGCTCTTTCTCAGTATTCCAGTTTAGAGGGAGCTCTGAAGGCACAATTTCATCAGTTTAGATGTCATGGGAAAGTATAGTTTAAGAAACTAAGAAATCTTCACTAAAGCTAGGTGCTCAAGGGAAGAACAGGTGAAAATGGAAAGTTCATTCCCAGCCCGATCTGCCTTGGTTTATTGGACTGGGATCATAATGTAATAATTGGACCAGTGTATTTGACAGAGTTCAGTTTTAAGAGATTGTAAGTGTAATGGCATCCTTTGTATCGGGTACCCACAGCCTTCTTTTTTGCCCCCAGATATAATCCCCAGATTCCCAGCTGCCTTTTTTTTTAAAAAAAAAAGTAAAACTCTAGATATGAGGCAAAATGTATAAACACAGCTCTTCTCATTTTTGTGAGAAATTAGCTTGCTCCTCTCTTTCAGCATTTTACTTGGCCCACCCTCCCATAGCACCCCCCCCTGAAATTCCCATATGTGTGAGAGAGGGAGAGATGTATGTGTTGGCTGTGTGTGTGAGGGGGAGTGCATGTGTGGTCTGAGAGAAATTGAGGTGTGTCTGTGTGTGTATGAGTGAGAGGGAGATTCATATGTGCCCGAGTGTGACATGGCCATCTTTGTATATCTTTCCTGGAACTGGGGAATGCTCCCTGTTGTTAGTCAGCAATAGCATCACTGTGTGAGGGAGAAATCAATATTGTGTAACCTCCACAATCAGGAACAGCAGGACATAGCTGACTTCCCATGGCGAGCGTGAGGTTTTTTTGGGGGGGGGGGAACCAAAGACTATTCTCTAATTTTGTGTTATGCCATCCCCCCCTCACATAGCAGTTTTATGTACACTTTGTATTTTTAAATCTGTAACCCATTATTATTATTTTATTTTTATTATTACAGCAACTGTTTTGTGTTATGCCACACCCACATGGCAATCATCTGGTTACTGGTGCCCACAGCAGTTTTTCTGCTGGTCCAAAAAGCTTTATATACTTGAAAATAAGTTTACAATATTTAATCTTTTAAAAAATCCTGGTGGCATCATATAGTTTGTTTCACTAACTTTGTTTCACACCCTTGGACCCCACCACAGGTGAGTGTAGAAATACAGTCTGGTGCCATCAGGACATACATACATTTTACTGTACAATATGGAAGGGACGGATTCAACCCAGGACTGCTGTTTTCATAATACCTCTTACTGCCATTTGCATTACTGAGAGCTCACTGTCTGATTTTTGTTTTCAGTCATGATTAAATTACCACTTTTGAACACCTTAACACCTCAGGGATTTCTTTCAAGCAGTCTTTGATCCTGAGATCAAATGTGGAAAATTCCAGCTCTTACACATTTTGAATTATCACCATTGTCAAATTTTAAGTAGCAATTGTCCTATATGGTGCAGATCTGTTGGGACTTAGGTCATTTGAATGCATTTACATGCCATAACAAATGCATATATCTGTGTGGAAAGGAAATCTTTGTAAAGGTGTGAGCAGAAGTTAATTTTCTACTGTCTCCACTCTAGTAACATAGACAGCTACTGTTGGTAAGGCATGAACTGCTCTAAAAATTCAGATCCCACTCATGGAAGCATTTACACGTCTTTAGAGTCATGGTGCAATATCAAATAAGCCCTCAAATGTTACGTGTCTTTTGCATTTGTTTAATAAGCATACCAACCAATGACAATTTAATTTAATTTAATTTATTTATTTAAAATATTTCTATCCCGCCCTTCTACCCTACAACAGGGCACTCAGGGTGGCTAATTGTGCTTTGTATTTTATAATCACTGGTGGATTAATCTCTTTTTCAGGTCAGTGGTGTCATTTGGGTCCAAAAACAGGGCAATTGGAGTGTCTGCCAAAAATCAGGTAAGTCATCTTCTGGATAAGAGCAAAGCAAATTTATTTATTTGTTTGTTTATTTGTTGCATTTGTATACTGCCCCATATCCGAAGCTCTCTGGGCGGTTTACAACAATTAAATGACACTGGGATTTATTAAAGCAGTTGCTTTGAAAACCCAGACATCTGTAGCAAAATAGAAGAAAATTACCCATTGTGCCTCTTAAAATGTGGGTTGCCAAAACTATAATGTTGGAGGCAGTATGCTTCTGAATGCCAGTTGCTGGGAATCACAAGTGGGGAGATGACTGTTGTGCTCAGGTCCTGTTGCAGGCTTGCATAGGTATCTGGTTGGCCACTGTGACAATAGGATGCTGGACTAGATGGGCCACTGGCCTGATCCTGATCAAGAAGATCTTTTCTTAAACTAGACAGAGGCAAATACTGGATGGGGCCCTTCACACGGCTCTTTTCAACACAGATGGGACTATGGAGTGACTGAGAAACTCTTCTCAAATTGGACCATGACCTGTTACCTTTTGGCTGTTATTTTTTAAAGCACAGGTAAACTGATGATGCTACATATATTATCAATCTGTCTATCAAAGCCAGTTTTCAACATTCCCTCATGTTCTAGCATAGGGGTGGGAAGCTTTTGGGCCAGGTCTTTATCTCCCCACCCACAGTTGTTCCCCTTAGAGAATGTGCTAGCAAATCAACACCCAGAAGGATTGAACCCCACCCATGTACCCTGACCATCAGCTGACATCACCCAGTGATGTCAGTTGATTGGCAGGTGGGTGTGGTTTGGGGGGAAATGGCCTCTCTTCTAGCATGACCAAGAAGCAATGTCAGATAGATCTGTGCAGAAAGGAGGGGTCATGGAACAGATTCAACCTCCCCACCATCCAATATCCCCAAGGGCACTCTTTTACTTCTCTTTATCTAAAGGAGTGACTATCCCATTTGTATGGGGAAGTATAAAGTGCAGCACATATGCTGGGCCAGCTTCTTTGGTTGAATATGTAGAGATGAAATTAGGGAAAGGACTGAAAACCTTCATTGTTCTTCCCCCTGCCAGTCACGCTTGCCTTGCCTTGAACCAGGGGTATCCAACATGGTGCCCTTGAGATGTGGTTGGACTATGATCTCTGTCATTCCTGACGATTGGTCATGTTGGCTTGGGCTGATGGGAGTTGGGAGTCCAACAGCTCTAGAAGGTCACTTGTCCTCTCCAGTGCTTTAACTACTAGTAAGAACTGTAATTTGAAACATGCCTTTCCTTGGTTTATCATTGACAGTAGTTTTGCCTTTATTGTTTCTGAGCTATTTTTTGCCAAGAAGACCAGTCATCTTTTTTTCTCCCTTCCCTCTTGCAGCTAATTACCCATGCAAAGAACACGGTGTTTAACTTCAAGAGATTTCATGGCCGTACATTTAATGATCCTTTTATTCAGAAGGAGAAAGAGCATTTGAGCTACTCTGTAATTCCAATGGAAAATGGAAATGTTGGAATAAAGGTAAACATACTATTATTGCATTTACAGCTTCCTGGTTTCTATAATTAATTTCTCTTGCAAGGTAACACTCAGTAGACAAAATAGCTTAGTGGCTTAACCTTTCTTGCCTACAGTAGAACGTCTGCAGTTTTTGATGAGTGGTAATTTTGCTGAAACTGCTTTCAGCTTCTGCCGGAGTTGTTTCAGTGTGTAAAACAATCCATAGACACTTAGATTCATATACACATTTCACTGAAAATTAGTAGCAGTTGTTTTTGTAACTCTCATTTAATAAGGTAAGTGGGGGTACATTACGCTACATTGAGAGCAAACCATGGCTGCAGCTCATGGGTTACCTGAAGTGAGATAACGCAAATCCTGGGTTTGGATATAACACTAAGCCAAGCGTAGGGTATCTCTGGCCTGTGGGCCAAGCCATGTCCATCTACCCTACACAATATATAATGTCAGGTATGGGACAGGCAAAGACCTGACTCAGCCAAAAGGGGGTTTGCAGGTACGGCCAATCAGCTTTTTAGCTTGTGTTGTTTAAACCTGACAAACTGTGGCTAAGCTTTAATGTATGGCTCATTCAAAACAAGCCAATTTCAAACAGTAATTTATGAAGCTGGCTTGTATCAGCAAACCATTGTTAAGACTTCCCACAGTTATTTCTGGACATAACACTAAACAGTGGTTAATTGAATTGGAAGCAGAAGTTTCCGATCTTCTTGCAGTCATGCTGGATGGGATGAAAGGAGCAAGGCTCCCTGCTACTCATTCCATCATGATTAGCCACGGTTTGTCATTACATCTGAACATCACAGCAGAAATGTTTTTCTAATATTTTAGTCTGTTCCTTGGGTCTTGGTCTCCTGTCCATTGCCATCTCACATTCTCTGGGGATTTTGCCATTTACACAGACTGGGTGATGTTAATCAACAGATTGCTTTGTTTTTCAGACGTGCAATACAAAATGATTTTAAAAACAAAAAATCTGGAGAAAGAATGCTTGCTGATTAGCATCTAAAAATAATAGTAGATTTGGTTTTGCTACACTTTGAATGTTGCAGTAGTTGCCCCTATCTTGTTTTATTTCTGCAGGTTATGTACATGGATGAAGAACATTTATTTAGTGTGGAGCAGATAACTGCTATGCTGCTGACTAAACTGAAGGAGACTGCTGAGAATAACCTCAAAAAGGCTGTATCAGATTGTGTTATTTCGGTAAGTAGCTCCATTTAACTCTTGATTTAAATTTGTCTGGTCTTGCACTTTTTTAATTAATTCTTGCATAGAATTGGCTTTGGTGTAGGAATTCTGTAACTTGTGAAACAGTCTTAATGTAGATAAATGCTAATGGTGGCTCCAAATCAATTCCTCTTTCTTATAGTTCACAAGAGATTTCACTGGAGTTTCCTTTCTTCTGTTGTCCTGCTCCAACCAAGGTCTTGCTTACATGCAGGTTGTAGCTGAAATGTGTCATTCATTTTAAAGTCCTTTCCAAAGTGGTGAAAGTTGCAAGTTGGGAAGATGGCATATAAACAAATGTTTTAAAACACAACTGAAGACCATTTATTTACTCAAACACACCCTTATGATTGCACTGGGACTGTGTATGATTAAGCTGGCTTCTCATGGGGTTGAAATAGTGTGCTTTTGAATTACTAAATGAGCAAAATAAGCCAAATGAGATTGTATTTTTAAAACAAAATAGCATTTGTATTGAAAGCAGGACTTCTCTTCATAGTAACCCTCTAAAACCAGGGGTTCTCAAACTGTGGTCTATGGACCGCCAGTGATCTGTGAGCTTCATGTGGTCTGTGGCGAGTCTGTAAAAAACATACAGCATCTAACACAGCACACTGCAATTTCTACAGCAGGCAGAAAATCATTAAACCATCCTCCAGGACCCTCAGTAATTTTCAAGTGGTTCATGGGAGGAAAAAAAGTTGGGGAACCACTGCTCTAAACCTATATGTAATTGCTTCCTTCAGGTTCCATCTTTTTTCACTGATGCCGAAAGGAGGTCTTTGCTGGATGCTGCTCAGGTTGTGGGATTAAATTGTCTCAGGCTAATGAATGATATGACAGCAGGTGAGCAAATGAAACTTATTTCCTGTCCACATAGAGCAAGAGTCTCCTCTCGCATTTTGCCGCTATGGCATGGTTATAGCTATGCGTGCACTGAGGAAGAATTGTATCTTTAAAAATGTATTGTCCAAGCATGTAAATTCTTCTAACAGATGTGTAAGCTCATAAAACAGCTTCTGGAGTTCATAAGGGCACTAGATGTTAACCTTTTTATCAAGGCTTCATGGTTGGGGATGCTGAAAGAAAGGGTAGACTGGATCAGTTCTCCATCTTTTCTGCTGTATTTTTATTTGAGTACCTTTTAGCCAGAAGCTAACTGTGCTAACCAATTATACACCATTGTTCAGTGCAGCATTGCTTCACTGCCCCAGCACAATTTGGAAGTGCCATTGGCATACTAGTTTTAACTAAGATAAGTAGCTTGACTTACATCGATGGTTTGTTTTTTGGTTTTTTTTCCAGTGGCTTTGAACTATGGGATTTACAAGCAGGACCTTCCAGTTCCAGAAGAGAAGCCACGATTAGTGGTGTTCATTGATATGGGTCATACAGCATTTCAAGCATCCGCCTGCGCTTTTAACAAGGGTAAAGTGAAGGTAGGCAGAGCAAGTAGAGTCCTTTCCAAACATTCTGATGCAGAAAGCTGAAGATTGGGATGGGTGGAAGGTTCTGCACACTCTTCTGTACCAAGTGTTACAAATAGGAGAGGAAGCAGCACCTGGTAAGCTAGGACTAGAGGTTTGAGTGGTTCAACTAAGATTTCAGTACATCTCAGTGAAATGTATAAATGTGAGAAATGTTGGTTTATAGATTTAAGAGCTTTTAAATTAATGAAGATACCTCAAGTGAGAGAAATGGAAATGTGGGACCTGCAACAAAAAGTTTCAGTGTGGAGTGCTCTTGTACAGGGTTCTTGTCATGTCCTCTTTCAGGATACTCCATTCCCAGGATTGGCTCATCTGGTGGGGCAGAGCTGCAACAATAGCCTCCTGGCAGCAGTGTCACTGCTGTTTACCAGGAGGGAGACAGGTGAGATTCAGGCTGTGTGGGCACACTGAAGAGAGTGCCAGATTGACTCTGCCAGTGTACTGTGAACAGAAGCCTAACCTTGCCCCTCCTGGTAAGCAGCAATGATATCACTGCTGGGAGGCAATTGGTGCAACTCCGCTCCACTGGGGGGTACACTCCTGACCATTCCATTCACCCTCCCCCCTAGTTCTCTGTCTCCCTACCCACAACATTTAGAATTATCTGGCCACTGAGCTCGCCCAGTTCTAAATTGGGCTGTTCTGGGGTTTCCTCCTCTCTCCTTAGATTTATTGGGCCTTCTGTAGACCGTGTGGTTCCTTTGTTTGTGTCTTTGTCACATTGTTCTGGCTGCACAATTGTACTCACTCCTGAACAATGGAAATAGAAGGAAAGATTCAGTCCCATTCCTGCTGGCAGAATCTTACGTAAGAATTATACTTGCTTGATTTGAGTGCATTCTCTCAAGGCAATAACTTTTTGGGATCTGGGGAGACTAAACCGGTTCTGCCTGTATTGACTTAGCACTCAGTGGGAGCTTTGTATCCATTTGCACACGGATGCCAATGTTTGGATTAAAGAATGTCAATTGGTAGACCCATTTGCTTAGCCTTTGTATCAATAACTATAACATTTCAGATATGAATGATAATGCTGTGTTGGCACAACTAACATGGCCTTCCTTTCTTCAAACCAGGTGCTTGGTACAGCTTTTGATCCCTTCCTAGGAGGAAAAAACTTTGATGAAAAACTAGTGGATCACTTCTGTGCTGAAATACAAGCCAAGTACAAACTGGATCCAAAATCAAAAATACGTGCCCTTCTTCGTTTGTATCAGGAGTGCGAGAAGCTGAAAAAGCTAATGAGCTCAAACGGCACAGATATCCCACTTAATATTGAATGCTTTATGAATGATACAGACGTGTCTGGAAAGATGAATAGGTGAGAAACTCATTTGATATGGTTAAATTGTAGTGGAAAGGAATAAATTGTGAAGAGGTTGCCATGCAAAAAAACCAAACAAAGGTTGGTGCTTTTTAGGAAGCTTTTTCAAAGAAAGGAAACGTGTAAAGTGGGCCTCCCTAGCGATGCACAGCAGTTACCAACAGAGGCACCTTCCTTACCCTTCCCAGTGTATGTCTTGACTTGGCCAGGAGCAGAAATGGCTCACCTGGTGGGGCAGAGCTGCAATACTAGCTTCCCAGCAGCAACGTTGCTGCTGCTTACTTGAGAGGGAGACGGGGGGAAAGGTGGGGCTGGGTGTGCATCTTAGTGGGAGCACCAGATTAGCTCCATGGGTGCACCTGCACAGCTCCAACCTCTCCACCACCTCACCCCTGTCTCCCTCCCAGTGAGCAGCAGTGATGTCACTTCAGAGAAGCTAATGTTGTGGCTCTGCCCCACCAGATGAGCAGCTTCTGGCCAGGATACAGTCATCTTCTTTCTCCTCTTCCCACAACGGGTGGGTGGGTGGGTGATTGAACTGGTCCTCTGTTTTTGGCAAGCTACTTCGTTTCCATTTTGTCCCTCATTTATGGAAGTGCAAGAAAGGTTTCTCTCACTTGTGACCAACAAAGGCGGTCAAGATTGTTGAGCATTGTCTTAGCTAGCTCCAAGGAAGCCTCACACGTTGGTTTTCTTCATGTTTTTCTTTCCAGATCCCAATTTGAAGAATTGTGTGCTGACCTCTTGCAAAAAATAGAGATTCCCCTTCGTTCCTTAATGGACCAAATTGAGCTCAAAGTGGATGATGTGCATGCTGTTGAAATTGTAGGTGGAGCCACGCGTATTCCAGCTGTTAAAGAGAAGATTGGAAAGTTCTTTGGCAGAGACGTCAGCACAACTCTGAATGCAGATGAAGCAGTCGCAAGAGGCTGTGCTTTGCAGGTATGTTGACAACACTGCTTCTTATCTTTTTGTTTTCTTTTTTTACAAGGTGAAACTTTAAATTTGGGTTGCTTCACCCACATGTGGATAGGTTTGGGACAGGGGATTTTAAATGGAGAAATGGCAGGTGGTGGTTGTGACGCCCTTCCCTGGCTCTCCCTGTCAGGTTCCTACCTGCTCGTGGTTACTGCCTGTCACTAGGCACCACCAGGGACTCCACCAGTCCGGACTGTCCTTTTTTATGGTTTCTCTCCCCGCTCTAGCACAGATCTCAACAGATCCCCCTGCTAGGCAGCACCACCAGTCACGTCCTATAACCAGTATTCCCAGAGACTCTGCCTGAGTCTCTCTATCAGGTTACCTCTGTGACTGAGTGCTTAAGCTGTCCCACTCCCTTTGTATCAATGCAGATAATTCTGGTTTGCTCTGAATACTTGTGGTGTTATATTATCCCCTTCACCGCTGCCACCATTTGTACTGTTTCCCTTCAGCCTTGGTATTTACCTTACCCTCCCTTCTGGTCTGTGCAACCCCAGCCAAGGATCAGGCCTTTGGTAAACCAAATATATTTATTAAATAACAGAGATAACAAGATTACTTTATAAAGGCACTTAAGCATATGGTTTCATCTATCTCTGAGGTACTGGTCTTAGTATTAATCCGAACTCCACACTCTCCTTACATCCACCAACTCTCCACCCAATCTCCTCTCAAAAACCCACCAAAACAACCCACTCACGTTCACCGTCCACCCAGATTTAACTGTCATCCTTCCATTTATACCCTCAGCTATTCTAAACACTCAGCCAATCATCCAGCATTCTATTGCCCATTCACTCCCCCCTCCTCTTTCATTCCACTTACCATGTATCTCCTATACAAACAGCACTTACCATATATACACTAATACATGAACATCACAGTGGTGCTTAAACCCACCAAACATTCATCTACTCTAAGGCTGCAATCCAATACATGTCTACTCAGAAGTAAGCTCCTTTGGGTTAAATGGGACTTACTCTCAGGTAAGTGTGTATTGGATTGCAGCCTAAATCTCCCCCACCCAGCCAGGGACTTTTACTTGGCTGGTTAGAAACATCCTTGCTAGGCTAGTGTGCATTTGGAAACCCCATTGGAATAAGCTTCTTTTACATCTCCAAATGGGCTAGGAAAAAGTGGCTGTTGGTTTCCCAGAAAATTTTCCTATTTAAATTATGCTAATGTGCATTAGTTAGTTGCATCTAAAAAATAAAATTCTGACTCTCTAGAGCAGTGGTTCTTAACTGGGAGTGCGAGACACTTTTTCTAGGGGTGCAAGGCCCAACCAAAGATTTTGGAAAACTGTCATTTAGCTTAGCTAAATTAGGCTAAAACACACATTAAAATTAAATTAAATTAAATTTAAAATGAACAGTATTTATTCAGGGGGTGCGACAGCATATTTTGGAAATCCAAGGGGTGCTGGCAGTGGAAAAGGATAAGAACCACTGCCCTAGAGAATGATCTAATTTAGCATGTTTATTTATATTTAGTAAGTAAAAACTTGAAACTGCCAAGCTTGCATAATAAGTTTTATTTGCAGATGGCATCCATTTATTGTTACTAATGAACTCATGTAATGGAAAATTTTCCACAAAAAGATAAAATACTAAAACATTTTCCATCCCACATCACTTATTATCCTTGATCTGTATGGGCAAATCTGTAGCTTCTACCAGGGCCGGTTCCAAGGGGTGGCCAGGTGGGGCACTGGCCCAAGGGCTCTTGAAGCTACAGGAGTCCCTGGGGGGCCCTCTGCTCCCTTTCTGCGATTTGCAGCAGGATTGCTGCCGCGGATTGCTGTGCGCTCGCATCCCTGCCATGAACCAAGATGGTGGCAGAGGCTTCAGCTCCTTAGGGAAACCTCAGCCACCATCTTTCTTAAGGGCACTGCTGCGTGCGCAACCGCAGAACAAGGTAAGTTAAGGAAGGGAATGGTGGAGTCCCGAAGCTCTCTCTGTGCACGAGTCGCGGAGGGCTGGGGCCTGGGGCAGGCTTTTGCCCAAGGGCTCCAGTGTGTCTGGGGCTGGCCCTGGGCGTGCGCACGCGTGTATGTTTGCATGCGCACATGTGTGCCAGGGCCCAGGGCAAGCTGGTGCCCAAGGGCCCCGGCGTGTCTGCGGCTGGCCATGGCTTCTACCTTGACTTACCTCATAAGTATAGGATAAATATATGATGGCAAGTGAGGAACACTTACATGCATCCATGAAAATACGGCTTTAGGATTATGTTGTTAATTGGCCT
Source organism: Rhineura floridana (assembly GCF_030035675.1). Taxonomy (NCBI): domain Eukaryota; kingdom Metazoa; phylum Chordata; class Lepidosauria; order Squamata; family Rhineuridae; genus Rhineura; species Rhineura floridana. Next base: position 151,818,959 of record NC_084484.1, read on the forward strand.
TTCCATTTACAATATAGTTTGTACACATGAGGATGCCTCTTTGTCTTATGTGTTTGGCTAAACCAGTAAAATACCGACGCTTTCTCCCTTACGCATAGTTTTATCTGAGCTAATGGATAGATGACAACTATTCCCCCCCCCTTTTTTTTTTTAGTGTGCAATTCTCTCTCCAGCTTTTAAAGTTCGAGAATTCTCCATCACTGATGCAGTTCCATTTCCAATATTGTTACGCTGGAGTACAGAGTCAGAAGATGCTGAAGGGTAAGAAACAACCTGGAAAGTCAACAGATGGGCCCTGTGTGAAAAAGTTTGAATGGGTATAACTGTTCTCACAGAGGCCTACTGGGATAATGGGCTCCGGCAGGTTTTGTTGATGGACTTGTGTTGGGTCCACATCAGGTGTTTAGGAGGAGTCTTAGTATGGTGTGGCATCACCCATGTTCCTCCAATTTCAGTGATCACAGGTAGAGGGAAATATAGTCATGGGGATGTGGTGAATTACCATAGAAGATGAGGGCAAGGCTATCTGCACCTTGTTCCTTGCTGCCACTCCTCTCACGGATGGGTTCCTCATTGCTCGTCTGCTGTGCCTACTGGTCTGTGTGTGTTGGTTAAACCTAGATCGGTATACAATAAGACCACACTCATCCATGAATTGATTGTGGATGAAGGTGCTGATTTGGTGTGCATTACCGAGATGTGGGTGGGTAAGCTGGGAGGAGTTGATCTGACCCAGCTTTGCCCACCTGGATACTCAGTGCAACACCAGCACAGGCTGCAGGGATGGGGGGGAGGAGTTAGTTTCGTCTACAGAACCATCTCTGTCACCAGGAAGCCACTCTGTCTTGGAGCTGGCTGTGAGGGCCTGCACCTGGTGTTGCACCAGGAGACAGTAAACTAGGGTTGCTACTGGTGTACCCTCCACCCTGCTGCCCGGCAGCTTCTCTGACCGAGCTGGTGGAGGCAATCTCAGCTGTGGTGTTGGAGGAGCCCAGAACAATAGTGCTGGGTGATTTCAACGTCCATGCCGAGGCTGCCTCTAGTGTTCTGGCTTGGGACTTCATGGCCTCCCTGACGACCATGAGGCTGTCTCAAGTTGTCACTGGCCCAACACATAGGGCAGGGCACACCCTCGACTTGGTTTTTGCTCCATATGGAGGAAGGGGTGGTCTGGAGATAGGGGCGTTGGATGTCACCCCATTGTCATGGTCAGATCTTTCTGGTGAAGTTTAGACTTATGGCTCCGATCCTTCCCTGCAGGGGTGTGTGTGGACAGATTAAGATGGTCCACCCCCAGAGCCTAATGGAATCCACTGGATTCCTGAATGCCCTGGGGGAGTTCCCAGTAGATAGAGCAGGTGACCCTATTGAAGCCCTTGTCACACTGTGGAACAGCGAGGCCCATCAGGCTCTTGACATGGTTGCCCCTGAGTGCCCTCTCTGGCATCGTGGAGCCCAGTTTGCACCTTGGTATACCAGTGAGCTAAGGGCAGTGAAACAGGCTGGATGACGGCTAGAGCTCAAGTGGCGAAAGACATGCTGTGAGGCTGATTGGACACAAGTAAAACATGCTGTGTGGCTGTGAGGGCGGCGAAGAAGGCCCACTTCTCTGCCTCCATCGCATCCTCAAGTAGAAGTCCAGTGGAGCTTTTCCGTATTGTCAGGGGTCTGTTGACATCAACTCCAGAAAATGGAGTTTTAGACCCTTCAGAGGCCCACTGTGAATTGTTTGCAAGGCACTTTGAGGGTAAAGTTGTGTGCCTCCATAGCAGTCTTGATGCCCCATCCACATCTACTGTAGTCCCCAATGAGGTGTCCAGTGCAACGTCTGCTGCAACTTCTTGGGAACGGTTTCAGTTGATGCAGCCTAATGGTGTAGACAAGGTGCTTGTGACGATGCAGCCAGCAACATGTCCTCTCAACCCTTGCCCTTCTTGGCTTATTAAAGCTTGCCAAGGGGGGTTGATCAAGTGGATCTAGGGTGTGGTCAACACATCATTGCGGGAGGGAGTGGTTCCAGCCACCTTGAAAGAGGCGGTGATCCAAACACTCCTGAAAAAGCCCGCCCTGGACCCATTGGTTTGTGACAACTACCGACCGGTCACAAATACCCCCCTTTTAGGGAAGGTGATTGAGAGGGTTGTGGTACAGCAATTGCAAGTACTCTTGGATGAAACAGATTATCTTGACCCATCCCAGTCTGGGTTCAGGCCAGGTTATGGGACTGAATCGGCCTCGGTCGCCCTGATGGATGACCTTGATTGGGAGAAAGACAGGAGGAGTATGACCTTGTTATTTTTACTTGATCTGTCAGAGGCTTTTGATACCGTTGACCATGGTATCGTTCTGGGCCAGCTTGGTGAGATGGGTATTGGAGGCACCATTTTACAGTGGTTCCGATCCTATCTCCAAGGTCACTCTCAGAGAATAGCATTGGGTGACTGTCTTTCGGCCTCCTGGCAGTTGTGCTGTGGGGTGCCTTAGGGTACCATCTTGTCCCCCATGCTGTTTAACATCTATATGAAGCCATTGGGAGCGGTCATCAGGAGATTTGGGGTGAGGTGTCAACAGTATGCTGATGATACCCAGCTTTATTTCTCTGTAACATCTGAATCAGGAGACACTGTGCAAGCCCTTGGCCGGTGCCTGGACTCGGTGGTGGGCTGGATGAGGGCTAATAAACTGAGTCTGAATCCTAGCAAGACGGAGACACTGTGGGTTGGTGGTTCCCGAATTTGGATAATTGGTCAGTTGCCTGCTTTGGATGGGGTTGTACTCCCTCCGAAAGAGCCGGTTCGTAGTCTGGGGGTGCTCCTGGATCCATCTTTGTTGCTAGAGGCCCAGGTGACCTCAGTGGCTAGGAGTGCCTTTTACCAGCTTCGGCTGGTGAGGCAACTGCAGCCGTTTCTGTACCGGGATAGCCTGACTACTGTTGTTCACGCACTGGTAATCTCCAGGCTGGATTACTGTAATGCGCTCTACGTGGGGCTGCCCTTGAGGTTGGTCCGGAGGTTGCAGCTGGTGCAAAATGCGGCGGTGAGACTGCTCACTGGGGCAGGGTATTGCCAACATGTCACCCTGCTGCTGAAAGAATTGCACTGGCTACCCATTTGCTACCAGGCCAAGTTCAAGGTTCTAGTTTTGGTGTACAAAGCCCTATGCAGCTTGGGACCAGGATACATGAAAGACCGTCTTACCCCTTATATACCCAGCCGATCACTGTGCTCTGCAGGTGAGGGTCTCCAGCAGATACCATCTTATCAGGAGGTCCGTTCTGCACAACATAGGAAACGGGCCTTTAGTGTGGCGGCACCTATTCTGTGAAATTCTCTCCTGTTAAATATTAGACAGGCGCCGTCTCTGTTATCTTTTCAGTGCCTATTGAAGACCTTCCTCTTTCAACAAGCTTTTTAAGTAGAGACCTTATCTCAGTCTGTGTCTGTATTGGAATTGCTTTTTAATATATTTTTACATCTTTTTTTAAACAATATGTTTTTATTTTTTTCAGATGTCTAGAAAGCTTTTTAAAAATGTTTTAAAAGATGTTTTAATGTATTTTAAAGTCTGTTTTTATGATGTTTTAAAGTGTTTTTAGTGCTTTTGTTTGCTGCCCTGGGCTCCTACTGGGAGGAAGGGCAGAATATAAATCGAATAATAAATAAATAAATTGATCTCTTAACGATAATGTGCAACTCAAATTGGGACTGAATTTCTAGTAAAGCTGTAGTTGTAATGTCAAATGGAGCAGCCACAACATTATCTTTGTATTCTCAAATAAACAAACAAACATAACACAAGACTCCTGCAATGGTCAGCTGCTTTCCATACAAGTTCATTTAATGTTCCTATTTTGGGGTGAAAAGACCCCATAAATTATAGAATAGATGCCATATTTTCTCCCTTAAGGAGGATTTGGTGGGGGTGGGGGTGGGGTGTGAAACGGACCTTTAGTGTGGCAGCACCTACCCTGTGGAATTCCCTCCCCTTAAATATTAGGCAGGCGCCATCTATGTTATCTTTTCTGCACCTTTTGAAGACCTTCCTCTTTCAACAAGCTTAAGTTCAGACCTATCCCAGTCTGCGTCTGTGTTGGAATTGCTTTTTAATGGTGTTTTTTTAAAAACTTTTTTTAAAAAATATGCTTTTTAAACCTTTTTTTAAAAAGATGTCTTTAAAACTTGTTTAAAAAAATGTTTTTAAAGTTGTTTTGTTTTAATGTATTTTAAGGTCTGTTTTTATGTTTCGAAGTGTTTTTGTTAGCTGTCCTGGGCTCCTGCTGGGAGGAAGGGCGGGATATAAATCAAATAATAAATAAATAAATTGATCTCTTAACGATAATGTGCAACTCAAATTGGGACTGAATTTCTAGTAAAGCTGTAGTTGTAATGTCAAATGGAGCAGCCACAACATTATCTTTGTATTCTCCTCCTCCTCCTTTCTTCCCTATAAATTGTAGTAATGCAAAGCATACAGTGTCACTGTATGGTAAGCTTCCCCTCTGTTCCAATTCATTGAATGCCACTTTGCAAAAAACTCTCCTCTTCCTGATGTCACTTCATGCATTTTGAATTCCTAGATGTTAATGGGGAGAGGGAGGGGGAGATTTGAGTCTGCTTGTATGAGCAGCAGCTGCCATGCATATGCTGAAAATAATCTTTTGTTCTGATGCAGCTTAGCCTGTTTTAAATCAATTTAAAAGGTGTTCTCCTGTGATAATGATTTTAGTGTAAACGTAACAATCCTGGGGTAGGATCCAGAAATCTTGCCATAGAAGAGGTTGGGTGAGAAGTGACTTCCCTGGACCCCTCCTCTCCTTGGCAGCCCCCCCACAAGTTTCCCCACAAATCAAGGGACCATCCTGAATGGGAAGGGCCATGGCACAGGGGGGCTGAAGGTGCCTGTGCTGACTGCAGAAAATGGGGTTGGAAGCACCTTCCCTGAGTGGGAACTCTCACTGACATAAGTTGCCTCACCCAATTTTCCACCATTTCCCCCTGTCAACCTGCTCTCCATTTAGCAGGGTTCCTCAAACCTCAGGGAAGCCTTTTCAGGGGGCTATGGAGACAGTCCAAGTAGAGGTAGGTGGGTGGGTGTGTGTGTGTGTGTGTGTGTGTGTGTGTGTGAGAGAGAGAGAGAGAGAGAGAGAACGAACCTCAAGTGAGAATCATGTGGTATATGTGATGCAAAACTCAGGTTCAGACCTTAATTCCCTCTTCATCTGTGGCTTTTGTTGGTCTGGTTGCTTGCCTTGTTTGTGCCAGGGTGTAAGGGAGCTTAGAATGTGCACAGTCTATCAAACGTTCTCTTTGTGCAGCCTCATTGAAATGAAGGAGACTTGTGTCAGAGGCACTTGCATATAAGAGCTTCCCAATAGGTGCACCCCATCAACTTCAGAAGCTGTTACTAGCAAGGATAGTATTGTATGGAAATATCATTCTAGATGAGGGATGACATGTTTATCTCTAGGCTGGGATGGATCCATTCCTCTCCCTGATTCAGCCAGCGTACATGGTGGAGAGTGTGTTTTCTCTCCCCAGCTAGCTAGCTAGCACGCCCACCCTGGCTCTGATATCCATGAGAGGGTGCAACATATACAGTAATATCTCAGTTAACAAAATAGATGTGTTTCTGGACATTATTTCTTTAACGGGTAGGAATAACACAGAAAGAAAAGGGATAGGTTCTTACACCCACTCATAGATGATGGGGGCAGCTTCAACAGGGGCTTTAAAGGGTGCCTACCTGGCACCCCCTCCTTTCCCCCTTCTCGTCCTCAGAATCATATTGGATCCTTCCCTCCACAGCCCTGGAAGAAAACAAGAGATCTCTTTAATGCAAAACAAACACACACTCTTATCAGTTTCACCCTAGCAAAGCAAAGGCCCAGGTTTGAATATTTTTCAATAGCAAAGCAAATCCATTTCACCTTTAAAAAAGCCTTCCTTGAAAAGAGCCTCCTTCCTGGAGGATTTGTTAACTGAGGTATTACTCTAAATCACCTTCATATAAAGACTGAGATTATTGGATTTTACACAGGAAAGACATACATTATACATTGCGCAGATAACGAGATGTAGGTGGCAGGCAGGTGTATCAGATTGATTGGACAGGAAGGTTTGCTTCAGATGATATTGACTCGAGATATAATCTGATCTGGTCCTGCAAGTGTGCTGGATGTGTATTAAAGTCTTACATACAATACACACTTCACAGCAGGTAGGATGTGGTAGGCCAATTGCAGTCTAGTATCATGATGTCTAAATCGTCCCCCCTCCTGTTTGATTTTGATTGTAGAATTCATGAAGTGTTCAGTCGACATCATGCAGCTCCTTTCTCCAAAGTCTTGACTTTTTACAGAAAAGGCCCATTTGAACTCCAGGCTTTCTATTCTGATCCCAGTGGCATCCCCTACCCTGAGAAAATGATTGGTAAGTGGTTGTCTATGTAAGGAGAGACTCCCTTCTCAATTATTTAAATTCTTAGTGGTGTTTCATAGCCTTAACACTGGCATGCTGGTCTCATATCGGCCTAGTTCACACATAATGTTACATTATAGTTATTTTTAACCATGGCTTAATATGAATGAGCAGTAACATGAACTTTTGAAAAGTGCACACTTCCCTCCTCCCCTGCTGTGTCAGGAAAGAAACTAGCCGCAGACTGCCTTAGCATTGCATGCAAACTAGTGCTCATGGTTTGTTTCCAAACAAACCATGATTAGAAGCCAAGGTTGGTTCTTACAGTTATTTGGAGGAAGCAAACCATCATCGCCGGTTCACGTTTCATACTAAGCCAGCTTCTGTTTCCTAACTGGCATAGTGGGAGGAGGGGAGGAACAAAGTGAGAAATACTCAGCAGCGTGCACCAGCATATTGCTCATTCATATTAAACCATAATTTAATTTTAACCATGTTGCTATGTGCAAACCAGGCCACTGATAGATTTACATGTCTGGATTAGATATAAAGTTTGCTGGGTGGTGTACTTCAATAATGTCACCCAAAGCTATATTAAAAAGAAAAAGCAGCAACACTGGGATTTTGAATCCTCTCACAATATTCTTTTGAACGTTACAGTGGTGACTGTTATGTCAGCGTTAGTGAAACAAAGACTATAACTTTAACTGTTTTTGCTAGCTTTTCAATATTTTGTTGATTAATTTGTTTGAATCTTCAAATTCGACCCTTTGTGGCTCTCATGATCAGAACATAAGTTAATTCTGAACATAGGCCTGTGTGAGCCCAAAAGATGCTCTTCTCACAGTCTTTTGGCATTTTGGAGGACTAAATGTTGTCCACACTAGTAAATCACAAGTGCAGTGGGTGGCTGGGAGAGAGAGGCACCCAGGCAGTGGTGCTCCTGTGGTGGAATGCTCACCCCAGAGAGATTTGCCTGGCGTTTTTATTGTTGTTTGGTGCCAGCCAAAGACCTTTTCTGTTTTTCTGAGCTTTTTAGATGCACTTTTCTTCATGCTGTGACTGTTTAATGCTAAATTTTATACTTTTGTAAATTTTACTTTTTGTATTTACACGTTAATTGAATGGTGATGATGCTGGCTAGTTGCCTGCTCACAAAAGGTCTCCAAGCAACTTACAATAATAAACATAAGCAAAAATACATCATAATACAAACACATTCACACAAAAACATTCTGTTTGTAAACCACCCTTAGATATGATTGAAGGAAAGTTTAAAAATACTTACAGCAAATAAAGACATTTAAGATTGTATTCAACTGTAGGTTCTATTCAGAGTATAACTCTTGTTGAATGAATGGGCCTGAGTTAGCCATGTTCATTCATTTCAATGGATCTACTCCAAATATTCTTACGGTTGGAGTGCAATCCTGGGCAGTGTGGGATTTCTCCATCCATTTTAGGCTTGTGCCATATAATATTATAGGGGTGTCTAAATATTGCATAATTTAGGGAATAATTTAAGATTTCAGTGCTTACTTTAAGATTGTTTTCTATTTTTAGGCAAATATGTTATCCAGAATATTGCCGCTCAAAATGATGGGGAGAAAACTAAAGTCAAGGTCAAAGTCCGCATCAATACTCATGGCATTTTTAGTATCTCTACTGCATCTATGGTGGAGCAGATGAAAATAGAAGAGAGTGAAAATCACAGTGTTGAGGATGAAGTAGACGCTCAGAATCAAAAACTTTCTGCAGACAGTGATGTAAGTTTTTTCACCTCAAATACCCAGTTTGCTCTCTAACAAAAGTAGCATTGTTGATGTCTCAGTAGACACAAAATTGTATTTGGTTTTTGAGAATGGGCCAGTAAGATTATTCTTTTGCTGTCTGGCTGGATTGTTTTAATTCTGTTAATTCTATTCTAGTGCATAGTGCTAGATATATAATCTACTTAATGTAGAATTTCCATCTGGGATTTGGGGTGAGATCAAATTGTGCAACAGAAATCCACTTGCACAGCAAGGCTTCTGGTTTCTCTTCTTCCCCATGCAACCCCCCTACATGCCCGCCAGGTGTGCTCTGGAGGGTCCTTCAACCCTCCAGAGCAGGTTTTGGGGCTGCACAAGAGAAGGAGAAGCCCAGTTGAGTGAGTTGTCACATGCTCATGCTACGTTGGAACTCACCCTTTGTTTCTAATTTAGCCATAGTAAGATGTATATAAGCTGCCAGTAGGGACAAGTCTATAGGGGGAGCAACCATACTTCAGTGGTAAGGCACATCCTTTGCATACAGAAGGGCTCAGGTTCAGTCCCTGACATTTCTAGTTGAAAGGATCAAGTAGGGTTGTTGGATCACAAGCGTGCCCAGTGGTGAGGATTGTGGGAAGCTATAGTCCAAAATGAGAAAGGTTGCAAGTTCGCGACTTCTGTCATCATAGTGATGCATTCCAAAGTAGCAAATGTACATCCTGTTTATAATGCTTATGTTTACAGTGTGTTGGAAAGCTTGTTGAGATAGCTTTTATAGTGTGTGTACATCAAATGTTACATTTGTTGTAGACTCTTGATGATTTCTAATAAATACATGTGCATGTACTTTTCACATCTTTTGTGCCTGGACTCCCATTTCAGAACAGTATCCAGCAAGGCAACAGTGAAGCTGGAGCTCAGCCCCAGGTACAAATAGATGGTCTGCAAACATCACAGTCTCCCCCTTCTGAGCCGCCTCCTGAAGAAAACAAAATCCAAGATGCAAAAAAAGTGAGTGAACCTTCCCCAGAGGGAGCCCAGTGTAATGTTGAGATTGCAGCAAGACTTTAAAAAGGCTTCTTGAGAAAAACCTGCCAGTCCCTGATGTGTAATGTTCTTTCTCCACTATCTGTCCCCAGGGAAAAGAAAAGAAAAATGATCAGCCTCCTGAAGCAAAGAAGCCCAAAATAAAAGTGAAGAATGTTGAGTTGCCTATTGAGGCTAACTTTGTCTGGCAGCTTGGAAGAGACCTGCTGAACATGTACATTGAAACAGAGGTGTGTTAAAACTATTTTGTATTCAATTTATATCCCGCCGGTGGCAAACACCTCAATAATATTTTTCTACTTATTTTAAAAATAGTAAAGAACACACTCTCAGCCAGTTTAGGCCAGTTACATGTGCGAACACAACTTGATTTCTCACAACTTAATGATGACTGGCAGCTAAATTTGTGAACTGACTCATTGAAAATGATGCCATGTTTGTGATAGAAAAGTGACACTGGTTATTTGCATGAATAAGCCATTTGAGGCTGCAATCCTGTTTGCGTGAACAGAGCCAGAGTTTCATGCTGTTGCCAAAAAATCCTGCTTTGTGACATGATGCTGCCTAACTGCAGATAAAGATTTGCCTTTTAACTCATAATTCTACATTGGTGGCTATTAAAAAGAAAATACAAATAAGTATTGCAATAAAGTGTTGCTTTTACTAAACTTCAGCTGTATTGTAAATGAAGTCTTTGGAGGGCCTTCATATATTTTTTTAAACTTGGTCAAATATAGCTGTACTATTTTAAAAGCGGGTAATCTAATATAGTTGTTTGTTTTGGGGTAATCTAATAGGGCAAGATGATCTTGCAAGACAAACTGGAGAAGGAAAGAAATGATGCAAAGAATGCAGTTGAAGAATACGTTTATTATTTCAGAGACAAGTTATCTGGACCATATGAAAAATTTGTGTGTGAGCAGGTATTTGTTTTATTTATTTAAAATATCTCTATACCACCTTTAATTATACAGTTTACAGTATCCAACTTAATATACTGTAGATATTCATCAGACAATGGTTTCATGTAATTTATGTTCCTATTCTGTAGTAGTTTGTCTTAATCAGTGGAGGCTGGTGGCTCCAGTGTCAGTGGGGTAGTGAATATGCTCTGGGTTTAGTCTGAATGTTCAAGCAGCTGTCCAAGCCTCCACTGGTCTTAATTCATATTCCATCTAGTTTTCAAGGTACTGTAAATTCCACAAACAGGATGGATTTCAGTAGTTCTTGCTACAACTGTAAAAGTAACAGGAAAATTAGCTGATACCAGTATCAAGATGCACCCAAAACTAGCTCTAAGGACCTTGTTGATTCAGTCTATCCTATTTTAATTTGTTAAAGTTTCTCTTAAAGGATTTTTGAACCTTTATGCAAGATCTGCGCTGTACTTTGTGTTAGCTGCTGCTTTAGCAAGGTGGGGAGGCATTTTTCAGTCTGAGGGCTGTATTGTGCAATGGGTGGCCTTCTGTGGGATGTATGCCAATGGTGTATGGGGCCAGAGGCAAAAAATGGGCAGGGCAACAGATGTTCTCACACAAAAGTCAGAGGTTTCTAGTCCTCCAGTTTTCACCATCCAGGTAAAAGCATTCAAGAAGGACATGGCACAGGGCTAATGAGGGGTGTGCTGGGGAGAGTTCTAAGGGCCTGTTTGGCTGCTTTTGGCCCCTGGGCCTGAGGCTGCCCACCTCTGCCCTAGAGTACCAAGAAGAGTTTGAGTGTTCTGTTGGGGTTTTAAGGCCATAAACAGGATAGAAAAGGTGGTCAGCAATTTAAGACCTCAGTGGCAGATTTAGTCTTTAAGGAATAGCCCCTAGCGCTAGTTATTAATCCAGAAACAAGACAGGTATGTAAAAGGAGTGTTGGCAGTCTACCTGGGGGTGAAAGGGCTCAGCCCACCACTCTCCACTCCATTTAAAAAGTAAAGAACCTGTAAAACTGATTGCTGCTCAGGGAGGAGCTGTTGACCCTAAGAAGCCAATCTGGAGTGAGGTTTCATTTGTCATGCCTTTCCCCAGATTCATGATGTGTAAGCTGCTTCCTCCCTGGTTTCCTCTTATACCTGAAAACTTCTGCATTTTCTATGAACGCTTAGGAATTTGTTTTTGGTTCAATTGGCTGCACTTCTTTCTTGGCTTTCTAAATTAAAATGTCTTACTAAACCTTGCTCAGGATCACAACTGTTTCTCCACGCTGCTGTCGGAGATAGAAGACTGGCTGTATGAGGAGGGAGAGGACCAACCTAAACAGGTCTACATGGACAAACTAGCTGAGTTAAAAGTAAGGCTACTTTCATGTTGTGGGAAAGGGAGAGTTATTACTGATTGCTTAAATTATCTTCAAGGATAGGTGCTATCCTTGGAACCGCTTCAAGCCTGAAGCAGTTCCTCATGTATTCTTCTTCTATAGATTTTATCAAGCAGTTATAGAACACATAATTTGGGGGTCATAACTCAGTGGTAGAACATCTGCTTTGCATGCAGAAGGTCCCAGGTTAAATCTGCAGCATCTCCAGGTAGGACTAGAAGATACCCTTGCTTGAACCCTGGAGAGTCTCTGCCAGTCAGTGTAGACCACTGTTATTCAAGCTTGGGTCCCCAGATGTTCTTGGACCACAACTCCCATCATCCCCAGTCAGTTTAGCCACTAATCAAGGGATCATGGGAGTTGTAGTCCAACAACATCTGGGAACCCAAAGTTGAACACTGGTGTAGGCAATAGTGAGCTAGATGGAACAGTGGTCTGACTCGGGACAAGGCAGCTTCCTACGTTCTTACTTTCTTTTGATACGGATTCTTGGCTGATCCTTAGAGGGCTTTTTTAGTATCTTCCTTGATACAGTATATCTGAATGTTGTTAGTTCCTAACTTGTCATCTTTTAATATTTGGTTCTACTGAGGCTGTGATTTTTGTATTGCTATTTTGTACTTTATTTTAATGGTTAGGCAACTGTAATAAACATTTGATTGGTTTTAGTGTTGGGGTTGGGAAGAGATTTTAGGGCAGGGGGATTCAGTGCAAGGGTCAAAGACCTATTTCCACACATTTTAAATAGCAAATAAACAAACAAATGTTTAGATTGCAAAATATATTCTAATCTCTTTAGAAATGTGGGACTCCCATTGAAAACAGATACCAAGAAGCAGAAGAACGCCCAAAGCTGTTGGCTGAGCTAGAGTACAAGGCTCAAAACTATGCCAGGATTACAGAAGAATATAGGAACAAGGTATGTGTAATATCACACAAAATGGATTTCAGCTGTTTGGTAGATTTATATTCCACTTTTTCATTCCCACAGGAGGCAGTCATGACCACCAGCTTGGAATGGCTTTAAAAAAGGATTAACCATACTTAGAATACTTTGTACAGTTTTGGTTGCCTCACGATATATTATAGAGTTGGAAGCCTCACAATATATGATAGAGCTGGAAAAGGATGCATAAAAGGGCAACCCAAATGATCGAGTGGTTGGAGCAATTCCCTTGTCAAAAAGTTACAACATTTAGGGCTTTTTAGTTTAGACAAAAGTCCAGTTAGGGGGCATGCTAGAGGTACATAAGATTATGCATGATGTGGAGAAAACAGATAGGGAGAAGTTTTTCTTCCTTTGTCAGTGCTAGAACTTGGAGCCATCCAATGAAGCAGAATGTTGGAAGATTCAGGACAGAAAAAAGTAATTCTTTGCATGGTGCATAGTTAAAACTAGCTCCCATAGGATGTAGTTATGGTCACCAAATTGGATGGCCTTAAAGGGGGATTTGACAGATTCATGGTGGGATAAGGCTATCAACAGCTACGATCTTTAATCATCAACCATAGGATGTCCGTTAGATCTGTTTGTCCATCAACCAGAGAAGTCTGTGGAAAACTACTGTTATGAACATCTCCAATGTACTGTCCTATTTCATGTTTCAGGATGAGAAGTACATCCATATTGATGAAACTGAAATCAGCAAAGTAGATAAATGTGTCAGTGATACAATGGAATGGATACGCAATATCCTGAACGCCCAAACAAAAAGGAGTCTTCATCAGGATCCTGTAGTGTGTGTAAATGAAATCAAAGGAAAGCTGAAAGTAAGTGTTAATCATGGCACAAAATCTAGTATCTGGAGAAAAAGCTCAAGCCTTAGGGACCAAATGTTCTCTGACAGTTCATCTTCTAAGAAAGAAGTTCTAGTTTAAGTCCATTTTGAAGATAAAGGGGGAGAGCAAATTAATGCAGGCATAGATGGCTGAGATACTGCAAAAATGGGAACTTGTGGCCTTCCGGATATTGTTGGGCTACAACTCCCATCATCCCTGACCATTGGTCATGCCAGCTGGTGACTGATGGGAGTCGGAATCCAGCAACATCTGGAGGGCCACCGGTTTCCTATCATTGGATTCTTGCATAGAATTTAAGAGAATTCCTTTCCACACTCTACTTCATTGACTACTGCTTGTGGGAGTGGGGAAAGTTTGAGCATGATGTGTGTGATGCATATTGTACTACTAGATGTTACCAGAGTGGGTGTGGATTAACAAATGAGATGCAGGGCTGCAGTTTTTAGCTGTGTAGTAATTAGCTCTGGCCTTTCAGAATTATAGCATCTAGTCTTAGCTTAAACAGAATGATGGCTTTCCCAGTGTGGCAGGATTATAGGACTAAGAAAGACAGTTGGTAAGTGTTGGTTAGTTATATAGATATAAATATATTACATATGTTTGTTTTTCTATTGCAGGAGCTACACAATGTGTGTGAGTCTATTGTAACCCAACCAAAACCAAAGGTAGACTCTCCCAAACAGGAAGAGCCACCGGATGCATCACCTACGAATAAAAACGAAGATATAGAGGAAGAAATTAAGAACATTGAGACGGCACAACAAAATGGTGACTGTCACATAAATGAGAGTCCAGTTAACATGGACATGGACTAGACCACTGCATTTCAATGAACAGCTTCATCGTGGAAAAAAGACGTCAGCTGTATTATGTGAAACGGGGAAAATGTAATGTTTGGGGGAGCTATTTATATTTTGTTTTAAAACACTATGGAGTTCTGTTGTATTATTTGGGGAATGGATATACTGAAAAAGTAGAAGTTGAGATCATGATAATCCTAAAAGGAAAATTGCCTTGGCAACTTTCAGATTCCTGTGGAATTGTGAATGCTTAATAAAATCTTCTGTGCGGGAATTTAACCTTTTGTATCAACCAAGGCTATACAAGATCAAGATACTGCTGCAAAAGGTACAGCTCCTTTAAAAAGGGTTGCTCCTAGAGATAGATGCCAAGGTAGTTTTTCCTTTGTTGTCCATTTTTGTTATGTTTCTTCCATTGACGGATACATTTAGTCAAAAGCTTACATGAAACCAAACTTTTTTTTTAAAGTTCTTCGTACCATTGCCCATACTGTTTGCTAGAATAAAAGATGAGAAGGAATATGTCAAGCAGCATGCAGAATTGCTTAAGTTTTGTCTCTTGCTCAACAAGTACACTTTCATGTCTGGAAAACTGAATGAAGGTAATATATACCCTTGTATGTTCTTGTGATTCCTTTAGTGAGCTTTAATAAAGTTCATCAAGATGGTATGGTTCTTTAAATATTTGCTTTGTGTGTTTTTGTAATATTCCATTCCTAGTGTGGCTGCTCATCTTGATCTCACAAGCTAACAATTAGTAGAACATAAATACTTTTAGGAAGCCAGTGCTAAGTACTTCTGTCCCAGCGGGCTGACCATAGTCCCACTGAAATAAACAGCTTGTAAGTTGTTGAGTATGCTTTAAGTTGGATGGAGGTTGGACTTGATGGCCTTATAGGCTCCTTCCAATTCTGCTTTTCTATGATAGAGAGATTAACCAAATGTTGACATTTAAGTCAATAGGCTTGATGGCTATATGTGTGGATGTATTTCATTCTTGTTCGAGATACGAAAGCTGTTCTATGTTGCCAGTGAGATAGTTAATTCTTTATGCTAGAGCTCATATGGAAAGCAGGATTGAACCAAGATGGAGGTGTGAAAATTGGAGGGACAAATAATAATTTAAGAAATGCAGACAATACCATACTCTTACCAGAAACCAGTAATGATTTGAAACTAATGCTGTTCAAGAGGAAAGCACAAAAGCAGGACTACAGCTGAACATCAAGACTAAAGTAATAACAGGATTTATGTAACTTTAAAGTTGACAATGAGAACATTGAACTTGTCAATGGTATCAATACCTCGGCACAGACATTAACCAAAATGGAGACGATAGTCAAGAAATCAGAAGGAGGCTAGGACTGGGGAGAGCAGTTATGAGGGAACTAGTTATGAGAGAACTATGCATGAATTAATAATTCTCTTTAAACAATAACATGGGGGGGGAAGCCCCATCAGAATGGCAGTCTTTGTGGCTCCTTGAAAAACAAGTGGCAGAGCCATGCAGAACTCTTGGGATATTCTTCCAGATTCTTCCTTCCGTAACACACAAGGTCTTCTCTTTCACACTTCCCTGATAGCAAGGAAATGTTGACCAGTAGGGCTCTGTTGCTCTCCCAGAATGAGGGCTGAGCCGTGGTGCAGCATCAGCATTAGATTGGCCTGGCATCATGCCTCGCCCCTTTTGGCCTGCAGCAGCAAGCCACTGTGGGAGAGCAACAGCCCCACCAGCTGCTTCTGGCCTCAGCAGTGGAGGGAGGGGATGGTACATGGGAGGGATGTACAGTAACTTGCAACGCTACTTAGCTCCCTCTAGTGGAACTTACACCAGCAGAGGCTGGTCCATTAGGGTAAGTGGCACATTGCCCCACCAACCTCAATCTGCCCTCAGCTAGCCCCCACCTGTTTGCTTTCTTTCTTACAACCAGTCAAAGGGGCGGCACTGCCTCTCAGCTTCTCCTTAGTTTCATTGTTGCCCCTTGTAGAATTCAGCAGGGAAGGGGATGCAGACAAATTAGAATTAGCTGGCCCTACCTGTCATTGGCTCTGGCTCGGCCTACTGTGGGTCTCCCTGCCTTCCGCCCTGCTGAGTCCCAGTGGACCTCAGCCATCACTGACACAGTGTGCTACTTATGGCCCTCTAACAGAAACACATATGAGCTATGAGCTACTTTGCAGGGATTCTATTTAGGGAGAGCTGAAAGCATAGTTATCTGCTGCTTCACCTTTAAGCCCCCGCGTGATTATGTCTCAAGGCTGAGCAATTACATCTTAGACCAGCTCCCTGATGCCGTATGCCGAGTTAGTACTACTTGAAACAGTGGGACCAGCAACAATATGTTTAAGTGTGATCCCTGTTCAAAATTTCCCCAAGCCTGTTGATACTTGCTCCTTATACATAGGTGCTGCTGTTATGGCTACATAGGTGATGGCACTTGTAGCCTAAACAGCAAAATAGAGGAATGATTTAATGGTCTTAAGTACTAGCTATGTATGGAAAAGGCACACATCTCTTAACTTTTTTAATTTTAAAAGAGTAACTCCATTGTAGGTAACATTGCTGTAGATTGCTACAGATAGACTAGATTGCTGTATCTAGTCTAGCACTCTGTTCTTATAGTGGACAACTAGCAGGCTGCACACACGTCCTGAGTTTAGAAAAGTATTATTTCTTAAATGTATATCCTGCCCTCCCAAATGAGCCCAGGGTGGCAAACACTCAAACGATAAAACAATTAAAACATCTAAAAACAATTCCAATACAGATGCAGCCTGGGAAAGATCTCTATCTAAAAGACTTGTTAGAAGAGGAAGATCTTCAAGTACATGCCAAAAAAATAATAGAGATGGCATCTGTCTAATATTTAATGGGAGGGAATTCCAAAGAGTAGGTGCCCCAACACTAAAGGCCTGATGCATATATTGTGCAGAACAGACCTCCTGATAAGGTGGTATCTGCTCTTGAGATGCAATACTTTTTTCACTTTAATCTTAAACAGAGCTGAGAATTGGTTTAGACCTTGCTGAATCCCAGCCTCTCCTTCTCCCCCCTCCACAAAAATGGAAAATGACACCCCTACTTGTGAAGAGCTTTTGGCTTAAGTTCATTAAAAATGCCTTTGTCTGTTCCATGAGATCAAATCTGCAAAAAAGCTTTAAAGAGGAGGATTGGCTGCCAGGAAAATTCTTTGAAAGTTTAATTCTTTAAGCACCATTTCATTCTGGGATTACAATAGGAGAAATTACACTAGGATTTTCAAACATGCCTTGTTCTGGTGACCTGGCAAATGATGTACTCAGTTTCTTGCTACTCAGCTGCTCCTTGGTAATTAGCACTGAAAATGTCCGTACCAAGAACAGACAAATCAGGCTTCTGACAGTTCCCTGGGAAACTGTCAACTTCATAATAGTTGATTGTGCAATAAGCGTTTGGTCTCCCGTGGCTAACTCGTCTGTTTAAAAGCTTGGATTGCTCATGTTTCAACCTAGAAAAAAAGGAAATTGCAGATGGGAAGAGTTAACTCTGAAAATGCATAAAATTATTTGTCAGCCTGGGCTTCAGCTTACCTCCTACTTGAGGTGTTGGCATAAAACCGTTTGCTAATTTCTTCTTTAATGTCTTCATCAGTAACAGTAACATGGGAGGGCCGGGGATTATAGTTTGCTTCCTGATGAAAGTAGAAGGACAGCTACTGCATTATTCATACACCTTAACTGCTGTTAGAATAGTAATAGCAGCCAATGCTGCTGCTGCTGCTGCTGTTATATTCTCCATTGTGGAAGTTTAGGGAGCTGTTATGTTGAAGAACCCATACTGAAGCAGATGGCAAAAGACTGGTACCTGAACAAATAGTGGCTCTTTCCATTCTGTACTTCCATACTGTTAAATTGTTATTCCTTTATCAAAGTTTCACTTACAGGCATATCCACTAGAAAAAATCCCTCTTATTTCAGCAAGACACACATGTATCCATTTAACAGGGTGGCTTTTTATTCCTCTAGGAAGATTAATTTTAATATGCTGGTACATTTATCATCCACTGAATGGCTGCATTCGTGTATAGTTGCTGCTCTGGGCTTTTCTTATAACTAGCTTTAGGACTGAAATATATATACTGTTGCCCTGAAAGCTGTTTCTTATATATAGGAATTTTGGAAGCTGTCTTAGACTACTAGACTGTTGTAGACTGCCTCAGACAATTGATCCATCTAGCTCAGCACTGTCTACATTGACCAGCAGCAGCTCTCCAGAGTTTCAGACAGGATTCTCACCCAGCCATATCTGAGCTGCCAGGGATTGACCTGGGACCTTCTTAATGCAAAGTAAATGCTGTACCACTGAGCTACGGCTATTTGCCCCCCAAAAGAACAAAGCTGCCTTATACTGTCGATCCTTCTAGCTCAATATTGTCTACACAGACTGGCAGCGGCTTTCTAGGATTTCAGACAGGGTACATTCACAGCCCTACCTGGAGGTACCAGGAAAACAGCAACAGAAAGCAAGTTTTATGCTGCTGCCTTTCTGGATTGAAGAGGACAATCCACTTGGAATTCTTTAGAGGTAGCAACATGTAGAGTGTATTACAAATGAATCTATTCTGGAGGTAACTGAAACACGGATGACTGAAGCCAAGTTTTCCTTTTATAGTAGAATCCAGCTGGCATTTCAGCCAAAGCTTACAAAAGGCACTCCTAGCAACTATTTCCCACCTAAGCATACAGGGAAAGTGAAAGATTCAGGAGTACCCTTAACCTACAAACCTGTTCCTTCAATGGGAGTGCAACTCTATCCAAATCCTGAGTGTCAAGTGTAGATATATGTTCAGTTTCATGTGTAAAAAACCCGTCTACCACAAGGAGGTCAGATTGTGGCATTTCTGCCATATAGAGGAGATGAAATCACTTCTACCTACATCTACATGACCAGTAGTGTAACGGCAAATTCAGAAGTGCAGGGTCCCTTCATGATAGTCACAGCCACGCCCCCACTTTTTTTTGCGGCTGGGTTGAGAATGAGACCCTTGTTAATGCCTTCTCCTACAACAACAGATAAACCTAAGATCCAATAAGCATCAAAAAAGGGAAGGGTGCTAGCTACTGAAAAGAGTCTTCTCAGTGGCTGACTCACTTGCTTTCACTCCGATAGGCTCCAATCAGCAGAAAAGGACAAGGGAGCATATTAGAAGACTCTTCTCAGTGGCTAAAACACTCCCCTTTCATGCTGTTTCTCTCATAGGAAACATAGGTTTAAGACCCCCCAAGACCCCAGACAACTACATCCCTGTAAGACTTGCATACTTCAACAGCCGACTTGTCTATGACTGGCTATGTTTTTCAGTCCTTTCCCTCATTGTCTGAAAAGCCCTTTCTGCCCCTTACCATTTGAAGGGTAAGTCTTCCAAACCAGAAAAGAGTTGTGGAAAATTTAGCGTCTCTTGATAAGTAGGTCAATGTTGTTCCTTCAGTCAGCTCTTTTCTTGATGCCTGCCTACCTAGGTGTAACCCATAATTGCTTGGGGCTGAACAGAAGCCAAAGTAGCATGCAGCTGTCTCCCTTTTGAAATGGCTGGCTACAAAGGGAACCATGCACGTTTTTGAAGAACTCTGCTGATCATAACATCTACAGTCATGGAGCATTTTTATTATTTTTGTTGTTGTTGCCGCCGCCAATGCAACCTAAGGAACTTTGGGTTGCATCCATCTAAATTATTGTATCCATCTAAATCAATGGAATGACTCCAGCAACCGCAATGGAACTTCCCCTCCCTCTCCTCCCCCTGCACCCCCCTGCACTGCCCCAAATCTGCTCAGGAGAGTTAGGAGAACTCCCAAAGCAGATCTGAGGAGCACATGGGGGAGGAGAGGGAAGGTGGAAGGTGTTTTGTGCATGCAGATTTAATTGGATGCAAACATTTTTATTTTTACTATTCTAGCATTGTTTAAAATTGTTTAATTTCCTGTTAAAATTGAAAAAAATGGACTGCCTTCGAGTCGATCCCGACATATGGCTACCCTATGAATAGGGTTTTCATGGTAAGCGGTATTCAGAGGGGGTTTACCATTGCCTCCCTCTGAGGCTAGTTCTCCCCAGTTGGCTAGGACCTGCTCAGCTTGCCACAGCTGCACAAGCCAGCCCCTTCCTTGTCCGCAGCTGCCAGCTGGGGGGCAACTGGACTCCTTGGGACTATGCAGCTTGCTCACGGCTGCACAGGTGGCAGGGCAAGTAACCCCTGAGCCACTCCCTGTGGGGGTGATCTTTAGCTGGCCCTTCACACCCAGGAGGCATGAGCGGGGATTTGAACTCACAAACTCTGGACTCCCAGCCAGGCTCTCCTCCCCCTACTGTGCTATACTAGCTGTCTCCTATTAAAATTAGTGCCATGTAAATTCTCATTTCCTGTAACATAATTTTACTTTTTAACTACAGCATTGTGCCTTCAGATTTTCAACAGTGCCTCCACACTAGAGATGTGCTAGAATTTCACTCAATTTGGATTTGGTACTGACTTTTCCATGAATTCACTTATTCTCTGCTGTTGCAGATTGGTTTTTTATGTAGTGATTTTCCATGGCTATTTTTGAAAATTGATTTTTTTTAAAAAAGACAAACCTCCAAAATATCGATATAAAGAACTATAATTTTATCAATATTTCCTTTCATTTACCACTATTTCTTTTCAAAATATCAATATTTCCTTTCAAAATGATCTATATTATCAATATTTTTTGCGAGGGGAAAAAACAGATTGGTTAAAGCAGAAGTTAATGAAGAAAGAACAAACTCAAATCAATGCTGGCCTGTGGGAACCCCACGTTTAGGGGTCGAATGTGGCCCTCCAGGCCTCTATCTGGCCCTCAGGACTCTCCGTAGGCATGAACTCTTCTAGTCCATTCCCTGCACTGGCCCTGCTTTGCATCCCCCTGTGATAATGTCTCTTACTTGCTTGCGTGGAGAGGGGTATGCGTGTGTGACCCTCTGACGTTTGCATGGTCTGAATGTAGTCTACTGTTCAAAGGTAAGAGTCACATCTGTTGCTCCCCCCAACTTTTGTCTCTGGCTTTCCCCACCGCTGGCATGTGGCACCCAGAAGGATTCCCACAAAGGAATGCAGCCCTTGGGCTGAAAAAGGTTTGCCAGCCCTGTATTAGGGCCTTTGTAGATGAGCTGATACAGCACATGAGTTCTCAGGTATGAGACCATTTAGAGCCGGGCAGAGTAATCCACAGAGGACCAGGGAGGGAGAGCCCAAGGCAGAGGAACTGCCAGCTCCAAAGTTCTGCTGGGTTTGTGCCAGCAGGACAGAACGTATGGAGGGGAAACATTTTCTTTCTGTCTTTCCCCTAGATTTTACCTCCCATTGGTCCCATGGGAGAGGCAATAGGTATGCCACACACACCCCAGGGCTGGCATATTTCATGTCTTAATTTGGGGAGAGGGTGTCTCCCAATCCACTGATATGCCCTCAGAATGCTTTCATTTTGCTCTCCCCACCATTGGAGCACTAGGGATGTGAGAAGTCAGCGATTTCTGTTCTAACCTATATGCATCACAATCAGCTCTGTTTCTGTGCCACTGCAGTCTGGTTTCCGCCCAATACTAAGTTATTCATCTTGCTGTCCTTTATTCGACGTAAGTTATGTAATTTCCATTCCATTCTCTTGACAAATAAGCAAACTGCAATCATTTCTGCTCCCTTTTCCATCAGAATTCTCTAATGTTCCTATGGAGCATTGATGGTGGAGGTGCAACAACAGTGGACTTTACCACAGCGGTATGGAAGAGGTTTTCGAGGATGGACCCCACTCTCTGCCAGCAGAAAGGGAAATCCATAAAATCTTATGGCCCCAGGGAACCCTCCCAAGAACTATAGGGTCGCACTTTTTGAAGTCGCCTTAACAGAAGCACTCCCCCAAACAAAAAAAAGCTGGAAAAGGAGGACAATAAAATGATTCAGTTTTCTCACTAGTATTGTTTTTACTGGGGAAGATGTGAAGACTAATGATACCTTCAGTACGCAGTCAAGGCATGCACAAAAACTCATGAGTCAGGGTGTAATTCATGGCCTTCCCCGTTACCTGCACCATACCACAATTTCAATAGGTTTGCAGTTGACATACCAACCTTAGGTGTGGAAGGATCATGAGTTCTCTTGTCTTGGTCTGGGATCTGCAAATCAGAGGACTTGTTGTCTAGTACAGGGTGAATGGGCATACTTTGAGGATCTATCAGAATTTCATAAGGAACCATAGGATGCTTCCAGGAGGATGGGGTAAAAATTTCCCAACATTCTGCTTGGCCAAAAGTTCCTATGGAGAGAGAATAGAGGAATCCCCAAACAGGCATATTGAAGAAACAGCATGCTAGGGAAGCGGCTCCTTCAGTGAAGAACAACAGTGGCTACAGAGAGCAGTTCTAAAAGAAAATATTACCTGTGACTCAGGACAGGGTATTTTTAAAAAGAATATTGGAGATGGCATCCTAGGGCAAACTGTTCCAAAACAACTCAAAACAACATTGAATGGAAGAGAATGTGGAATTCAGGAGTCTCATTCAATGGTCCTGAGCAGACTGGATGTTTGTTGTTTTGCACTCAGTGGTTGCTTGTGAATAACTATTGCTAGAGAGCAGCTTAACCAACAACCTGCTGCAATACTTAGAATGTGAACATTTGATAATTACAAGAGAATGTACAGTTATATATAAAATGGAGCCAGGGCTGATCAGAATCTCATGCAGGAATGCTTTTAACTGTTCTAAAATTTGATTTCATCCACTAGGCTGCAGGTGCTGAAATCAATGCGACTTAAGTAATTACGTGTCTAACTTGTTTTGTTGATTTCAGTGGAACCCACGTAAGCTAACCTAGGGTGCAATCCTACACCAGCCCTCAGTTTCTCTTAAAAGAGTAATATGGTCCTTGAGTATTGTGAATGTATCATTTACCAATGTATTCTCCCTCCAGGCTCCACAAACGAACGGTACGATCAATGGAACAGGATAGCAGGACATTCTCTTCATCTATAACTTCTAACCTATTTGTTAAGCCAGAGATGATGATCAGTTAGAAACGTATGTGCACTGATTGTTTTGTTCAAGGTTTGAAAAGTACTTACGATAGAACCAGATTTAAATGGGCTCTCCAGTGGTTCACATCTGTAGCAACATAAAGAAGCAGAACTCAGTTTATGGATAGAATGTACATTAGAATAGGCACTAATACACAAAAACAGTGTGGTCTGTTTTAAGGTCCAACAAGTCACATTCAGTGCAATCCTACAC
Source organism: Rhineura floridana (assembly GCF_030035675.1). Lineage (NCBI taxonomy): Eukaryota > Metazoa > Chordata > Lepidosauria > Squamata > Rhineuridae > Rhineura > Rhineura floridana. The sequence goes on from NC_084484.1 coordinate 151,842,360, forward strand.
ATGTGTACTCTGAAGTATGTATCATTGTAAGTGTACATAAGAACATAAGAAGAGTTTGCTGGATAGGTCCAGTGGCCCATCTAGTCCAGCATCCTGTTCTCATAGTAGCCACTCAGTTACCCATGGGAAGACTGCAAGCAGGACCTGAGTGCAGTCTCCCTTCCTGCGGTTTCCAGCGACTGGCATAAGATTGCAGCTTACTGAGTTCAAGGGGGGTTACTTTTCAGTATAGACTTATATAGGATTGTGCTGTCAATCTATAACCTAGCAAAAAGATGCTAAACATTTCTACTATATGAAAACAGAACATTCATACAGTAGTTCAAGAAGATGTTATATCTTGAATAAAAATGCATGCATGTTAAGAAGCAAGCAGCCTGTTTGGTATAATTGTCAGAGGATGGCATCTAGAGTCTGTGTGATTACACCTGCAACATAAGCAGTGCTTCAGACACAGTAATATTTTGAGGAGAACCAATAAAGTAATATGGGATCCTACAGGTTCATCTTAGAATCCTTCACAGTGCACAGAGGACATTGGGGCACAACTCCTGGATAACAGTAGGCTAAGGGCATCCCAAGCATTTTCTATGATAGGAAAAGATTCTGGGATATTCCTTTTACGATTATGCAGTGGAGTTCTTGGGGAAGCAAATGGTCTTGGGCTAGAACTGATAGCAACTTACATTTAGTACTCTGGCAAAAGCCCTCTCACCTAACTGAATGGAGTTTTTCTTGCTTACGGGTTCTGAGGTTCATCCTGTGCTCAGTGAGCAACAATGTTAGCTTTGCCAATTGTAAGTCTAGACATGATAATCTGGATCACCTTGATGGAAGAATGACTAAAAAACTTGGCTTTTTTAAAACGGCCTACCTTATACTAAGTGTCAACCTGTTCTAGATACAAAGCTAAAATGTACATGTGGACATACATTTTGGTGCTTCTTGTTCCGGATCCTGAAGAGCATAATCTTTGATGTCATGGATGTACACATACCCATCCTCATCTGCTGCATACAGGTATGAATCATCAGCAGTCACAGCAATGCTGCTAATCAAGGATTTCCCTCTTGACTGAAACACACATTGATACAACCCACATTGTCAGTTAGTACATTTACACAAAGGTTGGATAACATTTGTATTCTTAGAAGGAAGTCCAGTCCTAGGCACCAATCTGGAGGTCAGAACAATCCAGCCCTTCACAAATGGGAAGATTTTCTGATCTTGTCATCATCTAACACAGCCTTCCCCAAACGCGTGTCTTCCAGATGTTTTGGACTACAATTGCCACCATCTAAATCTAAATCATCTGGAGGGCACCAGGTTGGGGAAGGCTCCTTTAGCACATCTTTCTTCAGTGGTTGGGCTGAGATCCAAAAATGGGTCATGTCATAACCTAAGGTAGGTTGATGAGGGGGCACCACTATTGTTTTGTTTCTCCTTTTTCCTGCTTTTTAAAGAAAAGGAGAGAGGCAACAAGAAAGGTGACCAGATGCAATGACGAAAACAGTCCCTTTATTTTTAATAGTCATGTGTTTCTTTTATTTGTATGTTTATCTTCAGATTTATATCCTGCTTTTCTTAAAGGGCTAAACCAAAATGGCTTATATAAAACAACAACAACAGCAACAACAGATTTTTAACCCTACATGACAGAACCTGCAAAAATGCCCTCTTCCATTAAATTGTTAAAAATACAGGCATCTCTGTTGCCTCTTATCATCTAAAGAGTCACCATGGCCAAATGGTAAGTGTGCTTGGCAAAAACCTGGGAGATTTATGTCCAAATCCCATCAGCTGAAAAGCTCCCTCAGTGATCTTGGCCCAGTCACCATCTCTCAGCCTCACCTACCTCACAGGGTGGCTGAAAGGGGAGGAATGGAGGAGGGAGATGAAGTATGCTCCTCAGAGGAAGGGTAGATTAAAATATAAATGAAAAAAGGGAGGAGAAAATTGGCAAATGTTATACTTGAAACGATGTGGTTCCTACATTACATTTTGGAATTAAAGTTCAATACACTGAAGTTAATAGACCTGACTAACTTAGGCTCATTAATTTCAGTGGGTCTACTATGAACAACCCAGTAAACTATAGCACCCACATATATTTATGCTCACAATACATTAAAAAGCAAATTTAAACCTTTGCAGTTTTTAACAGAAACCCCACTTCCAACACACATTTCTAAGAACTGGAAAAAATATTTGTTTGTTACTAAACTCAGTGACTTCCCATCTGTCAAACTTACAGGTGTAAAACTTGCTATAAGTGGATTCCCAGTGAAAACGCTCCAGAAATGCAGATGGCCTGAAAAAGATGTAACCATGTAGGAAGAAATAGTTTGTTTATTTATTTATTTATTAGATTTATATCCTACCCTTCCTCCCAGTAGAAGCCCAGGGCGGCAAACAAAAGCAATAAAAACACTTTAAAACATCATAAAAACAGACTTTAAAATAAGTTTTAAAAAATCTTTAAAACCTTTTTTTTAAAGCTTTAAAAACAACTTTTTTTAAAAAAAAGTTAAAAAATATATTAAAAAGCTATTCCAATACAGACACAGACTGGGATAAGGGCTCTACTTAAAAGGCTTGTTGAAAGAGGAAGGTCTTGAGTAGGCACCAAAAAGATAACAGAGATGGTGCCTGTCTAATATTTAAGGGGAGGAAATTCCAAAGGGTAGGTGCCATTACACTAAAAGTCTGTTTCCTATGTTGTGTAGAATGGACCTCCTGATAAAATGGTATCCACAGTGATCGACTGGGTATATAAGGGATAAGATGGTCTTTCAGGTATCCTGATCCCAAGCTGTATAGGGCTTTGTACACCAAAACTAGAACCTTGAACTCAGCCCAATAGCTAATAGGTAGCCGGTGCAATTCTTTCAGCAGTGGGGTGATATACTGGTGATACCCTGCCCCAGTGAGCAGCCTCGCCACTGCATTTTGCACCAGCTGCAGCTTCCAGACCAACCTCAAGGGTAGACCCACATAGAGCACATGACAGTAATACAGCCTGGAGGTTACTAGTGCATGGAAAACAGTGGCCAGGCTATCCCAGTCCAAAAATGGCTGCAGCTGTCTTACCAGCCACAGCTGGTAAAAGGCACTCCTAGCCATGGAGGTCACCTGGGCCTCCAGTGACAAAGATGGATCCAGGAGCACCCCCAGATTATGGGCCTGCTCTTTTGGAGGGAGTACAATCCCACTGAAAGCAGGCAACTGACCAATTATCCAAACTTGGGACCCACCAACCCACAGCATCTCCAACTTGCTAGGATTCAGACTCAGTTTATTAGCCCTCATCCAGCCCACCACCAAGTCCAGGCAGCGGTCCAGATCTTGAACAGCCTCTCCTGATTCAGATGTTACAGAGAAATAGGGCTGGGTATTGTCAGCACCTCGCCCCAAATCTCCTGATGACCGCTTCTGAGGGCTTCATATAGATGTTAAACAGCATGGGGGACAAGATGGTACCCTGTGGCACCACACAGCACAACTGCAAGGGGGCCGAAAGACAGTCACCCAATGCTATTCTCTGAGAACGACCTTGGAGATAGGATTGGAACCACTGTAAAATGGTGCCTCCGATACCCATCTCACCAAGTCGGCCCAGAAGGATACCATGATCAATGGTATCAAAAGCTGCCAAGAGATCAAGTAATAATAATAATAAAATTTTATTTGTGAGTCGCCTATCTGGCTGAATTAACGGCCACTCTATGCGACGTACAACTTCATAGTAAAAATACAATAAAAGCCAATGAGGACCACAACAATAATAATATTACCATATTAAAAACTAACCCACCCCCGAGGTCCCGTAGGCCTGCCTGAACAGCCAGGTCTTTAAGGCCCGGCGGAAACCTATCAAGGAAGGGGCATGGCAGAGGTCAAAAGGAAGGGAGTTCCAGAGGGTGGGGGCCACAATCGAAAATGCCTTCTCTCTGGTCCGTACCAGCCTCGCTATCTTAACTGGTGGGACCGAGAGAAGGTCTTGTGTGGCTGATCTCGTTAGGCGGCATAATTGGTGATGCTGGAGGCGCTCCTTCAGATAAACTGGGCCGAAACCGTATAGGGCTTTAAAGGTCAACACCAACACCTTGAATTGGGCCCGGTAAACAACTGGTAGCCAGTGTAGATCTATTAACACCGGAGTGATATGATCACGGCGACGGCTGTTCTTAATCAAACGTGCCGCCGCATTCTGTATCAGTTGTAATTTCCGGACCATTTTCAAGGGTAACCCCACGTAGAGCGCATTACAGTAGTGTAAGCGGGAGAAGACCAGGGCATGTATCACCCGTGGGAGCAGATGGGCAGGAAGGTAGGGTTGCAGCCTCTTTATCAGATGTAATTGATACCACGCTGCCCGGCTCACTGCCAAGACCTGAGCCTCCATGGACAGCTGGGAGTCAAGAATGACCCCGAGGCTGCGAACCTGGTCTTTTAAGGGTAATCTTACCCCATTGAACACCAGGTCTATATCCCCCAACCTGCCCCTATCTCCCACGAGCAACACCTCGGTCTTGTCGGGATTTAGTTTCAGCCTATTCCTTCCCATCCATTCACTTACAGATTCCAGGCACTTGGACATGGTATCCACAGCCAACTCTGGTGAGGACTTAAACGAGAGAAAGAGCTGAGTGTCATCTGCATATTGGTGGCACCACAGCCCAAATCTCCTGATGATGGCCCCCAGCGGCTTTACATAGATGTTGAATAGCATGGGGGAGAGGATAGAACCCTGTGGCACTCTGCAATTGAGAGGCCAAGGGTCTGAGACCTCATCCCCCAATGCCACCCGTTAGCATCTGTCTGAGAGATAGGAACAGAGCCATCGTAGAACAGTACCCCCTATTCCTAATTCTTCCAGGCGATCCAACAGGATACCGTGGTCGATGGTATCGAAGGCCGCTGAGAGATCCAGGAGGACGAGGAAGGTATATTCTCCCCTATCCAACGCCCTCCTCATATCATCCACCAGGGCGACCAAGGCTGTTTCAGTTCCATGTCCAGTCCTGAAGCCCGATTGGAATGGATCTAGATAATCCGCTTCATCCAAGTGTGTCTGTAACTGTTTGGCCACCACTCGCTCAATCACCTTGCCCAGAAATGGTAAATTAGAGACTGGGCGGAAGTTATTCAACTCTTGGGGATCCAAGGAGGACTTTTTCAAGATGGGCTTTATAACTGCCTCCTTGAGGGCTAATGGCATTGCACCCTCTTCCAAGGATGCATTTACTATTGCCTTGATCCCTTCACTCAGTCTCTCTTTGCAGCTCATAATGAGCCATGAGGGGCAAGGATCCAGCAGACAAGTGGTTGGCTTCACAGTAGAGAGCACCTTGTCCACTTCCTCAGAGGGAAGAGGCTGAAACCGATCCCACCAGACCAGAATGCAACTGGCCGGCTCTCACTCGCTTCCTGTCTCCACGGCGTATGGAATCATGCTCTTCAGAAGTAAGAATAACAGGGTCACTCTCTCTCTGTCCTTCTCCTGATAGAGGTCATCCATCAGGGTGACCAAGGCCGATTCAGTCCCATAACCAAACCTGAACCCAGACTGGAATGGTCAAGATAATCTGTTGCATCCAAGAGTACTTACAATTGCTATGCCACAACCCTCTCAATCACCACCACCTCTTTCAGGGAGACTGGAACCACTCCCTCCTGCAACAATGCATTGACCACACCCTGCATCCTGTCAGTCAAACTCCCTCTGCAAGCTTTAATAAGCTAAGAAGGGAAGGGTTGAGAGGACACGTTGCTGGCCACATTGTCACAAGCACCTTGTCCACATCATCAGGCCGCATCAACTGAAACCATTCCCAAGGAGTTACAGCAGACGTTGCACTGGACATCTGGCTGGGGGCTACGGTAGATGTGGATGGGCATCAAGATTGCTACGGAGACAAGCAACTTTACCCTCAAAGCACCTTGCAAACTATTCACAGTGGGCCTATGAAGGGTCTAAAACTCCATTTCCTGAAGTTGATGTCAACAGACCCCTGACAATAAGGAAAAGCTCCACTGGACTGCTACGTGAAGATGCGATAGTAGCAGAGAAGTGGGCCTTCTTCACTGCCCTCACTGCCACACAGTGGGCACATTTATGATGTTTTACTCATGCTCAATCAGCCTCACAGCATGTAGTGGATAAACTGGCCAATGAATTCAAATGAACATGTGAAATTCAGTACCCCATTATCTTTTGAGGACTGCCATGATGGTATAACAGGCAAGGCATAATCCAGAGTTGGTAGATTACCCTTCTATACAACATTTTAAAAAGACACAGGTCTAGGGGCTAGACCTAACAATGTTATGTTCTGCTTGGCTCCTGTTCCACAGTCCTAGACCTCTGGCCTCTTACCTCTTCCACCTGCCCCTTCCCTCAGTTTCCTAGCAGGACTTACAGCTTTGTTATCTGAGCAACTGGCATGAGAATTACTTCCTGTTCTGCAAGTGCATGTACAAGAGTTTGTGCCATGCTATAACAAGCAGTGAAATAACATGAGAATGGGCCTTTTCAGTGGTGGGCTCTCATCTGTGGAATACTCTTCCTAGGGAGACACACCTTGAGCAGTCCTTGTCAGTAATGAGGAACCAAGATTTTTGGTTACTCAGGCCTTTGGTAATTAAGTTGCCTCCTATGAGTGCTCATCCTTTAGTGGAGTGAGTCAGACTTGTCCTTATTCATGTTACTGGATGAGCACTTTATATATTTTCTATTGGTGTTTTTTTTAAAAAAAAAATTAAAATTGCTTTTATATGTTGTATTTTATCTTGTCAAGTTGCTCTGAGACTTTTTCTTTTGTATAAAACAGCTGATAAATGTAATAAATAATCATAATCATAATAACAGGGAGGTTCTATATGTTTCAACTTGCACAAGTGGCTGCACAGGCAGGAAAACATAATTGGATTTAGGATTTGTTTGTTTTTTAATTGAAGGATTTTGAGATTTGACAATAAAAGAATCTCCTCTTCCCAATTATACTGTTGGTGATACAGGACATAATCAATAAGCTTCTATTTCCCAATGTCCCCTCCCGCTACTCTTCTCATCAGGCCATTGCCTTATGTTAAGTTCTATGTCTTACATGCTAAAACAATGTACAGATCTTTCCTGTTCTGGATTTAGTTTCACTTTTCTCATGCAATATTGTAGTTCGAGTTGAAAAACATTCCTTCCATGGAAAATGTCTTCCACGTGTGGAATGGCACTTTTGGATCCAACTTAATAAACATATTTTCCCAAAATTACTTTTTGTTGTTACAGAGACATTTAAGAAACGTAGCCCCTATACAGCTCAGTTCTCCAGAGATGGCACCTGAAGGGAATGCAGACCAAAGCAAAAAGCATCTATTACAGATCAAATGTGGGAAATATTTACTGCAGTCTAAAGCATCAGATGGCTCTATTTTTCATATAAGCATGGCCTCCAATGTAAGAGAATGTACCTCCTTGAAATGAACAGGGCAGGCTTCTGCTTGTGCAAAATTCTATTTTAATATTGGTGTGAGTGAGCTCTGCTACATCAGACCAAAGGTCCATACAGTCCAACTTCCTGTTCTCACAGTGGCCAACCAGATGCCTATGGAAAGCCCACAAGCAGAACCTGGGTGCAACAGCACAGTCCCCGCATGTGATTCCCTACAACAGGTATTCAGAGAGATGCTGCCTCCAACAGTGGAGAGAGCATAGCCATCATGACTAATAGCCATGTGTAACTTCCATGAATTTGTCTAATCCTCTCTTTAAACCTTCAAGTTGGTGGCCATCGCTACATCTGTGTAAAGTATCTTCTTTTGTCTGTCCTGAATCTTTCATCATGCAGCTTCACTGGATGGCCTTGAATTCTAACATTAGAGAGAGAAAAAACCATCTCCCTATCCACTTTCTCCACACCATGCATAATTTCATACACCTCTATTATATCCCCCCCACTTACCTTTTTTTCTAAACTAAAAAGCCCCAACCTTTTCTCAAAGGTGAGTTGCTCCAAGCCCTTGATCATTTTGGTTGTCTAGAGTTGTAGAAGGTTGTAACACCAACCAGATTTCATTAATCCTACCTTGTGGCCCATTGGAAATAAGAATAGCTGCAGCCAGTTCAAATTTCACTGCACGGGTCTTTAGAAAGATTACTCGACTAACACTTGCATCTACATCTGGGGAGGGCAAAAAGAGAATAGTTACTTGTTTAAAGGAAACTTCATGAAACCTTAAAATACTTTAATGATGCTACAGTTTAAAAGGATAGTGAAACTGCATGCAAGCAAGTTTCCTGAAGTCTACATTTAAGTCTATATTTAAATTTCCTCTTCCATGGATTTCAGAAGCTGAATTCAAAACTCCCTTAGCTGGTGCACAGGGAGTTCAATCCTCCTTGGTTCAAATGTGTGAGAGAGTTCCCTGCATGGAACTCACACATGCACCCAAACCCTACCAAAAGCAAGATGCTGATGCGCAGGGATTTAAATCCTGCTTGGTCAGCATCTCCCCCACCCCCAAGGGCCATCCACCTATCAATCACCTGACATCATTATGATGTCAGATGATTGTGGGTGGTCCTGCCCACTTGTCAAAGCGGGGTCACAACTCCCATTGTGGGGAGAGAGAAATATCTGGCCCTGTGGGCCAAAAAGGTTTTCTTTTCTTGTCTAAGCCAGATTTTTTTACCTTGTTCTTCACCATCAAAACCCAACAGCTGAATAGAATGCATCCCACCAAACAGTGTAGCAAAGTTTATTTCCTTATGGCTTTCAACCTGCGGGTATATGCAAAGTTGCCACAACCAAAACAGTTGTTTGTACTATAGCAAATCAAATGACATCAGCATGACAAGTAGGGCAGGGATGTTACTTGGAAGTTCTTATTCCAATATATAGACTGTAAACAAAGAAATCTGCTCATAATATTTTTTGCAAAGTCTGTATTGGGCTAGTAAACAATGCCTCAGTTTAAGACTTCAGGCTCTACTTCAGATGGAGGGTCACTTCCTGTCCACCCATCTGTAAATTGGGAGATGACCAACTTCATTCAGGAGGTTTAAAAACCAACTATAGTTATATTGGGCTGGCTACATCACACCCTTGCGTGGCTGAAACTTGGTGTGTCTTAACCACACCAGGCCTATTAGATAATAAAACAACTTGGGATAGGCTTCACCTTTGAACTTTCCCTAATGTTTTCCATTTCTATTCAGCTCCATGTGCAATGATTCATACAGAATGATTCACTCAGACACAGTAGCCCTGGGGAAAGTGTAAGATTGTTTTCTGCAGCCTTTTTAAAACAAGTGAACTTACTTTTGGTACTAACAGAGGCAGCGGCAATAGGAATGTGGAATTTGTGACATATGTGACCCGAGATCATATTCCAAACAATAATTTCACCATCATAACTTGAGGTGGCAAGGAGAGTAGGTGGACACTGAGCAATGCACAGAATGTCTTCCTTGTGTCCCTGGTTCTGGATAACAGAAGAGAGAAATAGGAAAAGAAGCAATGCTGCTGCATGTAGTTTTGTGGTTGTACTTTAAGCACATGTACAAATCAGTTCAAGCCCTGCAGACTGGCACAATAAAAGGCTAAACTGCAATCAACTGCAAAGTCTACAATGTCATTACTGTTACTACATGTGTCCCCAAGAACAAGCCTTCATAATAGATAAGGTAGAAACTTTTAGTGGACCAAATTTACCAATTAGAATGTACTGGACTTCTGAGTTATATTGAATTCATTAGGTCCAAGGAATTCTATGAAGCTCAGTGGCTCACACATGCGCACAGAGATAACAGTAAACAAAAGAATATCACCTAATGTTCCCTTCTTTCAGGGTTATGAACAAATGGCCTCTAAAGGAAAACTAACAACATTCATTTGGTATCAGTTAGAGAAGGGGGAGAAATTAATTTGGTTCACATTTTAATGCAAACCTAACTACCTTCCTGAACCAATATGCAAACTGAAATGAAGGTATGTGCACTTCTCCAAATTTTGCAAAGCAGTTTTCCAACCCCAAACTTTGTGTACCAAAAAAACCATACTGTATATGAGGGGAACCATCTGGGCTCTGTGGGCCAGATTCTTATCAGGATCCAATCAGTTTCTCAGCCAAATTTGATAGGTGGGTGGGATTTGATCCAGGAAGTGGTTTGCATGGAATCCTGCTGAACTTGCTTATAAGCTGACAAGTGGGAGGTTAAATCCTTCTGCTTTGGCTGCACACCCTGTTGCCTACTGGGAACAGGTACATACAACCAACACAGGATTTAACCTGTGCAGCCAACTCAGGACTTAACCCCATCCTCCTACAAATGACATCACGAGTGATGTCAGCTGATGGGTCGGTAGGCATGGTTTAGGTAAAATGACCTTGTGGGCCAACTTGGACACCTTGGTGGGGGGAAAGTGTACACAAAATGCTTATTTTATTTATTTTAAAGTATTTACATACCACTTAATACTTCAAAAATCTCTAACCAATGTTCAATCTATGTTAGTGACAATAATGTACAAACATGAATTATATTAGGGAAAATTGCTTGTATGGATATTTATATTGGGTAAAATTGCACATAAAATTAAATAATAAAAATATTAACTGAAATGAAATGCACACAAAATACATACGAATTTTCAGGCATACATTAAAAATTGCAAACTGATATGGAAATGGGGAGAACTGAACTTAAAGACTGGGGAAAAAATGAGAAACAGAGAGAAAACAAAACTGTCATATTCATCCATTGTACAGTTTTATAATCCAGTATGACTAACTCCATGCATGCTGTTCAAAGACATCCCTGGGCTCCAACATACAATTGCCTCGATTCCAATAACTATGTGACTATTTCCATGCATCCAAGTGAAGCCTGGATCTTTGTATCTCAAACAACAGCCTGTACCCCAGGCTGCAGACATTACTATTCAAAGGGATAAAAGTCAAAAGTGCCACTGAGCATGCTCAAGGCCTTAAGTGCACCTAAAGCTGTTCTTTGGAGGCCAGCCAGTGCTTGAAAACTCTAGCATACATCTTGGGAGAAAGGCCATTTTCCAAAATAACTGGATTACTTTCACATTAACAAACTACATTTATAACGCGGTCATAAGAACACTTAACTGGAGGAGAGAGAAAGCCCAGTTGAGCTAAATGGGACTTACTTCTACATATGCATGCTTAGGAGTGCATTTCACATGTATGAAATCCTATATATCAAACACCATACCTTGTGCAAAACATCAATAAATATTTTTCAAAATACTAAAAGCTATTTATATTTGAAATAGGAGGCCAAGAAGTCTTACTATATCATCTTGCCAGTGAGTTTGAGGTTTCTGAAAGTGATGAAAGTTTTCTGTGGAATCCTGCAACAAACAAACATCCAGACAAAGGGATACAAATGTGTGCATATCAGTTTTATACCAATTATGGCAAAGATTCTGGTTCTGCCTGCTTTCTCCCTTTTCCCTCTGACATCAATGTTGCTGGCCACATGTGCAAAAAGTGAGTTTGGCTTTCATTTTACTATTCCCTTGGCAGGATTCAAACTCTGCACTGCTTGCTTCCCATCCCAGTGCTCCATCCAGTGGGTTACTAGAATTTCTCCCTGTAAGAGTGTCGTTCTGGCTTCCTTTCTTTCTTGTCCTCAGTTTAGGCACTGGGAAACCTATGGTTCTTTGGAGGTTGTTGGATTCCTCAGCTCCTATCAGTCCCAGCCAGCATGGCCAATGTTCAAGGATGATGGGAACTGTAGTCCAGCAACATCCAGGTAGCCACAGGTTTCCCATCCCTGCCCTAGTTCCTTCCTTTCCTGGCAAAAGGATCCTTCTCCTTAGATGGATATTGCTCCCTTGCTGGAACCTGAATCACTGTTTTATTGACACAAATATGATTGTTGTACATATTTCCTCCCAAGCACACTGCCTGGGTGCACACTGCCTGTACATCCTCCCCTGTGTGTCATTCAGAACAATAGTTGCTAGCAGCCTGTGTGTGAGTGGTATAAGGGGATTTGAACCCCTCTGTGAAGGTGACCCTGGAGCCTCTTGGAGGGCAGATCCACACCATGCATTTAAAGCACATCCAATGCACATTTAAAACACATGACTTCCCCAAAAGAATTCCTGGAACCGTGGCTTCCCCTTCACAGAGCTACAAATTCCCAACACACTTAACAAACTATAGCTTCCATGGTTCTTTGGGGGAAGTCATGTGCTTTAAATGTCCACTTGATGTGCTTTACATACATTGTGTGGACCTGCCCTCAGTTTCTGGGCTCTAATTGCTTATGCCACAATTGTTGCTACTGTGCAGGACACTGTGGTATCTATGCATCTCATGGGTTGTGCTTTGTCTATGTGGTAGGATAGGGTGAAGTTGTGTGGGTGCTTCCCTATCTCTGTGTAAGGACTGGTCTCACCTATACATGGCCAGCAGGGGAGCATCACTGGCATGCTGCTGTGTGACTGGTGTGTGCCATTGGTGTTGCCCCAGAAGCTGAAGAGAAGCTGGCAGAGTGACTATTGTTATGGGATTTGGGAGGTGAGATGGATGATTTCTATGAATCCCCTTGCCAGCCCGATTTGGGATTTGCAAAGGAAGAAACCTGCTCCACTAGTCAAACTAGATTTCTTTGCATAAACTGATAGTTTAGCCAAGTTAGCCTGTGAGTTAATGGCTTATTGAGTTGTCAATCTGCATATACAAAGGGATGTGGCCAGGAGAGATCCTGTGGCTATCAGAACTCTTTTCAGGAGAGGGACCTTTCTTCATCCTGGAGCCAAGGAGAGACTTGTGTTTTTAATCTAGCCTGAAGATGCTGGAAACTGGAGAGACACTCAGAGAGGCCTGCTTTCTGCACCATGGCTTTGGGATGCCACCCTACAAGCCTGATGGAAAAGCAAGATCTATTGGACTGTAACTGCTATGATCCCCTCCATCTTAAGCTCAGGTTGCAAATATGTGTAAATAAAAACTATATATCCCATAAGACACCATAATCTCATCTGACCTTCTTTCCAAGGAAACCAAACCTAAGGGCAGGAACACCTGGAAGTCTGGCACCGCTCAGAGATTGGGGTGGCGTGCCACACTATGTTCTTAGTGCTGTTGTTTTCTTCTTAATTTTGCTGTTGGGAGCTTGGTTGACCGTGACTATTAAATGTTAATGCTATATTTATTACCAACTTACTGGACCATAGGACTGTTCCCTTAACTATGTGTTGGATTGTGACCAATGGGCAGAGAGTTGGGCATACTTAAAGCTGACTCTGGCTGCATTCACACCATACATTTAAAGCACACGTGAAGCACATTCTCCCCCCCCCCAAAAAAAAGTTAATGGTGCTGTTAGAGATAAACTGGCTCTGTTGAGGCAAATTGTAGTTCTGTTAGGGGTAAACTACAGTTCTCAGAATTCTGGGGGGGGGGCAGGGAGAGATGTGCTTCAAATGTATGATATATATACAACCTCTGCACTCTCAAAGGGCAGGGCCAATCCCATCACAAGGCGGGGAGGTCCTTTGGCACAATAGTAAACTTCAATAATTAATTGTGATACCGTATCAAAATGTTTTTTGCATACAATTGTGCTACTTACATAAAACATGTTTATCTTTCTGTCCCATCCAACACCTATGATATACCTAGGAAAGCAGTTAATAAATTAATGTTAACCTAAGATTAGATCATGTTCTGGAAGATTCACAACACAATACGGTTCTGTTTAATGGCATAAGAACAGAAGAAACTGTCTTACAGTGAGTCAGACCATTGGTCCATCCAGCTCAGTATCGTCTATAGTAACTGGCAGCAGGATTTCAGAGAAGGGTCTCTCCTAGCCCGATCTGGAGATGCTGGAGGTTGAACCTAGGACCTTTTCCATGTATTATATTTCCTTATTATATTGTATAAATTATATCTACTGGTGATATTTCCTATGAAAGTGTGGTTCATAAATATTTAAATAAACATAAGGTTTTTTTTCAAGCTATAAGAAATTCCACACACAACTATTACAACACTGTTTTTGATTTTGTGTTTAACATGCATGCAATGTGTGAGTGTACATTAGGGCTGACAGCTTTGGAGCTGGCCCCTCAAGGTATCCCTTTTACAGCTGTTTGATCTGCAGGAATTAGCAGGTGATTATGTTTGGCTCCATGCCATGAAAAGTTTTGTCAACTGATTTCTTCATATTACAGGTCCACTAAAGGCACAGAAGATGTTTATATTTTTCCCCCTGGCAAGTTAGCAGTATTATTGTCTTTGCAATCAATGGGAAGCCCCATAGCTCAGCTGTACAGCATATGCTTTGCATGCAGAAAGTTCCAGATTCAATCCCTAGCATCTCTGTCTAAAAACTAAGAAGCATTTGAGGTAGCAAGAGGGTGGGAAAAGCCCCCACTGAAGCCCAGAAGAGCTATTACCAATGCAAAAATAGGAGGAATGCATCACTCGGTGCAAGGCAGTATAAGGCAAGGAGGCTCTTACTGCAAGGCAGCACTGACATTTTATGGAGCCTGAGCATTCATAAAGGGGTGATGTATGTAACAAAGGTATATGTCTGATTCTCAGACTGCCACCTGAAGAAAAGAAAGGCACTTGAAAATACATAAATTAACCTATCACTTCCCTAAGATGTCAGCTCTTACTGGCAACATCTGGTTATGGTGTGGATTGCTTACTTATTTCTGTTGACCTCCACATAGGTGCAGTCACATACTTCATCACATTTGTCTTCTGCAGGGAAGAAAAATGCAGCAGCTTTGCAACATCCAAGTAGTATGAGTTTTCCAGCAAAATAAATTTTTTCGCTATTTGTGTCAGCATGTGGCTTACCCCTTTTCAAAGTGTGCAAACAGTGTCCATTATTGTAATTCCATATTTTCAAACAGCCATCTCGTCCTCCTGTAACTAGTCTAGAATGTGAAAATAAATGAATTATTTATTCTTCCTGCATAAATGAGGGTGGGGGTGCAGGGAACATACTTAAAATGTATACAGAATTAGGAACATACCTTCTTCCACTAGGATCAAAGGTGAGACAAGTTATAGCAGAACCACCATGAGCATTGCCAAATTCAAACAAGGGCTTTCCACTATCAAAATCCCATACCTTGACCACCTTAAAAATATATAGAAAAACATCTGAATAAATACTATGGCTAGGATTTAAAGGCCCATTTCTGAAAGAGATGTAGTGGTTAGTCCGCAGCTGTATACAAATGACATTTTATTCTAAAATCAGTGGAGACTGAGTACTTTTTTTTTCTACATAGTCTACTCCAGAGCTTGGAAGTAATTAGTTACAAGTAAAGAATTACTTGTAATTCATTACTTTTTTGAGAGAGTGGCTAATTCCTTTACATTTTGATTGTGATAGAACTAGGAGTAATTTTATTACTTTTGTGGAGTAATTGCAGTGTTTCCAGCATTACTTTGGGGCATTACTTGGGGGGGAGGGAAGCAGGGGAAGTCTTCTGCTCCTCTGATTGTGGATGAAAACCATGTGCTTCAAATTGGGCTTCTGTGCAGCATCGCTCTTCCCTCGTGTTCTGTGGGTGGGTAGGAGGTGACAAGGGAGGAGGTGGAGAGTGAGATGGGGTGGAGTGGAGAAAACAATTGTTTTAAAAAATGGATGGTGGTGGTGAAGAATGGAGTGGAGGGAAAAAGGAGCCAGAGACCAAGAACATGGATAAAGGAGGAGAAGGAGGCAGCAGCAGAATGGAGATAAAGAACTGTGGAGGTGAAAGATGACGTGTGTGTGTGTGTGTGTGTGTCTGTGTGTGTATATATATATATATATATATATATACTGTTTGCACTTGGCACACAAAGTGGCCTCCACCACCCTCTCTGGCTACTGTGCTGCATTTGCAGTGCTTTAACTTTTTTGCATCTCAGGGGAAAATGTTTGCTTGGGCGAATGTCCCTTAGTTGGTGGCAGGGCAGGGACTGGGAGGTGGTTAAGTGAGAGAGATTATGCTTGCTGGCTGAGTGGGGGGGGTTGCACTTGGTCTGACATGCAAAGATCTGAGTAGTGGCCTCTGCCTCCCTCCCCGCCTCCCTTATCAGTGGAGAGACCACCATTGCTATCTTATGGATAAAAAGAATTATTCTACTACCTCTATATCTGTGTGTTTATTTTTAATGTTGTTTTAGGCTACTTAGATGTGCAGCAGCCAAGGCCAGCACCTTGTAGGCATTTTTTTAAAAAAGTAACTGAAATATAATTGTAGTGATTACTTTTGAGAAAAAGCAAAGTAATCAGTTACTTTCAGAGCAATTGTGTGATGGTAATTACTACTTTTTGGGCCATGTAATTGTAACTGTAATTTATTACTTTTTAAAAGTAATCTTCCAAGCTCTGGTTCACTCACAGTCTATATCTGTTAGACATATTTTGCCCATTACAGATTGATTCTGCATTACCCTGCAGTGTCATTCGAAAACAGATGAAAATAAATGTAGGTGACCCTGGCAATGGGGTGTGCACATTTGCATCTGCCTAATGATGTTGTGGGTAGGCATATACAAAGTTGCAATCACTGTCCTTCTTCATTCACGTGCAGGAAGGAAAAGGAGTGGAGAACCTCATCAAAAGGAGGGTTTTCAAACATGTATCAAGTAGCCACACCCACCCAGAGCTTGGAATAGTTACTTTTTTGAACTACAACTCCCATCAGCCCCAGTCAGCATGGCCACTGGACTGGGCTGATGGGAGTTGCAGTTCAAAAAAGTAACTTTTCCAAGCTCTGTACCCACCCTTGTGGGCAGCAGGATGTAGAATCAATCTAGACCAGCCTTTCCCAACCAGTGTGCCTCCAGATGTTGTTGGACCACAACTCCCATCTTTCCTGACCATTGGCAATGCTGGCTGAGGCTGATGGGAGTTGTGGTCCAACAACATCTGGAGGCACACTGGTTGAAAAAGGCTGATTTAGACTGAAAACAGCAAGCCGAGGATCAGAACAAACCATTCTGGATTGAGAAAAACTACATTTATCCACTACAAGCAGGTCACTGTGTACACAGACCACTTCTATGCATACACAGGCAAGCAGAGGTAACTCAGCCATATGTGAGGAAATGGAAGAGTCATTCATAGGCATATGTACTTAACCGTGAGGAAGAGCCTGCACATGAGAAACAAGAGCTCTGGATGAGAACTTATTTTTCCTGAGCATGTTCTCCCTCAGTCTGCTTGTGCAGGGAGAAAAGAAATACAGGCATACCCCGCTTAAAGTAGCTTCACTTAAAGTAGCCTCGCTATAAAGTACATGCTCCATACTCCACCATACCCCGCTTAAAGTACGCGCGCTTCGCAATAACGGACACTTTATTGGCATGACGCCGCTGCCATCTAGTGGTGATTGTGTGCAGTACAAGTGAAGATAATTGCTTCACTTTAAGTACATTTTCACTTAAAGTACTCTCCGGTCCCATTGCGTATGTTAAAGCGGGGTATGCCTGTACATGCCTTCCAATAATATTTATTTATTTATTTATTTGATTGAACTTTTATACCGCCCATAGCAGTGCTCTCTGGCCAGTGTACATAAAAAATAAACACAAACAATTTTAAAAAGCAGCTAGAAAACCAGCTACTACAAGCTGATCTTGAAATTCTAGCCCATTATGTATTATTATATGTATATCAGAAGCTGCAAAGCAGGGCCAGTGAGGGGAGTAGCCTGGCGAGAATCCCGAGGGCTAGATAGAATGCCTGGCAGGTTGCATTCAGCCCCTGGGTGTGAGATTCCCTATCCCTGACTTATGCAAACATGGCCACGAGCTATCAGTGGGACTTGCAGAGTGCTTAACTTTGCCTTCATCCTGCCCTCTTTCTATTATTATCTCTTAAGGATATGATGCTGTGAAAAAAAGGACTGGTCATTTCCATTGACTTTAATGACAGAGGTCAAGTTAGATGCTTTCATTGAAAACAAGGAGACTGAGAAGTACTTAACTTTGGATGGATCATGACTTAAGTTATTAAAAGTGCACTCCTATAAACAGTCTATTCAGAAGCCCCATTGAGTTAAATAGGGCTTATTCTCAGGTAAGTGGGTATAGGACTGCCCTCTAATAAAGGTACTCTTCATTGACAGCATATCTTTGCTTCTGTTCACATCAGAACCATAACTTGGGACCTTTTCATAAGAGGACAGAGCATCTGCTTTGCATGCAGAAGCTCCCAAGCTGAGAGAAAACCTTGTCAGAAATCATTGAGAGCTGCTGCCAATCAGTGTAGGCAATACTGAGCTGGTATTCTCAGTTTAAGGCAGTGTCCCACGTTCCTACAATTAAAATGTACTGATTAAACAGTATCAGTCAAAGTTAGGAAATACATGGAGATAACTATTTTACAGTACTGTTCCACTTACAGAACCCTCAGAGCAGCTCACAACATGCCTGAACACTCTGTTGAATTTGCAGCACAAAACTGGTTTCTTGTGGGAAGTTACTATTAAAGGATCCGGAGGCAATCTTCCTTATGGAGAATAAAAACAAAAGAAGCAATGATCAAAGTATCAATATAGCATAAGTATGCATATGCCAGTTGTGGCTTATCCAGATGGCGGCCTCCCCCATACTGATTTACTACTGGAAATGTGGGGTTCTTTTTTAAGATGTTACATCTTGACAAATTCAATCTTCGGGCCCCTCCAGAAGTCCTTTTTATTGCACATTTGTGATGATTTCTACTTGTGATGCTATCGGGACTGCCACACATGATCCTAATTTCAATGCCGCTTGCGTCTGCAAAAATATTAGGATGGTCACACTGCTTCACTTCTAATCAGTGCACATCCTGTAACTTCCTGCTAAAATCCCATAAATTTTTATACCACAAATGTTCTAGTTCATTTTTGTCCCACTTTTTCCAGATAGTAATAATGCAGTCACATTGGGGAAGCATCACAGAACAGACTAAAGCAGAATAAATCCACCACTAATGCACTGTTGTTGTGTTGAGAACATGTTGCAGAATACACCTGCAATAAAACACCTGTCTGGAAGGGCCCTGAGACACTTTTGCCCTGCTGTGGAAGGGATGTGTGTGTACAGCTGACATAGATGTGTATTAGGATACTGACTCAGCCCCCATTGAAGTTCCGGGGTGTGTCTGCTGGGCTACATATCCTCATCTGGAGCCAGCAGGACTATTACTAGATACTTAAAGGGCTTGAGGCACAGGTCCATTACACAAATTTGCATACATTTAAAGAATGCCTCTGTGCAAATTAGAGTGGTGGGTGGCTGGGGTCTCACCTGCACTCCACTTTGCAGCATGCCAAGCTGTGGCATGCCAAGCTTTGCAGCATGCCAAAGGGTAGAGATCTGCCTCTCTCCACAAAAGACTCAGAGCTTCTGTGGGGCCACTGGGACATCCTCTAACAATGCCCCTGAATCTCTTCAAGCTTAATTTCAGAATCCAGATTTTAAAATGTTTGAATTTAAATGTCAAACTTAACTTTGCAACAGTCTTTCAGTTTCATGAGTATTTGGTTTTATCCCTCTAAATTAACACTTGTCGGCAGATGTTTCTACCATTTCATTCTTTCTTGCACTCAAGAGTCAAAACATTCATTACAACCTTTTCATAAAGCGTTCCTTGTGCAATTTCTAGTGTTTGGGAATTTCCATAAATACAGATCTTAAATGTCTAAGGGCCAAACTACATGTGCTGCTTATCATATGATTAAACAAGCTTGCTCAACCTGGCTGCTTTTATTTTGGAGAAAAAATAGCCAAAGCTCCTTCCTCACAATTCAGAACATGCTGTCAAGCCAGATTGTGCCCCACACCAGTTTCCTGCTGCAAATAACTCCCTTCCTGGCTACATCCCCCTCCCCAACATGCTTGTTTACTGCAAACAACTCCTTCAAGGGCAAAGAGAAGCCAAGTAGGC
This sequence comes from Rhineura floridana, assembly GCF_030035675.1. Classification (NCBI taxonomy): domain Eukaryota; kingdom Metazoa; phylum Chordata; class Lepidosauria; order Squamata; family Rhineuridae; genus Rhineura; species Rhineura floridana. The sequence continues at coordinate 151,862,293 of NC_084484.1, forward strand.
TTTTTTGCAGAAAACTGGCAAGAGACCTCAATCCAGACCAAAAGCACTTTCCAGATCAGGGACTCATGGCAGCTTTTCTCCAAAATAAAAGTGGCCACATAAAGAATGCTCCTTTAAACACATAGTCTGGCCATGAGTTCTGGGTAGTTTAGTTTTATACCGTAATCTTAGATGAAGAACAGCCAGGATATCTGTGGCAACACAGAGTAATCTAGTGCCTGGTATATAGTGGCAAGCATTAATCTCTCCTTTAATCCCAGTGTTTTTTGAACAGGCTGTGAATAAGCAAGTCTGGTCTTCAACATCCCAAATCTGCAAGGAAATAATTGTGACATACTTAACAGAAAGCACTGAGGATGTGGTAAGTGTAACTCAGCACATACAAAAACACAAACAGACCTTAATTGTGTTGTCTGTTGACATGGAAAATATTTTATCCTCTTCTGATATGTGGACATAGAAAACAGGGGCCATGTGGCTTCTGAGCATGCCTGTTGGCCTTCTGGAATTGGATCAGAACATTAAAGACTGAGCAGCTTCAAACATATAATGAAATGAAATACAGAAATGAATTAATACTGACACTACTGTAATTAAAACACACACACACAGATAAGGGACGATTGTAGTAGTGGGTGAGAAGGATGGATGAGTAAGTACAATGTGATCACATCCACGCCATACATTTCATAGTATCATAGAAAAGTAGAGTTGGAAGGGGCCTATAAGGCCATCGAGTCCAGCCCCCTGCTAAATGCAGGAATCCAACTTAAAGCATACCCAACAGGTGTTAAGCATACCGTACAGATATGCTTTCAGTTGGATCTAAATCACTCTTATACCACTTTAACAGTAATAGCTTCATAGAAAAACCTGGGAACTGTATGTCCTGTGATTCTTCTGTTCTTGTCTCCACCTACCTCAAATTTTCCCATTATGTTAAGACACCAGTTAGATTCATATATCATAATTGTTACAAACCCTGGGACATGCAGGCCTAGATGTCAACACAAGCACTACTATCTTAGGCCACATTCACACCATATATTTATTCCAGTATTATTGAACTTTAAACAGTCATGGCTTCCCGAAAAGAATCCTGGAAAGTGTGCTGAGAGTTGTTAGGAGAACCCTGTTCCCCTCACAGACCTGCAATTCCCAGAGTTCTCTGGGAAGAGGGACTGACTGTTAAATCACTGTGGCTATTGTAGCTCTGAGAGGAAAATAGGAGTCTCTTAACAACTTGTTAAGGTAAAAATAAAAGTTTAATTGGCAAAATCTACCCCATAATTATGAAACTTAGCAGCAAGAAAGAAGCATGGGTGAAAAGAAATAACTCTGACACAATACTGGTTAATATCAACTGGTTTAAAAGAAAATTTCTATAAAATTCAATATCAATGGTATTTGACCCTGTACAGGCTCTCAAAAATTTATCCTACAGGACAGAATCAATGTTGGAGATGTGATAATAATCAAGCAGACTGTTTACCTGTATTTTGGAGCTGTCCAGTGATTCAGACATATTGGATCAATAGAAGTATTATAATTTGATATAAGACTGGCTATTCTTATACCAAATGACCATAAAGCGCTATTGTTAAATCTTTTGGAAGGCATAATATTAGAACCTGCTTGGGAAATCATTTCAAATCTGTTGACTGTAACAAAAATAACTATTGCTAAGGCATGGAAAAACAAACAGCTCCATCAGTTTTGGATTGGTTCAGTAAATTTTGGGATACAATATTAATGTTAAAACTGACATATATTAGAAGAAGAAAAACAAATAGGCAAATAAATAAAATTGTATAGAATGGTGGTCTTTAGCATGTTTTGGAACAACAATATTCAAGACAATATATATCCTTATTATTTATATACAGTACTTTAAATGGAAAATGAAAATGAAAATAACATGGCCATATAAATTCTTATAGGGTTTTTAATTTTTTTAAATTCTTATTCCACTGACTTGAGTACTCTTAGTATTTATTAAGTTGTGAAAATTTGTTTGTTACATTGTAAAAAACTATGTTTTGTTTGGATAATTTGAACAATTAAAAAAATAGAATCATAGTGGAATAAATATAAGAATGTAACCTTAGTCAAAAGCATGGGTGACTAGAAAACAAGGAGATGAGCCCAAATCTTCATTTGAGACTCTAATACATATCATATATTGCACTATGGTACTCCTAATGCCCATTCATCAGCAGAGCTGTGGCTTGTGAAAGAAGAAGTATTCTATTTCCTTCAGGGTTTTAAGAGCAAGCATAGCACTTTGAAAGTAAAGAGAGCTATGTTGGTGTGATGTCCCTGTATTTTAATATCTGTAAATATGGTAAGTGCGGGTTTATTAAGTGATATATGGTAAGTGACTGAGTGAGAGGGGGGAGTACATGGGCTAGAATGCTGGAGAATGCTTTATGATGATTGGCTGAGCGTTTGAGTGGCTGAAGGTATAAATGAGAGGATGACAGTTGGTTCAGGGTTCTGTTTTGTGGGGGAGTTGTTGGCGGTTGGTTGTGCAGTGTGGATTGGAGTTGGTTGTGGGTTGGATTATATTTGGCTGGTATTTAGGCAGAATATATATGACTGGAAACATAAAGAGTGACACTATATGAAACCATACGCTTGTTGAACATTCCTAAAGTAATCTTGTTATTTCCTGGTGTTATCAAATAAATATTTTTATTGGTTTACCAAAAGCCTGATCCTTGGCTGGGGATACACAGACCAGAAGGGATGGCAGGGTAATTACCAAGGCTGGAGGGAAACAGTATCAAATAAATGGTGGCAGCAGTGAAGGGAGCTATTGTAACATTGTCAAGTATCCAGAGCAACCCAGGATTGTATGCTTTATAGACAAAGATACAAGGGGGTTGTGGACGGCAAGGGTACCCAGACACAAAGTAAAAATAAGCCATAGGGAGACTAGGCGAAGTCTCTAGCAGTATTGTTTACAGGGAGTGGCTGGTGGTGCTGCCTAGCAGTGGGATCTTGTGATATCTGTGCAAGGGTGAGCTAAAGAAAAATAAAAACTACGTTTCTCCCTGGTGGGAGCCACGGGTGGGAGCCTGACAGGTGGTGCCAGGGGAGGAACATTACAGTTGGCCCATAAGAAAAACTCCAAAATCAGTGGGAGAGAGCACACACTTTGTATACAGAAGGTCCCAGATTCCATCCCTGGCATGTCAAGTTAAAAATATCAATGGCAATGGGCAAGGTCTCTGCCTCAGACTGTGGAGAGCTGCTTTCACAGGCATGGGAAATCTTTGGCCCACCAGATGTTGCTGAACTATAACTCCCATCATCCCCAGCAAGGATAGCCATTGGCCAGGGATGATGGAAATTGTAGTTCAAAATTTCCCCACGCCTGCCATAACAGAACCTTTTAAGAACAGCTACAATAGCATAGTAAAATCTTACCCGGGCATATAAGGATTCCACATTCTTACAATTCGATCCATCCCACCTGTTACAATGAGGTTATTCTTTTTATTGAATGCAAATGATTTCACTCCTTTGTGGATGCGAAAAACAATCTGATCCCCCTCAGCTCTATGGGAGGGAGCTCCTAGGTTTGCCTGTGCTTTCTTTGTCTTTGAATCTTTCCTGTGTGCTTTCATTTCTTTCATCTGTTGCTCAACATTGGTAGCTCCTACAACACAACCTGTATAAGCACAGAAGTTTGTTAATGAACTGTCAGTTGACTTCAAAACAATTAATAATACAGAATAAACACAAATACATTCTACAATTGGAAATTGCTGACAATTTTATTTATTGAAACATTTCTATACCACTTATTCGTTTGCATTTCTAAGTGGTGTACATAAAAACAAAATGGAAATGGACTGCCCAAGTTGATCCCGATTTATGGTGATCCTATGAATAGCGTTTTCATGGTAAGCGGTATTCAGAGGGGGTTTTATCATTGTCTCCCTCCGAGGCTGAGAGGCAGTGACTGGCCCAAGGTCACCCAGTGAGCTTCATGGCTGTGTGGGGATTCAGACCCTGGTCTCCCAGGTCGTAGCCCAGCACCTTAACTACTACGCCACACTGGCCCTCTACATAAAAACAAGCTGTACATAAAAAATATAGAATAACAAAATAATCATAAAACCAAACATTACTTTAAAATGCCTGCAGTGCTGGAACAAGAAAGTTTTAGGCCACATTCACACACCATACATTTATTCCATTATTATTCCCCTTTCAACTTTCATGGCTCCCCCCAAAGAATCCTGGGAAGTGTAGTTTGTGAAGGGTGCTGAGAATTGTTTGGAGACCCCTATTCTACTCACAGAGCTACAGTTCCCAAAGTTCTCTGGGAACAGGGACTGACTGTTAAACCACTGACAATTGTAACTCTGTGAAGGGAATAGAGCTCTCCTAACAATTCCCACTACCCTTCACAAACTATCCTTCCCAAGATTCTTTGCAGGAACTCATGGAATAATAGTGGAATAACTGTATTATGTAAATGTAGCTTTAGTCAAACGCCTGAAGTTCAACAAGGAGAGTGCCTAACTAATCTGTCTAATTTTAATTTTAAAATTAAAGAAAGAAAAAGTGAGTGTGGGGGGGAAGAAAATGGAGAGATTCTTGCAATGCTTGGATTCTGCACAATTAGATCTGTGTTTACCTGCATAAAGTAAAACAAAAGAAAATGTAAATATATAGTCATCAGTGGTTACCATCAAACTTATAGGAGGGTCTCATGGATAAGGTGATTATGCTTCAGACATCAAGACAATGCACTCAGGAAGATTCTACACATTGCTCAGATAGGCAGGCAATTATGGGAAATGTGCTATGGGGTCTGGCTTAAGCACTGAAGATAAGAAAAAGTGCCTTCAAAATGGAGATCCTACTTACAGTAAGAAAGGATCCATGGCCTACTTTATGATGCTTAAGTTAGGGGTGAAGAAACTCAGGCCTTCCAGATGTTGTTGGACCCCAACTCCCATCAGCCCCAGCCAGCAGGGTCAATGGTCAGGAATGATGGGAGCTGTAGTCCAGTAACTTCTGGAGGGCCAGAAGTTTCTCACCCTGCTCTAAATTCTTCCTGACAGATGCTTAACTGCTCACCTGGGTAATACTTGCAATGTGGCTATAACACTGTAACGTAGGAAAGAAAACAAATTGTCTAAGCCAAGCAAACACAGACACAAAAAGAACAACCTGCTGGATTTAAGAGCAGAAATATAATTACCTATTACTAAAGCTGTAGACTCATGGCTTGAAGCAGAAATGACTGCTTTAATAGAATCATAGTAATTCAGCTAAAAAGACAGAAGATAGTATTTATTATCAAAATGCTACAAAGGATTAGTTGAATAATGCTATTACTGAGGTTATTTTATTCCCGGTTTTGGCCCCATGGATCAGGGCACAGGGATGTTGTCCAGATTTAACCCCATCAGAAGTAGCAGCAGTTTGTTTATTATAAAGCAATATATTTTCATAATATCATATACAAATATATACTACACCAAATAACAGCAAGTTAACTTTGAAAGAAAAATGGTGGAAAAGGAAAAAAAGGTACTTAGACATAGATACAACTTTTTTTAAAAAAAGATCTAGACAGCTACATCTTCCTCATCGCTGCATGAAAGCGTTCTGGAAATATGTGCCATCTGCTTTCATAGCTGAGTTTAGAGGACCAGAAAGACATTATAGGACATGGAGCAAAACACAGACTCCACTTTCATCACTGAACCATTCTTTTGGTCTAGGAGCAAATGTATAGTGTTAACTGCTTGGCATTTTTGTAAGAAGTGTTAAACATGATTATACTATAATCCCAGTAATTTGCATGCAAGTTTTGCACAGCAATGTTCACACAATGCTGCCTTCATCAAAATGCTGCCCTATATTATTTTCCAATTTAATCTGAATATTACTGTTTCTGTGGAAAACCTGATTTAAAAAACCCACGGAAATAAGAAATCTGGATTAAAAATGAGGCAAAACATATGGGACAGCATTTTTATGTTGTATGGACGCTGTGAAAAGCCTGCATACATAAGCAGCACCGAGTTCACAATAAACTGCCACATGGAACTGCCCATTTTCTCTTGTAATACATATTGATTCATAGGGCAATATTTTTGTCATTTTTTTACCTGAGTAACCCAGTCTCCATGAACTTTCCAACGGATGTAAGTGACATTAGGAGAAAGAGTTGCATTCTCAAGGCTAATATTAGGAAGGTTTTCCAATTTGGGCAGCTTCTTCCATGTTCTGAAACATGTATAAAGAAGACAATTATATTCTGGAAAAATAATTAAGGATGTCCATACTATTAATTTTTAAAATTTGGCTATTTATCACCATAGGAAAGACCTGATATCTTTGCTTTGTAGTTTGGAAAGTATTATGAGTTTATCAGAAGAAGCTCATAGAGTCAGGATCCCAGAGCGTTCCCTTGTTTCAGGGTTCACCTGGTAGGTCCCTAGCTCCCCAGGGAGATAGGGACCTTTCTCATCAGTGAGTTCCTTGGGTTAGCATCTTAACAAAATAATGAACAAAAATGTCTGACTTGCCACTAGGGATGGAAGAATCTGTCAGTTTTGGCTCTCTCGGATTTTTGTTTTTTTTTCAGTCTTAAATTCAGTTCTCCACTTTTGGGAGCAATTTGTGCTTTCTTTTTGAAAAGATCCTCATGAAAATTCTTCAGCATTTTAGTGTGAATTTCACCAAATTAACACATTTTTGCATGCAATTTATCCTAACATAATGCATTTTTGTATGTTATTTTAACTAACATATTCATTTGTATGCACATTTTCCCTTAATATATGCATTTCTGTAAATGTTGTTTGGTTGGAGAACTGCATTGCAAAACTCAGATATGTGCAAATTTCAAAGGGTGGCTGTGTTTTGGTTCTCATATTGTTTCAGAAAGTGCACATTTGATAGCTTTGGCTTGAAGTGCGAACAGTGTAGAATTTCTCACCCCTTCCTGCTCGCCACTGAGCTTCTTCCTCAGAGCCCTTGATAGTCCCAATTTAATCTATACTTTCCCCTCCTGAACTCCCTGTTACAGGCTGTGGTCAAAGTTTGAAGTCTTCTCTGCTCCTGTCTTGAGCGTCCCCCATACTATTCCCTTGCACAGCTTTGCTTCAGTTTTTATCTCTCTCATTCAGTCACATTAGCACGTAATGCTCTAAGCTAATGCCTGTCCTATCACTCTTGCCACCTTCTTTTTATGCTAGGGTGGTGAGTCACAGGATAACCCCTTATAACAGCCTTTGCTACAGCATTCCTCCTCCGGCCTGCTCATCTCTGTGCAGCTCAACAAGAGGTTCCTAAGAAAAACATATTTGCATTTCCCCACAATGTGTACAAATCTAATAGTGATTGAATCTAAATCCAGATTCAAGATAACTCAGCCCTGCTTGTACAGCAATTGATAAACATGAGGTGTTAAATTACATTTATTAGATAGGCATTATAAAAAACTATATGCTAGGCAGAGTTGCTAGACAGCACCAGTTAGCCTCCTTTTGGGGCCCCAGAGCTATCACCTTAGCTCCAAAGTTTCCATTTTGTGTGGAAAGGCTAGCTGGCAAGGGTTAACAAACTAGGACAGGATACCTTTTGTACGTCTTGTCAATACCCTGTAATGAAATGGGCAGAAAGCATCGCAGCCCTCTATATGATGGCCAGGGAGGTCTTGGATGCACTAAAGCAGGGGTGGGGAACCTGTTGCCCTCCATAGTCAGGGAGACACAGACTGTGAGACTGATAAATCAGTTGGCAAGGAACTATGGAGGAAGTGGGTGGAACCAGCTGTAGTTGATGATTGCCATCCAGCCAGAGCTTCAAAACCAGCACTGCTGAGGTGTGTCTTCCCCAGGGAGGTGCAGACTGTAAGAGTGCTACACTGGGTGATAAGGAGCAGGGAACGGGGGAAGAGAGATAAAGAACATATTTCCTCCCCATTCCCCGACAGCCCTACCAGTCCTGGGTGTCATCTTGTTGAAGCAGAACTGTGAAAGGAGTGAGTGGAACTAGCTGTAGCTGATGACTGCCCTCCAGACAGAGAGCTGAGGTGCAGCGGATGGCACTTCAGGAGTTGCAACAAGGGCAAAGGCTCACCCCCTTTAAATCAGGTTTATTAGTTTTTATGGAGGGCCTCTTACATGGGTTGAAATGTCTGAGGGTGCTCCTTGGTTACAAGGAGTATCAAGGGTGTGTGTGTACACAGAATCATAGAATAGTAGAGTTGGAAGGGGACAATAAGGCCATTGAGTCCAACCCCCTGCTTAATGCAGGAATCCAAATTACAGCATACCCAACACGTGGCTGTCTAGCTGCCTCTTGAATGCCTCCCATGTTGGAGAGCCCACCACCTCCCTAAGTAATTAGTTCCATTGTCGTACTGCTCTAACAGTTAGGAAGTTTTTCCTAATGTTCAGTCGAAATCTGGCTTCTGTAACTTGAGCCCATTATTCCATGTCCTGCACTGGGATGATCAAGAAGAGATCTTGACCCTCCTCTGTGTGGCAACCTTTCAAATACTTGAAGGGTGAAGAGTATCATATCTCCTCTCATTCTTCTCTTCTCCAAGGATAAACATGCCCAGTTCTTTCTGTCACTCCTCATAGGGCTTTGTTAACAGGCCCCTGGTCATCCTCATTGCCCTCCTCTGAACCTGTTCCAGTTTGTCATGCACCCTGCTCATCCTGGGGTGAGACTCTTGAATGAGAGCTGGATTGGTGTCCAGGACACTAGGACATCTGTGCAATTGATAGGTGGAAATTTGTTTTGATATTTTATTTGGTTCTGTCTGTAGATGGCTTGATTGTCTCCTGATGTTTTTGCAGGACATTTTAGTAGAATGGATGGAATGATTGTTGATTGTGTTTTAGTGACTGAATGGGAGATGTTGAAGTGATTGGATGGATACTGTGTTTGTGTGTATTGGTAGACGTGCATGAGGTAAGGGAGTAGAATGGGATTAGTGATATTGGATGAGTAGTGGGCATTGTATGATTTGTGTAGATGTGAAACAAAATTTGGATGTGATGTGTGTTTATTAGTGAGATGAGTGAGGGCGGGTGAAGAGGGAAGGGATCCCTGACTCTTAAGCTATTTTCAAAATGTGCTGTTTTTGCTTCGGGGGCCGGAGTTATTGTTTTATATTATTTCAGTTTGCATATTATTGTATATTACATCACAATTTGATATTTTTGTAAACCTCTTAGAGAATGTTTTAGTATTAGTAGTATATAAATATAAGAAAGCAGGAAAGAGAAAAAGAAAGAAAATTGGTTGTTGGACTACAACTCCCATCATCCCTGATCATTGACCTGAATTCCATTGAAATCAAATGATAATACAATAAAATACAATGTAACAAATAAAAGAAGCAATTAAAATACAACTAGAAATCAATATGAATATTTAATGCGATCGATGTACTGTCTCCCATTTTCAATCGCACATCCACAGACATTGTCATGGACCACCTGAATGAAGCTTGTGAACCACTGGTGATCCATGGACCAGTTTGGGAAGCCCTGGTTTAAGGCAGCCTGATTAACACTTTCATTGTGCAGTTGCTAGGTATGGTTTAGGTACATACCATACATTCAAAGCACATTATTCTGTCACAAGAATCCTGGGAGCCATAGTTTGCTTGGTGTGCTGGCAACTGTGGCTCTCTAACAGCTAGTTCCCAGGATTCTTTGGGAGAAATAATGTGCTTTAAATGGATGGCAGGTACACAATCTAGCTGAATCAGCAGTGGAAAATAGCAACCATTTTATAAAGACAGAGATAGTAGCTCCAAACCTCCTCTTCATTTATGGGTTTGTGGCTACCATTGCTTAGGAAAGCTACAACTGGAAATGCACTTCTTGCCAGATAGTAATTTGAAATAATTAACAAAAATTCAACTTTTATTCTCAATGAATACTTTCAGAATGTAAGTACTTGCCTTAGGACCTCTCCTACAGAGCATAAGAGCAAGATATTGACACATCCCTGAAATCACAAAAAATATGCACTTTAAAACACATTGAAAACAAAATTGCAGGAAAGTTGCACACAATTGTGTGTCTTTCAGCATTTTGAAGGCAAAATCTTGAGATGCATTTTGTAGTAGGGTTGTCTTGCTGCTGTACTGATTTCCTGCCTCTCATGCAGCCTCTGTGCATTTAAGGGTTGCAACAACTCTATTTGGCAAAAAAATAAGTATCATGGTCCTATACTCTTTCTCTTCTTCCTTTCCCCAAACTGATGACTGCACATTATACACACAACCTCTTAGTTCACAACACTGAGACCTTGGATATATCCAGATAACAGCTTATCATCAAGGACAGATGGCAAATTGTCTGGAGCTAAGAGTTACACTGCACAGTCCAAGACATACCACAGCATCTTTGGCAACATTAAAGATTCTGGGGCACAACTCTTGGATCACATTCACAATTCTGCACCAGTATCTTCTCTGGCACTGCACAGGCTAGGTGAACTCTTGGATAATGACTGCTTTGCTGGCACTCCAAAAACCTTTCCCACTTGGACTATGAAGCTCTATCAGCCCTGTGGTTTTTTAAAAAAGCATTTATATCTAATATTTAGAAAATCTCTAAGTGGTGTATGCTCCCAACTGGGAGGCACACAGTCACATAACAAGGAGTATTCCTGGGGGGAAAATGTGTCTTTTAATCCAGCAGTCTCTCATGTTCATCATATAAAGCCAACAATGTGGACTGCACAGACTGCTGTGCTGGATCATGTCAGCCCTAGGACTTGTGAGACACCACCATGGGCTGAAACAATGCATGCATCTGAACTGCAAGGACCAGAAACACTGAAGTAATGCAGCTGTCACAGCAGTGTGACATCATAATTCTGACAAACTTCAATGATGTGAACATCTATTTGTATGAAGAGTGGTTGTTATTTTTTACTTATTTAAACAAGAAGACCTTTCGGTTCACTTTTGAAAATATTGCTAGCCTAAAACTAAAAAAAAGCCTTCACTTTACAGGTCCTGTCCACTTAGCATCTATTTATTTATTCATATAGATTAGGCACTTTACACTGAGTGGCGGTGGTGGGGAACACACATATATGAACAGATCTGGATACAGAGATATGAAGCCCTTTTGCAGTTACATTTTATAATAATGCATATATTTTACTAGCTGGACACTGGCATGATTGCAAGGGAGACCTCCCCTTAAAAAATTATGTGCGAGAAGGATTTCCATTAGACTAACCTTGCTTATCTGAAAGATTTATTATGCCACAAGACATGCCCACAAATAAGTTTTTGATAAACTAGACTGTCCAGTTTCTCATGCTAGCAAGTGGATAAGAATCTGAGCGAGAGTGACTGGGCAGCCCTGCTTTTCCACAGCCTTTAGCATTCTCTTATCTCTGTTGTAGCTTCTCTACATATCCAGTCCATAATCCAAGGAATTAAACAGCAGATGTTTCAAGCTGGCTCTCCACTGAGTTTTAAGGCCTACACTTTATCTAGCAAGCATTTAAAAAATACATACCTGGTCATCCCCATAAAGAATCATACATTCATCATGATCTGTGTAGCTGAATTGGAGTGGGGGAGAGAGAAGAGGAAGAAAAATTAAATATTCCTTAAAAGGTTTTGATCCAAAATAATACTTTGGATTGTACAAGAACTTCCAGGAAAGACGTGTCTAAGCAAGATGCTGTTTATGGTTTTAACACAGGCTACTGATTCTGCTAGCCCAACATATTTATTTATTTGATTTATATTTATTTTATTTTTATTTTATTCAATTTTTATATACCCCCCTTTCTCCCAGTAGGAGTCCATAAAATGTACTTTAACATGATTATTGACTCCTACAGTTCTCTGAAGCCTCAACATGTAAGAAAAGTGATGGCTTTAGGGCATCAGCACCCAACTCCTTTGGTAACCTGCTAGGGCTATAATGCCCTGGCAGAGACCATCAGCACTGACACCTGTCGTGTCCCACCATACTGGGTGGCTGCATCTTGGAAGCTGCCATTCTAAATTTCGCACAATGCAATGGAGTTCCCAGTGTTGTGTCACTCCAGGGCATTGTGGGAAATTTATACTGATGGCTAAGCTATTGACATCAGGGAGGCACCTTCCCTGAATTCCTTTTGGGGCCTGCTTAAAACTTTTCTGTTTAAGCAAGCCTTTCCAGACACATAGATGATTAGCTGTTTTAATTTTTTCAGTTAGTAGCTGTTTAATTGGTTTTAAATATGTTTTTAATTACTTTAAAAAACTTTTTATTGATAATTTTCATGTAAACGGCTTAGAGGTATTTACATTTAAGCTGCATATGAATTTTGTTAAATAAATAGATAAAAATAAATAGCTCCCCATCCTCCTGGCAATACCACAAGGTAAGCCTGTGGCTAAGAGAAGTGCCTCTGACGTAGGCATCAGGTGGCACTTTCATGATGGCTCTATCAGCATTGGTACTGATCCTGCTTTACTGTATATGGTGAAGTGAATGCATACTGCCTTTTTTAATTTACTTCAGTGGAAATGCTGCAAAGCAAATCTGGATTGCATCTCAAAATCTTCATGTCATAGTTCAATCAACTTTCTAAAGACTGCTTCCAGGATGTGGTGAGACACAATCTGAATATGTCAAGAGCATTCACACCATTAGTGGAACATGACAAAACATACAAACTGAGGTTGACTTACTCAAACTATTTTTTTGTAAATCAGGATTCACTTGTAAATCCTGGTCCAGACTATAAATTACTACAGTTCCATCATTGCTCAGCTCAGCTATAATAACAGGGACTCAAAGGTCCTGCTTATTTATATTTATTAACTATTAAAATAATTCTTGGGCTGTTGCACCGATGATGGACAGATTGGTTTTCTGTGGACCCAAACCAGTGTATTCAATTTACAAGAGAAAGGATTACAACTAAACTTTAGGAAGAACTTAATGATGGCACAAGTTGTTTGACTGTGGAACAGACTGCCTCAGATGGTGGTAGCCTCTCCTTCGCAGAGGCAGGATGACCACCTATCAGGAATCCTGTAGCAGTGGATTTCCTGCATTGCCAGAGGGTTAGACTAGAAAGGGATGGAAAGATCTGTCAGTGTTGGTTCTCTCAGATTCTCATTTTCCAACCTTAAATTCAATTCTCTACATTTCTTGAGCAATTTCCAGATTCCCCCCCCCAAAAAAAATCCTCATGAAAGTTCTCCAGCATTTTAGTGCTAATTTCTCCTTACAAACACATTTGTAGGCAATTTTGACTGATGTACACATTTGTACAAGCAATTTCTCACCTAATGCATTCTCATCTAATGCATTTTTGTATGTTCTTTTCACTCGTATATTCATTTTTCTGCACACTTGCCCCAAATTTATGTATTTGTGCAAACTTTGTTTAGTTGGTGAACTGGATTGCAAAATTCAAATAATTGAAAATTGCAAAAGATAGCTGTGTTTTGGTTCCCATATTGTTTCAGAAAGTGTGAATTTCATATATTCTGCTTGAAATTATATATGATATATGAAATGATTTGATATATTCTGCTTGAAATAATAAATAAATAAAAATGTGAACTGAATCGCCCATCCCTAAGGCCAGATGATCACTGACGTCTCTTCAAACGCTATGATTCTATTATTCTAATTGCACCCTGACTAACATCACGAAAAACATTTAAAATGAAGCTAAAAATACCACCCCCGAAAAATCTTGCTAAAAGACAAAGCAGCACATCTATCAATAACTTCTTCATCGTCAGCGATGCTAAATAATAGCTAATCTCTGTCCAGTGCATAAGCCCTCCAAAATAGCCTGGATTGTAGTCAATGAAAGGAGAGCAATGACAGGACCAGATAGGCTTCCATCAGTAATTAGGTCTCCACCACCAAAAAGACCCAGTCTTGTTACCACATGTCATACTTTAGATACTGGGGAGACGCTGAGTAGGGCTTCGCTGTTCAGATAAGAACATATGGGAGGTGATCCTTAAAATAGATGATCTGGGATAGGCTAAAGGTCAAAACCAGCATTGCCCTACAACAGCAGTGGGAAACCTTTCTCAGACCGAAGGCCGCATTCCCATCTGGACAGCTTTCTGAGGGCCACATACCATTGGTGGGCAGGGCCAGAAGCAAAAATAGGCAGAGCAATGGATGTAAATTTTCCCTTTGCATAGTAGGTTACTTTCTATATACCTCTCTCTGTCCTCCATCCAGGCAACCATGAGGCATTATCAGAGTTCAACGACACACTCAAACAGGGTAGGAAGTAGGGCAGGTGAGGGGTGTGGCCTGGGGAGAGTCCCAAGGGGCAGTTAGAGAGGCCTGGGCCCCTAGGCTTGAGGCTCCCCACTCTTCCCCTAGATGAAAACTGGTAAACAGTGGGAGAAAGTATCAGAGTAATATGCCTCCAAGCACCTGAAATAATGTTGCTCTGGGGAACTGTGGGAAATTAAAATGGCAACTTATTATACGCTGACATTCAGCCCAGGGAGACCCAGAGCAGGCATCAGTGCCAGGGGTCTTGGGGCCTCAGCAGCTACCTGAGGGTGCTGGGTCCACATACTAGACCTTGTTGGGAGTCTGAGCTTGAAGAATGGGATATAAGTGTAATAACAGATATACCTGCGCATATGCAAGTATGCAATAATGATGAGCAAATAATTGAGATAGGATCTGAATTTGGAGTGCCTTACCAGTAATCCACATTCAGAGGTATAGCCTCTAAACCACTAATTTGAAGGTAGGGTTCAAAGTTGGAGCTTTCATAGAGCTGAAGTTCACGATCTCTGTCACAAAGTTAAAATATATATTTCATCATCGTGGACTGTACATGCAAGCTGAAGTTTTCTACAATAAGGAAGCAAATAACATTTTGAAGGGGGCATTTTCATTGGGAAAATGGTGTTGGGGAAAGGATTCAAAACCCTCTTCCAGGTTGTGATCCTAACTGAGGGACCATCACAGCTTCTATTTACTAAAATTTAAAGGGACAAGAGATCCAATCATTGAGCTCCATCATTTCATCAAGCTAGCCTCTGTATCAGTGTCTTAGCTGCTACGCCAGCTCTTTAATACCAGCCAAATCCCCAAACTATTTTGTTCACATAGCTTTTCCCAGTAAACCACAACCACAAACTTTGGATTAAGGAAATATTGATTAAAAGGTTTTTATCTGAGCATTTGTATGTAGGATACTCACCCAGTTCCCAATATTAACTTATTGTATGGTGTCATGACAGTGAAATCCATCAACCACTTAGATTTTTTGTGGGTTTTCTCCTTTAAAAAGAAAAGTAACTAGTTAAGCAAGGACTATCATTCCAAGCTGATGGTCACCAAAGATGATTTTGGATGACTTTAAAAGGGGATGGCTTTGAAAGCCATCCTTTGCCATGTCTTCAGCCGCACCTACTGAAACTCATTCAACTGGACAAGACAGCTCTGGATACCTCCCCAGATTCATCTGCAGAATGGCTTTGCAAGAGGATTAGACAAGTTCAGGGAGGATCAGGCTATTAGTGGCTACTAGCCATGATGGCTGTGCTCTGCCTCCATAGTCAGAGGCAGTATCTTCTGAAAACCAGTTGCCAGAAACTGCAGGTGAGGAGAGTGCTCTTGCACTCAGGTCCTGCTTGTGGGCTTCCCATGGATATCTGGTTGGCCACTGTGAGGATGGTGGGCAACTTGCCTGATCCAGCCAGATCTTCTTATGTTCTTAAAGATGACAGCATCAAGGCACAGGAGCCTGCCATTTTGCTAAAGCTAAGCAGGTCTGGGTCTGGTCAGTGCCTGGATGAGAGACTGCATGAGAATCACATGTACAGCCACTTGGGTTCCATGATGAAAGACAGGTAGGATATAAAAATACATACATACATAATTCTAGAGTCACAAATACTACAAATAAGGCTCTCATATTTCAGTCAGAAGAAAAATGGACTAAAAGTAATTGGGGTACACTCCTGGGTACAGAAGCAATCAAAAGACAGGAAAACTGATAGAGCTGAATGAAGAGGGAACTTTTTTATCAGGAAGAAGGGACTCTCATGAATGCAGTAATACGGGAGAAGAGGATTTATTGGGGGGGGGGAGTTCTAACATATTGTTGCGTGCCTCCCCAATCACCGAGTGGTGAGATTTCTGGGATACCTGTGCTCATCCAGGGTTTGGTTTCCTTTGGGAAGAAGGTCAGAAGAGACTGCGGTGTCTTTATGAAATATGGTCTATTTATTTACACACATTCCAACCTGAGCTTAGGATGGAGGGGGTTCAAGGCATCAGCAGTCCAATATCCAGCTTTTCCATCTGTATTACAGGAGGCACCCCAAATGCCATAGTGCAGACAGCCAGTCTCTCTGCCTGCCTCCAGTTACCAGCCTTTCTCTAGAACACACTCTATACACACTCCAAGCACAAACTTCTGCTGACTGCCAGGAGGGGGGGGAGGCTCTCCTGAAGAGTTTCAATGACAAAAGGGTCTTCCTGGCCCATTCATCAGTTGCTGGGCAACTGATAGACCCATTATCCTCCTGGCCACTCTATTAGCTTAACAAAGGAGAGACTCATCTGACCAGCCAAGCGAGATCCTCATTCCAAGGCACAGGATTCCAAATCAGAGGCTGGAAAGGGGACCCACAGGGATCATCCCTTCCAACTCCCATGCTCATAACAATATATTTGTAAATCTTAAATCTTATAAAGCAAATTAGCAAGGGATGGGTAAAGGCAGCCTTCCTCAACCTGGTGCCCTCCAGATTTTATTTATAAATAGAAGTATTCCATCATTTGTATACTGCAATATCAGGGAAATGTACAGCAATAAAACGAAGCATCATTCAAAACAGTACAAAACAATCATTAAAATGACCGGCCAGTCAAAAAAGTTTCAAACAGCTGTGCAGGCTTGCTGACACATTTTGGCCTACAACTCACATCAACTCCAGCCACCGTGACCATGCAGGCTGGGGTTGTTAAGAGTTGTAATCCAAAACATCTGAAGAGCACCAGGTTGGGGAATGCTGGGTTCCCAGGGAAATGCTGGTGTGTGGGGGGGGAGGTGTCAGTGGTGTCAGTGATTGAGGAGTTGAAGTGAAGCAGGAGGAACTTTCAAAATGTAACCTTGCTTGAACCTAAGGGATAGGGTGCAATATAAACAGAAATAAATAGATAGATAATCCTGAAACCTATGAAATGAGAAAATGTGACATACAAACACCATCTTGCTTCGTTTTAGCTTGAGCTGTGGTGACCAGAATGAAATATGTCCATCTTCTCGAGCTGTTATTAATGTACTATCCGACAGTGAGCACATGCGCAGCATAGGCTCTCCATATGGGATCTCCAGTATGGTAGCAGGTAGCGAAAAAGTGACCTCTTTCAAGCGGGCAGATGACCCATCCTGTTCTGCATATTCCAGCTGCATGTATGTGCAGAAGTCATGCTGGAATAGGAAAAAGATCTAGTTATTAAGTTGGTACACATGCAGCCCAATCCCATGCATGTTTACTCAAAAGTGAGTCTTACAGTGTTCAATAGAGCTTGCTCTCAAGAAACTGTGCTCAGTGATGTCGCCATCATAAATACATCACTGCCAAAATAGAGCCAACTAATATTGGTATATCATGCACGGGGGGGGGGCATAAACTATATGAGAAAACAAAACCCTTGTCTTGTTACTCAGAACTTCAGTGTCCAAAGCTTAAGGCTGAAAGTATACAATAATGCAATCCTATACACAGATAGAGACAGAGGAGAAATTTGGTTAGTTTGCATTTTGTGAACCTACCTAATTTGCATTTGCCAAAACAATATGCAAATAAAAATGCATCTATCTTTTGAAATTCTTTTTCAAATTTGCAACGTAGTTCTCCAACCAAATAATGTGTACAAAATTATGTATATGAGATTAAAGTGTGAATAAAAATGCATATATTAGTGGAGGGGTATACAAAATGCATTAGACCAAAGTGTATAATGTGTATATTTACACATACAAAAATGTGAATATTAGGAGAAATTGTACTAAAATGCTAATGAATTTTCATGAGGATTTTAAAAAAATTCACAAACTGATGCAAAAATGTGAAAAACTGACGTTAAGACTGGAAAAATGAGAGCTAAATTGACATCCCTCTCCATGTTAATTCAGAAGTAAGCCCTTTGAGTTCAATGAGCCTTTTCCCAGTTAAGTGCATATAGGATTGTAGCTTTCTCCGATTCTTTTCTTCTATGGATTTTCTATTATCAAGTAAAGAGGTAAAATGTACACTCTTCCAAATATTTTCCTCTCAAAGAAGAATGTGTTATTTTAAGTACCGTATATTCCGGCGTATAAGACGACTTTTTAACCCAGGAAAATCTTCTCAAAAGTCGGGGGTCATCTTATACGCCGGGTGTCGTCTTATAGGGCGGGTGCTGAAACTTCCGAGCCTTTTGTATAGTATGGACAGTCTTTGTCAAACAGTTTTGGTATAGTATCAACAGCTTCAAGCAGTTGCAGTATTCAAATAGTCGCAAGAGGCAGCAGCAGTAGCAGAGAGAAAGCTATGTAAATCACGCTGTGGGGCTGCCAGAAAGCCTTGGCTCTGCAAACTACAGCCCGTGTAATTGAGACCCCCCTTTTTGGCACTGTAACTGACTAGACAGAAAGAGACAAATAAAATGGCGGCCACAAAAAACGGCGGGAAAATTGGCCAATCAGAGAAGCTTGGGGTGATAAAGAAGCAATGGCGGTCATAGGAACGCACCAGCAAGCACAAAACAGTCTCAAACCAAAACTCTGGGGCCGCTGGGCTGCGAGAGCACGACTGGGCTCAGCAAACGAGGGAAAGAATGAGCCGCAGCTGCGGGCTCTAAAGGCAGTTGCGGTAGGCTTAAGATGCCACAGACGAGCCGGGGAAGGCGGAGCAACCACCCCAGATAGGGGCTCTGACACAGAGCCGCAGCTGCAGGCTCTGGAGCTGCCGTGAAAAAGGTAAAGTGGCAGCAATACTAAGAGCAGCAGCTGCAAGCTCTCAGTTAATTCTAGGTGGCTTGCTGAGGGGGGGAGAACCACAGCCGCGGTCTCCCGTAACGTCACTG
Organism: Rhineura floridana; assembly: GCF_030035675.1. NCBI lineage: Eukaryota > Metazoa > Chordata > Lepidosauria > Squamata > Rhineuridae > Rhineura > Rhineura floridana. The sequence continues at coordinate 151,881,390 of NC_084484.1, forward strand.
AGTTTCAGGAGGCAAAGGAAGCCGTATGCACAGGCTTCTTATGTAGGGGGGGAGAGCCGCAGCCGCGGTCTCCCGTAACGTTACTGAGCTTCAGGAGGCAAAAGGAAGCCGTATGTACAGGCTCCTTATGTAAGTAAGCCGAAGAAGTCAGGAAAAAATGCCGCAGAGCGGGCCAGGAACCCGCGATCGCAAGCTCCTGATTAGAGCTGCGTCAGCCGCCAGAGAAAAAAAGGAGCCGCAGCCGCAGCCTCCCTGAAAGCCGTAGGCAATTTACTGGGGGAAAAAACAAAAGGAGCCGCAGCTGCGGTCTCCCTGAGAGCCATTAGGGAATTTCCTTCCTTTCAGCTTTAGAGTGAATTAGGAAAAGTTTAATCCACTTGCACTGTTTTATGTTTACATGTTTGATGACAAACAGCCTTATGTTTATAAGTGACAGTTTTCCTGCTAAGTACCTGCATGTCATAAGCAGGGGTAGTCTTATACGGCGAGTATATCCCAAACGCTATATTTTAACTGGAAAAGTTGGGGGTCGTCTTATACGCCGGAATATACGGTAGGCAAATTCAAAAGAAAAGGTTAAACAGCCTCTCCATGTGCCAGTCCTCTGCTTAAATCCTTAGAGAAAAGTATCATAGCCCCTTATTGAGCTCATTGCATTACAGAGAAATACCGCACATTAATTGTTTCTCTTTCAGCCCCTAATCTTGGAGAACCTTGATTTGGCATCATCTTTCACCTATTCCAATTGACATTGTACTTGGTTTATCTTCAAGTGCGATTGGTGGGGACGCAAGATAGGGCCTTCTCAGTGGCTGCTCCTAGGTTCTGGAACTCCCTTCCTAGGGAGGCACGAATGGCCCCTTCCTTGCCATCCTTCCGTCAGCAAGTAAAAACTTTTTTATTCCGACAGGCTTTTGGGATAGAAAGTGTTTAGGATTAGGCTTTACAAGGCTTGTTTTATTGTTTTATATTATCTGTATTATTTTAAATTGTTTTTAGATTTTTAAGTGCCTTTTACGGTTTTAAGGTTGTGCATAGTTTAATTGTATTTTAATTGTATGTTTTTCTATGTTTTTAACTACATGTAGTTTTATTTGTAAGCCGCCCTGAGTTCCAGTTTGGAAAAAGGGCGGGGTAAAAATAAAGTTTCAATTCAGTTTCAATTCAACAGATCCTTCTTCATTTCTAACTCATTCACAGTCACAGCCTATTGTAAGCAGTTATATTTTGATTATATCACAGTGGGGTTTCCAGCTGATTCAAAAATGTACACTTACCCAATGAATTCTGCCAGTTGCAGAATAGTCTATTTTCATGAAAAGCTTTTCTATTTTTTCATCGCTCTGTAGAGGCAAGGGATGCGCATCATGGTCTTTAACACAAAAAGGTTCAAGATTACATGAGATAGGTTTTTTTCTAGGTTTAATCCATCAAACATAAACTAACCAAAATGGTGGCAGCGACAAAGATTACGCTCCAATAGGGTTGTACATGGAAGCTAGAGACTAACAGTGCAACCCTATATCTACTCACATGTACGCCCCTTTGAGTTACTCCAGTGGTGGTTAGTGCCCATTGGAACTGGTGGAGCAGAAGGCAGGGAGCCCAACAGCAGGTGGAACCAGAGCCAATGATAGGTGGAGCCAACTAATTTTAGTTTTGCTCCCATATTCTTCCCTGCTGAGTTCTACAAGGGGCAACAATGAGACTGAGAAGGAGGAAGCTGGCAGGCAAAGCCACCCCCTGGTCTAGCTGTAAGTAAGAATGAGGAAGGTGAGGGCTTGCTGAGGTTGGTGGGCCAGCAACCCCATGCGCCCATATGGACCAGCCTCTGTTAAGTTACTCCCAGCCCAGGTAAGTGTGTATAGCACTGCAGCCTAAATGCAGGGCAGGAAGTACTTCCACCATCCCGTTCCTTCCATCTGTAACCTTGCTATTTAACTATTCCTGTACAATTCTCAAATTGTGGTTTGCTTACTGCATTTTGTGACCCCATACATTTCTTTAATGTCCGCTTGAAGTTTTCCACATCCAAAGATCTCTGTCCATTAATTTCTAAGTCCTGGAAGAAGATAAAACAACAGGAATATTATATATTATAAAGCAGCAGACTTGCCAAAACAGCAGCACAATTTTTCAAAGCATGGTTTCATTCTGGTGCCATTTCTTTCTCTCTGGATACATCAAACATGTTAGCAAAGCTAAATGCAAAAATAAAGCTCAAAGACATTTTATATCTTACAAAAAACTGGGGGGATTGCCCCAATATATTGGGCCAGGAGTTCAAAGGGGTCCTGAGTTGCTTTGAATATCACAAGGTAGATCTGTTTCACTCCTAGGGTTGCCAGCTTTTGATCCTGATCTGTAGTTGTCCCTTTAACAGCACTTTGGCTCCATGTCATCATGAGAAGTGTCACCTGTTGATTTCTATTTCTTAATATAAGGCACAATATCAGGCCAAGCCACTTTCCTGGTCAGTTGACAACCCTATTTTCTCCCCACAAAACACTCATAATGCTTCTCAGTCAGAAATGGCTAGTAGCCAACTTTGCTGAAAGATATCCCTCTACCCCACATCAAAGCCAATTGTTAACACCCAAGGAACACTAGAAGTCCATAAAACTAAAACTCCCAAGTGATCCACCATGCTTGATGCTCTGGAAATGTGTCTGACCTTGAGGATGTGATTGTGCCTTTACATACATATATACATATATACATACAAACATACATACATATATACATTTGATTTATATCCCACCCTTCCTTCCAACAGGAGCCCAGATGTACAGAGCCAGCCTCCCTCCTTAAACCTTACATAAGGTCCTGCTTGAAAGCTCCCCATAGGTATCTGGCTGGCCACTGTGAGAATAGGATACTGGACTAGATGGGCCTTTGGCCTGATCCAGCAGGGCTCTTCTTACGTTGTTTTGTTGCTCAGCAGCTGGATAAGGACAAAGAAGGAGTACGACGCATGGGAAAGAGGGAATAAACAAGATACGGATGCAGGTAAGGGCTGTACTGGACCTGAATTTAAATGATTGGGTGCACAAAATCCTGTTCAGAATCTCTTTCCAGCTTAAGCATTTCAGGAAAAAATTTTAACCCTATCTTACATTACATTCGCAGCTATTATATTGCTCTCTTGCCGACACAAAGCTCTGAACAAAATCATGAATATAACAGGAGATACTTCTCTCAATGTTTCTTACCCCAAACTTTCTGAGGCATAAATACAAATGAAAAAAATGTAATGTTTCCAGTCAATATGTGCCCTTGGGCTACATTTCCTTTATCAGTGAAATAATATACATGGATATAGATGATTTAATTGGGATGGTCATACCTGAAAGGCTGCATGTAGCTTTTGAAGCTGTTCAAGAGTTACTTGCTGCTCAATCTTGCCAAGACAAAAAGCAAAATGGAATAGTTAAAATATTATATGCATAGGCCCTTTTTAGGACTCTGAGGTGGCCAAGGATTTAATGTTACTTGAGGACACCTTTCCATTCACTGCAGCCTGTGCCCCAGCTACCTGACTCCTCTGTCTCTCTCTTCCTCCCAGTGAGCAATAGCGACCCCCCTCGTGCAGCAGCCCCTTCCCCCACCTGGTGAGCCACTTCTGAACAGTCCTCCAAACCTATCAGTCCTTGCCTTTCATTATCTGCCGCCTGAGGTGGCTGCTTCACTCTGCCTGATGGTAGGACTGGCCCTGGAGCATATGTTATCAGAATGCTGCAGAAATGGCCTTCCTACACCAAGCAATTTCTCTCTTGTAACATTTACAAGTATTTGGGACAACAATGTATGAACCTCCCCAACTTTGTTTCATGTTTCCATTGGTTGTTTGCGTATGTGTCTGCAAGGCTGTTTTCAGTGGCATCCCCATGTTGATTGTAACTTGTGCTACAGTTCTAACCAGACAGAGGGAGCTGCCCTCTGACATCATGTAAAATAAAGGTGAGCCTATTTTCATCTGATAAATTTGGAAGGAAAGCAACTGCCATGCATACCCTCACAGCATTTAATATTTTTAAAAGCTCTTCAGAGCCCAGCAAGAGAATTCACTGTACCTTTCCTTTCCATTGACTTCTGGAAGAGTCAAGGCGGTGATGAACACTCTCACTCTCCAAAATGTTTTCCATGAGTCCAATGGAGTGGCTCCTCTGCTGCCCTTTCAGCAGTTCCTTCATCAGCCATTCTGGGAGCTGCTGTATCTCCTCCTGAGCTACTGAGAAACTGCCAATGGAAACTGGAGATACAGCTTGCAACCTACACCCTCCTAATGAAGTCTGAGCACGTTGAAACAAAGGGTCTGTTGCAGCTGTCGACTCTCTCAGGTCATTCAGAATGCTGTCAGAGCACAAACACCAGGAAGTAGGCATGGGCACTGCTATTATTATTAATTACCTAACAATTAATTATTAACTATCATTAATTATTAGTTGCTGGTGGTAGTAGCGGTAACAGTAGAAGCAACAGTGGATCAGTTTCAGACTTCGGTAAGAGCTTCCTTTACAAGATGCAGTGATGTACCTCTTTCCATCCACAATCCTCACATTTTTCAGTTAACGTGTGATGAAAGGTATGGTTGGGGGGACCGAAATGGAGGCATAAAAAGGTGAAGTGACTTGCTCAAATTCTTAAGGGACCTGTGCTACAGCACCACAAAAAAAGAAAAAAAGAAAGAGAAGACAGATTGCATGTCTCCAATCTGACATTTTTTATGTTAAACTATACTTAGAGTGAGAGCCAGTGTGGTGTAGTGGTTAAGGTGTTGGACTACGACCTGGGAGGCCAGGGTTTGAATCCCCACATAGCTCATTTGGTGACCTTGGGCCAGTCACTACCTCTTAGCCTCAGAGGAAGGTAATGATAAACCACCTCCGAATACCGCTTACCATGAAAACCCTATTCATAGGGTCTCCATGAGTCTGAATCTACTTGAAGGCAGTACATTTACATTTTTTATACTTAGTGTAACATGGGCAAGTATGTCAATTCTGCTTTCTCTCAGTTTATCATTTTCCCAGTCTTAACTTCAGTTCTCCACATTTACATATCAGTCTGCAAATTAATTTTTTTAAGTCCTCATGTAAATTCGCCAGCATTTTAGTGCAAATTTCTCCTAATATATGCATTTTTGTATGCATTTTTGTCCTAATATACACTTTTGCAAAGCAATTTCCCCTAATATAATCCATGTTTGTATGCTATTTTCATTAATATATGCATTTATATACACACTTTATCTTAGTATATGCATTTGTGTACACATTGCTTTGCTGAAGAACTGAATTGCAAAATTCAGAGAGCTGCAAATTTTGAAGAATAGCTGTGTTTTGGTTCTTGTATTGTACAAATTATGTAAGTTTGCCTTTAAATATGAACTGAATCAGATTTGTCCCCCATTCCTAACTGAGGCTGTGATCTGAGTGGGGGTGGGGGTCATATAGATATTTCTACATATCCTCAGCCTCCATAACACGTGCTGAAGATGGTTAAATGTGCATATATTTAAATAAATGAGTAGATACACATTCATGGTTAGTCCCTTGCTTTTTCCCACCCCAAAGGTGTGACTATACAGTAAACAGTGAAGTAAGGCAAAATACTTTATCCAGAGCTCGGAAAAGTTACTTTTTTGAACTACAACTCCCATCAGCCCAATGCAGTGGCCATGCTGGCTGGGGCTGATGGGAGTTGTAGTTCAAAAAAAGTAACTTTCCAAGCTCTGACTTTATCTGACTTGCCTTTTTTGTGTTTCTGCATCTTGCGGTTAATAAAAGCCCAAAAGGAGGGGATGGGGAATTTCAAAAAGAAGCAACCATGCAAATCTGTCATTTATGGATTAAAGGAAGAAGACTTCTGCTTCTCCATATGGGAAACAAGGAGTCAGAATTGGTGCCTAGCAAGCATTTTGAAATTTTTTGTGGGAACACAAAGCAAGGTTCTGTTTTATCTCATTTCTCACAAGTTTCAACAAGATGTCCTACTGACATGAACAGAACTATTTATTATAGAATAACAGTATATATTAACCCTCTGTGATTCTGATGATATCTTACACTATTAAACAAGACAGTTTTCTGGCTGGAGGCCAGACCAAAAGTAATCACATTCTGCAAGTATGTGGCGAATGGTAGTTTTGGTCACCATTTTCATGTTATGTTTACGCTGAAATATCACTAGACTACAGTTATGCCTACTGAAGCGCACAAGATTCCTTGTTGTAGTCTTCTCCAAAACTTTACTATGGTGGAAAGAATAAAAAGTAAACCAGTTCATACATGGTTCATCTGCAGCCACAGCAACAACATGTAACAAACTTCACACTGACAGAAGGTCCAGTAGAGTGCACGCTGGACAGAGCACTAGTAAGAACAGGAAAATCACGTGGTATGGTCTGCATGCACACTGTATTGCAACCCTGTTGAAATTAAGCAGATCTGGGTCTGGTCAGTACCTGGATGAGATGCTGCCCAGGTATCCTATGTATACAGTAGGGCCCCACTTATACGTCGGGTTCCGCTCCAGACCCCTGCTGTAAAGCGGAAATCGCCGTAAAGCAGAACCCATAGACTACAATGGGGCCGTCACGCAAAAATGATGTGAAAACGTCGTAAAAGAGCAAAAATCGGCTTTAAAATAGAAAATGAAAGCCGCCACATTAGCAGAACGCCGGGAAGCGAAGCGCCGGGAAGTGGGGCCCTATTGTACTTTGTTGAGTTCCATGGAAAAAAGGTGGGAGATATATGAAACAAATAATGAAGATCTTGTGGCATGAGAACAGAGACTAATGGATCCGTGGTTTCCAAAGGGCTCTGGGGAGTTTTCTGGCTGATAGGGCTGGCGCTCCTGTCGAAACCCTGGTCGAGCTGTGGAATACAGAAATGACCCGGGCAGTTGACATGATTGCTCCTGAGCGCCCTCTCCTGTGTAGAGCTCATACGGCTCCATGGTATACCCCAGAGTTGAGAGCGATGAAACAATATCGGAGACGGCTTGAGTGCTGATGGAGACGAACTCCTAGTGGATGCAATTATACACTGGTAAGTGCCTATGGTAAGCTGTATTTAGGGGCAGTAAGGGCAGCAAAAAAACAATATTTTGCTGCCACTATCAAATCATCAATCTGCCGCCCAGCGGAGCTCTTCAGAATTGTCCGGGGGCTATTACACTCTGGCCCCAGGGACATGGTAGAACCATCTGAGGTCCGCTGTAATGAATTTGCTAGGCACTTCCAGGATAAAATCTCTAGCATCCGCCAGGACTTAGACTCCAGTGTTATAGCAAGTGAATCAAGCGAGGTATCCAGAGCACAGCGTTGTCCTGATTTCTTGGATGAGTTTCAGTTGGTGCAGCTTGAGGATGTTGACAAGGTGCTTGGACAGGTTCGTGCAACCACTTCTGTACTGGATCCTTGCCCTTCTTGGCTAATAAAAGCTAGCAGGGATGGAACAGCCTGCTGGGTCAGGGAGGTGATTAATGCCTCTCTGCAAGAGGGGGTGGTCCCTGGCTGCCTGAAAGAGGCGGTAGTGGGACCACTCCTGAAGAAACCCTCCCTGGACCCAGAAAATCTTAATAACTATAGGCCGGTAGCAAATGTTCCATGTTCACTAAATATTGCTTCCCTCCCTGTTCCACTGCTAGACACCTTACTGTCAGCTGAGCAGTGCCATTATATACAACTCTAACTCCCTGGGCTGGGAACCATAAGAGACAACTGATTTGAAAACTAGTTCTGTGGCAGACTTTTTATGTGGCAGCTCTCCCAGAGATGAAAACAGCAAATGCTAATTTATTTAGATTCACAAGGAGGCAGTATTGGACAAAGGTTAGGTGATATAAATATTCAGAGTGGTAGAGTTTTTAAGGGTGCTTCCAGTGCTACCCTAATCTTTACTGATCTATGGGTAAGCTACATAAAGAACTGCAATTGACTTTCCACCCTTCCTTTGGTTCAGTCTTACTTGTGTGTGAACATTCCATTATGTTCCATCCACACTGTTGGGTGTAGCATAGGTGTGTGGGTTAGAAAATAAGTATGCACCTCAGCATGACATTTTAGCAGCAGGCTTATTTTTTTTTAAAAAAAATTAATTTATGCTAAAAACACTTTTTCATGATAACACTTTTTTGCCATTTTTTTAAATTGTAGATGAAAAAGCATTTTAGTGAATTTTTTGTTTAAAAAGTGCTGTTAACAGTGCTGAATGGAAGGACAACAGCAAAGGTATGTGTCAGAGTGAAAGTGTGTGGCAATAGGTCTCAAACTCAATAAAAAATAACAATAGAAGAACATTAAAAAAGAGTAATTAAGAAACAATACAAATAGCAGAGGTGGAGAGAGATTCAAACCGCATCAAATGCCTGTAGCAAAAAAAAAAAAAACCTTATGAAAAGTTATCGTCATTCAGTTAAAAGCCACAGGGCAAGGGGCCCAACCAAAGCTCTCTAAAGAGGAAGTTCCACAGCCTAGACTCTGCAAAGGCCTAGTCTTGTGCTCCGGCCAGTTGAACCTCTTAGTAATGATAGGCTGGAAGGTAGGATGGGTTCAAAACTGAAGCCCAAAAGTTTAGATAAGCATCTGTGGGAGGTATTAAATCAAATGAGCTTTCTGGGCATGTTGTGGAATCTCCACCATTTTATTAGCAGGTTGCATTGTGAGAACTCTGTCCATAATGCTGGATGAACAACTGACTATTCTCTTAGGAATACTTCAAACCTCAGTATAACCCCAGGTAGAGAGGACAGGTGAACAGGATTTGAATCCCCCTTTGCCCAAGATGCTTTAGTTAGTTAGGGCCCCTGCTGTTTGCAGGTCGTTGGGCTAAATGACCTCCCAAGTCCCTGTAAATCTAATCATTGCAAGTCATTGCTGATATGACCATTATTATGTTGAAAAGTACAACAACAACAACAACAAATAATACATTATTTACTGCAGTTTTCCTAAGGCAAACGCTAAACCTTGTTATGTTTTTGTGGCTGTTGTTCAAAGAAACCAGTTCAGGGAACTCTCCCATGTCAGAGAGTCCGGAGGGTGGGGATGTGTGGCATGAAGCTAATTATAATCCGTTGCACGTTCCCAAGCAAAGCAGTCTGAGCAAACAAAACAAAAATAGTAAGAACATCCACTAGTGACACAGAACTCACTGAGGAGATAGAATGTGAAGGGATCCTGTCTCAGTGAAGGAACCAAGCTGCCAGGGATAGAAAATGACACTTCGTAAGAAGGAAAAAGTACAGCTTTGGTTTCCTGACAACAAGCACATACCTTCCAAACAATACTGATTAGCAGCCACTCTTGGCCTCAGTCTGCACCCAAACTCCTTTTAATTTATTTTTTTAAACCAGTAATATGTTTTTATTTACATGCATTGAGAGAAAAATCCGTTTCCCTTTTTTTGTCACCCCTTACCTGCTGATTGTGGACGTTTCTAACTTCCCTGAAGCAGAACTTGGTCGTACCTTTTTCCTCAGAGGCATTATGGTATCAAAATTAATGCCCAAACACCGGCTTTCCAAGTGACAACTACTCAATCTCACAATTCCACAGAGGCTTCCACTTCCCTCAGGCAACGGCTGGTGCCCCCTTTGTTCCTAAGAATGGAGCCTGCTAGGCAGATCTGGCTGTTTGGAGTTTGCAGCAGCTCAGGTTACTGCATTCTTTGCACCTCCTTCAAGTCCCAAAACATCACAAGAGGACTGGGAATACACATGACAGCACCCCCTGGGCAGGGGCGTTGCTAGGTGCTTCAAAGGCTTTAGGCACATGTCATGAATTTGCATAACATTTGCTAATTGATATGTATATATGCAAATTTAGGCCAGCTTTCAGAAGCGGGGGAGGGGAAATCCAGCTCTTGTTGTCAGGTCTTACCTTGACTGAATGGGTGCTAATAGGATTTTCTGGGCCTAGCCACACAGAATGTGGGTTGGGCTCTCTGCAAATTAAAAGGGTGGATGGCTGGGGTCTCACTGGCACTGTGTTTTACAGCATGCCCGGATGCCCTGTAGGCAAAGTTTTTTTAAAAAGTGTTCTTGAAAGGGGGGAAGGGCAGGAGATCTGCAACCAAGTGCAAAATCCCAGAGCTCAGGCCTCTGGACCACTCCCCACAACACCACTGCCCCAAAGATCTTCCCAATGATTATTTATTGAAATATTATATTCCACCTATTATGCAGGCATCAAAACCAAAAATATAATTCAAAAGATACAATTAAAATAACAAAATACAATAAATAACAATCAAGCTGTCAAAAAACCATTAATGTTCTACAGCAGTAGATATCAAGGACATTTCCACACCCACCTTTTATAGTGGTATAGTTGCTGGTTGGTTGGTTGGTTGGTTGGTTTGTATGCTTCCATGAGATGATGTCATTATTCAGCTGTTATTCTGGATTAATGTACTCATAAAACCGCTTTTTCTTCTACCACAAAAAATCTGACATTTGTGAAAGATCTGGAATGGATCCTCAGTATTTTCATTTGTGTGGAATGTGTTAGAGCAGTCTTCTTCAACCTTGGGTCCTCAGACGTTGGACTACAACTCCCATCAACCCCAGCCAGTTTAGCCAATGATCAAGGATTATGGGAGTTGTAGTCCAACAACATCAGGGGACCCAAGGTTGAAGAATAGTGTGTTAGAGCATCATCCTGCTTTCTCTGTAGAGCGGTAGGTGGACATGTTTTGGGATACTGATATTGGAAAGATTAGAAAGAACTAGATAAAATTGCTATAAATTGTTTGGGAGATTCAGAGTCTTAAACTGAGCTCGCTGAAGGTAACTCTGAAATTCTTTTATATTATTGGTTGCAGACAACAATTTGTTCTCTGTATACTTTTACAAATCTCTGTATGTTTCTATGATTTTAATGTATTTGTCATGGCCTTTGGCTAGTACAGTAAATTGAATTGATTGATTGATGGATTGATATTATGTCAGTTTTGCCCATGACAGCCGATCATCAGCTACAGATAAAATTTAATCACAATAACCAGGTCTGGACAGGGATGGAGGTTGTGGTTGTTGTTTAAAGTGGCTCCCGCTGTGAGTGATTTAGACTTTAATTTTTTCCCCCAGACGTTCTCTCTCCATTCCCCCTTTCTTGCCCGGGGCTTACTTTGAAAACGGGAGAGAGCAGCGGAAGCTGTTCTTCAGCCCAGAGGATATGAAATAAATGAAGAGAGGAGGAGGGAGTGGGCGTGGAGAGGGGAACGATTGACACATCCACCTAAGAGCATTGGAGCAAAACATCTGCAAGCCTTAGAGATACGAAGTGGAGAAGTGTTTTCCTTCCCTTTTCGGATTACCGTATATTCCGGCGTATAAGACGACTTTTTAACCCCGGAAAATCTTCTCCAAAGTCGGGGGTCGTCTTATACGCCGGGTGTAAGGAGAACCTGTGCTGCAGGGTCCCCTTGGATCCCTTACTCTGCCGCGGGATAGAAAGGGTCTGTTAATAAACTCATTAGGGAGTTCCAGTTTTGGGGTTGGGTAGAGAGAGGAGGGCCCATTGTTAGCGGGGGACGAGTTAAGCTGGGAAAATTCCCCCCTCGATGAACGGTGTGACATCACTCAAACAGCCTCTATTAGAATGTTGCACCCCTCACCTGGCATAACGGCGGCGGCGGTGGCCTTGCGCTGCCGTTGCTGCGCCCGCTTTTTGCGCTTGGCCTCCTGCTCGAGGCGGAGGAGGGAGGAGCAGGAATGGGCACTGCTGGGGCGTGACGGTGCCATGAGTAACTCCTCCTCCTCCTCCTCCATGGAGTCAGCAGCCTCCGCCCCTGGCCGCCGCCACCGCCGTGCGCATGCGTGTTCCTAGGCCCGGGGATGAGAGAAGGGGCGGAAGAAGCCCAGCCTCCGTACAACTGAGCATTGGCAGGGGCGCTCCCTGCCCTCTTCCTCCTCCGCCAAACGCCAGTCAGGCACGAGGCATCCAGGCACGTAGGAGAGGCAGGGCCTGATTGTTTTATCACCAAGGTAACTGTCATGGAGGGGTAGAGGTTAGAGGTGGGGCTTAGGAAGCATCCCCATCCACTTCTACTCGCTGTTGGTATAGGCTCCGCCTCGCCATGCTAAGGGAGTGAAGGGTTTGGTAAGACGTTTTCTGGTCTTTTTCGTGCGTGCGTGCGTGCGTGCGTCCGCCGCCCAGAGACTTTGCAAGTGTTTTCATGACTGCTCTTACAGAGTCCCGTGGAGCAGGCTGCTAGCACGGTTCCTAGGTTTCTGGCATCATCGAGTGTTCTTCTGAGCATATACAGAGTTGAACCCCCAATAGGCCCACAGTACCATTAAGTATGCACAGAGGGTTTCTAAGAAATCATCATTGCTGTGCTGCTTTTTATTTGTTTATTTTAAACACTTAATATTGGTGTGATGCTTTTTAAGATCATAGAATGGTGCACCATTAATTACACAGCACTGCTCTGTGGAATTAATGTGTCAGCATGTGCAGCGTTTCAGAAACCCCTACAGGCATAATGTATCTGAGCATAATGTATCTGCTGGCTCTTGTTCGGGTTGGACGGAGAGCTGACCAATTCAAGCAGGCTTTGTATACAACAACCAACCAGTGATTGGCTGGTTGTTGTATGCTGGCAAAAAAAGGGGGGGGAAACCCCAAAATGGCAGCACCAGTATCTGTACCTGTTCATACAGTATAGCACCAGTACATACAGTACAGTATACAAATGTCCAACAGTCAAAACCCCATCATGGCTCCACCAGCAAGAAGAAAGAAATATGAAGCCAGTTTCAAACTTAAAGTTGTAAACTTTGCCATGGAACATAATAACTGCGCTGCTGCAAGACAATATGGAGTAAAAGAAAAGATGGTTCGGGACTGGAAAGCAAATGAAAAAGCATTAAAGAGTATGCCAAGGGGTAAGTGTGCATTAAGAAGAGGCACCCCACATGGGCCAGAACTCGAAAAACATGTAGCAGACATGGTGAATGAGCATCGCCAAAACGGTTATGTAGTGACACGAAATAAAATACGTTTGTTTGCACTTCAGTGGGCCAAATCTAACCCAGATCACAGCAACAGATTTAAGGCCACTGTATCCTGGTGTACTAGATTCATGGGAAGGCATAATTTGGTACTGAGGCAAAAGACGAAAGTTGCCCAAAAATTACCTGCAGATCTTGATAGCAAAGTAAATAGTTTCCATCGATACGTAATACAACAGCGCACTAAACATGGCTATGCGTTAAGTAGTATTGGAAATATGGATGAAACTCCAATGAATTTTGATATGGTTGGAAATAAAACTGTCCATCAAAAAAGTGAAAAAACAATTTTAATTAAAACAACAGGACATGAGAAGTCCAGTTTTACAGTGGTACTAGGATGCACAGCTGATGGCGCCAAACTGAGACCAATGATTATTTTTAAAAGAAAAACAATGCCGAAACTCAAGTTCCTTGTTGGTTGTTTTGTACATGTGAATGAAAAAGGCTGGATGGATGAAGAAGGGGTAAAGCTATGGCTTGATAATGTATGGAGCAGGCGACCAGGTGGACTTATTCAAAAACGTAGTCTACTGGTGTGGGATATGTTCAGGGCTCATTTAACTCCCAGCACCAAGCAAAGGCTTGCAAGACTAAACACAGATGCGGCAGTTATTCCTGCAGGATTGACATCGTTGGTACAGCCACTGGATGTGTGCCTAAACAAGCCATTTAAAGATCACATTCGAGAACAATGGAATGAATGGATGATTAGCGGCGAAAAGTCATTCACAAAAGGAGGAAACATGCGTGCTCCACAGTAGGATGTTTTGTGCAAGTTTGTCATAAAAGCCTGGAATGATATTGATGCAGAAACAGTAATCAAGTCTTTCAAGAAGTGTGGCATATCAAATTCATTAGATGGTATGGAGGACGACTACTTGTGGGAAGATGAAGAGGAAGCCAAAGCTGAGACCACACCATCTGATACAGAATTCGATCCATACGATGACTGCCTTACAAATGTATCACAAGATGTCATTGATGTACTTATGATATCAGATGACAAACAGGAGGATTTTGAAGGCTTTTAAAGGGAAACTGTTTGGTTGTCAGCTTAGAAAACAAACAGCATGGCAGCTCCCATGGGTTTATTGTCTTATCCTTCCTTTCAGCTTTAGAGTGAACTAGGAAAAGTTTAATCCACTTGCACTGTTTTATGTTTACATGTTTGATGACAAACAGCCTTATGTTTGTAAGTGACAGTTTTCCTGCTAAGTACCTGCATGTCATAAGCATTTGAATTAAAATTACCATATTGAAATCAAATCTGATGTTTTTTTAATTTTTATTTGGTGTGCGTTGGAAGAGGGGTAGTCTTATACGGCGAGTATATCCCAAACTCTATATTTTAACTGGAAAAGTTGGGGGTTGTCTTATACGCCTAGTCATCTTATACGCCGGAATATACGGTATATCAGGATTGGGTTAATACGGATTTAAAGGGGAAAACTGCATGATAGCTTCTACTTGCCTGCAACGCCATGTGAACCATGCAAATAAAAGAGGATGCAAATAGCACCAGATACACAGTAAATCGCCGTGTGGATAAGCCCTCTGTCAGACTATCTAAAATAAATAAATAATGTATATATATTAAATAAGTGCTCCATTTAGCTCAGTACTGTCTACATACACTAGCAGCAGCTCTCCATGGTTTCAGGCAAGAGTCTTTCTCAGCCCTACTTGGAGATGCCAGGAATTGAACCCGGAACTTTCTGTATGCAAAGCAGATGCTTTGCCACTGAGCTATGGCCCTTCTTTTGTTCAATGGTATGGCAGTGTTTAGTGAGAGGGGTTCTCAAGCCAATCCCTAGGTCAGCTTCTTACCTTCTGCAATACCAGAGAGATGCTTCCGCCACGCATGCAGACGTATCGTTTACAGAGCTATAGCTGCAGTTTGTTCTGATGTTATTTGGAGTGAAATTATAGCAGACCGTCTGTACCACCAGTTGTTTCTTTTTATCGAGCTTTTTTCCTACTCACACTAATGATAGGCTGTCTTCATATTGGAAAAGTTCTGTGCCTGTAGTTGTACTCCTTCCATGCTTTCATTCTACCGGTCAGTAAATGTCAGAGTGTTGAGCATGCACACAGGTTACTGATAGCCCTTTTGCGTGGTTTTTGGTGATATAACATCTGGTATTCTGGATTCTAACCCTGTGGGAGATTAGGAGAATAGACAGCAGGAACTACTTGAGTTTACTGTGTAGGTCTGAGCTATCCACCAATTGACCCCAAAGCCTAATCCAACTCCACCACCAAGCCTTATAAAAGCAAACTCTGAGGTAAGGTAGAACCTTATGTCAGAGCATCTTGCTTGAATGTAAAAGGATCCGTCCAGGATAAGGGCCTGCTGTTCTGGAACTTGTCCTCATGCCTGCCTTGGACTACCCTATCTGTCTTTCTCCTTTCAAATTTTTGTGGGTGCTTTTGAAACATGATTGTTGTCCTGGACTGTGCTGCTTGCCTTCTGGTCCTATCCCACAGAGAGCCAACTTCACCTGGACGTAGATACTCAAGCCTGTCCCTGATAGGGCAGCAAGAATGTAGTGCTGAAAGAAATTTGGTCCCAAAATTATCCTGGAAAATATCTCCTATAACTTCTGATGTTTAATATTCTTCTCAGAAAGAGAGTTGACAGAATTGTCAGCAATTAACAGAAGCTGTAAAGAGATGGTGACAGACGCATCTCTGTGAGGAGGGAGTTCCGCATTCTTAGGGCTATAACCGAGAAGGCCCTCTCATGAGCTGCACCCCTGAACCTCTGAAAGTAGAGCCAGGAGGGCTCTCCAGTGATCTTAATCTCCAGGCTTGTCTATAGGGACTAATCCGAGCATCTTGACTTGGGTTCAGAAGCTAATAGGTAGCCAATACAGCTGCTTCAGAACAGCTGTTACATGTGTTCTTGCAGTTGTCCCTACCAATAACCTGGCTGCTGCATTCTGCACCAGTTGTAGCTTTTGAAGCATTTTCAAAGGCAGCCCCTTGTAGAGCACCTTGCAATAGACTAATCTGGAGGTTACCAGCGTACGGAGTACAGCGGCCAAGTCAACTCTGTTCAAAAGGGTGCATAGCTGATTAACCAACCAGGACTGGAAATAGATACTCCTAGCTACCTGAGCTTCCAGTGACAATGATGGAACCAGAAGTAGGGATAGGGGACAAATTTGATTCAGTTTGAATTTGAAGAAGTCTTTATAAAATTCGTAGTTTCTGAAACCAAAACGCAGCCATCCTTTGACATTCGCACTTATCCAAATTTTGCAATGCAATTCTCCAACCAAATAGAGTTTACAAAAATGCATGTACTGGGGGGAAATGTGCAAAAAATAACATACAAAAATGCATTATGTTAGGATAAATGGCTTGCAAAAATATGTACATTAGCCAAAACGACATACAAAAATTGGGAGAAATTTACACTAAATTGCTGGAAATTTTTCATGAGGATTTTTAAAAAACAGAAATGTGGAAAACTGAGTCTGAGATTGGAAAAGTGAGAAATGGGGAAAATCAAAACTGACAGATCTTTCCATCCCTCATCAGGAGTATTCCCGCACCCTACAAGCTATGCACCTTGTCCTTTCAGGAGAGTGCAACTCTGCCTCCCCACCTCTTGGACCCAAGAACTGGAAACATTAACACCTGTGTTTTGTTTGGATTCAGTTTCAATTTGTTGGCACACATCTAGTCCATCATTATCTCCAGGCACTGATCAAGCACCTCAGCTGCCTCTCCTGATTCAGTTGGTAGAGAGATTGAGCTGGATGTCATCCACATATTGTCATTCACTCCAAATCTCCTTATGACATGTCCCAACAGTTTCATATAGATGTTAAATAGCATGGGAGACAAGATGGATCCCAGCAGAATGCCACAGGGTAATTCCCATGGCTTCAAACAATAGCCCCATTGTTATTATTATCATAGAATCACAGAACAGTAAAACTGGAAGGGGCGTAAGGCCATCGAGTCCAAGCCCCTGCTCAATGCAGGAATCCAACTTAAAGTATATCCAACAGATGGCTGTGCAGTTGCCTCCAGTGTTGGAGAGCCCAACACCTACCTAGGTAATTGGTTCTATTGTCATACCACTCTAACAGTTAGGAAGTTTTTGCTGATGTTCAGCCGAAATCTGGCTTCCTCTAACTTGTGCCCATTATTCCATAACCTGCACTCTGGGATGATCAAGAAGAGATCCTGGCCCTCCTCTGTATGACAACCTTTCAAGTACTTTAAGAGTGCTGTCATATTTCCCTTCAGTCTTCTTTTCTCAAGGCTAAACATGCCCAGTTCTTTCACACTCCTAATAGGGCTTTGTTTCCAGTCCCCTGATCATCTTGTTGCCCTCATCTCAACCTCTTCCAGTTATATGCATCCTTCTTAAAGTGCAGCATCCAGAACGGGACGCAGTACTCAAGATGAGACATAACCAGTGCCAAATAGTACTTCCTGTGACTTGGAAACTATACTTCTGTTAATGCAGCCTAAAATAGTATTTGCCTTTTTTGCAGCCATATCACACTGTTGGCTCATATTCAGCTTGTGATCAACAACAATTCCAAGATCCTTCCTGCATGTAGCATTGCTGTGCATTTGGTTTCTTTTTCCTAGGTGTAGAACTTTGCACTTATCCCTCTTAAATTTCATTCTGTTGTTTTCACCTCCTTATTTAAGTATTAATAAAAATGTTGAAGAGCACTGGGCCCAGGACCAAGCACTGCGGTACCCTTCTTGTTATCTCCCCCCAGTTTGAAAAGGAACCATTGAGAAGCACTCTTTGAGTATGATTCTATAGCCAAATGAGGATCCACCTGGTAGTTGTTCCATCCAGCCCACATTTAGCTAGCTTGCTAATGTCATGTTCCCTCTTACTTGCCTTTTTTCTAAGCTCCCCCCCCCATATTGTACCTTTTCCTTCTAGGAGAGTTGCTGAAGCTCCCTGATAAGTTTGATTGCATTTACTAGAAAATGTAAATATCCACAATGGAAATATTTGGTAATTATTTATTGCATTTATATCTGACCTTTCTTCCATCAGGGACTTCCAGTTGGCATACATGGTATTCCTCTGTGGAATCCCATCCAGGTGCTGACCAGGTCCAAAGAAGCTTACCTTCAGCAAGGTGGCTGCTTCATGAGCCTTCAGCCCCTGGGGTGGGTTTATTTGGGTTCTGTTCCTAAACAGATCAGTTTACAAAGCAGCAAACATGATTTATGTACAACAAAATACAGACTCTTATCTAAGCAATGGGGGAAGGTGAAACTTCAGGGGAATAAAACACTGTTTTGTTGAGGAAGGGAACTCAGGTAATTAAAACTAGAGCTGCAATATTTAGTTAGATAAATTGATTAAAGTAAACCTCTGATATATTAAAAAGTGCCCTGTTTAATGATTTTTTCCTGTATTATTTCTAATATAAATATTTATAAATTCTGCACATGACAAACACCCTTAACAGGACAATCATCTCTCTTCTTTCTCACTGAGATGGTGATGCTTCTTCAACAACACACATATATATAATCTCAAAAAAAGGAAGTACCTTGAGCTCCTATTATTTTTTACACATGTGCAAATGTAATTGCTTAGTTAATTGGCTAAAAGCTGCAGTCCTATACCCACTTTTCTGGGAGTAAGTTCCACTGAACTCAATAGGACTTACTTCTGAGTAGACATATATAGGCTTGCTCTGTAAAACTAATATGCTTAATTGACTTATTTAATAGGGTCAAAGTTCCAGTTAAAATATCTGAAATCCAGATGATCCTGTAGGAAGGCAAAATTAAAGCTAGAATGAATATTCTCTTCTGTGTTTTTTTTAAAGAAGATTATCTTTTAATTTTTATTTAAATCAGTTCCTCAAAATTGCAATAGCATTATAACAAGGAATGAAAATAGGACAGGGAGATTGTATCTTCAGTAACACTTTAACTCGGTAAAAGGATTTGATTTGCAATACATAGAATATGCAGCATCTTGAAAGTTCATGAATCCATACTATATTTCCAGGGTCAGTGAGATGGGAGTACTATATATTCTTTTACAATTTCAAAAGAAAACCTGAAGTATAAGAAAGCTGGGTGTAGCTCTTCAAATGGTTTACTATAAAGAGAGACCACAATGGTATTCAATTGTGATTCAGCTTCCTAGTATGTTGCTGAATTTTCTCCTGAAAGCTATTCAGACAGATTTCACGGGATTTTCTTCTGGCTTCTTCGACGAGGAAGGCCTTTGGAATTTCTTGTTCCCACTGACCCTGTCAAGGAAGTTCTGAAGGATGGGTTTTTCTGCACAAATAAAATGTATCACTAAGTTAGAAAATCCAAAGAGACATAACACATTAGAACAGAAAATGGGTGAGTTCTCAAAGGGCCCAATCAGATGTGATGTTAAATGCATCTTTGCATTTAACATGTACTTTTGTTTTTTATGCAAATAGTGGGGTGGGAGGATGGGATTGCAGCAGGTGGCACGGGGGGCATACTTTAACCCTTTCCTCCCCTGCTATGGTCCTGATTAAAATTGTTCCTCTAAAGGTGCTATTTGCACCAATGGGAGATTACCTCCTCATGCAAATAGCAGTTGCGGAGGACCATAGCAAGGGAGGAAGGGGTTAAACTTCTCCTCTCCACCTGCTGCAATCTCAGTAAGCATCAAGCCCCCAAGTAGCTGATATTTGCATTAAAAAAAAAGCTCACACAGAGCTGGCCCAACCATGAGGAAAAGTGAACCTTGCGGATCAGGCTGCAGATGGGGAAAGCAGCAGGCACCTGCCTACACACCCCCAAATCACTCTTTCTCCCCTCTCCTCTGGAAAGTCACTCCTTAGTCCCCACTCCCACCCCAGTTTACTCAATTCTTTCTTTTCTTTTCCTATCTACAGCCTCCTTTGCTGGGTCAGGAAGAGCTAACTGGATTGGAGTCCAGTCAGGTCAATTACTCTGCAGCTGTTCCACTGCTATTTGGCACATTGTGTGAATGACTATGTGAGAAGGATCTGTGTATGGTTGGGGAAACAACAGAAATTCTCCCTTCAGCTGGTTTAAAGAGCGCCATTGATCTGTCCAGATGGAATCATCCTCCTTTAACCCCTCAGATCAGGAGATGTTCCCAAGTGTTATGAGGGTGTTAACAGACGGCTGTGGGGAGAAAGTTGATAAACATGCTTCCCTTGGACCCAAAAGGTGTCCAGCACCCTCTTGCCACCATTCAGGCCTGTAATATTTGAGAATCTTCTCCCATGGTCTAGTCTCTCTCCTGGAGTCTCCTGGGCTGAAATAGAAGCAGTATTACTGACCTCAGATAGCAGGCCCAGCACCACCAAGTGGCCAGATCAGGCACTGGCCAAGGGCCCCTGTGGCTGGGGCTGGGAAGGTGGAGCTCCTGCTCTGCAATCCCCACCACCATCAGGTCATGGGGCATGATAGCAAATCACAACCCGTAAGTAGCATGGCTTGTGGCATGGGAGCACCACTCTTCCAGTTGATGCCACCCCAGCATGTCGCTCCAACTCATGTTGCTGCTTCAGTGTGCTATGTGCATGCCTTCATCTTGGGTAGTGGCAGGCATGTGTGCTGACATGGCAATGCAAGAGGTGGCGCCACCGGTGTATTTAAGCATGTGCAGGGGGGGCTGTGGTCTGGTGCTGGCCCTGTCATGTAGCATAAGAACATAAGGAGAGCCTTTGGCCCATGTAGTCCGAAGTTCTCACAGCATTGTGTTCATGTTCTCACATATGCCTATGGGAAGCCCGAAAGCAGGACTGGAGCGCAAGAGCACTCTCCCCTCCTGCGGTTTCTAGCAACTGGTATTCAGCTGAAACAAGGACCCCAATCGCTGCTACCTTCCATCCCTGTGACAGATTCAGCATGGATCTCTTGTGCTCCCAAGAGAGAGGCTCAATCAGGCACTGACCAAAACTGTTTGCCTTTCTGTGCTTGACTAGTCATAGCTCTGTGTCCAATGCAGCCAGAGAAGGATGAAGCCAAGAGATTTGGGCAAACGCACTGAGTGCTCCCCACCACCACTTTGCCCAGTGGTCCATTCTTAGGAGTTTCTGGGGCTTTCGTGCCCATTCACACTCACTCTCACTCAATTACATTTATTCTTACTCCATTCACTCACTCTTCTGCTCACCCATTCATTTGCTCACTGACTCACAAGTACTTACTGGGGTACTGTTAGAAATTATTTTGTATTTATATATTTTGCAACTCTGTTCTATTTTGAACTTTTTTTTTAATAATGCAAGTCATCTTGGAGCAGCTTTGCTTGGAAAGGCAGCCTATAAATATTTTAAATAAATAAAATAACTCACTAGTTTACTTGCTTGCACAGTCATTCACTCACCCTTTTTTTGTCAACAAAGGCTCGTGGGTGGCTAAGCTACTGGCAGAGGTATCCAAGTGCCTGTGCCCCCAGTGTACCAACCCACCATCTAGGACACCCACCCATCCATTACACCAGGAGAATGAAGGCGCAACACAAAAATGTCCCAGAATAGTAACTCACTCAGGTAGTAAACACCTGACCTAGTGAAGAATGGATCTCACACAGCAAAATGCCATAAGCCAGCGCTGTGCTCATTAAATGCAAAGACACATTTAACATCCTGTCTAGCTGTCCTGGTTAGCCTGTTGAAAACATTTGCGCCTCCACAAGGGCCACTGGAGGCCTGTGAAAAGAGCAACCCTTCTAACCAGAAATCCTGTTGTCCTGTAGACCAAGGATGGGTTATTCCCAGCTTATGTGATTTACTTTTGTTTTTTGTTACAAGAACCCTGAGATGTATCAGGTACAAAAAAAAATACACTTATAATTAAAGAATTCTGATGCCAGGTATTTGAGTATCAGAACTGAACTGATCTCACAGTGTATCTCACAAAAATCTACCGTCCCTGTCCCCCAGGTTTCTTCATTTCAGCTTCAAGTCGATTCCGATTGATGGTGACCCTATGAATAGGGTTTTCCTGGTAAGCGGTATTCAGAGGTGGTTTACCATTGCCTTCCTCTGAGGCTAAGAGGCAGTGACTGGCCCAAGGTCACCCAGTGAGCTTCATGGCTGTGTGGGGATTTGAACCCTGGTCTCCCAGGTCGTAGTCCAACGCTCTAACCACTACACCACACTGGCTCTTATTTCAGCTGTATAATCTGGGGACATGGAGTCATTTTGTTGCTGTTTTTGTTAAACAATCAGAAGGCAAAAATCCTTGCTGATCTGCTGGATATCACCCAGAGACTGGTCAATAGATCCTGATCTACCTTTTACCAACCCCGATATAGACTGCAGGGTTGGTGTCAGGGATTGGCATCATTGGGAACTTGTTGAGGCCCATGCCTCAGTAGAGGCCCACTGTCAATCTCTACAGCTGCCCACCTTGGCCTCTCCTCCTCCCTGCTGTTGCTGGCTGTTTACCTCCATGTGAGAGGAGCCGTGAGAGGAGGAGGAAAAGCAAAAAAAAACCACCTCTGTATGGTTGTCCTTTCCTTAGGGGACGTGGTGCACATTGAGCCCACAGGGAGATGCAAATGAATGAGCAGTAGCAACAGTAGCAAAGAGGTGGGAGCACTCAGGGAGGACAGCCCAGTGAGAGCATCTTGCGCCAAACAGCAACTTAAATGGTGGGTCCATCACTAACAGATGTACCCAGAAACAGGAGCTGCTGCAGGATGAACTGTGCTCATTGTTGTTCCCTCCACCTTTGCTGCTCTAACGTCACCGGCATCACCAGCGCTTTTCAACCCTCTCACCAGACTTTAGGGAGCCTGTCTGCTTTGTTTTTGCTTCAGTCACCTGACATATGCATCTGTTGTCATTGTGGTTCTGCACTTTCTTATGAGTGTGTTTACACTTTACCAACAGCTTCAAGAAAGGTGGGGGAGGTGGCTTCATGACTGACACAAGAGCCAGTCAATCAGCGCTCTGCACAGCTCTACTTTAAGAAGGGAAAGTGGCTTGGGGATTGACACAAGGGCCAGCCAATCAGCACTGTGCAAATTTGAAATCCAGAACATGTTTCCTGTGAGTCTGATTGAAGTATGTGTGATATTTTTGTCAAAAATGAGGCGAGTGAGCCTTTAGTGGGCTCACTGTTAAAAGTATCACAAGTATATGCGCCCTGAGCAGCCCCACAATTTCTCCTTCCTTGTTACTCCTCAAGTCCTGTCACCCACTACCTGCTATGACACTATGTGAGGCTCCTGCCCTCTCTGGCTGGCAGAAAGGTGGGATAAACAAAAGGGAGGGTCAGTAATGGGGCCAGGAGAGGAGAAGGGCAGAAGACAACAGTTGTGAAAATCATTACATCAGCATTGGTCGTTACATACATTTTTCAGGAAAAATCGCTTTGCGCTTCCTACAGGAAATACCTGGAAAATAAAAAATAGGCTAGGAACATTTTTTTTCCTTGACAGAGGGTCTGTACCTTTAGCAGTTGCATGAGAGGTAGATGTCCACAAGGTCCAGCTTTCCTGCCCCTGTTACTACTGCAGGGATGGGGGAGCTGTGATCCTCCAGATACTGTTGGACTCCAGCCCCCTGTCACCCTTGATCATTGAGCATGCTGTCTAGGGCTGACGGGAGCTGGAGTCCAACAACATTAGGACAGCCCCTGGTTCCCCTATCCCTGTGTTACTGTATCTCCATGTTGGGGAAAATGGAGCCTGCTGAGATTCTGCCACGCACAGAACCTCTTTCAAGAAAAAAAGAAAATATGGCAATCTTTGCAGAACAAAGAAAAAGTAAAAGAGTAGGACCCTGTAATGCCTGAGAGACAGAATCCAGAAAAGGAAAACTTCCTATGAAGGGAGAGGGGAGATGGGGAAAATACCTCACTGGCTCTGTATATAGTCACCAAAACAGCACAGATAATTCAAACATCACGTCAAACTGAGTGGGAGGAAACAGAGATGCCTTGTGTGGTTTTGTCACTAAGTACACCTGGATCTAGTCAGCCACCTGGGTGGGAACAACTAGGATATCATTCTAGTGACACATCATCCAATATTCCAGTTATGATTCTGTTCTCTGAGTGCAACAGATGGAGGTATCAGCAGACCAGGGGTAACCTTGAAGTTTGTTGAGGATGGAAAAGAATCTCTCCCCTCAAACAGCCTAATGAAGACTGAGCATGCCCAGCACCCACCAAATGCTTTCTTCCTGTTGAGATTAAAAACAAACTGGGGGGAAATGCGTGGAATGGGGAATGGAATGAAGAGATGGGAAATGGCAGAAGAAGAGACACACAGATATAAAAGCACCCACCCACTCACTTGCTGTCTTGGTTAGCCAGCAGCAATCACTCATTCTCTTTCAGCAGCCAGCAGTCTAATGTTTGCTGGCTCTCATCAATTGGCAGCTGTCCATTCACTCATTCTCTCATCAGCCAGCGCCTGCCCACTTGCTCGCTCACTAGCCAGCAAACTGCCCATTCATTTGTCCATTCACCAGCCAGCAGCACCCAATTGTTCACTCCCTCCCTCAACAACTGATACTCCCCCCATTCACTTATGGGCAGGCCCACACCATAGTTCAAAGCACATCCAACACACATCTACAGCACATGGCTTCCCCCCAAAGAATCATGGGTACTGTAGTTTATTAAAGGTGCTGAGAATTTGTAGCTCTGTGAGGGGAAAAGCCACATCTCCCAGGATTCTTTGAGGGAAGTTGTGTGCTTTAGATGTGCATTGGATGTGCTTTAAATGTATACTATGGTGTGGATCTGCCCTCACTCTCTCACAAGCCATTCACTTCCTCTCTCATCAGCAGGCACCTGTAGGGAGAGCTCTGAAGGCTCTCCACTCCAAACACACACACACACCATTTGTCATGGGGCTATGCATGTTTCTGGTTTTTTCCATCTTCAGCCAAGAGTGCTCACATTTATGCCACAAACACAACATCACACATTCGTGTGCATGCACACACACAGAGGGATGTATCAGCAGACTTGGAGAAACCCTAAGGTTTGCAGAAGTACACAAAATCTTTAGGGAAAAAACTGTAAGAGGAAGGGGGGGAAAACAAACACCAAAACAGTCCAATGAAGACTGAGCATGCTCAATGGCCATCGAAAGCTGGCTGGCTGTTGAGTGGGGGGGGGAGAACCAGGGGAGGGGGAATGGAGTATCTGGAAAAAGAAGACGGAGGGAGAAATACAGCTACTCAAAAAGTACAGAGAGAAACATCACATTGTCTGGATAGGTCATTTCCTGGTTCACACTTAGAAACTATTTTTAAATGTCCTCAGGGATGGAAGTGAGAACTACATGTAGAAATCAGTGGAGAAATGAAATCTTAATGTAGCTGGAATTAGGCAACAGTATGGCTTCCCCACCCAACCACCTCTAAAAAATCCCAAAAGGTGGCAGCAAAGAGAAAAGCTCGTGCTGTTTCTAACTCAGTTCTTATTTAGGGTGAAACAAGTTTTAAAAAAAATTAAAAAGTCTGCTAATGCAAATTCCAAGTCCATTGGCTGTAATTGGGACAGAGTGTGTTGTTGTTGTTGTTACAGTAGGGCCCTGCTTTTCAGCGGCCCGCTTTTCGGAGTTCCGCTAATACAGCTGCTTTCAATTAGAGTAAGGCCCCACTCATACGGCGCTTGTTCCGCTTTTTCAGCATTTTTCGGGCGTCAGTGCCATTTTATTGATTGAGTTTCGCTTTTCGGTGGGGGTCTGGAACATAACCCGCCTTATGAGTGGGCCCTACTGTATTTTATTATTATTATTATTATTATTAACAACAACAACAACAATAATAATATCCTGCCCTTCCTCCCAGTAGGAGCCCAGGGCGGCAAACAAAAACACTAAAACACTCTAAGACATCATAAAAACAGACATTACAATATATTTAAACAAAACATCTTTAAAAACATTAAATCAAAATATCTTTAAAAACATCTTTTTAGAACAGCTTTAAAAACATCTTAAAAAAGCATTTCCAACACACAGACGCAGACTGGGCTAAAGTCTCTACTTAAAAGGCTTGTTGAAAGAGGAAGGTCTTCAGTAGGTGCCAAAAAGATGAAAAAATAACAGAGATGGCACCTGTCTAATATTTAGGGGGAGGGAATTCCAAAGGATAGGCACCACTACACTAAAGGTCTGTTTCCTATGTTGTGTGGAACAGATTCCTGATAAGATGGTATCTGCAGGAAGCCCTCACTTGCAGAGCGTAGTGATCTACTGGGTCTATAAGGGGTAAGACGATCTTACAGGTATCCTGGTCCCAAACTGTATAGGGCTTTGTACACTGCAACCAGAACCTTGAACGCATGACAGCCCTGCAGTGTAGTTCCCACAGAATAATGCAGGTGGTTTACAACAACTCTGCAGTGTTATCCAGAGTATTATTTCACTATTGCAGATTGAGGATTAGCCTGAAGCTGAGAGTAGCATACAATAACCATGCCCTATTATCCATTGCTTTTATCCCACATTGCAAGTTAGGCTCAGAGAGTAGTCTTCAACAGCACTGCAGTGTTGTTAAGTGCTGTATATCCCTACTGTGGGTTAGAGGGCTGTGCTAAGAGAGTAGCTTAGCTCAACCCTGCAGTGTAGTCCACTTTTAATATTGCAGGTCATAGGTGGGTCAGAAACGGGTTTGACTCCCCAGTGCCTCTCAGGTTGCAGCAAAGGTCCAAATTAAATCTAATTCTTACTCCCAGGCCACGTCAAGCACTCAACTGCACGCAAGAGCCTTATGTTCCACTAAACGGCATGCAAACTGGTTTCACTTGGAAATATTCAGAAATATTCAGGAACTAAAATAAGAACAGGGACTCCTGCCTGATTCTAACTTTCATTTTTTTCCTATCTGCTCTGGTAGTACGCACACCAAAGGTACACTACAACATTTTATTGCAGAGCCCCAATCGCATCAGTCTAATCTGCCAGGACATAGGACAGGCCACCAATATTATGAATAATTGGGTCAAGTAGGTTATTCTACTTATGCTGATCCTACAGTTTTTGCTGTAGACAAACACAGGCACAGACTCTATAGTGCTTGAAACTGCATATTGTAAGCCTCATAAGTGTCAAGTAATTCCTTTAGCTGGACAAGCAGAATCTGATAAACTCTGCAAATGGGAAAATGAGAACTCTTATCACATATATTAAAAGGTTTGATATTCGGAACGTCTTAACTATTTTTAGCTTCATCAATGCCTATGCACAATTGATTACTTTCCACTCTCACCTACCAGGATAAGGAGCTCTTTCCACGTATGCTTTAATTTCTTCTGGGTCTAGAGAATTCAAAACTGATACGATCTCGAAATAATCTTTCCCAAAATCTCTTTGGTATGTGGACAGATTTTTGGTATGTTCTTGATTCCAGATTTGAGCAAATGTTACTGAAGGAACTGTGAAGACAGGCCAATAAAAGACATCATGTGAAATGATGAAATAATGAAACCACGCCACTGGTTCTTCTGCTCTTCCTATGGAATGTTCTGGCCATTCAATTTCAAACTACGTTAAAGGATACCTCTCAGGTGGTCTCCTATTCTGGAGTGCCCACAATAGCAGAGTGTAATTTTGGTGGGCTCTTTTCTAAGAAGGCAATAGCTCATATTCCCTGATTTCTGTTGGTGGTATTCAAAGATTCATGTATCCCAATGACACCTTTGCATATTAACAAGTACTAGGGTGTAAATAACATCACAACTTGCTAAGGAGAACCAAACATTTCACAAAGGCGACGACTTAGTTAATAAAGTTCTATCATTTCCAAAGTACATGCACTTCATAATCATTGGGGTGGTTTGCACATAATGCTAAAAAATGTAGATGCTGATGTCTTTAAATCTCTTTTTAGTCTACTGTTCATTTCAATTATCTTTTAAATGTTTTAAATTACTTGTTTTTAACTATGTTACTAATAATTTTAATATTTCCTGTAAACTGCTTGCAGGTTTTATTACAATCAAGCAGTATATAAATTTTGTTAAATACATAAAATAAAATTAAAAATGGTTTAGCTTTATGTGCATGAGACTCAGAGAGCCCGACCTAAGCAAATCATTGGGTTTGCACACACTCTCCTTCTCTCTGGCAATTACTTTTACTGCAATTACTTTCAGTTTCAAAGAATCTCTGCCTAGCTTTACATGTGAACTAGGAATCCTGGGTTTGTAACAAACAATAGATCTGTTAACAAACAAAAGGTTTATAACAAATGATAGAGTTATAACAAATAGGGTTATTGTAAACCATAGGTTATGAAGTTGTCTTGTTTAACTAACCATTGTTTGTTTAAACCAGAATTCCTGATTCACAAAGAAAGGCTGCATACACATCATACATTAAAAGCACATTGAAAGCACATCCCCTTCACCAAAGAATCCTGCGAACTGTGGTTTATCCCTTACAGAGCTACAGTTCCCACCACCCTTAACAAATTACAGTTCCCAGGATTCTTTTTTTGGGGGGGGGTGCTTTAAATGTATGGTGTGTACGCAGTCTCAAACTAGGAGTCTTCTTCCTAG
The DNA here is from genome assembly GCF_030035675.1 of Rhineura floridana. Classification (NCBI taxonomy): domain Eukaryota; kingdom Metazoa; phylum Chordata; class Lepidosauria; order Squamata; family Rhineuridae; genus Rhineura; species Rhineura floridana. The sequence goes on from NC_084484.1 coordinate 151,909,914, forward strand.
CCATGCATTAGGGTTGCCAGGTTCAGGGCCTAAGACTGACCCTCTATCTTTCGGAGAAGAGAAAGTCAGCCAAGTGCAGATGTTCTTGCAACACTGTAATGGGAAAAACCACAAGGTGGGATTCTCCCTTCCCTCTGCACAACTTTTAAAGATACAGAAGTCCTCTTGGAGGCTGGGCCTGGCAACCAAGAGGTCTTCTGTATCTTTAAAAGTTGTGCAGAGGGAAGGCAGAATTCCACCTTGTGGTTTTTCTCATTACAGTGTTGCAAGAACACCTGCACTTGGCTGACTTTCTCTTCTCCTAGAGATACAGGGTCAGTCTCAGGCCCTGAGCCTGGCAACCCTAGCCATGCAGGAGGAAGGGATGGGAAATGTGTGAACCTGATGCTTTGCTTGGGCTTCCTGAAGCTCATCTATGTGGCATTAAACCAGCCTTCCCCAACCTGGTCCCCTCCAGATGTTCTGGATTACAATTCTCATCAACCCTAGCCAGCTAATGAAAACATGTTTTAAACATGCAAAAGGAACCAGATTGCAGCATGCTGCACTAAAACCATGGTGTAGTGTTACATGAGAACCAGCCCCTTATTTCCAAAACAGTGATGGGGGCAGCTAGCAGATTACTATGCCTCTTGGAGAAGCAAAAAATGGTCATGCTTGCTGATATAATGCACTCAGGACAATACATAACACTAAACACATTTTGAGGCATTACTTTTGCACAAAAAGAGCACTTGTTACTCAGTTGTATGGAATCCAGAATTCTTTCCTCAGGATAGTACTTCTTTTGTCTTTTTCTGGCACTCAAACTGGCCATAATATATAGCTGTGAAAATACAATTTTCCCTCTGATTGTGAATAATTATTATTAGTCCTTTGTGGAATGTAGTCACCATATTGTATGATTCTATATTGCCCGATGTGTCACTTTTGAGGGTATAAAGACTAAAGAGGAAGCTAGATTCCACCCCACCCCATTCAGGTAGAGAGAATACTGGAGAGAGATGAAGCGTATTTTAGGGTTATATGTTGGATTTGTTTATGGTTTTTGCTGAATAATAATGCTTTATTATATTGATGTAACCCACCTTTGATTTTTTTTCTTGGGAAAAGGAAGGTGGTACATACATATTAACAATTAGGAAAAACCAGGTTTGTTAGTGGTAGCACAATGTGTTTCCTTCATGGCTAAACATAAATTTATATCACTTTAATTATTGTAAAATAGACATATTTTAGATAGCGAGTGTTCTTCTGCTGAATCAAGCAAGTAGGGGAGCACTTACATAGCTGTTTTTAAAGAAAGTTTTATACTTTTGATCCCATCTCACTAAGAAATGCCCCCTTTTTGTGATCCTTTTGGTAATGTTTGTTTAAATCTCCTCTGAAGGGTATGCATTTTGTTACTCTAGCAATGGAGTGTATCTCTCCCACTCTCTCTTTTTAAAGCTAACATTAGTAAAACCTCTTCCACTGAAAAGCTATCTCCTTCTTTATATGGTGTAGTGGTTAGAGTGTTGGAGTACGACCTGGGAGACCAGGGTTCGAATCCCCACACAGCCATGAAGCTCACTGGGTGACCTTGGGCCAGTCACTGCCTCTCAGCCTCAGAGGAAGGCAATGGTAAACCACCTCTGAATACCGCTTACTATAAAAACCCTATTCATAGGGTTGCCATAAGTCAGAATCTGCTTGAAGGCAGTCCATTTCCATTTTTCTTTATATGTGGAGCTATACGGCTGGGTCAGGGCTAACATGAGTGTAAAGCAAAGGGGGGAGACTGAACTCTTAAAATTCTTTAGTAAAGAAGAATAGGAGTGGTTCATAGGACTCACAAGTGTGCTTTAAGTTAAATGAAAGGTTGTGAGTGGATAGCTCCATTTAATAAAAAACAGTTAATGTCCCCACCTCTCCCACCCCACTTATTGCTATGGAATATGTCAATCAAGAATATTGTTGTGAGATTGGGGAACAAGAGTGGGTTAATGGAACTAGATGTACTTGGTTAAAGTTGGTCAAATCTAGTGGTCCATAACTTTCCTTTGTCAGAAAAGCTGTTAGCTAATTGTGCTCAATAGTTAGCTGGATCTTCCTCCAATCTTTTGGGTGGGACAAAGGCATACATACCTTTCCCGCTCCTAGATAAGGATTATATCATCTAGGCCTGTGTGTAAAAAGAAACAAGAAAAACTGCAGCTATTGCTGGAAAGTGTGACAGACCGACTGCAGTTTTTAAGAGACAGAGAGAGAAAGAGAGAGGCAGGGAGACAGTAAGCTCTGGAAAGTGCCTTACTGTGGGGGGCTGCCTCTCTCTGGAGCTATAATGTGGGGCACTGGATTTGGCTGTCTGTTGGAATGTCAAGCTGTATTCAATCTATGTAATTATAAATAAACTCAAATATTAAAAAAAACTTTCCAAACTTGGTAAAGTGCTGCACTCCTGGAACTTCTCATTACTCAGAGAAGTGGGGCAAGCGTAACAATATGATGATGATTATTAAAGCTATTGAATAATTGATGTTGGAAATACAAGGTCGCCCAGTGTTCCACACTAACTCTAATTCTCCCACACTGCCTACTGGATGGGTCAAAGTGGCTCTTGGGGTATAATTTTTTTTCTTCATTTTCTTTGGAAACTTCAGCATCCCTATTCAAATATGTAAACAGAGGTGACCTTGAGAGTATTGTCTGCCTAGGATTGCAAGAAAATGGGGTTCAATGAACCAAATTCCAAAAGTTGTGTATAGGCTTCAAAGTCAACATTTTGTCAGCTGTCACACCCAAAGATATTCTCACCAGCGCCTTTCACTGGAATATGGCGCTTCGCGTTACATCCATATTTCCAAGTATAGTCCTGTAAGTCAGGAGCATGGGGTTGGGGCTGGTAATGACGCCTGAATTCAGTGTCTGGTGGCTTTGGGACTAACACTTTCCAGTCTGGAGGAGCAGGAGCACCCTCTTTTGCAGCACCTGCAAGACGAAACCATAATGCTACAGTGAACATAAGGATCTAATAAATTAATTTTTACATGGATGAAAAATCACATTTAATCTACAGTCCTAACAATACTTACATAGGAGTACATACCACTGAACTCAATGAGGCTTAGTTCTAAACAGGGTTGGGGTGAGAAATTCAATTAAGTTGCATTTAAAGCTGAATCTATCAAATCCACACTTTCTGAAACAATATGGGAACTGAAACACAACCATCCTTCAAAATCTGCATATATCCAAATTCTGCAGTGCAGTTCTCCAGTCCAACAGTGTTTACAAAAATTCATATATTAGGGGAAACTGTGCATAAAATTGAATATATTGATGAAACTAATATACAAAATGCATTATATTAGGATAAATTGTTTGCAAAAATGTGTACATTAATCAAAATTGCATATGAAAATGTGTTTATTAAGAGAAACTGAATAATTCTTCTTTGGAGAATTTTCATGAGGATTTTTTTCAAAAATCTGCAAATTGCTACAGAAATGTGGAGAACTTAATTGAAGCCTGGAAAAATAGAAATGGAGAGAACCGAAACTGACAGATCTTTCCATCCCAACTTCTACGCAGACAGATATAGAACTGTGCTGTTAGTCCTTTGCTACATTAGTCTTCTCAATGCAGACCAGTCACCAAGCCTGTGAACACATGGTAGTTTAAAGTAGATCCCATGTGTGCATGTTTTTCGCACTGTCTACGCAACGTTATCCTTATTCAAGGGGCAGCCTGCACTTTCCTATTTAATTCGTATTTTCCCAATCCAAGGATAATGTGGTAAGAAAAAATATCCAACATAAAATCACATATGACCGAACTGTGGACAAATTTAAGCACACTGTGTGGATTTTTTCTTTTCTTTTAAAGTGTGGTAACGTTTTGCTGGCTGCCATCTATCATCATGCTCCCTACTTCCGTTGGCGAAGCCCAGTGGGGCTAGGTGCAACACACACTTATTAAAAAAAAAATCCACTGTTTTATGCAAGCCTGGTATATCAGAATACTGAAGGAAGATAGGCCGAGAGACAGTGGCTGGAACACCTGATGTCAGGAGCTGCAAGTTGTCAGGAGTTGCCCCAGCTAGAACCAGGTGCCTTCGTTTCTGTGGTCCCCACATTGTTCCCCATGTGGTCAGGCATCAGAAATGCAAGTTAGAATATCTTTCTGGAAGTAGGCTGTTGTCTGGCTTTGCTCATCCAACCTGCCCAATGAGCCCTCCTGGACAGGGAAGTCTTGTCTGAGCAAAACGGTCTTCTTTACTCTGGTTTCTTTCTCTGAGGTCCTTGGTGCTGACTCCCTGGCTCACCTCTCACACCTGTCTGTGGCTCAGCCCTTACATCCAGTGAACTGCAGGACTGAATGGAGGATCTGAACACAGGTGTCTCCAGTCCTAGTCTCTGTAGCAGCTGGCATGGAGGAGCAAAACTGGAGCTAACTCCTAGCACCAGCTTCACTACAGCTTACCTGGATGGGGCAGGGTGGGGGCAAGGGTGGGGCTACACAGAAGCACTAGCCCAGCCCTGTCTAGGTAAGCTGTAGTGATGCCCACATCGGGAGGATGGCTCCACAGCTCTGCCTCACCACACTGGCCACTGCTGCCTTGTCTGACACACTATGCCCTTCACTAAACTGATCTCTGCTTGCTTTAGGCAGTTTTGTAATGATGTGGCAATGAGCTGAGTTAGCTACTGTTTTAGAAGACTATTGAGGGCATAATTCTTCCTATCCCTATTCAAGGATCCCCACGGGTCCATTGCCTGCATATCTCCACCATGTCCCTCTGTGGCTCTGTGCATGGCTTAGGAGGACAGTCCGCCCAGCTCTGCATTGCTTTGTTTACTCAGGCTGCCTACTCTATTCCATCCATTTTCAGTGCCAATCAGCTTTAATTGTGTAGCCTGAATTTACTGTATGTGATGGAATCCCACCTGAAAACAGCAATAGTCTGGAAATGCCCTGAGAGATCTGATCATGGACGTCTCATTTGGCCTCTAGGATGACCCAGTGTATTAGGAACTGGGAATGCATATGATTTGTTTACCACTGCAGTAATTCTGTGCATAGGAGGACAGGCAGATATATAGAATCTAATGTCACATCCATACTGTACATTTAAAGCACCTTTGTAGCCCTTTAACAGTCATGACTTCCCCCAAAGAATCCTGGGAACTGTAGTTTGAAAATGGTGCTGGGAACTGTAGGTCTGTAATTGTAACTCTCAGCACCCTTAACAAACTACAGTTCCCAGGATTCTTTGGGGGAAGCCATGCCAGTTAAAGTGGTGCATGTGATGCCCCTGTATTTTGATAACTGTAAATATGGTAAGTGCAGGTTTATTAAAGTATACATGGTAAGTGGATTGAGTGAGAGGGGGGAGTACATGGGCTAGAATGCTGGAGAATGCTGTATGATGATTGGCTGAGCGTTTGAGTGGCTGAAGGTATAAATGAGAGGATGATAGTTGAGAGAAGGTCAGTTGGTTGTGGAGTGTGGATTGGAGTTGGTTGTGGGTTGGATTATATTTGGCTGGTATTGAGGCAGATTATATATGACTGGAAACATAAAGAGTGACACTATATGAAACCATACGCTTGTTAAATATACCTAAAGTAATCTTGTTATTTCCTGGTGTTTAAAAATAAATATTATTCTTGGTTTACCAAAAGCCTGATCCTTGGCTGGGGTTTACACAGACCAGAAGGGAGGGCAGGGTAATTACCAAGGCGGAGAAACAGTATCAAATGGTGGCAGTGGTGAAGAGATAGTGTATCATCAAATATCCAGGGCAACCCAGGGCTGTATGCTTTACAGGCACAAAGATACAAGGGGGTTGTGGCCTGCAAGTGCACCCAGACACAACGTAACAATAGGCCAGAAGGGGACTAAGGCAAAGTCCTAAGGCAATATTGTGAAACAGGGAGTGCCTGGTGGTGCTGCCTAGCAGTGGGATCTTGCGAGATCTGTGCTAGAGCCGGAGAGAGAACAAATAAAACCGAGGATCCTGACTGGAGGGACCTGGTGATGGTGGTCAGAGGTGGGATCCTCACAGTGCACTTTAAATGTATGGTGTGGATGCGACCTAAGTTAAATGCTGCCTTCCATGCCAGGCTGCAGAATGTCTCTGGGTGAAACACATATCTTCTATTCTCAGTTGTAGACACAGCCAGGAACCACAACATGACCTTTATTACAGCATTTTAAAGTAAGGAGAAGCGAAAGTCCTCACCTGGTTGTATCCCTAAATAATCTCTCGCGTATGCTGTTTTATACTGCTTTTTTAATACTTCCTCAATCTCTTTTTTAGTAATAGGTTTTGTCCAAGGTGAAAAGCTTTCTGTAGATAATGGTGTTTCCTCCCGGGGCATTTGCCAAATCAGGAAACGCTAACAATGTAGAAAGGGGGGGGAAAGAGTGAATATGAAAATGCTGATTTAAAAAAATGTACTTCATATAAGCTGCTCTTCTACTTTAACGTGCTCTGGCATTCAATACACTAATTTTCCTATTTCTAAAAAAAATACCTATGAACATGGCCACTTCTTCATTGTACCCATTTTGTCTCTTGACCCAGTTTGCACATCACACTAAAACATAGTTAAAACAAACTATGCTTTAATATGAACAAGCAGCATGCTTCAGAACACACCTCAAACGTTTTCCTCTGAGCGATTCCCTAGACAGACCATTGGTCCATTTAATTCAAGTGTAGAACATGGCAGCTAAATTGTTAACTGGAACAAAATGTAAATGTACTGCCTTCAAGTCGATTCCGACTTATGGCGACCCTATGAATAGGGTTTTCATGAGGTTGAGAGGCAGTGACTGGCCCAAGGTCACCCAGTGAGCTTCATGGCTGGGATTCGAACTCTGGTTTCCCAGGTTGTAGTCCAAGGCATAATATCGGTCCTGGTCTGACTTCAACAGCTGTCAATTTATTTCCAGGCCCAATTCAAAGTGCTGTTTTTAACCTTTAAAGCCTTGTATAGCTCAAGACAACTATGCGTGAAGGACCACCTTTCCCCATTTGTACCTGCCCAGACCCTGAGATCATCATCTGAGGCCCTTCTTTGTGTGCCACCTCCAAGGGAGGCCTGGAAGGTGGCGCGAACAAATAGGCTCCTTTCCCAAGAAGGGCAGCGTGGCCAACCTGCTCTTTTTGTTGGTGCCAGGCAAAGATGTTTTTGTTGTCCTCAGCATTTGGGCAGCACCAATGATATGATATTGTACTGTTAAACCTGTTTGTAATCAAGTTTATGTGAAATTTATTGCATTTTTTACTTGGGTTGTAAATCGCTTCGGGGCTTTATTTAGTGGGAAGCAATGTATACACTGAATAAACCTAAACCTTCAATATTATCCAAGGATAGCCAGTGTGGTTCCCCCCAGCAGTTGTTGAACTCCAATTCCCATCAGTCCCAGCTAGCATGGCCAATGGCCGGGGGTAATGGGAGTTATAATCCAACAGCTACTGGAGGGAACCATGTTGGCTACTGGTGGTCTACACTGACTGGCGGCAGCTCTTTGGGGTTTCAGGTAGGAATCTTTCCCAGCCCTACCTGAAGAAGTCAGGGATTGCATCTGGGACCTTTTGGATACAAAGCATGTGCCCTGCTACTGAACTGCAGACCTAGGGTGTAAACACCCTAGTCACCAGATCAAAGAGTTTCCATGAGCCACACCTGGAGGGGCAATGAGTTGATCTGCCGATCAGTTGCGCAATCACTTTGAAGCAGATTTTTTTTTTCCAATAATTTTTATTCAGATTTTCATAAAACATACAAGACAAAATCATAAAACATTCAAAGACAAAAAACAAAATCAAAAATAGTTAAACAAAAAGAAAAAAAGAAAAAAAAAACAAAAATAAAAAATAAAGAGTAAAATATTGACTTCCCATTTGTCAAAGATCAAATCAGTTATAAGTCTATAATATATAACAATCCTGTCTCTTAAGTCATATTATAAAATCACTTTCCTCCAGTAGTTATCTTACTTAATCATCAAATCTCATAAACATTACTTTATTCTTTCCACAAAAAGTCAAAGAGAGGTTTCAATTCTTTAAGAAATATATCTATCAATTTTTTTTTCCAGATAAGCATATCGATTAATCCATCTCATTACTAATTATGATAATCTTATTGTCATAACCATAGTCAAAATAAACATTTCAATTAATCCATCACATCAGAATCTGTTAGGTTCAGTAATTTCAGTAGCCATTGTTCTATTATCCCTATTAGTTCCATTTTCCATCTTCCATCTTCAGTAGTCTTGTTAAGTCCAGTAATTTCAGTATCCAATCTTCCATTATCAGTATTCCATAATAATCTTGCTGTCAAAGCCATAGTCATATAGTAAGAGTCTGATGGGAATTACCTCTATCCCAAATATTTTCTTGCCATCCATTCTGAATAGGTTGCTGAAATACAGCTGTAAAATCATATCTCTGTTCTTTTTTTCAAAATACACTGGGTCATCTCTTGAAAGTTTTTCCATTGTCACATGGCTGCAGTTAATTCCATAGATTTTCTCTATATTGGGCTCCATCACATCATTCCAGTCCAGAAGATTATCCATGCCATTGATAACTTTATCTCTAGAATCTTCATTAATTTCTTCAGAGATAACATTGAGTTCCAAACAATAGATTTTATTTCTAAAGTCCATAGACTCCAAATCTTGTTCCTGTTCCACGTTTGTTCCAATCTCCGGGATCTCCTCTCTCACAGGGACCCCTGTTCCAGTCTCCAGGGTCTCCTCTCTCACAGGGACCCCTGTTCCAGTCTCCAGGGTCTCCTCTCTCACAAGGACCCCTATGTCTTTAATCTCCTGTGTCTCCAAACAATAGATTTTGTTTCTAAAGTCCATAGACTCCAAATCTTTTTCCTGTTCCACGTTTGTTCCAATCTCCGGGGTCTCCTCTCTCACAGGGACCCCTTCCAGGGTCACCTCTCTCACAGGGACCCCTATATCTTTAATCTCCTGCTTCATTTTACTCAATTCAACTTTCAGCTCCTTACAACCCTGTCGCAGGTTTTGTTTCGTTATCTCAATCTCATCCATTATTTTCTGAAACATAGTTATTTCCAGCTTCTCAGCCACTTTCTTAATTGCCATTTTAAAAGAAAAATATAGGAAAACCACTTCTTATTTCAGCAACAATTGGGTTAATACTCCAAACTTGGTGACATCACAGTATAAACAGAGCAGACAGCCTTATCTCTCCATGCTTAAGTAAACAAAATGCAGTTCCCAGGATCGAAACAATTAATGGCGGTCGTCAGGAAACAGATTCGTCAAAATAAAATAGACCAAAAAGAGAGTAGTCTCAGACAATATAATATTCTTCAAAATAAAAATCTGGAATAGAAATCCCTCTTCTGTGTATATCTTTAGAATGCAAATCCAGGACAGCTTTTTGCAACAAAAACAGAGATAGGCTATTAATTAGTGAGTAGCAGAGAGAAGTTATGGCTCCCCAGTGAGATGTCAAAAACCGATCAATCTGGCAAATCTCTTTTAAACAGCAACAATTTAAGTCAAGTAAAAGAAAAATATAGAAAGAAGGGTGCTTGCCTGTTAGTGCGTTCTCTCTTAGAAGATAAGATGAACGTTCGCTTTATCAGATAGAGCTTGTTGTTGAAAATCCGTCCCACCTTCGTCGGCTGGACCTCGTCCCATAAATTAATGAGATCTGGTCGTCCCAACAAAAATAGGCTTTGAGGTTAATCTCTTCGTTTCTCCCTACCCGGGAGAAGTTTAATCAGTCAAAAAAAAAAAATCTGACTGATATATCTGAATAAGCTTCTTTTGAGGCAGGAGCCCGTCTCAAAAGCAGGCACAGGCTAAGTCACCCTTCCTGGAAGTCCTGAAGCAGATTTTTTTTTAAAAAAAAACACTTGAGCTGATCCCACCAGGTTTTATAGTAAAAAGGGGCAGGGTTTGACTAGCGCTGTGTGCCCGTTTTCGGAAGAGAGAGGTGGAGACACACTGGAACCGGCAGAACAGTGAGTGTGTTTCTACCCCTATTCTATGTACGTTTCTAATTCAAATTTTACTAAGGCCAAATTAGATGAAACATTAAGGATCTGACTGGCCCTTGTGTGTTTGGGGGTTGCACTCGCTGCAGCTCCCTCGGCCCAACCTGGATTGGGATTGTGGTTTGGGGAAAGAGCAGGTCATACCCTTTGCCACAAACATGGTTTTTAATCTGGATTGGGGACCCCACGGCTGCTATTTCCCCCGGAAGGAAAATGGCTTTTAGCGCATATACGGTACTTGGCAAGTCTCATTGGACTCAGGTGAAACTTTTGTTCTGAGTAACAGGATTGACCTGTGCATTTCTGGCTGCTGAGTGTTTCCTTTCCCCTGCAAGCCTCTTTGAGGAACGGTCCCAAAATCAGACATCCTCCAAGAGGTCCTTGCATCCAAAACAAAAATAAAATACAGATCACATACAAAATGTTAAGGGAAACAACTACATTCCTTACTTCCCCGGGCTGAGGATTGTTTCTCCTTATTCCTGATGCAGAGCCACTTCGTATCGGTTCTGCCTTGGAATAAGGCTTCCAACAGTACTCATCTCTGTAGATATTCCTTCCAGTAGGTTCATCTATTTGAAAGGGAATGACACATCCTTTGCTTGCTCTGGAACTGCAAGAAACAATTGAGATGACAATGAAATACAGTCATGGCCACCACTTTTAAACTATTAGTTATCTCTCACCCGGTTCTGCTCCTGTTTTAAGCACCGTACTTGAAAAAATACAATATTGGTTCATTTATCTAAACATACAGAAACACTGGAAACTGTGTCACCCTGTTCAGATCATTGGTCCATCTAGCTGAGTATTGTCTTCACGCTGACTTTGCAGCTGATCTCCAGGATTTCAGATAGGAGTCTTTCCCAGTCCTACCTGGATGGAACCTAGGACCTTCTGCATGCAAAGCACAGGCTCTACCACTGAGCGGAGGCCTTTCCTCCATAGGGAAGGATGGGAAAAAGCAGATGAGACTGAACCAGAGACAAGGAGATCTGAGGAAAGGGGCCATAGCTCAGTGGTAGAGAACACATGCCTTGCATGCAGAAGGTCCCAAATTCAGTTCTTGGAATTTCCAATTTAAAGGATCAGATGGCATGAAAGACCTGCGCCTGAGACACCGGAGAGCTGCTGCCAATCAGAGTAGGCAGAATGGATGGACTAATGGTCTGGCCAGGTCTCTTTCTGTGTTCCCTATGACTTCACTCAAATGACTGCTAATATTACAGCAATGAATTTGTGGGGGCGGGCAGCAGTGAGTCACCATACAAGACAAAAAACTTTTACTAGAGTAAGTCATTGTGTAGTATCAGGTGCAGCATCAGATAATCAGAGCTTTCTGGAATGCTCCTGGACAGACAGAATCAAACAGCAGTTAGACTCAGAGCAGAGATGGGGAAGCTGTGGACCTCCAGATGTTGTTGGACGACTGCTCCTATCAGCCCCAGTCAGCATGGTCAGTGCTTATGGGTGATGGAAGATATAGCCAAGCAATATCTGGCCACAGATTCCTCACCCCCTGAACGTGGAGGTTGACTGTCAGGAGGTGAAAAAGACTCCCTCAAGCATTTCCAAGGAGAGATGGTATAAAGCAGGCATGGGGAGCCTTTGGCCCTCCAGATGTTGCTGAACTTCAACTCCCATTGGCCCCAACCAGCATGGCCAATGGCCAGGAATGATGGGAATTGCGGTCCAGCAACATCTGCAGGGCCAAAGGTTTCCCACACCTGCTATAAAGGAAGGAAATATAAATGGGAGGAAAGGGAGCAGTGAAAGTAAAAGTGAAATCTGCTAGATGTGATGACTAGATAAGATGGGTGGGAAATCTTTGGCTCTCCAGATGTTCCTTCACTCCAACTCCCATTGCCCCAGACCATTGGCCATGATGGCTGAGGCTGATGAAAGTTGGGAGTCCAACAACATCTGGAGGGCCACAGCTTCCCCACCCCTCGCAGCTCACAGATGATCCTAAAGCACAGATGGGGGACTTGTGGCCCTCCAGCTGTTGTTAGGCTTCAGCTCCTATCAAGCCAGCATAACCAGGGGACGATTGGAATTGGGGTCCAACAGCATCTGGAGTGCTACCCATTCCCACTCCTGTTGTAAAGACACAGTAATGAATGGGAGAAACAATGGGATTGTTTCATTTTTTCTTATCTTTATATGATTCATCAAGGACTAAGGCTACAATCCAATACATGGCTACTCAGAAGTAAGTTCCACTAGGTTCAGTGGGACTTACTCCCAGGTAAATGTGTATTGGATTGCAGCCTAACTCAGTGAATAGGGGGAAGAATGTAACAGACAATTGCCTGCTTGTGCTTGCTTGAGAACCTCCTTCCATTCTCCACCCATATGCCAGCACTGGCCACAGCAGGCTCAGCACTGTAAAAAAAATAATCCAGACCTAAGCAATGTATTAACATCTTGTAGTAATCCTTTGGAATTAAGTCTTCTGCACTGACAACTCTGGCATTATTGGTACAGACTCGTAGGAGAAACTTGCTACTGGGAGGGGAGAAAGGGAGGCCTTTATGAGTGGACTGCATTGGATATTTCTAACATATCCCATTCCCACTGGAGACGAACATTTGGTTGGCAGATCCCAGGATCACAATTTTGGAATCTCCTTCCTGGGGGAGATCTGTTGGGCTTCCTTTCTTTTTTTAGAAAGTTCTCAAAACATTATTATTTTTTAAAGTTCTCAAAATCCTATTTATTCAGATAGGTCTTTGATAACATTTTTTCTGCTACTTTAATTGTTATTCCACTGCTGATTGCTTTGTTGTTGTTTTTTAAAAATATTGCTTTTATTAGTATTATTTTCCAGTACAAGGAAAACCATAGCCAAATATAAGCTGAAACATCTTATGCATGTGCTGTGTCTAAAAGATATGCTCGTTTCTTCTTTTCAGATCCCAGAGAAAAGGCTTTATATGCTCAGTCAACCCCCTACCCTCAACAACTCTCCCCAGGTTCAGTCCCACAAGGGGCAATGCAAAAACAAAATACCCAAAGAATATAAGCATATTTTTTAAAAATTGTTTTTGAGAGCAATATTAATATTCTCGATATTTGTATGTCATTTTGGTTACATCTGCAGAAATATTTTGTTGCGATGTTTCTGTTTGATTGCTGTGGGTCGGAGTATCACTCTGGGTGGTTATGCGGCCTGAAGCTACTGATGTCAACCTTCCCCAACCTGGTGCCTTCCAGATATTTTGGATTATAACTCTGTGCTGCCTGAGGAGTTGCAGTCCAAAACATCTGGAAAGCATCAAGCTGGGGAAAGCCTGACTTATGCTCTACTTGCATATTTGTAAATAAACCAAATATTACAAAATAAGTCTCCAGTGATCTCTCTTTGAAAGGCAGTCAACCCAGGTAGCGCTGCTCTTGAAGCTTCTCTCCACTCGTGAAAATGGGGACGCATAACAATACTGTAATGGCACTTTTTTGTTACGTACTTTTTTAAAAAAGAAAATAAATATTGATATGAAATTATCAAGGAAATTGAGCACTACTTAGGAATAGGCAGGAACTGGGCAGGGGCAGAAAGAAGAGCTTTTACCATCAGGATGGGGACCGTGCAGTCCTCCAGATGTTGTTGGACTACAACTGCCATCGTCTTTGACCCACAGGCCATGCTGTCTGGGGCTGATGGAAGTTGGAACAAGAATGTCTAGAGGCCCATAGGTTTCATATCCCTGCTCTGCCAGCTCCTTGTGCTATTTTGGGTGGCATATTCAGAGCTTGGAAAAGTTACTTTTTTTGAACTACAACTCCCATCAGCCCAATCCAGTGGCCATGCTGGCTGGGGCTGATGGGAGTTGTAGTTCAAAAACGTAACTTTTCCAAGCTCTGCTACATGTGGCAAGGAAACCTGTAGAAGACAGCAGAAGCCCCCATCTGCCACATAGCTGTTAAAGCCACACAGGAACCCTTCCAGACCAGAAACTGACAACCCTCCATAAAGGGAACAGGAGCTAGTCTCATCCAGGGCAGATTAGATGGGCTCCAAGGTAAAATATTTTTTAATTTTCTTTCCATGTGGCAGTTATCAGGCCAAACTACATGTTACTTTATTCAGTCTTAAATCTTCCCTCTCCTTTTCTAGTTCTGCTTGATACAGCATGGGAAGGCTAATGTTTGAAGATACATAGTTAATCAAGAACAAAGGCGTTTTAAGATGTCGCTACAAAGGACTGAATGATTTGAATAAATTAAATCGGTATAATCTTACCAATCTGCATCAGGGTCTGTTGCAGGTTTAAAGACAAAATCGTGTTTCATTGTCGTTTCATAAGGATCCCACTTTATTCTGCCTACTAAAAACAGTAGCTGTGAGTGCTATAAATTCTAAACACTTCCTAGTTTTTTCTGTTGATTTTTTTTTACTAACCAGTAATGACAAAAAATGATGGTTGAACTCCTTCCCCAAAGCTATGTAAAGTGTCTTGGCACCAATGGGAATTTTGATCCCAATGCAAATAGCAGCCATCAGGATGAGTGGGTAAGATCTGTATCAGGACCACCATTGGGGCAAAGTCCCCCATCTCCCATGAGGTGAACCTGATAGAGATGGCCTCTCCCAGCATATAGCATTTCCTTTAAAAAAAACCAACCACCATGCAGCAGCTAGTTGCACGGTTATCGTCACATGTAGTTTATCTCATCGTTACAGAGACAAAAAAAAGTCTTACAGTTTAGCCAGTTCACGAAGCTGCCAGCTCTGCATTTCTTTTTCTCTCTCAGAACCAGCCAACTGACACTTCACCTGTACAAAGAACCTTTACAAAGCAACATTCAGAATCCATTCTGATTTGATTTAAAGAAACAGTACACCTCTCAACTTCTGTCTCTTATCAAAGTTGCAGGAGCTTATTCTCATATCAGCCATGGAATGATATCAGGGGTGGGGAACCTGGTGCCCTCCAGATGTTGTTGGACTCCCATCAACCCTGATTGTTGGCCAGGCTGGCTGGAGCTGATGGGAGTTGGAATCCAACAACATCTGGAGGGCCAATCCTGAATTATACCCACAACAATCCCTGTAACAGTGAAGATAAACTGTGAGAGTGGTCCAAAAAAATAAAATAAAATCCTTTTGTGTGTCTTCCAAAAATTAAAAAAAATACAAATTAAAGTCTCATCCTCGAATAATAAATAAAAAATAATAATTTTATTTGTTAGTCGCCTATCTGTCCAACTATACGGACACTCTAGGCGACTTACAACAACAATTAAAATACAATATACAATAAATAAAATACAAATTACAATATACAATACAACTGATATCAAAACATCTGATTAGTACAGCAATCTAATCCATCCCGAAATTATAGGCCTGCCTGAAGAGCCAGGTCTTTAAAGCTCTACGGAAACCCGTCAGGGAGGAAGTATGTCAAAGATCATAAGGGAGAGAGTTCCAGAGAGTGGGGGCCACCACCGAGAACGCCCTCTCCCTGGTCCGCACCAGCCTAGCTGTTTTGACTGGTGGGACCGAGAGGAGGTCCTGTGTGGCTGATCTTGTGAGGCGGCTTAGTTGATGATACTGGAGGTGGTCCTTCAGATAAACTGGGCCAAAACCGTTTAGGGTTTTAAAGGTCAACACCAACACCTTGAATTGAGCCCGGTAAATCAATTAGATTTAAAAAAGCTCTGGATTATGCCCATAGATGGACTGCCAATTATGTATATACAATATACTTTAAATAAAATAATATTTTTTACCAAATTTATTTATTTGTTGTCTACAAGGCAAGATGTGTAAATGAGCAAATAAAAGATGCTAGGTTAGTCATCCATTTGTTCTAAGATTCTTTTCAACTTTTCCAGGTCTATAAATGCATGACCTGCAGGAATTCATTTGGTGCAACTTTTCTGGACAGCACCAACCTTGAAGGTCAATGGATAAGAAGTAATAGTGGGTTTGAGTCCATTGTGCCACTTAAAGGACTTTGTACCCTTATTATTTTACACTCCAGGATTGGGATGGATGACATAGGCACACACATATGTAGGCATATCTTTAGCCCAGGCTCAAAGAAAAGCATTATGTCATACAACACTTTCATATATTTAAAAGAATTAAATATGCTAATATGTGTTGGACAAAAGGAGTCGTGGCAGCCTTCCCCCATCTTATCTTCACAACAATCCTGTGAGGTAGGCTAGTCTGAGTGAGAAAATGTCCCAAGAATCACACAGTGACCTTCATGGCTGAGTGTAGATTTGAAACTGAGTTTTACCAGTCCTAGTCCAACACTCTAGCCACGCTGGCTCTCAAAGGTTTAGTTCTTCTAAGAGAGGTATCAACACTATGATCTATCTCAAGTAAACTGGTCATTACTAGATTGCATATTTTAATACAATATTCCAAACACTCCGCCTATACATAATATTAATATACTAAGCATTCTAACTATGCATAACATAAATCAAAGCAATCTCTTTCTTCCCCACCCCGACTCAACGCAACCTAAGTCTGCCTCCCACATCCCTTGCTCCTTGCTCCTCCCCCCCCCTCCTCCGTTATAGGTCATCTGGCAAGGAACGGAGGGCAAATAACTTCTTGGTAGGGAAGGCTCATGTTCTTTTCCTCGCGCTTGCGCACAATGGTCATTCTAGATCCCTCACGGCCCGCCCTTCTCCCCCTCAGAGCAAAGTGCGAAAGGGTTTCTCACCAGCAGGCGGCGGCGGCGCCGTTCGAGCTGATCGGGGCCTCCATGGGGGGACAAAGGGGGCTGAGGCGGGTACCGCGGTGGTGCCACTGATCGGTGGGAGGAGAGGCCCGGCCTCACGCTCTGCGGACTCCATGCCAGGTGGCTAGTCCAGCTGCTTCCCAATCCGAGAGTCCGTCCACCACTTTCTCTCCTGCCGGGGCGTAAAAGCTGCAGCCGGGAGGAGAAAGCCAGCTCAGAGAGGCATAGCTGCTGGGAAACGGGGCCGCTTGGTTGCCCCGGTGCCAGGCTTGTTATTATGACCAAGGGAGGGAAGCAAGTTACACCCATACTGCCTCACTAGGGCCGTGTGGATGTCAAACGCGGGTGGGCGAGTGCCACTGGGGCGGCCAGAGACAGGCAAAGGGGTCTCGGGCTCTTGGCCCTGCCATGAGAAGAGATTTCTCATGGAACTGGAACAGGTTCAGAAGAGGGCAGCAAGGATGATCGGGACTGGAAGCAAAGTCCTATGAAAGAACTGGCCATGTTTAGCCTGGAGAAGAGAAGACTGAGGGGAGATATGATAGCACTCTTCAAGTACATGAAAGGTTGTCACATAGAGGAGAGCAGGGATCTCTTCTTGATTGTCCAAGAGTGCAGGACACAGAATAATGGGCTCAAGCTGCAGGAAGCCAGATTTCGACTGGACATCAGGAAAAACTTCCTAACTGTTAGAGCTATCCGACACTTGAGGTAGTGGGCTCTCCGACACTTGGGGGGAAAAAAGGGGTGTAAACCCTGAATGCCTAAGGAGGGAGTTTCAATGTATTTATTGTATAAATTCTTTGAAGAAATAGCTTATAGTATAAAACGCCCAACACGTTTCAGCCCATCAAGGGCTTTCATCAGGGGATTATAGTTGCTGAAAACACTATATGCACCGGAGGTGCGAAAGTACAATACTGCAGCATTCAAGTACTTGACGTATAAGCTATTTCTTCAAAGAATTTATACAATAAATACATTGAAACTCCCTCCTTAGGCATTCAGGGTTTACAACCCTTTTTTTTTTTCTGCACGCCATTGAATGCCTTCCACCTTCCTTTCTACTCTCCGACTCCGACACTTGAGGCAGCTAGACAGCCACGTGTTGGGAATGCTTTGATTTGGATTCCTGCATTGAGCAAGGGGTTGGACTCAATGGCCTTATTGTCCCCTTCCAACTCTACTATTCTATGACTTGTGACACCCTAAAGGCAAGCAGATTTGTTGTGGCGGAAGCTTGCATGGATTTTAGAGTCTGCATCTGACGGAATGGGTTCTTTTTAAGCCCACAGCTTCTGCTACAACAAATCTATTATTTATTAAAGGTGCTACATGACTCCTACATGTGTTTGTTGGTGTCTGTTTTTGGTAATAGACATGCCTATTCTTCTGGACTTTGATTCTTCAGATACTTTAGAGCTGCCTGCTTCTGTCATGCACACACACCTGCCATTTTTTTTTGTCTATGTAGGAAATCTAGACTTTGCCTCTAGCCACACAAAATAGGGTGATGATATACATTAGCAGGCTGAAGGTGCCAACTTTTTTTTTTAAGCAGGATTCCTGTTCCTTTAAAAGCTGCATGTAAGGAAGAACTTCTAAAAGCTACAGCTTACTTTTTTTTTGGCTTAGCATGAGGAAGCAATGGTAGGGAAAGCTTCATCTGCTGAATTTTTGTGCTTTCTATGCATCTCTTAAGAGCACTTGAATCCTGCTACAGAAAAAAAATTGTATGTTAAGCAATGGGAAGACTATTTTTGGACGGAAGGTTAAGTAGAAACAAAAATAGTATTGAAAACACTCTTTAATATGCATACTCAGTATGATCATGCCAAAAGTCTGACTTTTCTTTGCATGTTTTCATTCATTCCACTCACAGGATTCCTTTTTCCAAGCATGCAAGCCCAAAATGCTCTAGAAGTCCCATACAGTACAAGTTTAATACAATTGGTGTACATGGATGGCATTTCCACTGTTGAAAACGTTATACTTTGGTAATATAAAAATGGTTTTCAAATACCATGTTATAGAGAAAAAATATTTAAATACCATTCTAGTTACAGAATCCATTGATCTGATTTCAGAGTCATTCGTAATCATGAAAGCTTTCAATTCTGCCATATTGTATTCAGGCTTTTACTATACCACTCCCAGCCCTCTGACCTAACAAGCGTTTGCAGAGTAGTAAACCAAATGGGTTCATCCTTTCAAGATCTTATTTGTAGGAATTGCTGCCAGATGTTATTAGACCAGTCCTAGGCTGGCCTGTCTGCGATACTTATGATGGAGAAAAAGTGGCTTAATTATACATAAATGCTGATATCCAGCAGTACTAATGGGAAATTGCTATGGAGGGGAGGGGAGGGGAGGAGTATAATCAGTGCATGCAGCTGGTGAGTGCTGGCTGGATTACAACCAAAATGGTCCCAATAAGAAAAAAAGCTATCATCATACAGTAGGGCCCCGCTTTACAGCACTTTGCTTTATGGTGCTTCACTAATGCGCCAGTCTCAATTAGACTAAAGCCCCACTCATACAGCGTTTGTTTCGCTTTTACGGCGGTTTTCAGGCATCGCACGCCATTCTATTCAATGAGTTCTGCTTTTCAGTGATTTTTGCTTTTCAGCAAGGGTCCGGAACGTAACCTGCTGTATGAATGGGGCTCTACTATACTTGGAACAATTTGCAGAAATACACAAAAAATTAAGGCAGGGGGAAGAACTTAAGGGAGCAAGAAACCCCATAAACAGCCCAATGAGGATTGAGCATGCTCAGCTGGTGTTGACCACAGAATGCTGAGGGTTTGTTGAGTGGTGGAAACTGGAGGATAGTTAATGGAATATCCTAGTAGAGGGCATGGCTGGCTGGCACTCCAAATAGGAGCACTCCTCCCCCCGGAATGTTTTGCTGCAGAGTTTATGTTCTCTGCAATGTATTGGTCATAAAAGGGCATCCAGCTGCGTTACTGATTTTATATGTAAATAAGACTCTTCAGATTTCTCTATGATGGCAAATCTTGCAGTCTGATCCAATGTGTGGATACTCTGAAGTAAGTCTCATTGAACTTATTCAAGAAAATGTGTGTCAGATTGCAATCCCAAACAATATTTATAATCCGATTCATTACATGTATTTACGGCAGAAACCATGGTTCAAATCAATGTTTCAACATAATTTTCTCTAAATATAATAGAGTTTCAGTTTTTCCAATCACTTTGCCAACAATATTGTAAGCATACATGTTAAAGCTTCGACCCATTTTAAAATGTCTGTTTCCAACTGGACTATCAAAAATACACTGCCATTTTTCATTTTACCGCTACGTATACTTTAAATAATTAATTTGTGTGCAACGGTCTCAATCCACCCCAAATGGTTTTCCTTCCATCCGCTTTATTTGCATAGAGCAGGAATGAGTGAAGGAGTTAGTCTATTTCTTTGTAGATCAGCAAGATTGATACAGCAAAGGCCTCTTGTATCTTAGAGATGTCTCGGCGCTGCCAGGAAAGAATTATGTTCTAGACAGTGTTGCCAGCTCATTTGAAATCCTCATGCCTGACACCTAAAATGTTCAGGTTTTCTTCAGAAGTCACAGATGGAAGTGGGAAGAGAAGGGGGAGACCAGACAACCTCCAATTGCAACTTCTTCTTGCACTTTACTTGCTTTCAGGCTACAGCAGAGGCCACCTACAAAAGTGGCTTGGTGAAAAGTTGCCACAGCCTCAGTACTTTTCCCTAATCTAATTTGAAGTGGTGTAGGATTCCATCTTCTTCACATTCCTGCCAAAAGCAAAACCCCAAACGCTCAGTCTTTCCATTCCAGAAGAAGCAACCTACAGTTTTCCAAAACAGAGTGAAGGAAGCTCCAGAATCTGCTGCTGGTGGAGACAACAATGGCGGGGGGGGGGGGAGGAATTCTGTCTCCTCCAGCCATCTAAAACATTTCCCAACAATTCTACTAGAGATTTGCTAGTCACACTAACTGCTTCTTGTACTACCCTATCAAAAACAGACAGTGCAAAATAAATTTGAATTCTCATGTAGTATGACAATTCAGGCAATCACATTTTGTAATTGCATGGCGGTCACCTAGATTCGTGTACAGATGAGGATTCTCATACCTTTGATAAGGCTGGCTTTCTCGTAACATTAAATCTAGAAGATGTTTTCATGTGATGCAGTGTAAGTCATTGGTTCTTTAACTTAATTTTTCAGAAGCTGTTATGGTAAGAATATAGTAGGGGGATGGGATGGCTAGTTTTAGCCACTTGTTCAGAAAGCATGACAAAGATCTGAGTAATCTGTTTGAAGAAGTGATTCAGCTAGCTATTGCAATATTTCATCTCACCATGGTAAAAACATGTTTGTTTGTTTTTAAAAAGGTCTGCAGTGTATTATATTGCTGTCTGCTACAAGAATACTTGGTTACATAATGAATCAGCTGCTACATTAATCTTGAATAGCCATTGAGACATGTCAACATCCTTGCCGAGTACTGATTAATAAAAGCTGTGATTTTCACAGACAGAATTGAATTCATTATTTAAATTTAGCTTTTGGGGTCATGGTCACTCATCTGCTAGCACAGTGGAGCATGATGCAACTATCTGAAATAGTTTAGGAAAAGAACATTATGCCAACATCTCTGATGCTTTGCAGATGTTCAGAGTTTTGGTTCGATCTTCCTGGGAGTAATAGGAGGTAGAACTTCCCTGTTCTTTCTTTCCAGCATTCAGCTTTGCTATAGCCCATTCTGGCAACAGCCCACCTGTTTGGTGCAGGGCTTGCAGAGGTAGGGTCAAACCAGAACATCCTGGTACTATAGCCAGGCTCAGTTCTGTACCCTCTGCCCTGGCTGATGGGGCTTGCTTGTTGCTACTGGAACCCATGCTATTTTCTTGGCTCCCCTGTGGGCTCCCCTCTACCAGCCAGTTACCTTATCACAGCCCCAACCACTTTCAGGGTAGATGATCACTCATTTGTGAAAAGGGGTAGATGGGATGGGGAACATCACACAAGTTGTTTGAATCCAAAGCACAACTGTATGCATAGCCATGAAATTACATAGCAATATTTGAACCTGTTTTTTTCTGTGTGAAACACTGTGTGCATGTGCATACACTGCTTTTGAAAGCTGTTTCAAAACTAGAATGCCATGTGGCCTGGAGGCTTGCCATCCAACAAACACAAACCTAAAGCCACCATAGAAATGTTAAAATACTTGCTTAGAACTCCAGACCTCAGCCAATGGTTTTGTTTAAGGCCACTTTCTTACTCTAACTTTAATAGGCTCCAGCCTGTAACAGAGCACTTCTGGCAAACTTGGTTACTTATCGCAGGCATGGACAAGTTTGTGAAATCTACTTCTTTTACTAGAATGTGGAGATCCACCAGCTGGAGCCAAATGCAAATAGTGACTTGACAGGTGAAGCTAAGTACCAACTGCACGCTATGTGAGCCACACACCAGCATGGCCTCCATATACAAGCACAATTCTACACTGGAGTTGCTATAGATCAGGATTCTAACAAACCCTAATTCAGCTTTTGTTATTATTGCTACTGCTGAATAGCTGGGAATCAGAAGCCCTTGCTAGTCTACTGCATGTCATCCAGTCCAGTGAGCTACCCTTAGATTCCTTCCACCTGCTCCTGACTTATGGATAAACCCTGCTTTTTACCATTTAATATGTGGCATATACAGATATCTGGAAAAGAAAACCCTGGAGACATTTGTTTAAAAATCTCCCTTTATTGTAAACAGAAGAAATACTAAGGCACTGAACATGTAATCACTTAAAGAGATTGACTAGTAGTATTGAAAATACTCTTTAATATGCATACTCAGTATGATCATGCCTGCCTTTTTTTTTTTGCAGGACTCATTCATTCCACTCACAGGATTCCTTTTTCCAACCATGCAAGCCCAAAATGCTCTAGAAGTCCCATACAGTACACATTTAATACAGTTAGTGTACATGGATGGCATTTCCACTGTTGAAAACATCATACTTTGGTAATATAAAAATTGTTTTCAAATACCATATTATAGAGAAAAAAGGTAAAATGTTTACCATAGGCAGACCTAAAGTTGTCATGTTGCCCACTCAGTGTTGCAAGATAACAAGTACACAGTTTCCAAGAAGTAGTCAGCTTTACTAAGGGGTACTCATAACACACCTTATTCTAAGGTCATTAACATCCAAGGCACAGTCTACAGTTATATATTACAAAATATATTATGTTCATCAATTCCATTGGTGTCTGAAGGGAACAGACATTTTTCCTAATGTATAGCCTGGTGCAGACTGCCCATTTCACTTTGAGGGGGCAACTCCAAGTGTCTGCAAAGTCACACCCCAACTACAGAAATGAATGAGGCAGCCTCCTCCCAAAAGGAAGGTGCAGCTAAGCTCTTGCAACAATTATCAGCATCTTTAATTAGGGGAAATTTTTAGTTTTAAAGAAAATCTACATTTCTCAGGAACAATATGCATCTCCTCATCTGTATAACATTCAAGTACAAGTGAGAAGCAAAACTGGAGTTTCTCAGCCAGTCAATCATATGCCTCCTTGACTAATCATGCTCACATTGCCATATGGTATCATATACATGTGCTGACACCATTAATTTCATTGTAACCAAGTGAGAAATTAAGGAGGATTGATATAGCCTTTTGCACGATATGGAATCATAGGGGCAAGGTGACCCAACATCTGCTTGCTATGATTGAAAACCTACACACATCTCTCACATGTATACATTGATCCCCTGTTATGTGCAAATGCCTTTTTCCAGCAATAATGGGGTTGGAGCAAAGTTAAGAAGCTCCCTTAAGGAACATTATGATGGCAAGTTAAAGACAAGGTGGAAGATACAAAATAGAATCCTGTGGCTTAACTGATTGAACAGGGCTTCGGGGCAAAGCTTTAATGTAGAAAGCAATGCATGTTCCATCTGCCTCAAACAGTGATGATCTTATTTCAATAGTAATAGGTATTTCTATCCAGAACTGGCACAAGCTTGTTTTAAAACACAGCATTTAAAACCTACCCATGATAGGCATATCAGTGTTAAAATTTAATATGAATTGTAGTGCCAGAGGAATATAGCATTTTACAGAGGCTGCAACAAAACTCCAGTGAGTTCATTGAACATTACTTCAGGGAATACAAGAAAAAAAGTAAGTTTTGACATAGTACCAGATTCTCCCAGTAGACTCCTTAAGTGCTTTGGAAGAAAAAAGTGAACAACTTATGGTGCAGATGAGTTCTCTTTTTGGCCTATGGGAAGATGAAGCACAACACACACAAAAAAGCTATTTTGACTTGGGGAGATACAGGAAGCTTGCAATGGACCCAAGAATAGTCTCTCAAACACTTCAAATTGCAGTCAGATTTATCTAGGGCTGCACATCTTTCCAAGCCAAAGCAGCACTACAAATCTGAGCAACAGTGGGCTTCTGAACACCATCTTAAAAGCACTGTCAGATCTTTAAGGTCACTGTTAGCCATTTTTAAAGAATGCAGCAAGTTTAGCTTGTTATACTACATTTCAGGAGCATCAAAAGCACTTTGCATTCCATTCGACTTTCCATTGAAAACAGAGCTAAGCATTGGAGCAATGATAAAATGAACTGGTCACTGCACATGATTGTAGTCACCTTGTAAAATTTGTCATTTAAAACCACTCTAACAATCTAGATTTAACATCAGTGTAATCACTCTAGCTATATGCTGAAGTGTGAACAGCAATAAGAAGAAAGCTCTATCCTCCAGCAAGCTCATAATGCTGAGGGAAGAACTCTGCAAGTACCATTTTAAGAACCAGGAGAGACTTTTCCTGAACCAAAGAAAACAGCTGGAATGCAAGAGCTGGGTAAGATGCAAAAGGAAAACCAAAGTTTTCCTTTCAATAACTTCTTGCATTCTGCAATGAAGACAATTCCACTGTGGTGCATTTCTGCTTTCATGAAAATCTGATTACTATATTTGATCTGTCTTCAGATTCCTGAACCCCTTGAAGTGTCCAAACTATCAACGGGGACTCCGTCCAAGATGATTGGGGTGTCAAGTTGCCATTAAAGACGTCATCTACTGAAGCTGCAAAAAAGTACAAAAAGGAAAATCAGAACATGTGTAAAGAAATAGACCAATGTGCATGTGATCGTTTTGGCTACAAGACTGAGAAACACAGCATTCCATGGAATATAACCTAGCAGGCATGAAAATATCCTATACTAAGGTAATTCCCCAAGAGTCAAACCTTATTTTTAAATAGAAGGTTCTAGTATTGAGTCTTGAAAGTGTTTGTATTTTCAAACAGCTACTGTGGTTATACAAGGACCACTGAGAAACTGGTTCACCCCAAAGGAACAGAAGGACAAGACCAATTAACTAAAGACATAGAGCAGTGGTGAGGACTTCTGGCCAGTGGCCTCATTAGGTGCACAAGGCCATTCTCCCAAAGCCACACCCACCTGCCCCACATCTGATTCATATGTTCGGTCAGATGTGGGGCAGGTAAAAACAAAGCTATAAAAGGAACAATCTGGAGCCTTAAAGTGCACTCCCAGCTGCCAATCTTCCTTGGCTAATGGGGCTTGGTTTTGGTGCCTTTTGAATTTCGCACCAGATGCAAGCCCTACTGGGATTGGTTACACTGATCTTTGTTAAAAGCAGCGTTTGCAGCTGGCACCAGTCACCAGTGGCTGCAAACCCCACTTCTGCAGGAAATCTTCCTTTTCAGCTACAAAGGAAGAAAGGAAAGAATTGGGAATGCATTTAGAGAGCGCTTCCAATTCTGTCCTTTCAAGCTGGGTCACCAGCCAATCATTATGATGTCAGGTGATTCACAGTTGGGCACAATCACCCGCTTGTCTAAGTGGCCTGCAGGGCAGTGAGGGAACCCGCTGACCAGATCCTGTTCCTCACCCACAAAGCACAGCAACCCTCATGACCAACACTTGCAAAGGCAAGCAGTTTCCTGAAGCTGCTAGAAGGGAAAGGGAGATGTGTGAAGGGGTAGACATAGCAAACCAAGGAAAGAGGAGTTTTACAGTGCAATCTTATGCATGTCTAATCAGAAGCAAGACCTATCTCCCAAGTTCAATGGGGCTTCTTTCCAGAAAAACATGTATAGGATTACAACCTAAGATGGGCAACAGAGAGCAAATCTTTAGGGATGACAGCAGCAGTGTCCATGTTGTGGCAAGCTGAATGTTGAGTGGCCAGTGAGGGATATATGGGCCAGGGAAATGTGATGAAATATATGAAGGAGGGTTTTCTATTTAAGCAGCTTCCTGAACACGCGAACAGCGACAGAAGTAGAGTGTTTCAGATCATTAATAAGCACACTTCATCTGAGAAAATGGTTGCTTCCTGTAGCTCACAGATGAAGCATTCTTTATGATATAGCACTGGGGTCTCCAACACAGTGGCGGCTGGTGGCTCCATGTCAGTAGGGCAGTGGAATCCGCTCTGGGTTTTAGTCCAAACTCTGAACCTTGAAAATTCAGACTAAAAACCAGGGCAGAGTCCACTGTCCCACTGACATGAAGCCCCCAGCTGCCACAGCTCCAATGTAACACTCAGAGTTCCCTTGCTGCATGCAGAGGTCCTCTGCCATTCTCATTTTGTATATATTTTGCCATTTATCTTTTTCTCTTTTACCTTGGGCATCACTGGGCTGACTGGAAAACAAAGCGCAGGCCTCCAGCCACCCCATTCTCTTACCTTCCTTTCCCCAGAATATCTATGAACCCCACATGGATCAAAAGACAAGTGGACAAGTGTTTTGCCTGTTTCCTTGCGTATGTGTTACTGTTTTGTGTTTTTTTGGGATTTCTGGTTGCCTGTGACTTTTTTGAGCTCTTAAGGGTGGATCTATTTCTTTTGAGCCTCACCAGTTTTTCTTCTGTGAAATATGTTTTGTTAAGCGCTATGGGGGCAAATATGTCGTTTGGCATTTGGGACTCAAACTAAACCTCCAACTTAGTACTTGGAGTTTAGGTTTCTTCAAATTGAAAGGCTCAAGAAACGATTCAACCATCTTTGTTACTACTGAAAAAAATTCTTTTTTAAAAAACAGGTCATCAACTTACCTCTGGAGGTAACACTGAATTTCCTGTCTGAAAAGCTGTTTGACCGCAGATTTGGTTCACTCATTTTATCCAGAAACTTTGTTATCATCTCTTTCTTCTCTGGATTGGTACTAGACAAATTCAGAACTTTCCCATTCACCAAAACTGTCCTTTTGCTGATCCCAAACCAATAAAAGAAATCAAATAAGGCGTCAGATTTGAACTCATAGGAAAAGCTCAGGCTTTCTTTATTGACCAAATGGGCTCCTGAAGGAAAAAACTTCTTTACCACATCTTGGAAATCAAACTGTACAAAGAAAAGAAAAACAGCTTTATTACCAAGCTTTGTAGCAACAGGGGGAACTTCCTTTACCTCTAGTTATTAAAACCGTGAAAAATGCATCTCCTAACCACATTAATTGTTATAACTTTAAAGGCAGCCTCAGATAGACTAATATTATATCTGACAATGCAGCATGGTAGACACTAGTATATAATCCAGCTCCCTTTACATGTATGGCACTTCTACCACTGGTTTCAATGTTATGAAGGATGGATAGCAAGGATGGATACTATTTTCTGAACAGAAGGATACTAAAAATTGGAGCAACCCCATTTGGCAGCCACCACTGCTATCACTCTTGAAAAGCGGTTAGCCAAAAGAGCAATAAATGCCTTGCTTGAGAGCATCCTGTTTTTACAGAAAGAAAAATTCCTAAGCAACCAACAGTCTGTTTATACTGCTAGCACCCACCAAATTTTGCAGTGACAGAACTGCGTGTAGGAAGACATGCTCTATGCCAAGGCACACTTGAGCAACCTGTAGTTTAACTAAAAGCCACTTTGGAGCAAAATTAATCCCTAGTGCTTTACTCATCCCAAAAGACAACACAGTATTGCTTTGCTCACTTAGCTAGAGTGGTGCAAACAGCAGCTTCATGCTATATGCCATGTATAGCAAGGAGAACAGAGCTAGCATACATGCATCCACGTATAAGAACCCTACTGTCCTCCTAATGTTATTACTTGCTTTTCTAATATAGCCAGTTATACAAGAGCACGATATAAAAGTTTCAGAATCAAGTTAAGGTTAGAGTTACTCCAAGAGCAAACAGTGGTACAGCTAGGTAATTTTAGATCTCGAACTTAGTGGTTTTACAGGAACTGCCCTTTAAGCAACCATGCTTTATGCTTCATCACTACTTCCATTGTACATTCCTAAAATGTTGGGGGGAGGGAACCAAACAGCTTGCCAACACTGATAAAAGAAGAAATTCTGAGCATGTGCAGCTTTGTTTCAAACTCACTTAAAATCATAGCACCATCATAGCTAGGAATAAAATGGAATTTGCTTATGCTGTCCTGATGCTAAACACGTTTAATTGGGAATAAGTGCCATTTTGTTGTAGAAATGGATAATTAATACATTTTGCAGTAAAAAAATAGCATTAGTAACCATGTATATGCCCAGTCGGCCGACTGACTATAAAATATTTTGAAAAATAAGTAAGGATGCTGCGATGACCCAGCCTGGGATCTGTTTGATGCAGCACCCATCCTCTGCTGCTCTCTCGGTGGACATCTGCAAGGCCCCCTCGGCTGAGGAGTCCTTAACTGCACCACAGAGAACAAAGTATCGTTTGTATATTGCAGTACATTAGGTCAAAAGAGCTGACAACATGACACATTCACACTTAATATTATACTCTGGAATTTATGGTGGAAAATTCGAAGTTGATTCAGAAAATATTGCCCTTTATCCATTGTAATCAGTCACAGAGTAGTCACACAGATAGATACTCGAAGATAAAAATCATCTGCAGGCCAAACAATCTGTCTGACTTACCTGCAGTTTATAACTTTCTCCAATCACAGAAGATATTATGTCATTCATGCCATTCTCAATCTGCCTTCTCATCTTTGGGTGCCGGGTATTCACAAGCAAAGCATATGTTTTTTCTAAAAATGGATTTGGAAGTGTTATTTTCTATTAAAACCAGATGTTAGTACCATAAATTGGATGTTGTCCTCAAACCTATACACAAAGTAAGTTGTCTTATCTACCAAGGACTGCGGCAGCAGCACACAAACACATACCCCCCCACACACACAAACAAAGTTAGCAAACATGTAATCATGGTGCACATAATATTGTGTAAAGAGAATATGCACCTTTTTCTGAATTTGTTAATTCACTTTAGGGAGGCATTCTTACAGCTCTCAGTTCTCACAGTATATTTTATATACACAGTCTAACAGGTGTGTCATCTTCTCATATGTTATGAAGTACATCAAAGGTATGTCTTGTTTGCCCACTAATTTTTGTAACATGCAAAGCAGCCCTCTAACAGTTACATTTGATAAGTTACACAGTGTTGTATTCAACCAAGTTTTTTCAGAGGAAGCTCACTGAGATTAATGAACCTAAATTGGTCATGTCCAAGGAATCCATTCAGAATAGGACTAGTGTTAAATAACACCCACAATTAGTGCTGTCACCAGTCTTTAGCACTCTAGGCATAGTGTTTCTTCAAACAGAATTCCACATGGACCTCCAGTGGCTGCATGCAGGAACCAAGCCACTGAAATTGCACACATTCTCTGTTCCCAATCCAGAGGGTCCATACCCACGTCTCCTCACAAACGAGGCTGGTTCACCACCATGGAAATATCCTGTGGTGACCCTTGGAGCTCTGTATTATTCCCAGTGCCATTTACTATCTACCCAGTGTTCCTCAGCCTTGGATTTCCAGATGTTGTTGCACTACAACTGCCATTATCCCCAGTCAGATTAGCCAATGGTCAGGGGTGGTGGGAGCTGTTGTTCATCATCATCTGTGGACCCAATGGTTAAAAAGCATTAATTTATACAGAGCCACATCGTCCATAACTTTGGGTTGGAGTAACAATCAGCTTTATATTTCTTCAAGCACTAAGAAGAAGCCACCTCTATCTTAAATCAGTGTCTGGAAAGTGGAAAAGGTTAAACAACTAAAATCTGGAGAAGATGGAAGCAATGCTGGTGCAGAAACCCAATGCATTTGCATGAGTTTTTACACTTGTTGTAGGGGGAGGTTGTGCTTACACAACTGCAGCAGGTTCAGAGCCTGGGACTTTAAGACCACAGTAAAAGCCCTGTTGGTTCTGACCAAAGGACCATCTACTCCAGCACCCTGTTTTCAGAGGCCTATGGGAAGCCCATAAGCAGGACAGCACTCTCCCCTCTTGTGTTCCCCAGGAACTCATATTAAGGAGCAGTATACACCCAGCTAGCAGCCACTGACAGTCTTGTCCTCTGTGCATTTGTTTACCTCCCTTTTAAAACCCATCCAAATTGGTGGTTATCACTACATGTTGACACAGTAAATTCCCTAGGTTAACTAAGCGTTGTGTGAAGGACAAGCTTTCTCTCAGCCTCACGTTCTTTTAAAAAGCACATTAACTTCTCCTGGGCACCTATTTGTTCCTGGAAGAGTGGGTAGTGGGCAGTGCCTTTCATTAGCTGATCCTTTTCAGAGAAGAGAGATGTATTGCTGTTTTGCCCCCTGCTCTTAGTGACATTTTCCTGGGGACTGTCCTTTACCAAGATGATGACTGTTTTTTGTTTTTAGTTGTTGTTGCTTTTTAGAAATGTTATAATTTTGTTGGTTTGAATTCTTGTAGATTGTGTTGTTTTGATTTGTATTTATGTTTTTCTATTTGTGTGTGAGCCGCCTTGGGGGCCTTTTTGCCGAAAGGCGGCCTAGAAATAAACACTAACATTAACATTAACATTACATAACATTACATAACATTTATTACATAACATTACATTAGCCATACTTATCCACACTTTGGTATCCTCAGTGATTGATTGCTGTAATGCATTTTATGTGGGACTGCTCTTGGAAGCAACACTACTGTAGCAGAATGCTACAACTCACCATCTAGAGCATAAGGTGGCAGGAACATATTCCAGTTTTGGACACACTGGCTACCTGTGCTCTTTCAGGCCCAATTCAAGATACTGGTGCTCACCATTAAAACCCTTCATGACTTGGAACCAACATATCTTACAAGAGATCACCTCTCTGTATGAATCCCCAAACTGGTTAAAATCCTCTGATTGGAACCTGCTCTATTAACACCAAGAGTAAATGAAATCAGTGGCTAGGAATTCTGCAGATGTGCTTAGGTTTTGGAATAACCTCCCAAGACAGATCAGGAGGATGAGCCCCTATCTGATGGGCATCTACAAGACTTGCTTATATCAGGTGGCTTTTGGAGGCCAATTGGATGAGGGACCATTTTACCTTTTATTTCATTTTGTTTGCTGAATTTATATCCCACCTTAACTGCAAGAAGCTCAAGATGGCATACATGGTTCTCCTCTCATTTAATACCCACAACAACCCAGTGAGGTAGGGTAGGCTGGGAGGCAGTGACTGGCCCAAGGTCACCCAATGAGCTTCATGGCTGAGTGGAGATGCAAACCCTAGCCTCCCAGCACCCTAACCACTGTACCACAACTGGCTCTCTTTTGAAGTGTTTCCAATCCCCCCCATTTAAATTTCTTTTGGTTCACTGTATAAGTCCAAGTTTTTGCTCATCTTTAAAATCGTTTTATTGTCGTTTGAGATTAAACAGTCTTAAGTTTACAGAAGGAGACATAAAAATATTAGATTCAGATTCTATAGATTTCTAAGAGGATACTGCAAAATTAGTCATAATTAAATATAGATTAGAACTATAATTAGTGGACTGTGTGTGTCCAAATGCAATTCAATGTGAGCAAGTGTAAAGTTATACATATTGGAGCAAAGCATCTTAATTCCACATACACACTCATGGGATCTGAACTGGCAGTGACTGACAAGGAATGAGACCTTGGAGTCATAGTGGATAGCTCAATGAAGATGTCGATCCAGTGTGCAGCAGCTGTGAAAAAGGCAAATTCTATGCTAGGAATCATTAGAAAGGATATTGAAAATAAAACTGCCAATAATATCATAAAGCGTTTATAAAAATCTGTGGTGCAGCTGCAGTTGGAATACTGTATACCGTTCTGTTTGCCTCACCACAAAAAGGATATTGCAGGACTAGAACAGGTTCAGAAACGGGCAACCAAAATGATCAAGGGAATGGAGCAACATTCCTATGAGGAAAAGTTGCAGCACTTGGGGCTTTTTAGTTTCAAGGCAAGTCAGAGGTGACATGATATAAGCGTATACAATTATACATGGCATGAAAAGAGCAGATAGAGAAGCTTTTCTCCAGGGCCAGCTCCAGGCATGCGGGGCCCCTTGGGCATCGGCTTGCCCTGGCCCCCCGGTGGGTGGGTGGGTGTGCACGCGTGTACACGTGCGACCCCCCCACAGCCCCCCTACCTGTCTAGTCTTTACCATTGCCCTTAATGAAGATGGCGGGCGTGGTTTCCCTAAGGGGAATGAAGCCTCTGCCGCCATCTTTGTTGATGGCACACGTGCGTGCTACGCATGCACATCTCTGCCATCAGCTAAGATGGCGGCAGTGGCTTCAGTACCTTAGGGAAGCTGCGGCCGCCATCTTCATTAAGGGCAATGGTAAAAAGCCAGCTGACAGGTAAGTGGGGGGTGTGGGGGGGCGCGGATTGTGGAAGGGGAGCGGAGGGCCCCTCAGGGGCTCCTGTAGCTCCGGGGCCCTCAGGCCAGTGCCCAACCTGACCGCCCTTTAGAACCGGCCCTGCTTTTCTCCTCTCTCATAACACTAGAACTCATGGACATCCAATGAAGATGAACGCTGGAAGATTCAGGATAGGAAAAGAAAGTACTTCTTCACACAGCACATTGCTGAGCTATGGAACTCATTCCCAGAGGAGGCAGTGATGGCCACCAACTTGGACGGCTTTAAAAGGTTAGGCAAATTCATGGAGGATAACATTATCAAAGGTTACTAGCCACGACGGGTATGCTCTGTCTCCACAGTCAGAGGCAGCATGCTTCTGAATATCAGTTGTTGGAAGCCGCAGGGGTGGGAGAGAGTCCTCTTGTGCTCAGGTCTGGCTTGTGGGCTTCCCATGGGCATCTGGATGGCCACTGTGAGAACAGGGATGCTAGACTAGATGGACCACTGGCCTGATCCAGCAGGCTCAACTTCTTATGCCCTCTAAGGTACATTTCATGTGAGAGTTTCACTTTAAATCAAAGACCCTGATCTAGCTTATTTGTTTAAGTGAAAATTGAAATTTTCAAAGCCCATGAAATGCACTTTATTATTTCAGACATTTATACACTGCTGAATTACTAACATTACTAAGTGGTATGCAAAAAATAAACCATACAGAAAATAACACAATACAAAAGTCATACAAACAAACACTACCTTAAAATGTCTGCTGGAACAAGAAAGTCTTAATCAAATGCCTACAGTTCAGCAAAGATGGTGCCTTTCTAAACTCAGCTGGGGGGGGGGAGTTTCACAGTCTTGGGCCCACAACACTGAGTGCATGGCTTTTAGTAGTTACAAGGCATGAATATGGGTCATGTGGACTCACCAACAGAGATACATGCAGTCTGCTGATTATGCACTACTTTGTTCCAGTCTAGTATTTCATAATGAGCCATGACTAATTTAGACCCAGATTTATGTGTTAATATATTTCTGTAGATTTTGCAGCTCTTATAGTCCTCAAGATGCGGACCTAATTTCAATCAAGCTTTCAAATTAAGCAAAGTACTCATCCATGCAGGGCTCAGCTGCATGGAAACATCTTTGTCCAACCAATTAGCAGCTTGGGATATTACCAGCAACCAAAACCAGTTATTCCATGGTAGAAACATAATTGTACTACAGCAGGAGACATGTTTCACCAATACAAAATCAAACCATCTTTACACGCTTGAGACTACATTATAGATTGAAAGCGCCAGTTTGACAGGGATGTCACAGCACAGTGACAGAGCCAGTTTTCAAACGGCATCACTGAACTGAATTTAACCATGCCAGATTCAAATTCAACCATGGCTCTTCACACCAAGGATCTATTTAGTCAAGCAATTCAGATTTCTTTAAAATAATTTTACTCATACATACCTTTTGAAGAACTATATTTTGTTCTGACATTGAAGAAGAATACCAATGGACGACCCAGTATAGTCTCTCTGTAGTTTTTATAGTCATAGTGGGTGTTAAGTTCTACATACCTGTTCAAGATAACACAATTGTGTTACACATTCTGACTAAGTGAAGAGCAGTATACAGAAATAGTTTTAGCATGCAGTTAAGGCAACCCCTTAAAAGCAAATTCTGCACGACAGGACAGATTTTTATTAAAAAAAAAAAAAGAAATTCTCTAAAATTCAGCCACCAAGAACCTTTAATGTGGGCACAGAGGTAAATGGGGCTGTACAAGATAACCCAAGAGGTAGAAGCAGAAACAAGGTGGCAGGAATAGCTATGGATGACTTCAGAAGAGCAAGGAGAACCAGGAGAACCACTGATGGAGGTCAGATGTGTGCCCAGTCTGTACTAAAGGAACAACAATGTTTGATGTGAAGAGCAGTGTGTCCCCTCTCCAATATTTCTCCCAAGCTTATGGAGAAAGGACACTTGTGTGTACATAGAAAAGGAGAAGAGCCTGCAAACAGGCATCAAACAGGCCTCTTTGGGAAGCTAGTGCCATCTTACCTTTGCCCTGCCTTACAAGCTCAACATAAACCCATCTCCTTGACCTTGCACCTGTTATTGATGCAGGGGCATTTCTGCAGAAGGGGATCATTATGAGGATGCAGAAAAGCCAAGCTAAGTATTCAGTCCACTCCAAACATCCTTCATTGTTTAAGCAGCAATCTGCCATGTCCAATAAAGGGCATCAGACATGGGCGTGACTCTTGATTTGTGGTGTTCGTCAAATATACAAGTCTGCTTTTCATTTTCTGACCTTCTGTATATCTTTCTGAAGGCAGTCAGTAGATTTTCTTATGTATTTTGTTGAACATTTATGTTTCAATTAGGTCTTTAAATGTGGCTTGCTTGCAATATTGCTTCTATGCCAGTTTGGATTTTGCCCCAAACATACAAGGATTGATTAGGCTCACATACTCTAGCACAGCCTTCCCCTAACCAGTGCCCTCCAGACATTTTTGGACTACAGCTCTCATCATCCCTAAACACAGACCATGCTGACTGGGACTGATGGGAGTTGGCGTCAAAAGCATCTGAAGGGCACCAGGTTGGAAAAGGCTGCTATACCAGATTTACTGAGTTTGCTAAATAAATGAATAAGAAACTGTTTCTTTGCAGTATTGCCAGTACTTTGCTTAAATTTGCCAGTCTCATCTGGCAGAGAATTAGAAAACAGTAGGTGTGAGTTTGGGGTTGCAAGAATTTGTTTTACAAAGTCCTGCCCCAACATGGGCCAGATCCTGAGCTCCCTGCATTTCCTGTGGGCCACTCGACAGGTAGGCCACCCTGACAACCACATGATAACACTTTGGTATCAGGTGACTTAACTTCAAAGGAAAGAATCAGGAGTACATTTTCCTTTGCAGGTGCAGCTTGAATCAAGTTGTGTCTGAATGATCCCTGCCACAAGCAGGGCTTGCATTTGGAGGTGAATTCTGATCAGAAGCTCACAAGTGAAGCCAATCCCAGCAGGCTTGCATTTGGTGCTGAGTTTGAAAGGCAGCGAGGAACAATCAGGAGTTGTTCCTTTGCAGCCACGGCTTTACCTGCACCACACTTGACATCAGATGCAACAACTACATGGACACGCATGGGGGAAAAGGGCTTTGCCAGCCAATTTGAGACCCCTGGAGGACTTAATTTGGCCCATGGGCAGGAAATTTCCCCTGCCTGGTGTAAACCATGGGATCCCATCTCTTTCCTAGAACACCTAGAACCAAAAAGTAGTAATTTGAGGTTTTAAAAAAATATTAAGTTTTCCTCCTTCCCCTCTAGAAAAGGACAATACAATTACTTGCATTGGGTTTTGGGGCAGCATGTTCTAGTTTGTTCCGGGTCTTATAACAACCTCAATAAATCAATCTTTTACAGAGCAATATAAAATATACCAGCAAATAAGCTACTGCTTGAATTAACTTGTGCTCTCATACAAGACAGAGGTTAGCTTACCAATCAAGCTTTTCTATTATTTTGCTTTCACTACCCTCCCTCTAAATGGAATTCAGTTTGACTGATTTGTTCTATTTCACAATCTTGGTTTAAGAAACTATTATTTTTGAAGTAGCCAGTCCATTTAATCAGGCAGGAATCACCACATCTCCTGTTTTGAACACTATCCTTTTTCAGCACAGCAATTTGTTAAAGAAAAAACAGCATCATAAAAAAGAAGAATATTACACATGGTTAAGGATGTGTCACCTTTTCCTTTTATGAAGCCATGTTTCTGAAGCTTTTAGCCTTCCTCTTCTACTGAGAGAGAGTTGCATTAGAACTTTAATTAGACCAAAATCTTCAAATCGCTTACTCTGGCATAGGCTCAGCAAAGTAAAAAGAATAACTCAAGAACTTACTGCTTATAAGTCTCTGGAAATCTGATTCAGGGCCAAGGCTAAAATGCTCATTCCTGAAACCATGAAACTTGGCATCCATTATCATTAAGCAAGTCTCTCTCACCATTTCACAACAGCATTTTAGGGAAAGACAGCAATAGAATTCTGAGTGTCTACACCATTTGTGCAGCAAGCTTAAATTTGATTAGCATAAGCTTAACAAGGATATTTGGTTAGAAGCGATCTCTGATGGTTTTCAAAACGGATAACACATTTAAGCCTCTTTTATTCCACTGTGCTATAAGAAGGTAGAGGCATATAAGAAGGTAGAATATTAGCAACAGAAATGTCAAGGCAAGAGTGCCAAACAGGGTTATCTGGGCCCTGTATACTGTATCCAGATTGGGCCTTTTGTTGCACTCACAAAAGATGACACAGCTTTGCATAAAATTTGCATATACTTTATGCCCAAAAACAAATTAGGGGCCACACACAAGTAATATGATGCCCAAATGACAGAATGTCAATTGGTGAAACTTTCCTCATAACTGTAGTTCCATACAGAAAAGGCTTACCCCATTTAATTACTGCCTCCCACATTGTTAAAGGCACAAGAACACGCCACTCCTCCAATGCCAACCCTAAACAATGCAAAGAACTCGAGTTTCATGAGTTATAAGTGAGTTATGTTACTCCAAGTCTTTCATCAGCTGATCTTAGGTCAGCAATACTACATTCAGTACAAGACCATGCATGGTATTTTAGATGTAGGGAGTAAAATGTGATTTAAGATTTACAGCTATTTTTATTTATTTATTTATTTATTATTTGATGTATATCTCACCCTTCCTCCCAGTAGGAGACCAGGGCTTCAAATAAAAGCACTAAAACACTTTAAAATGTCATAGAAACAGACTTCAATATATATTAAAATAAAACATTTTTAAAACAACTTTAAAACATATTTTTTTTAAAAAAGAAAAAAGGTTTAAAAACATATTAAAAGCAATTCCAACACAGACGCAGACTGGGATAAGGTCTCAACTTAAAAGGCTTGTTGAAAGCGGAAAGTCTTCAGTAGGCGCCAAAAAGATAACAGAGATAGCACCTGTCTAATATTTAAGGGAAGGGAATTCCAAAGGGTAGGTACCACTACACTAAAGGTGTGTTTCCTATGTTGTGCAGAATGGACCTTCTGATAAGATGGTATCTGCAGGAGGCCCTCTCCTGCACAGCGCATTGATCATCTGGGTATATAAAGGATAAGATGGTCTTTCAGGTATCCTGGTCCCAACCTGTATAGGGCTTTGTATACCAAAACTAGAAACTTGAACTTAGCCCGGTAGCTAATAGGTAGCCAGTACAATTCTTTCAACAGCGAGGTGACATGTTGGTGATACCCTGCCCCAGTGAGCAGTCTCACCACCGCCTTTTGCACCAACTGCAGCTTCCAGACCAACATACAGCGCATGACAGTAATCCAGCCTGGAGTTTACCACTGCATGGACAACAGTGGTCATGCTATCCTGGTCCAGAAACGGCTACAGCTGTCTTACCATCCGAAGCTGGTAAAAGGCACTCCTAGCCACTGAGGTCACCTGGGCCTCTAGTGACAAAGATGGATCCAGGAGCACCCCCAGACTATGGACTGCTCTTTCAGAGGGAGTATGATCCCATCCAAAGCAGGCAACTGAGCAATTATCTGAACTTGGGAACCACCAACCCACAGCGTCTCCGTCTTGCTAGGATTCAGGCTCAGTTTATTGGCGCTCATCCAGCCCACCACCGAGTCCAGGCAGCGGTCCAGGGCTTGCACAGCCTCTCCTGATCTGAATTCTGTTCAGATTCTCATGCTTGGATAAATTCAAGATTTAAATTGCTAAAAATCAAGCAGTGTATTCATTTGTTGTGGTTATTATTTGTTGTTATGCACCTTCAAGTCGATTATGACTTATGGCAACCCTATGAATCAGCAACCTCCAAGAGCATCTGTCGTGAACCACCCTGTTCAGATCTTGTAAGTTCAGGTCTGTGGCTTCCTGTATGGAATCAATCCATCTGTTGCTTGGCCTTCATCTTTTATAACTACAGCAATTTTTCCTTTTATTTTGAGCATCTTTGTACTACAAAGGTATATGTTTTTTCTGCACCCACCCTCTGCAAATTAATACAGCTCCAAGGTTTCAACCAATTGTAATCTGGCCTGGTTATTGCATGTTTAGATGCCTAGTTTTCAATGAAGCTTACTGAGGCTGGTGTGCTCAAGGGACCCTTTTCACCATAAATCCTTTTCTGATACTTCTTCACAAGAAAGCTAGGCTGCACTCCTGTACCCACTTACCTCGGAGTAAACCCTATTAAACACAAAGATACTTACGCCTGAATGGACATGTATACCACTGTACTGTAAATTAACTATACAGGGAATTCTTAATGATTTTATATCCTGCCTGCGCAGCAGGAGACACGCCTACAGCTCTTTGCAAAGTTTTCACATTTTGCATTTGCCTTTTTTGGGGCAAATAATGTCTAGAGAGTACCTGATCTCAAATTATGGAGATTCTGAGGATTATTATTATTATTTATTAGATTTATATCCTGCCCTTCCTCCCAGTAGGAGCCCAGGGCAGCAAACAAAAGCACTAAAAGCACTTTAACACATCTATAAAAAATGGACTTTAAAATATATTAAAACAAAACCACCATTAAGAACATAAGAAGGGCCTGCTGGATCAGGCCAGTGGCCCATCTAGTCCAGCATCCTGTTCTCACAGTGGCCAACCAGGTGCCTGGGGGAAGCCCGTAAGCAGGACCCGGGTGCAAGAACACTCTCCCCTCCTGAGGCTTCCGGCAACTGGTTTTCAGAAGCATGCTGCCTCTGACTAGGGTGGCAGAGCACAGCCATCATGGCTAGTAGCCATTGATAGCCCTGTCCTCCATGAATTGGTCTAATCTTCTTTTAAAGCCGTCCAAGCTGGTGGCCATTACTGCATCTTGTGGGAGCAAATTCCATAGTTTAACTATGCGCTGAGTAAAGAAGTACTTCCTTTTGTCTGTCCTGAATCTTCCAACATTCAGCTTCTTTGGATGTCCCCGAGTTCTAGTATTATGAGAGAGGGAGAAGAACTTTTCTCTACCCACTTTCTCAATGCCATGCATAATTTTATACACTTCTATCATGTCTCCTCTGACCCGCCTTTTCTCTAAACTAAAAAGCCCCAAATGCTGCAACCTTTCCTCGTAAGGGAGTTGCTCCATCCCCTTGATCATTCTGGTTGCCCTCTTCTGAACCTTTTCCAACTCTATAATATCCTTTTTGAGATGAGGCGACCAGAACTGCACACAGTATTCCAAATGCGGACGCACCATAGATTTATACAACGGCATTATGATATCGGCTGCTTTATTTTCAATACCTTTCCTAATTATCGCTAGCATGGAATTTGCCTTTTTCACAGCTGCCGCACACTGGGTCGACATTTTCATCGTGCTGTCCACTACAACCCCGAGGTCTCTCTCCTGGTCGGTCACCGCCAATTCAGACCCCATGAGCGTATATGTGAAATTCAGATTTTTTGCTCCAATATGTATAATTTTACACTTGTTTATATTGAATTGCATTTGCCATTTTTCCGCCCATTCACTCAGTTTGGAGAGGTCTTTTTGGAGCTCTTCGCAATCCCTTTCTGTTTTAACAGCCCTGAACAATTTAGTGTCATCAGCAAACTTGGCCACTTGACTGCTCACTCCTAATTCTAGGTCATTAATGAACAAGTTGAAAAATACAGGTCCCAATACAGATCCTTGAGGGACTCCACTTTCTACAGCCCTCCATTGGGAGAACTGTCTGTTTATTCTTACTCTCTGCTTTCTGCTTCTTAACCAATTCCTTATCCACAAGAGGACCTCTCCTCTTATTCCATGACTGCTAAGCTTCCTCAGAAGCCTTTGGTGAGGTACCTTGTCAAACACTTTTTGAAAGTCTAAGTACACTATGTCCACTGGATCACCTCTATCTATATGCTTGTTGACACTCTCAAAGAATTCTAATAGGTTACTGAGACAGGACTTTCCCTTGCAGAAGCCATGCTGGCTCTGCTTCAGCAAGGCTTGTTCTATGTGGTTAGTTAATCTAGCTTTAATAATACTTTCTACCAGTTTTCCAGGGACAGAAGTTAAGCTAACTGGCCTGTAATTTCCGGGATCCCCTCTGGATCCCTTTTTGAAGATTGGCGTTACATTTGCCACTTTCCAGTCCTCAGGCACGGAGGAGGACTCGAGGGACAAGTTACATATTTTAGTTAGCAGATCAGCAATTTCACCTTTGAGTTCTTTGAGAACTCTCGGGTGGATGCCATCCAGGCCTGGTGATTTGTCAGTTTTTATATTGTCCATTAAGCCTAGAACTTCCTCTCTAGTTACCACTATTTGTCTCAGTCCCTTCCTGCAAATGTTAGTTCAGGTTCAGGGATCTGCCCTGTATCTTCCACTGAAGACAGATGCAAAGAATTCATTTAGCTTCTCTGCAATCTCTGTATCGTTCTTTAGTACACCTCTGACTCCCTTATCATCCAAGGGTCCAATCGCCTCCCTAGATGGTCTCCTGCTTTGAATGTATTTATAGAATTTTTTGTTGTTGGTTTTTATGTTCTTAGCAATGTGCTCCTCAAATTCTTTTTTAGCATCCCTTATTGTCTTCTTGCATTTCTTTTGCCAGAGTTTGTGTTCTTTTTTATTTTCTTCATTCGGACAAGACTTCCATTTTCTGAAGGAAGACTTTTTGCCTCTAAGAGCTTCCTTGACTTTGCTCGTTAACCATGCTGGCATCTTCTTGGCCCTGGCAGTACCTTTTCTGATCTGCGGTATGCACTCCAGTTGAGCTTCTAATATAGTGTTTTTAAACAACTTCCAAGCATTTTCGAGTAATGTGACCCTCTGGACTTTGTTTTTCAGCTTTCTTTTTACCAATCCCCTCATTTTTGTGAAGTTTCCTCTTTTGAAGTCAAATGTGACCGTGTTGGATTTTCTTGGCAATTGGCCATTTACATGTATGTTTAATTTAATAGCACTATGGTCACTGCTCCCAATCGGTTCAACAACACTTACATCTCACACCAGGTCCCAGTCCCCATTGAGGATTAAGTCCAGGGTTGCCATCCCTCTGGTCGGTTTCATGACCAACTGGTCTAGGGAATAGTCATTTAGAATATCTAGAAATTTTGCTTCTTTGTCATGACTGGAACACATATGCGACCAGTCTATATCTGGGTAGTTGAAGTCACCCATTACTACCACGTTTCCTGCGCTGCATTAAAACACATTAACATATTAACACAAAACATATTTAAAAAACATTTTAAGAAGCTTCAAAAACATCTATTTCTTTTTTTAAAAAAACAAGGTTTAAAAGCATATTAAAATGCAATTCCAACACAGACGCAGACTGGGATAAGGTCTCTACTTAAAAGGCTTGTTGAAAGAGGAAAGTCTTTAGTAGGCGCTGGAAAGATAACAGAGATGGTGCCTGTTTAAGGGGAGGGAATTCCAAAGGGTAGGTGCCACTAAATTAAAGGTCTGTTTCCTATGTTGTGTGGAATGGACCTCCTGATAGGATGGTATCCACAGGAGGCCCTCACTTGCAGAGTGCAGTGATCGACTGGGTATATAAGAGATAAGACGATCTTTCAGGTATCCTGAAAAGGAGACAAATGCTGGGAAGAAAAGGGCAGGGCAGGGGAAACAGCAACTCTTTAGGACCCCAGGCGTTCCTGTCTTCTGATGTCCAAAAAACTCACTTGTCAATCATGGCTCTGATTTCACTCATTGACTTAAAAAAAGCAGGAGCAGCCAGATGGATTTATCTCACAGAAATAGCTTAGAAGGTCAAGGTTTTACCTGCACATTTTGCTTCATAATTTTCTTTATTGACTTTATTGACTATAACTGACTTTTTTTTTTTAACATGAAATCTCAGAGTCCACACTTTCTACCGGCTGTGGGCTCAGTATGTCAGTACCCCTGTCATCCCTCTTAGTGGCTCTATGTGGAGGGCAAGGAGAATTGAAAGCATATATTAGCATTAGCTAAATGCTCATTGATCAATCTGTACATTATTAAACACAAACCACTGAAGCCCCCTATATGAAGATGTGTCCATCCCTTAGAAGTCAAGCATAACAGTTTAAAAAGTCAAATACTCTGGCTCAACTTCATTTCAGCCAAAAACTTAAGCTGGCTTAGATATATCCATGCAATTCCCTTCCATGGAAACAGCTTTAAGCACATTTTATTATTTAATGTGGCCCAAAACTGGAGGGATGATAGTGTAGAAGCATGGAATGAGATGCTAACAAAAAAAGCAACATTGTTCTGCTTACATAATTAGATCAACTGAAGACATCAGTGTGCATATACCACTACAGCTACTTCTGTAAACACATCATCTCATTTGTTAAGACAAAGGGTTTTTTCCAGCAGACCAACTTCACTCAATTTCATGCCATATAAGCTTTTAATCTTGCATGGCTCCAGCCACTTTGAGGAACGTACTCCTCTTGATGGCTCAATACATTACATAACTGCACCTCCCCAGCTTAAATTGCTACTATAGTTTAAGACTAGAATTATTAATGCATTGCAAGTACCCAAGCGGCAGGACAGAAAAGCCACATTCATTTTCCCACCTCAGCTAATGTGGTTGTTGGAACATATAAGGTGGTATTACAGGATACCAGACAGACACAGGAAAAGCTAGATGGGTGGTACAGCAAAGAAACACACACTCTCCCATGAGTCAGTGTTGCGGCTATACCACAGTCATGTTATTTATCCTCTGAAAGCAATTAATTTGCAGTATGCTAGATACAAGTTAGCTCATGCAAAGAGCAGTTTCCTAAATGGCAACTCTGAGGCACTGGAAAACCCAAAGCACTATTTGCTTTTGAAAAATGTTACCTAGGAAAACAAAAAGTTTATTTTTCTCTTTCTCCTTTCTCTATCATCACCAAGCAGATGTTTCTAATCTCCATTTTATTTTACTTAATGCTCCTCTTCCCAAATATACAAGTTCACCCATATAATATACATATACCAGAATCCTAATCTTTCAGAACTGGTAGCTCAGTTCCTCTCTGGATTTTGTTAAGAGGGATTTGCCGCAAATTCTGCTATACTACACATGCATTTAAGTTCATCTCTTCTCTCCCACCCCATCCCTTTGCACTACTCTGAAAGTTTAAAAAGTGAATTTTAAACAGATTTTAAAATGTTAAATGATTTTGATGCATTAGTCCTTCTCCCCCACTAATACTTAGTCTCCTCTTCCCAGTGCACCAATGCAAATATTCATATTGGGGGTCTTAAATTTGCAAAGGTATTACTGTACATCACCTATGTGGACCAGTGGAGAGTCTG
This sequence comes from Rhineura floridana, assembly GCF_030035675.1. NCBI lineage: Eukaryota > Metazoa > Chordata > Lepidosauria > Squamata > Rhineuridae > Rhineura > Rhineura floridana. The sequence goes on from NC_084484.1 coordinate 151,953,631, forward strand.
AGGGGTGGCAGACACACAACAGTTCTAGTCATTAACAATAAAGGTGAATGGCTGCTTTGATTGTGCTGACATACATATTTCTGCCATCTTCTAGAAATGGCTAGAGAGATTACATTTGGGGTGCCTCCAGATTGTGATATTAAAAAACTGGGACTTTCTGTGGTTTGGAAAGTGGCAGGGAAATGCATTCAAAAGTGTGGGGTGAGCAAATGATTAATGGGAAAACCTGTAAACACCCCACCATCAAACTAGGACGAATTCTCAACAAAGGCTGGACATTGTCTAACCACCACAAAAGCTGTGAGCAAGCAAACCAGGATGAATGCTGAATAAACAGAGGGGAATGTCCATTCTGGTACTCCCCCCCCCACACACACATAAAAGGAATTTACAGCATTCAAATTTAGAGAAGAAACCCTGCAGAACATTCAGGGATTCCAAAAATGGAAGAAATAACCAAATATGTGACGCTATAGGAATGCTGTCTTAAAATTACCAAATGCATGACTATTTTACCCTCAATTTCTGAACATTAGAAAACCGCCATTTAAGCTCATTGTCACAAGCACACAAGGAGTTTTAGCCAAACCTAGAAACTGAGGTTATCATACTTTGGACACATCATGAGAAGACATGATTCACTAGAAAAGACAATAATGCTGGGAAAAACAGAAGGGAGTAGAAAAAGAGGAAGGCCAAATAAGAGATGGATTGATTCCATAAAGGAAGCTACAGACCTGAACTTACAAGATCCGAACAGGGTGGTTCACAACAGATGCTCCTGGAGGTTGCTGATTCATAGGGTCGCCATAAGTCATAATTGACTTGAAGGCACATAACAACAACAAAAGCAACCTTCAGTTTTAAACAGCCACTCAGATTAGGTTAGCTTTTTCATGAGTGTAATCTTAACCAAGCAGTTACACAGACACCAAGCCCTCTAAATACATTCCAAATAGTGTCTCACACCCAGCCAGCCTCTCTCTCTTTTTCTTTGGTTCCTATACAGAGCCAATTGTGCTTGTTTTAGCAGAGTCCCATCCCCCACCTTGGTTTTCAAGAGGCTAGCCCTTTGCAATGCAAGCATCATCTGACAGCATTAAAAAAACAAACAGGATTTCAGTTAGCTCCTTTAAACAAATAACAAGCATGAATAAGCATGCAAAAATAAATTGCCAAACCCATACTTTTTTTTAATTAAAAGGGAACAAGAGGTTACACCTAAGAGAAGGTGGTTGTGCTATGATACAGAACCCTTTTTTAAAAGCCTCTCTCTGGATGAGGAAAGCAACACTATGGAAAAAAGAAATACTTTCCCTATGAGGCTGTATGCCTACCACTTAAGCCTTTAGGGAAGGGCTGTAGTTCTATGGTACAGCTGACGCTTTGCAAGCAAAAGGCCCCACATTCAATCCCTGGCATCTTCAGGTGCAAGACAGCAGTGTGAAACACTGGAAGCCACGGCCAGTCAGTGTACAGTGACTGAGCACGATGGATCCATGTCCTGACTATATACGGCAGCTTTCTCTGTTCATCTGCCTGCTAATCTTTGATATTCAGTAACACTAGGATCTCCCCACCCCAGGCTGCGTCAGAGAGAGAGATGAGAGGGTAAGACTCCCTCCATCAGCTCAGCTGGAACAAAGTGTCCCGCAGAGCCTCCTCTTTCAGAAGAGTTCCTCTTTCACCTTTCCCCTGCAGTGATCATGCCACCTGGTCATGTTCTTAGCTTCATTATGTAACCAGGGCTTGGCACAGCCACACCAGACATTTATTCCACTTTAAACAGTCATGGCTTCCCCCAATGAATCCTGGGAAGTGCACTTTGTGAGAGTTGTTAGGAGACACCCTATTCCCCTCACAGAGTTACAATCCCCAGAATTGTCTGGGAAGAGGGGCTGACTATTAAACCACTAGTGGCTGAAGAGAAATAAAAACAGTGGACTCCCTGGCTCTTGTCTTAGGCTGCTCGATCCTATGCATGTTTGTTCCTGGGAAATAAACTGTGCACAGAATTACAATGAAGCCTTTGCATCAACACAAGCTCTTGATATTCGGTAATATTATTATTAATAATAATTAAATTTATATCCCACCCTTCCTCCCAGTAGGAGCCCAGGGTACTAGGATCTTTCCACACAGTGTTAAAAAAAAACCCTCCAAAGGAGAAAGGAATGAAGCAGCAAGAGGGGAAAACATGGACATTTCAAAGTCCAGCTTCTTCATATTGTTACAGACAGTGCCTTTTTGATTATCAAGGTACTTCTACCTTGATAAAAATTCCATACGTACCAGCACAAAATTGTTGGCTTGGCAGCAAAACGAGAGGTGCCGGTACTCCATACCAGTGAGTACTTCCATGCTCCATCACTGCATTTAAAACCCCGTGCTGGGAGATTAAGGTGATTCTTTAGGGGAAATACGGGGAGGGGAACAGATAAGAGGGAGGGGGAAGGGAGAAAAGGGGGGAAATTCAGTATGTATATTTGTTTTGTCTTTGGATGAAACCGAAAATAAAAAAATTAAAAAACATCCCATACTGGGACTTTAAGGCCAGGTAACTGGTGTCAGCTAGAGCTTAGGCACCTCTGACTTTTAAGCCAAGGGAGGTTGTAGGGCCAGAGATGGTTCATACGGGGAGAGGCGCTTTTTTAGGTACTTGGGTCCCAGGTTATATAGAGCTTTTTATCCCATTAAAACCTTGCATTGGGCCTGGTAGCTCCCTGACGCATGGTCCTGTTGGACTGCCCCACTTACCAACCCAGCAGCTGTATTTTACACTAGCCACAGCCTCCAGACCATCTTCAAGGGCAGCCCCATATAGAGTGCATTACAGTAATTGAGGTGGGAAGTCACCAGAGCATGGAAAAGCGAAGTGAGGCTCTCCGGGTCCAGTAGATACAAAACCAGCTTACGCTAGGCATAAGCACTCCTAGCCACAAAAGCCACTTGGGACTCCAGTGACAGGTTGGAATCAGGAATATTCCCAGATTAAGAGCCTGTGCCTTCCCTGGGAGTGCAAGCTTTCCCAGGGAAGATAGTTCACCTAATTTCCAGACATGGGAACTGCCCACCCACAGCACCTCCATCTTAGCCTCAGTTTATTGACCCCTTCTAGCCCATCACTCCTTCTAGACACCAGTTCACCATCTTCATAGCCTCTAATGAGGCATGGCAAGGGTCCCAATTTGGCCCACAAGGTCATTTTTCCCAGACCACATCCACCTGCACTATACTTGATGGCAAATGTGATGGCAGGTGAAGATATTCCTGGGATCAGCTCTGCTATGGTGTTCCCCATCAAGAGGTGCCCAACGCAGCCAAATGGACTCATTCTCAGCACTGATCAGCTGATGCGTACTTTGAAGCACATTTTCCTCTGCCTGTCTGCTCTGCTAATCAGCTGATTGGCACTGAGAATGAACCCCTTTGAAGTTGTTACTTGACATTATAATGTCTTCAGGTGATTGGGTAAGTCTTACTCACCATGCAAAGTTGGTCTGTGGCAGCACGGTTCCCCACTCCTGCTCTAAGGTGTCACAAGACCCTTTGTTTTCGGCATTGCACTGCCTTCTTGCCCAAACATACATTTACAACTGGTGCTTGGCAGTACACTGGTAGTTTACCAATGGCAGTACTGCAGAATATGCAAATATCCTTGCTAGATGGGAGAAAAGGTTCACCTGGTCCAGTAGTCTGTGTCCAACCAGCTTCCAAGAAACTCACAAACAAGGCATGGAGGGAATTACCACCCCCCATTCTCTCTCCCCACCCCACCCCCGGCATCTGTTAATCAAGAGAGACATAGCTGTTGATCCGGGAAGTCATCATTTTTCTGACAGCTACATCTTTATTATTGTAGGTTTCAACTCGACCTGCTGAACCATGGTGCTGGAAAATCCTGAAACAGCAGGATACATTGAGAAGGATGCATTTGGGGTGTGTCTGAAGACTCTCTCTCTCTCTCTTTGATTTATATCCCGCCCTTCCTCCCAGCAGGAGCCCAGGGCAGCATAAGAACATAAGAAGAGCCTGCTGGATCAGGCCAGTGGCCCATCTAGTCCAGCATCCTGTTCTCACAGTGGCCAACCAGGTGCCTGGGTGAAGCCTGCAAGCAGGACCCGAGTGCAAGAACACTCTGCCCTCCTGAGGCTTCCTGAGCAAGATTTCTGGGTGGTTTGTAGTGGGTCAGCAAGAGTTTCCAATTCCCAGGAGCTTAACAAAACCAGCTGAAACTACAAGGAAAAAAAACCCTCTACAATCCTTGGCCTTGTACTAATCACTTCTCTCAGCCTTGGTATTCAGCAGTTGGCCTTGTGTTTATCACTTCTCCCTCTGCCTTGGTATTCTCAGGCCCTGAAAACAAATCCCTGGGCTAAGTATGTGTTCAGGGGTATTCTGGTCCTCAGATTTGTACAAAAAGGACAAGAGAACCCAAATTAAAAAGGAGACTGTTTTTAAAAAGAGACTGAAGCCTTTCAGGGGTTGTGGGTTGATGAGGGGATCCCAAGATTCTGGGAGACAGTTGACAATAAGTCTCCATTCATGCAAGGGGATCCAGATCCCGGTCTCTCCCGACAACCCAGAAGAACTGCCTCTTTTCCTCAATTCTGTTGACATCCTTCTGGAATTCTGTACATGGCTCCAGTTAGGGGACTTCAAGAGTTCTAGTAAAAAATATTAAGCCTGATGTGTTTTCTACGGCATCCATCGGTAAATTATTGACTATGCCCAGTCAGCCACTAGTTTGCACCTGGCTCCAGCTAATGAACCTCTGGATTCTATTAAACAAATAAATTAGATCCTGCAATCCTGAAGTCCACCCACCTTTGGATACTCTTTTCGAGATCCAACATCCCATTCACCCTTATCTAATACCCAATGACCTTCTTGGTGTTTTCATTTCTAAGAGCCAACCTGCTGAGATTCAAACCTACCTAGGATGATACAGCTTTAGTAATCAGTCAGCCTTCACATGTGCAGACTGGGAGTGGAGGAAAGAAAGAGTGCATTCCTCATGCTCAGATGCACTCATTTATTAAAACTTCACATGCTCCGGAGCTAAGACACAGGACTGAAAAAACCAGTTCAGTCCTGCAAACTGGTATTTCAGCCAACAGGAAAGAAGCCTTTAATCCCCAACTAAGTGACAACATGAACAGCATAGAAGTCAAAATATTTTTACTGCTAGAAATAAGTACAGGAATAACCAACTACCGCTGTTTGAAAAAGCAGATGGCATCAGATACCATTTTTGAAAAAAGAATATTTAGCAAGATTTAAATACCACATAATCAAAAAAATTCTAAGCATATTCCACAACTGCTGGGTTATGGGTTAATGGGGAAGGGCCCTAACTCAGTGGCAGAGCACCCACTTGGCACGCAGAAAGTCCCATTTCAATCCCTGACACCTCCAGTTAGGGCTCCTGGCGGAAACCATGGAGAGCTGCTGCCTGTCAATGTAGACCATACAGTGCTTGATAGACTAAAGTCTGATTCAGTACAAAACAGCTTCCTGTATTCCTACAGAATAGATGCCATGAACTGATACCTGCTGTATCTCTGTCCAGCCGAAGTCCCATGACACACCTACCCCCGATTTCCCAACAGGCTCCTATGCCTCCGTCGTTTCATACCACTAGCCACAAATCCAGAGTTTCTATACATTTCATCTGAGTTCTGGTAAGTGCAAAGTCCCAACCCTGCTTCTGGTCGAAGATTAGTGATATGGGTTTGGACCTATAAATAACGTTACCCTTATTCCCTCCCCCTCCCCTCCCCCTCCCCCTCCCCCAGAGCTACAGTGCCTTTGCTAAACGAATAGGCAACAATTCAACTAGTGCAGTTTTTCAAAAAACAGAGATACGATGGGGAAAGCTGCATCTGCCGGAGCAAAAAAACAAAAACAAAACACAACTGCCTCACAATATGTTTATTTATTTATTTATTTATTTATTTTTAAAACTTATATACCGCCCGACTAGCAATAGCTCTCTGGGCGGTGAACATAGACACAATAAAATACAATATAATACAAAAACATCAGTCTAAAATCAAATTTCACAATCTAAAAACAGCAAAGGCTAAAATCAAATTACAAACATTACAATCACTAACAAAAAATTAAAATGCCTCGGAATAGAGAAAGGTTTTAACCTGGCACCGAAAGGATGATAGTGTCGGCGCCAGGCGAACCTCCTCGGGGAGACTATTCCATAGTTCCGGGGCCACCACTTCTTATGTTATAAGAAGACACCGGATGGACCCCCTTCCCCATGAACGGGAGCGGGAAAGAGCTCAATTACCTCTTGAAGTAGCCGGTGAGCTTGCAATGGTGCTGCCCGTCCACGTGGAGGGAGCCGTCGCTTATCACTGTGAAGCCTCCCCCGAGCCGGCGGCTCGGCGGACTTAACACGGCCACGATGTTCCCCGACAGCTGGAACGAGTGAGGCTGCAGAAGCAGCAGCTGCCGCAGCGACAACACCGCCATTTCGCAGTTGCACGTCCGGAGACTCTGCAACTCCCCCGAAGAGACGGAGGTTAAGCTGGGCCGGACCGAGCCTGGCGGGTTGTTGTAATCGAACCCGCTCCAGACGGCCATGGCAGCTGCGGCACGGAGCAAACACAGGCGGAGGAGCAAGCAACGGCAGCAGCTACGCTGGAGCTGAAGGCACTCCTGGAAAGCAGCGGCCGAGCCGGTGAGAAAAGAGGCCAGGCGCAGCTCCGCCTCTGATGCTGCCGCAGAGCGCAAAGCCAGCGGGGGGGAGGAGAAAAGGCCAGCCTCGACGTCCGCTGCCGCCTTTATGGGGTCATCTCGCGCAGCCTCAGGAGGGACCGTGGCCGCCACCGCTGGGCGCGAAGCCTGCAGCGCTGCTGCGGCCTTGACTACAAAGCCAGTGATGAGCAAGCCGGTCTCCCGCCGCGTTGGGCGCTCTCAGGCTCCTCCGCCCTCTGGAGAAGGGCCAGCTGTCTCCTTCCTGGTCTCGCAGTAACTGATTGATTCCAGGTGGCCTTTGGCGGCGATATTTTGGCCGCGCGTTTATGTAATCCTCCCGAGCCCCACGGAATGCAGAGGGCTTTCCTCTGGGCTGCGCGAGTGCGCCCTGCGCGCGTGTTTGCTTAGGAGGAGCCGGCGCCTTCATACGTGCCCGCGCGTCCGTTCACACTGAGGTTGGGTTCACACAGGCAAGGACACCGCTTCCTTCCACTGCAGCCTGTATGCTTATTTTGCATATTGCGTTCATTGGGGTATTAGTCCTCCTGCGTGAGTGAGCAGGATTGCAGCCTTAGAGATGGCTGTGGTGGCAGCTCCCCCCCCCCTATCACTCTGCCTTGAGCAGGTAAAGACACGCTTTATCGTTCACACCATAAGGAAGCAGGACTGTTAAAGGAATTTTGACCTGTTTCCCCAGATCTTGCTATCGATGTCCAGGCATACAGGTAAGCCTCAACAACAACACCCACCCAACAAGGATCTTTATGGCCTTCAAAGACCACAGCTATGGGCTGATCCCCTGTACCCTAATACACTTACACTCTCTTGAGTTCTCACTGCCACCACAGATACTTGTAATTCTTAGCCAATAAACAGGCCTGTGTACAAATAAAGAGCATTTCTAAAAGAACATACAAGTTTGCTCAGTATGTTGTTTTGTTGAAAGGCTTATGGTTTCGGTGCAGCTCTTATAGTGCTACATATATGTTTCTCAATAACTTCTGATCAAAAAATCATACTCCTTAACAATCTGCCCAACTAACCTATCCAAATCTACCAACCCTCTCCCATTCAAACCTAGCTCCTCCCCCCCCTCCTTTGGGGAAAAAAATCTTAATTTCACATATATGCTCATGGGTTCTGAACTGGCAGGGACCGACCAGGAGAGAGACCTCGGGGTTGTAGTGGACAGCACGATGAAAATGTCGACCCAGTGTGCGGCAGCTGTGAAAAAGGCAAATTCCATGCTAGCAATAATTAGGAAAGGTATTGAAAATAAAACAGCCGATATCATAATGCTGTTGTATAAATCTATGGTGCAGCCGCATTTGGAATACTGTGTACAGTTCTGGTCGCCTCATCTCAAAAAGGATATTATAGAGTTGGAAAAGGTTCAGAAGAGGGCAACCAGAATGATCAAGGGGATGGAGCAACTCCCTTACGAGGAAAGGTTGCAGCATTTGGGGCTTTTTAGTTTAGAGAAAAGGCGGGTCAGAGGAGACATGATAGAAGTGTATAAAATTATGCATGGCATTGAGAAAGTGGATAGAGAAAACTTTTTCTCCCTCTGTCATAATACTAGAACTCGTGGACATTCAAAGAAGCTGAATGTTGGAAGATTCAGGACAGACAAAAGGAAGTACTTCTTTACTCAGCACATAGTCAAACTACGGAATTTGCTCCCACAAAATGCAGTAATGGCCACCAGCTTGGATGGCTTTAAAAGAAGATTAGACCAATTCATGGAGGACAGGGCTATCAATGGCTACTAGCCATGATGGCTGTGCTCTGCCACCCTAGTCAGAGGCAGCATGCTTCTGAAAACCAGTTGCCGGAAGCCTCAGGAGGGAAGAGTGTTCTTGCACTCGGGTCCTGCTTGCGGGCTCCCCCCAGGCACCTGGTTGGCCACTGTGAGAACAGGATGCTGGACTAGATGGGCCACTGGCCTGATCCAGCAGGCTCTTCTTATGTTCTTATGTTCTCCTCAGTCTATATTCCCAAAACAAAAAACAACTCCTGACCCTACTCTGCCTAAAACAGCCCAACTGTCAAAACTGCTTATGCTCACTACTCAAGCATACCATCCATCCCATTCATTCAGCCAATCAGCAACCAGCACACTCCAACATTCTACTGGCTCACTCACTCTCCCATTCTCATGTTCCTTACCATAATACCTCTAACCCAGACAAAGTACATATACATTACAGTATTTGCAGTATATGCCAAAGCATAATAGGTGGAACATCACAGTTGCAACATCAAGGGATTACAATGTTGTGATTTATGTGCAAAGAGGTCATCACAGATTTAACACCAGGGACAGAATTCTCACTTCTAGTTTCAGGAGGGTTCACTCAAACCCAAGCCTCCCTTGTATGTCATATGAACACAAGAGTTGTTTGTGGGATTGCCAGACTGCACTATATATCTCTGTGCAAAGGTGCATGCATGCATGCGCACACACATACACACCAGACCCCACACGCCATATCGGCCACATGAAGGAGCCCTATGTGTGAATTCCTCCAAACAAGAGAATGCTCACCAAAAAATTAGACATGCAAAAGATATCTCTCCCCACCCGCATCTGCCTATTTTAGATTTGGGAACATAACACTTCAGCTTGAGTGATGTGGGGGGAAGATTTTTTTTTTTAAAGACTGTAGAGATTGTAACACGAAGAGCCATCACTCTATTTGAATTCCAGATGGGACAAATAACAACAGAGTGCTGTTATCTTTATGTCCCACTTGTAAACTTCCCACAGGCTTTTTATTTATTAAATGTAGCCTGATAGAATGGAAACAGCCAGGTGACAGTTAACTCCATCAGACTCCTCCCTCAATTGTCTTCTCAGCAGAGTTGTCCAAGTAGCTCTGCTTCCCTTCCTCTCCTCACTGCAGCCTGATGGAATGGCTGGTACTGGATAAGAACAGAGGGAAAGTGTATAAATAAAATTACATGAGCCAGTATGGTGTAATAGTTTGAGTGCTGCACTATGACCTGGGGGACCAGGGTTTGAATGCCCACTCAGCCATGAAACTCACTGGGTGACCTTGGGCCAGTCACTGTTTCTCAGCCTAACCTACCTCACAGAGCTGTTGTGAGGATAAAATGGGGAGGGAAGAACCTGGGAGGAGTTCCTGGGAGGAAAAGACGTTATATAAATGTAATAATAAATATTGATATAGGTAAATAGTTGATAGATCATTTTATGATTAATAGGCAGAACAATCCTAACTACAGGAACCCAGGGTAACTTAGGCCAGTGTAAGGTACCCCTGTTCCAAAGTCCATTCAGGAGCCTCTGGGAGGGGCTGCTGCAAGCAGAGCCATCAGTAAGTGTGGGCCTGTTTTGAGGATTAGACCCTAGGCCACCTGACCAAGCTGAGCAGGGTCTGAAAAAGGTGTAAGTCTCTCTTTGCCCTACCCTGCCCCAAAGGCTCCCTTTTTAGGGACTTACCCTAGTGTAAGTAGCACCAGCTTAAGTTCTACCGGGTGATCCCCAGTTGAGTCAGCATAGTACCAGCTCAGCCAGGGTGAGGAGTTATGCCAGTGTATCCCTGGATGAGCCAAGTTAGTCTAAGACCCACTTATTCCAAACTCCACTCATCCCGGCTGATCTTAGGTTTGAATTGCATTGTAAGGGAAACTCTAGTGCAGTGGTTCCCAAACTTATTTTCCCCGTAGACCACTTGAAAATTGCCGATAGTCTTGGCAGACTGTGACGATCCCACCAGCTGGCTGTACCTGTGATACTCCCACCAGGGCCACCACCTGTCAGGATCTTGGTTTTTAATTGTTCTCTCACATGCTCTAGCACAGATCTCACAAGATCCCACTGCTAGGCAGCACCACCAGGCACTCCCTGTAAACAATACTGCTAGAGACTTCACCTTAGTCTCCCTATGGCTTGTTACTTTGTGTCTGGGTGCCCTTGCTGTCCACATCCCCCTTGTATCTTTGTCTATAAAGCATACAATCCTGGGTTGCTCTGAATACTTGACGATGTTACAATATCTCCCTTCACCCCTGCCACCATTTATTTGATACAGTTTCCCTCCAGCCTTGGGAATTACCCTGCCCTCCCTTCTGGTCTGTGTATCCCCAGCCAAGGATCAGGCTTTTGGTAAACCAATAAAAGTATTTATTTGATAACACCAGGAAATAACAAGATTACTTTAGGAATGTTCAACAAGCGTATGGTTTCATATAGTGTCACTCTTTATGTTTCCAGTCATATATATTCTGCCTAAATACCAGCCAAATATAATCCAACCCACAACCAACTCCAATCCACACTCCACAACCAATCGCCAACAACTCCCCCCTAACTCAACTGTCATCCTCTCATTTATACCTTCAGCCATTCAAACACTCAATCATCATCCAACATTCTCCAGCATTCTAGCCCATGTACTCCCCCCTCTTATTCAATCACTTACCATATATCACTTAATAAACCCACACTTACCATATTTACAGATATTAAAATACAGGGACATCACACAGACCACTTAATTATTTTTCTGCTTATTGTAGCAATTGTAAAGCACTGTGCTAGATGCTGTATGATTTCAGTTGTGATTTTATTGATTCCTTTATTTCTTATAATTTATTTCATTGGATAACAATTTGCAATCCATAGAATTCAAATTGTAACACAATAAACTGCAATACAAGAAGCAATGTGATACAATTAAAATCAACATGAATATGTAATGTGGTCATGTCATGGACCTCCTGAATAAAGTTTGTGGACCACTGGAGGTCCATGGACCACAGTTTGGGAACCCTTGATTGAGAGGGTTCAAGATTATGTGGACAATGAATTGTGAGACTAACACTGTATTGCATCTTAAAGCAGCTAGGAGCTTACAACATAAGCAGAAGTATACCAAAGCACATGCAAAATGCTTTGCTAACATTTCCAGTATAGATATTGAGAAACACAGGACTTCAATAGCAAATATGCTTGCATTGCAGATAAAATGCTTAGTGAAGGATATTTCAGAGTCATGGATTAACGAATGCCTCTGAACCAGGTCAGATCCACCTGGTTGGAAGACAGGATGAAGAAATGTTCTTGTCTTAGACGGTCATAACAAAGAACTGAATGAAAGGTTATCACTAAAAGGCTAATGGCGGGTTTGGGAGCCAGTCAGAAAGAGAAAATCCCAAGTTGGATGGAGATAGGGAAAGGGGATAAATCATAGAATCATAGAATAGTAGAGTTGGAAGGGGCCTATAAGGCCATCAAGTCCAACCCCCTGCTCAATGCAGGAATCCACATCAAAGCATTCCCGACAGATGGCTGTCCAACTGCCTCTTGAATGCCTCCAGTGTCAGAGAGCCCACTACCTCTTTAAGTAATTGGTTCCATTGTCATATGGCTCTAACAGGAAGTTTTTCCTGATGTCCAGTCGAAATCTGGCTTCCTGCAACTTGAGCCCATTTTTCCATGTCCTGCACTCTGGGATGATCGAGAAGAGATCCCGGCCCTCCTCTATGTGACAACCTTTCATGTACTTGAAGAGTGCTATCATATCTCCCCTCAGTCTTCTCCAGGCTAAACATGCCCAGTTCTTTCAATCTCTCCTCACAGGGCTTTATTTCCAGTCCCCTGAGGGGAGGGGCAGAGAGATACAAGAGATCGAGAGAGATGGGAAAGAGCTGGAAAAAAGGAACCAAGGGTAGCAGAAAATCGGTCTTAGACATATGAGAGAGAACCTTTGCATGTGCTGCTTATTCTTTTATGTATTATTCTTTATTCTGTCAGAGTTTTTAAATTAATATATATAAGATCCAATAAAATCATTTTAAAAATTAAATTCTGTTATAATAAATATTTAAAATAATTTGAACTTGCTTGATCTATCTCTGCTTGGGAGGGATGCGAGAGAAATTCAATTTAGCTCACATTCTGTTGCAAAATGGCATAGAAATGTGGAGAACTGAAGACTGGAAAAATGAGGAATGGAGAGAAACCAAAATGGACAGATTCACCCACCCTACAGCTTGATTCAAAGGTGAGGAGACTCCAATGAACTCCCACATTGCATCTTCAGGCAGAGTAGCGGGATCCCTATTGGAGAGTGTTGGAGTCAGGTTATAAAATATCTCATAAAATAAAATTCCTACAAAAGGAAAAGCCTGATAGAGCTAACTTCTCAACAGAAGCAATGAAGTGGCCCTGCTTCTATTCTCTGTCTGCTGCAACCTAATGGAATGGCTGTTGCAAGATTTGCCTCTTAACACTCTTCTGTTTGTGTGCACTTGGACACACAAATGAACACTTTCTTGCCCAGAGTCAGATACTGCATGCCCAATTCAAAGTGCTGGTTTTCACCAATAAAGCTTTTTACAGCTCAGGACCTCAATATATTCTGGAACACCTCTCCCAATATGAACCTATCTGGACCCTTAGATTTTCCTCTGAGGCCCATCTCCAGGTCCCACTCTGAGGGAAGCTCGGAGGATGGTGACAAAGGAGAGGGCCTTTTCAGTTATGGCTCCCCATCTGTGGAATATGCTCCCCAGTGAGATCCACCTGACGCCATCATTGACATCTTTTTGGTGCCATTTTTTCTCCTATGCATTTGATAGATTGAGATGATGTTTTGTTTTTAATATGCTGCCAAACCTTCCTGTGGCTGTGTGTGGGTGGTATTGCTATTGTTTTCTTGTTGTTTCTTGTTATGTTTTTATAGTCTGTTTTGTTTTGTTTTGTTTTAACATTGTGTAAGTTGCTTGAGGACCTTTGGGTACTAAGCTGCTGCTGCTGCTGCTACTACTACTACTACTAATAATAATAATAATAATAATGTTCTATATTAGTTAATTCTCCATTAATTAAAATCTGCTGTTTGTGTCTATTTGATTGTACTCATCTTATGTTGTACACCACCCAGAAATCCAGATTGGATGAAGGGTGTCATTTAAACATTTTAATAAATAAAAACATAATATATAAGAGCCCAGAGTACATCACACTTGCCTTTCCATTCACAATAAAATCCTCAAGGTGGAGGAAGAGCCATGTCTACTGTCCTGAGCTCCTTGAAGAAAGGCCTGGATAAACTTGTTCTTATTAAATCTGTTTATTTTAATAAATTGTTTTGAAGAAAAGGGCTGAATAAAAATAGAATGAACAATAATTTCACAATATGTACAGAGATCCTTGTAAGAAACATTTGTAACACTTGAGTCTTATGAAACCAAACACTGCATTTTGCAGAGCTGTTTTGACAGTTCATAGAACATTTATTGCAAAACTTTTTGGGCACAGAATAGGAAGTTTATTTTAGTGAGACCTCAGCTTGACTTCGGTTACTGCAAGTTGCAAAAGCACATCCAGAAATGAATGGTTCTTATTTTGGATTGAATAACCTTTTCGGCCTTTTTTAGAATTCTAGATATAGAAATATGTGTACTGTCCCCGAAGTCTGATTCCAATTACCACAAATATTTTTGCAGCAGAACTGATTTTATGTCTCTCACTGAGATCTACTTATGGATGAAACATTCACATATGTGGCCAAATTGTGTTAATGAAGGAGAATTAGTGTGTATGGCTGGGTAAGCATGGGGGAGCTGTACATTCAAGACCAGTAATAGTTCCCATTTGAGATAATGTGCTCCAGAGGCAGAGTGCATACAAACCTAAGAAAACCTAGCAAGGGAAGGGGGAAGGCAATACCCCCCTTCTGCCAGTCATCTCTGTGACAACCAGTCACTGTGCTTGGCCTATTCTTTAGTTATGCAAAGTGATATTTAACAGAGTAATTTGCTTAAAAAATAAACTGATTTGACCACTTCTAGTAATCTTCCTTTCGCATAATGCAATCTCACAATTAAAAGATGTGCTCAAGAGGTCATACAGACTAACTCTCCAATCCTATAAGAATATTATTAAATATTTTTCCATATGCAAATATGAATACTAATTTCTCCTAACCTTCTTACCAGGTGGCTCAATGTCTTTTTATGTTCTCAAGAAGAGCACATTACAAAGAAATACTTTTAAAATCTGGAATGTCCTGGTTTAATTCTTTCCTAGTGGTTCAGTCTAAAAACAACAACTAATCACTTGATTTCTTCTGTTTATAAACAGAATAACATTATTCAAGGGAGGATTTTTCCTTTGCTGAAAGTGGAGCTTGCAGCTGGCACCAAATTTAAGCAAGCCCTACTTAAGAACATAAGAGCCCTGCTGGATCAGACCAAAGGGCATGCCTATCTAACGCAGCATCCTGTTCTCACAGTGGTCACCCAGATGCCTATGGAAAGCCTACAAGTAGAACCTGTGCACAACAGCACTCTCCCCACTAGCAGTTAGTATTCCAAGGCATACTGCCTCAGATACTGGAGGTAATATATAGACCATCAAGGCTATTACCTCTTCATAGTTTTATCCTTCACGAGTTTGTCCAACTCCCTTTCAAAGCCATCCGGGTTGGTGGCCAACGACTATCAGTGGCCAACTTAAAGGCCCTGATCTCTCTTCTTTTGGTTCTTTATCAACCTGCCTTGGGTTTCTATCATGAAAAGAAAGGCAGGGTATAAATGGAATGAATGAATGAATGAATGAATGAATGAATGAATGAATGAATGAATGAATTTTTAAACCTGACTTGGACTTCAAATGAGAGCACACCTTCAAAGAAGTGACTATCCCTTGTAAACAGGACACATGGCCATCCTATTTACTACCTGGAGAACTGCTCCAACCACATACAAAACTATAAGAACATAAGAACATAAGAAGAGCCTGCTGGATCAGGCCAGTGGCCCATCTAGTCCAGCATCCTGTTCTCACAGTGGCCAACCAGGTGCCTGGGGGAAGCCCGCAAGCAGGACCCAAGTGCAAGAACACTCTCCCCTCCTGAGGCTTCCGGCAACTGGTTTTCAGAAGCATGCTGCCTCTGACTAGGGTGGCAGAGCACAGCCATCATGGTTAGTAGCCATTGATAGGCTTGTCCTCCATGAATTTGTCTAATCTTCTTTTAAAGCCATCCAAGCTGGTGGCCATTACTGCATCTTGTGGGAGCAAATTCCATAGTTTAACTATGCGCTGAGTAAAGAAGTACTTCCTTTTGTCTGTCCTGAATCTTCCAACATTCAGCTTCTTTGAATGTCCACGAGTTCTAGTATTATGAGAGAGGGAGAAGAACTTTTCTCTATCCACTTTCTCAATGCCATGCATAATTTTATACACTTCTATCATGTCTCCTCTGACCCGCCTTTTCTCTAAACTAAAAAGCCCCAAATGCTGCAACCTTTCCTCGTAAGGGAGTCGCTCCATCCCCTTGATCATTCTGGTTGCCCTCTTCTGAACCTTTTCCAACTCTATAATATCCTTTTTGAGATGAGGCGACCAGAACTGCACACAGTATTCCAAATGCGGACGCACCATAGATTTATACAACGGCATTATGATATCGGCTGTTTTATTTTCAATACCTTTCCTAATTATTGCTAGCATGGAATTTGCCTTTTTCACAGCTGCCGCACACTGGGTCGACATTTTCATCATGCTGTCCACTACAACCCCAAGGTCTCTCTCCTGGTCGGTCACCGCCAGTTCAGACCCCATGAGCGTATATGTGAAATTCAGATTTTTTGCTCCAATATGCATAATTTTACACTTGTTTATATTGAATTGCATTTGCCATTTTTCCGCCCATTCACTCAGTTTGGAGAGGTCTTTTTGGAGCTCTTCGCAATCCCTTTTTGTTTTAACAACCCTGAACAATTTAGTGTCGTCAGCAAACTTGGCCACTTGACTGCTCACTCCTAATTCTAGGTCATTAATGAACAAGTTGAAAAGTACAGGTCCCAATACCGATCCTTGAGGGACTCCACTTTCTACAGCCCTCCATTGGGAGAACTGTCCGTTTATTCCTACTCTCTGCTTTCTGCTTCTTAACCAATTCCTTATCCACAAGAGGACCTCTCCTCTTATTCCATGACTGCTAAGCTTCCTCAGAAGCCTTTGGTGAGGTACCTTGTCAAACGCTTTTTGAAAGTCTAAGTACACTATGTCCACTGGATCACCTCTATCTATATGCTTGTTGACACTCTCAAAGAATTCTAATAGGTTACTGAGACAGGACTTTCCCTTGCAGAAGCCATGCTGGCTCTGCTTCAGCAAGGCTTGTTCTTCTATGTGCTTAGTTAATCTAGCTTTAATAATACTTTCTACCAGTTTTCCAGGGACAGAAGTTAAGCTAACTGGCCTGTAATTTCCGGGATCCCCTCTGGATCCCTTTTTGAAGATTGGTGTTACATTTGCCACTTTCCAGTCCTCAGGCACGGAGGAGGACCCGAGGGACAAGTTACATATTTTAGTTAGCAGATCAGCAATTTCACCTTTGAGTTCTTTGAGAACTCTCGGGTGGATGCCATCCGGGCCCGGTGATTTGTCAGTTTTTATATTGTCCATTAAGCTTAGAACTTCCTCTCTCGTTACCACTATTTGTCTTAGTTCCTCAGAATCCCTTCCTGCAAATGTTAGTTCAGGTTCAGGGATCTGCCCTATATCTTCCACTGTGAAGACAGATGCAAAGAATTCATTTAGCTTCTCTGCAATCTCCTTATCGTTCTTTAGTACACCTTTGACTCCCTTATCATCCAAGGGTCCAATTGTCTCCCTAGATGGTCTCCTGCTTTGAATGTATTTATAGAATTTTTTGTTGTTGGTTTTTATGTTCTTAGCAATGTGCTCCTCAAATTCTTTTTTAGCATCCCTTATTGTCTTCTTGCATTTCTTTTGCCAGAGTTTGTGTTCTTTTTTATTTTCTTCATTTGGACAAGACTTCCATTTTCTGAAGGAAGACTTTTTGCCTCTAAGAGCTTCCTTGACTGGACTGGGACTCCTGAGTCTGTCCCTGGCAGCTGTTAACACCAACGTGTATTGTTAATTATGTGTGAATGCACACAGATCACAACCCACCACAACATTAGGTGCCCTTCAGACCAATGAGGAAGGCCAGTGGTTTTACATACCCCCAAGTATTTTCTGAATTTTGGTCCTGAAGTATGGCTTAATGTATTTTCATTTAGTGAAAGATCCCCAAACAGGTTAAGCTAAGAAGCTGCAGCAGATTGCATGCAAACATCAAACTAAAGCAATACTATTTGCTTATAATCCTAGCCTTATCTAAACACCATGGCTACAATCCAGAACAGAGTTAAGAACGCTTAAACCTGTTTGATTATACAGGCCTCGTTGCTTTAGTTTGCACTTTTTATGAAAGTAGCAGCCCAAGACATACTCCTCTCACAGAGCTACAGTTCTCAGAGTGGTTTAACAATCAGCCTTTCTTCCCAGGGAACTCTAACAGTTGTAGCTCTGTGAGGGGAATAGGGGGTCTCCTAATAACTCTCAGCACCCTTGGGAGACTACAGTTCTCAGGGTTCTTTGGGGGAAGCCATGACAGGTTTAATAGTGGTTTCAGTGTATGGAAGTAGCCCAAATTATTTTGGCTCTTGAGGCAGAAATCTCTCAAGTGCCTCTCCTCCCCTCCAGCTGTAAAAGTACAATAATAATAAAATAAATAACTACAAAATTGTGGCCCTTTCATGACACTCAAAAACAGCTGCCTGAGACGGCCATGTCACTTTGCCTAGTGACGAGGCCGACTCTCTTCAGTAGAAATTCTTTCCAAGGAAAGTTGAAGACAGCAACAAGGTTGTTTTTCCATCATGGAAATTCTTGCATGGGGTGAGTATGCTAGAGCTTATGTTAGTTTAACCTATTTGGAGGCCTTTTGTTAAATGAAGGCTCATCAAGTGGATGTTGAGTAAGGATGGTGGTGATGTTCTAGCATAGAAGGGTGGATTATTTACACTGGATGTTCCACCACAGGGATGTGGAAAGTGGATAAATTCTCTAAAACTCAGCTTTGTCAAAACAGGAGGTGAAAAAGTGTTGGAGAAAATGCTGGGTTTACTAATGTTCCCTCCATGCTGCAGGAATTAGTCACCATGGAGACTTGCTTATTTTCTTCCAGAGTGACTCACAAACTGAGTTTGCAACATTGCGAGGAATTTAGATTAGGGCTACTTTACAAAGAAGCATTTGTGTGTTAGAACATATTTTTTTAGTTTGTTACCATTGTTTTATTCCTTTTTACACAGCACTTTGAATATTCGTCAATACAAAAGTGGTTTGTAAGTGTGGTAAACAAAATTTGAGAACCAACCAATATGCTTGCAATAATAAAACTTTACAAGGCCCAAGCAATCACATAGATATATTGTTGTACCCCAAAATCTGTAGGTATCTTTCAAGGGATTGCCTCAGCTATGGAGCCATCACTTTAAAGAACCCCAACCCTAAAGTATACATCTTTTGAAAAGTTATTATCCCAGCTCTCTTCCAGCATTCACTGCGAACGCATGAAGTGAGCTCCAGTGCTGGACACACAAGCCCTGTCCCCACTGGAGAACTTCCCGTGGTGAGTGGGAAGGAGATTTCAAGTGAACAAGCTTACAAGCCTGTGGGAACCCCAGTCACAAAGAGGCAGCAGTTGTGAGCACATTCAGTTGAACATGCTTACATTCCTCCTTCAGACCTTCCCAATCAGCGGAGGGAGGTGGGGGGTGGATTGGGCAGGGATGGTATGTAAGGAGATTGTATGCATTGGGGCTGGTGTGGAGGGCTCGCCTCTACCTGATTTTCGATATACCTTGTTCAAGAATATCGCCTGAAGCAAGTATTTTGCCCCTCATTATGGTATTAATTTGATGTCAGTTTTTGTCTGAAGTGTCAATTCTGTCAACCAAATGAGTTTAAACCAAGTCAAGGATTTGAGGATGCAGAATGTTCTGAATGACATAGTTCAGCACTCCCTACATCAGTGAACAGGGGTGAGTCCAGGGGCAAAGCAATGGACTGGAAACAGGCACTGTCTTCCCAGTATTTGCTTTAAGGTATGCAAGCAAGGCATAATGGAAACAGCAAAATGGGCTGTGCGAGGCCACTCACCTCACTGGCCCTGCTTTGCACCTCACATAGTTTTGCCTGGCTGGAACCAATCCTTGAACTCTGATCGTACCTCTTGCCTGGATGGAGAACAGAGAGGGGCACATGAGTGTGCACAGAAAGTAGCCTACTGTACAAAGGTAAAGTGTGCATTCACTGCTATGCCCACTTTTGGCATTGGCCCTGCCCACCACTGGCATGTTGCCCCTGGAAGGTTTCCCAGAAGGGAACACAGTCCTTCGGCTGGAAAAGGTTCCCCACTCTTGCTCAAACAGTTTATAGTATCCTTGAGAAAAGCATGGGTAGCTGGCTAGAAACATTAACAGGGATCCACATTTTGGGGTGAAACGAAGTATATACTGCAGCATTTTGTTGCAGATTTCACTTGTGTAGACCCATACCTGGTACCTAAAACTATTACTAGTAATAGCTGAAAGGTCACAATTGCAGCCCTTAAAGAATAACCAAAATTGCCTAACCCTTGTACCTTATGAGAAACTAAAACTGCTTCACCCAGTCTTATGAGAAGAGACATCAAATATTAAATCAAATTATAAACCAAACATTTAAAAAGTAAATATACATGCTTAGTTAGATGACTCAAACATTCCCCTCCTACTAATTCTAATGATAATTACAATTATAACTGTACACTCCCATGTATCTTTATTGTTATGATTTGTTTTTCCTCTTGAACTCTCTTATCACTTGACTGTTTGGATAATTGCTTCAACCATTCAGTTATTTGTTGCTTGGTATTTGTTCTGCCATTATTGTGTTTTTAATGTCTTGTTATCCTCTGTTCTGGTCTTTGACCTTGTAGAAATAAATAAATAAAGCAAAAGCAAAAAAAATGTTGGCAACATTTTTTTAAAATGTACCTAAATTGTAGACGGTAATGCAGAAAAAAATGGAACACAGGAACCTGACCATTGATTGGTCCAGTTAGCTCAGTATCATCTTCACTAATAGGAAGTAGCTCTCCAGGGTTTCAGACAAAAGTCTCCCCCAACCCAACCCTACCTGGAGATGCTGGGGATTGACCATGGGGACTTCTGCTCTACCACTGAGCTATCTATCTATGGGCTCGTCCAAACTGACCCGGATAATCCATGTTTTCTATATTCGGTTTGTCATCTGACAGTTCCCACTTTGCCTGTTTGTTCACTCTTTTCCGATCTAAAAAATACAATTTTTTGTGCCCGCACACGCAGCAGGAAAACCCGTACATTCTTTTCACTTTTTCCCAGCTCCGCCTGTAACACCACCCCCTATAAGCCAATTGGTCCGCAAAATATGACGTATGCTCCTCTCCCCCTTTGCACCGAAGCACAATAACGGGTATGCGCTTGAATGTAAGAGCGCGAAAGTTTTAATTTCCTGATGGTTTGGTAGTAGTGGCTGTAATGGAGTTCCTTGCCGCTCACTAGTCTGGAGCAGCCAGGGCCGGCTGGGGGGTAGTGTTTCCAGGTGCCCCTGACCATCCAGGGGGATTGTGGGCAGTGCAAGGGATCAGCGCTTGTAATTGCCGGGTGAATCCCCCAATAACCCCTGGGCTCATTCACTGCAGGGTTCAGCCCCGGACTGTTGTGCGGCTTGGTGGCAGGAATGTCACCCCCAGGGAAGCAAACAGCCCCCCTGGCGGGTGGCCGCTCTGGGCTTGGGCATGGAATGTGGGCAAACAGCCCCGCATGCTGCTGTGTCAATCTGTGCTGAAGTGCCCAGCACAGGCTTTGCGGTGTTCCCTCTGATAAAAGAAACATGCAAACCACGTATACGCCAATAATTCCTGTATTTTTTTTGCTTGGGGGGAGGCATGAGTTCCAGGTTTCCCAGCTGTCAGAGGGCGCGGAAGATCAAGGAATTGTTGAGTCTGAGCAAGACCTTGGGAGGGGAGGGGAGTTTGACTCCGGGCCAGTTCCCACGGATGGCGCGGCCTTGGAAACGGAGAGCGCGTTGCCCCCCGACAGGTTGGAGGAGCCATTGGAAGATATTCCAGAGGGGGCAGTGACTCCCCCTTTGCCAAGCGGTTCCTGGGATGCCTCGAGCGCATCACCGCCCCTTGACCTTGAGCCGGTTGCTAAGGAGACAGTTCTTTTGGATGAGCCATTGGAGGCACACACCCCGCTCTCGACACCGCGAGAAGCAGACAGGACAGAGGCAGGACTTGCGGAGGAGCCAGAGATTACAATTTAAAACTTTCCCTACTTAAGACTGTTGCGCTCTGGGTTAAGTTGCTGAGTCAACTTTCTTCACGTGTTGCAGAGCATGTCTAGAGTGCAGTTAGGACTTCTAGTGAGCTAGCTTAGAGATTTCTATGAAGCATACTGCTTTTGATGTATCCATTACTTTAATAAAACAACATTTGATTGCACCTGCATCTCAGCCTTTTTTGGAGTGGTCGGATCACCGCTGCTTTCAGGGTGGTTGGAACCACTCCCTCCCACAACGATGTGATAACCACACCCTAGATCCACTCAGTCAAACCCCCTTGGCAAGCTTTAATAAGCCAAGAAGGGCAAGGGTCAAGAGGACACGTTGCTGGCCACATAGTTGCAAGCACCTTGTCTATGTCATCAGGCCACATCAACTGAAACCGATTCCACAAAGTTGCAACACATGTTGCATTGGACACTTCACAGGGGACCACAGTAGATGTGGATGGGTCTTCTCCTCAAGTAGAAAACCTAATAGTCTGATATTCAAAGAAAATATTGAGAGACCTGGAATTTCTGAAGTCTAATGCTCATCGCCAAGTACAGAGGAGAGTTAGATGTGCTCAAGAGAGTGTGGGATTATATATGAAAGGTCAGAGTCAAGCTGTTGTGCTGCAGCCAACTCAGAAGGGACAGGAAGGGGGGAGGCATGAGTTTCAGGCACCTCCACAGCCAGAAGAAGCAGAGTTGGGGATTGTTGTGTCTGAGCAGGATCGTGCGGGAGGGGGGCAGCCTGCTCTCCAGCCAGTTCCCACAAGTAACGCCCTTTCCGAGGAGCCGAGCGCACTGCCCCCAGTTGATGCAGAGGACTTGTGGGGGGAAGCTTCAGAGTCAGTGCCAGCTCCTCCTTTACCAAGCAGTTCCCAGGAAGATTCCAGTGTGGCAGCGCCCCCTGACCTCGAGCCCATTGCTCGGGAGCAGGTGTCTTCAGATGAGCTGTTGGATGCACGTCCCCTGTCTCCTCGTTCCCGTCACCGCGAGAAACGGACAGGGCAAAGACAGGAATTACAAAGGAGTCAGAGATTACGTTCAAAAACATTTCCTATATAAGCCTGCCGCTCCCAGTGGGGGGTCGTTGAGTCAACTTCCTCCACACGCTGCAGAGCATGTCTAGAGTATAGTTAGGGACTCTAGTGAGTTAGCGTAGGGTTTCCTATGAAGCACAATGCCTTTGATGTATCCATTACTCTAATAAAACGAGATTTACTTGCACACACACTCCAGCCTCATTCTTTTGGCTCTGGACGGGACACAAGCAGGGTTAATGCTCTCAAAAGACCATATAGCAATATAAGAAGCACAGGCTATGTAGCAATATAACAAGGATGGAAACACTCAAAAAGGATATCTAGAGAAGCTACAAGAGCAGTACATGTAGAAAGAATGGCTGACTTCAGCTCTTTTCATATTGATTTTTTAACTGTTATCTCTAGGAATGCTGTAGAGTTTACATTTTTGGACACCATTAAAGATTATGGCTCCAAATCTACTCTGCTTGAGTAAAAGGCAGCACTAGACACCCATGCCTCGAGTGCTGAATTCTGTTCTAGGAATATTTCAGAAAAGCTATTTGTCATGTCAGTTGTGTAGTAGTAAATCTTGGAGGAACTCATTATAAGAGACCCCACAGTCATGCCCCCAGGGAGGAGTACAAAAATGCAGGTAGCTGTGTTGACACATTACACACACACACACACACACACGTATCCTTTCTCCACCACCACCAAAGAGCAGCAGTACATAGTACAATCCCTAATTTATTAGGATTAGCATGACTGCAATCCTATGCAGTTTCCTGTGCTTGCTTCTGACTGCATAGATTCAACTTGTAAAACACATTTAGCTTTAACAAAAGATCTTAAGCCAACTGAAATGGAACCTTTAGCTTTTAATTAGAAATGCAAACAATCTTGCCAAAAACTGGTAACATTTAAAGTATTGGTGTGAAGTAGGAAACCCATCAAATAAAAGGAAAGAAGTATGCAGCCACTGCTTGATTATTTTCCTTATTCTGTGACTTGCTGTATGCAAATCTGTCACAAACAAACCTTAAAGCTTCGTTATCACCTCATTCACTTGCAGAGCAAGTTAGATCCATCAGTTACCCTGGTGGTCTGGCAGATGATGTCAACCCTTTTGCTTTGAAAATGTCCCAGAGTTTTTCTGTCCTGCATTCCCATTTCACTACACCACTGTTCATTATATGAATAAGAACATGGGCTCCTACTGGGAGGAAGGGCAAAATATAAATCTAATAAATAAATAAATAAATAAATAATATAAGAAGAGACTGCTAAATCAGGCCAATGGCTCATCTAGTCCAGTATCCTTTTCTCACAATGGCCAACCAGTTGCCCATGAGAAGCCTGCAAGCAGGATCTGAGTGCGAGAGCACTCTCCCCTCCTGTGGTTTCCAGCAATTGGTATTCAGAAGCCTACTGCCTCCAACTATGGAGGCAGAGCATAGGCATCATGGCTAGTAGCCACTGACAGCCTTATCATCCATGAATTTGTATAATCCTCTTTTAAAGCCATCCAAGTTGGTGGCCCACACTGTCTCCTGTGGGAGCGAATTCCATAGTTTTAACTACGCTCTGTGTGAAGAACTTTCTTTTGTCTGTCCTGAACCTTCCAATGTTCAGCTTCATTATAGCATTAATATCTCCTGTTTCCAAGGATTTGTCCAGAACCAAATTGATTTAGATTTGTACTTTCCTTCAAAACAGACCTTAAGGCTGGGCACTTCCAAAGGAAGCATGTCAAATCCATCTATGGCTGCCTGTATCTCCAACATTCATCTGTGGCTAATGCTCAGTCATCTTCAACATTCATCTATGTCCAGGCATTTAAAATGTGCTGGTATCCAATATGCTTTGTGGTACATTTCCGTCTTGAATTAGCCTCTAACTAATATTACAGGTAGCTAGCTTATTACTATGCAAAACCATTCTTCACTGAGCAGGCTTTAATTTTGAATTCCTTGCTCCATTGGTTTCCAATTGGATAAAAATTAGGGTGCAGTGCACTGCATACTCAGTAGTACATACATTTGTTAGATTTTCTAGAGAATACCAAACAGCATGTGCTTCAGCACCTTGCACAGCTCCTTAAAAGTTCAGACTAAAACCTGGAACAGATTCCACTGCTCCACTGACATGGAGCCACCAGCTGCCACTGGCCCGTAACGTGCAGCAGATCTAGTGTGCCTGCAGAACAAAGTGCAGCTGGGAGCCAACTGAGACTTCACAGCAAAGGAATCGCCTCTGTTGGAAACTGGCAACAGAGACTTCAAAGGAACAGAATCACCTCTGCTTGAAAATGGCATGGATGAGGAAGGCCAGCATACTCTCCTTTGTCAATTTCCTGTGGAGCCCCAACTGAAAAGGAGAACTAGGGGTGGAGAGACTAGAGGATTGTCCACACGACAGGGTGAGCAAAACTAGCTACGCTGACTGCCCTCCTGAAGGACAGAGCAGAGTTTTAGATCCTTTCTCAAAGGCTTGGTTACATAAGGGAGGAAGTTTCCTTCAGGAAAGAGAAAAGTATCTGAAATAGTAGAGTCCCACAAAGTACTGGCTGGTGAGGTGGGGCATACCTGCCCTCTTGATTACAGTACACCAGCATCACTGCAGCTTACCTGGATGGGGCAGGGTGGCAGCAAGGTTGGGGCTGTGTGGGCACCCTGGCAGGTGCACCAGATTGGGCCTGCCAGTGCCCCCTTGCAGTTGAGGAATTGCAACTCCTTCTTCTGCAAGATCTGCTGCAAGAAGATCAAAGCAGAGGGGGAAATTACTCTAGTGAGTTAGACCTGTGCAAAGCATTTTTGCAATTGCATGCATGCAATTTTTGAGATGCAATTGCATTTTGAAATCTGAGGTTTTGAATGTCTATAAGGCAGACCTTGCTGTTCACCTGCATGCTGATGTTATTTGCATTCTTCCGCTGGGATTACTGAATTCATTTTTGCACAGTCAGGACAGTTAAAGGGTGTTGGGAGAGCTTTTATAAATTAATTTTTATAAACTTAGTAAAATCAACAAATCTGTGGGAAAAATGGAGTTACTAAGTAGTTACTAAGAATTAAATATATGTCTGTTTCCATGCGGAATAGCAGTGTGTGTGTGTGTGTGTGTGTGATTGTATGTTAAGGGTGTGTGATTGTATGTGGGTCTGATCCTGTTCACTTTCAGGTCTGGCCCTACCTACTACTGAAATGCAGCCTCAGACAGCTTTCCAATGAGCTAATATAGCCCCCAGACCCAGGGCTGGTGCCAGAGGGCGGCCAGGTTGGGCCCTGGCTGAGGGAGGTGGGTAGCCCTCCCATTGCATGATTCGCAGCAGCATCTGCTCCTGACCCTACCGCAGATTGCAGAGAGGGAACTCCCAGGTCTCTCCTACAACCACGCAGGCCTGCAATGCCCACCTGCATGCCCTACCTACCTCTCCCTTTGTGGTGAGTGCTGGCCACGCTGCACCTGCATACCTGCCATCAACCAAGATGGTGGCTGAGGCTTCCCTAAGGAGCTGATGCCCCTGCCGCCATCTTGGTTGATGGCAGGCATGTACGCACAGCATGGCCAGCATTTGCCACAGGAGGAGAGGTAGGTGGCACATGCAGATAGGTGCCGTGGGCACTTTTTCAAAAGCAATGTGATTTTTTTTTTGTACAGTAGACTAGTTTCTTCATGCTGACACATTCCTCTCTAATCTCCATCAAAGCAAGCAAGATTCATTATCATTCTACTCCGGTCAAGCAAAAACACTCAGGGAGGACGCAATCAGCCCAATCCAACGGCCATGCTGGCTGGGGCTGATGGGAGTTGTAGTTTAAAAAAGTAACTTTTCCAAGCTCTGAGCAGGACTGATGAGGGGTTTGGCTCAGGAGCAGAGTCTCAAAGGCCAGGCAGAGAGGCTCAGAAAGCCTAATATTACCCCAAGCCATCTGTGACCCTCCAATTTATGGACTCCAACTCCCATCATCCCTGACCATTAGCCATGCTGGCCCGGGCTGATGGGAGTTCTAATCCACAACATGTTGGCTACCCCTGGCTTCAGCACTACAAAATGTGTTATGGTTGTGTTGAAGTATTATTTAGGATATTTTAAAGAGAAAGTTACACTTTGGCTCATTCAGACTTGAAAACGACACAGGACAGTGGCAGCTGGTGGCTCCATATGTCAGTGGGGCAGTGAAATCCGCTCCTGGTTCTTGGACAGTTTATTGAAAGTTCAGACTAAAATCCTGATTCTACTTCTCCGCTGACATGGAGCCACCAGCTGCCACTCACATAGAAGAAATCTGTACCAGGTGGAGCAGCAGGACCTGCCGTTCATGTAAAATCATTTTGCATTTGATAGTAGTCTAGAGTTTCGTTTGAAGATGAATTGTTTTCTTCCCTTGTGCTTTGCAGCTCTTTTGGCTTTTAGCCTCCCTTGTGCATCATGCAAAATAAATCTGACAGCCATATGCTGTGCAGATTACATTGTAAAAGCGGGGTGGGGGTGGGCATGCAGGAGAGAAATGCCATAATAGTGGTGCAATTAGTAGTAGTACTGCCACCTGCTGGACAAAAACTATGCTGGCAATACAAGCAAAACAAAAAGGATTCAAAGAGGAACCATCACATTTGTTTTATTTATTTATTATATGCAAGTAAATAAACAAATACATAAACAACACAAGGTGCCAGTTGTCTTGTCCAGGTGGTGGCTTCTTGATGTTTCAAGACAGGCACTAAACTGCGATTACAGGGAAAGAATAAACAGAATACTTATTTGCTTGCTTGTTTATAACAATATTTATATACCACGATTCATTTAAAAAATATCAAAGCAGTTTAGAACATATAAACACAAGTTAAAACCATATGAAATTTAAAATCAGAAATCATTAACTAATTACTACAGAAAGATATCTTCTCAATTGCCTGCATAGGCCAGGTGACATTGAAAAGTTTTCAGCAGGAGTTTACAAGTCAAAACACAAGGTGCCGGCTGAATCACTGGGTAGAGACACACGTACTGTTCTGCCGGTTCCAGTGCGTCTCCACCTCTCTCTTCTGAAAACGGGGGCACATGACACTAGTCACATCCCACCCCTTTTTACTGTTAAACCTGGTGGAATCAGCTTGAGTGCGTTTTTTAAACATTCAGCTTCAAAGAGATTTCGCAACTGATTAGCAGATCAATCCAGATGTGGCTAATGGAAACCCTTTGCTTTGGAGACTGCTGGTGTGTTCAGTTCACAGCCTGATATTACGTGAGCCACTCTGGGAACCGTTTTGACTGAGGAGTGGGGTAAAAATGCTTTTAAAAATGCTTTAAATAAAATAAATAAATATAAGGACTGCCTCACTGGATCAAACCAAGGTCCATCTGTTCCAGAATCTTGCATTTGACAAGCACAGCACAAGAGTGAGAGTGATGGTAATATCCTATAGCTGCTTCCAGGATCAGGTAATCAGAAGTATAGAGTCTTTCAACATGGAGGTTCTGTCATAGCTTATAGACATGGACAGACCCAGTGGTGTGCTGGTAAATGTTTAACAACCGGCTCTCTGGGGAAAAAAAGTATGCATATATATATGTACATACGTTCATTATAAATTTTACTGATATACAGGATGTATAGCACACAATTTACAAATAATAATAAAATATACAATACTCTTTATTTTAAAAAAGCGGTTATTTTATTTTAAGGAGATGGCGGGATGAGGCAGTGTAGTGTAGCAATGAGGATGTTTGACTAGGATCTGGGTTGAAATCTCCATGGCTAGCCATGAAAGCTCACTTGGTGGCCTTGGGCAAGTCACTCTGTCAGCCAAACCTACCTCACAGGGTTGTTGTGAGGATAAAATGGAGAAGGATCAGGATATAATACTCATGAAGCCAGTGAAGGGTACACGTGGACATCACACGTATCTCCCTATACGAGCCTGCCCGGGCCCTGAGATCTTCAAGAGAGGCCCTCCTCTCAGTCCCAACACCCTCGCAAGTGCAATTGGTGGGGATGCAAGATAGGGCCTTCTCGGTGGCTGCTCCTAGGTTCTGGAACTCCCTTCCTAGGGAGGCACGAATGGCCCCCTCCTTGCCATCCTTCCATCAGCAAGTAAAGACTTTTTTATTCCAACAGGCTTTTGGGATAGAAGGTGTTTAGGATTGGGCTTTACAAGGCTTGTTTTATTGTTTTACATTATTTGTATTATTTTAAATTGTTTTTAGATTTTTAAGTGCCTTTTAAGGTTGTGCATAGTTTAATTGTATTTTAATTGTATGTTTTTCTATGTTTTTAACTACATGTAGTTCTATTTGTAAGCCGCCCTGAGTTCCAGTTTGGAAAAAGGGCGCGGTAAAAATAAAGTTTCAATCAATCAATTCAATTACCAGATGGTCAATATAGGAATCAAATTGATTATATAATTGGAAATAGAAGATGGAGAAGTTCTATACTTTTTGCAAAAACAAGACCAGGAGCAGACTGTGGTAGAGATCATGAACTGGTCGTATCGAAAATCAGAGTAAAGCTAAAGAACAACAACAAAGCAATCATAATGCCAAAATACAATTAAAATAACATCCCAGAAGAATATAAAGATCAAATAAGGAACAGATTTGAGGCTCTAAACTTAGTAGACAGAGAACCAGA
Organism: Rhineura floridana; assembly: GCF_030035675.1. Classification (NCBI taxonomy): domain Eukaryota; kingdom Metazoa; phylum Chordata; class Lepidosauria; order Squamata; family Rhineuridae; genus Rhineura; species Rhineura floridana. Next base: position 151,983,203 of record NC_084484.1, read on the forward strand.
AGAACTATGGAGTGAAGTCAGAGACATTATCAGGGAAGAATGCAAAAAGACAATACCTCTAGTTAAAAAGAGAGAAAGACCTCAGTGGATGACTGAAGAAACTCTTAAAATGGTTAAAGAGAGAAGGAAAGCAAAAGGAGATAGAAACACAGTCAGAACCCTAAATGCAACTATACAACAACTAGTACATAGGGACAAAGAAAACTATTACAATAGTTATCCGTGGTGCAGAGTGGTAAGCAGCGGTAACGCAACCAAAGCTCTGTTCATGGCCGGAGTTCGATTCCAACGGAAGGAGGAAGTCAAATCTCCGGTAAAAGGGGTCGAGGTCCACTCAGCCTTCCATCCACCCGTGGTCGGTAAAATGAGTACCCAGCATATGCTGGGGAGTAAAGAAAGGCTGGCAATCCCACCCCATATATACAGTCTGGCTAGTAAACGTCGCAAGACGTCACCCTATGAGTCGGAAACGACTCGCACCTTTACCTTTTAGAAAAGGACAACAAAAAGGGAAGAACAAGAGCCCTGTTCCAAAATATTAGAGAAATGAAAGGGAAATTTAAACGAGAGTAGGAATGCGGAATAATCAACAGGGGAACACACTGACTGACCGAGATAAAATAAAAGGAAGATGGAAGCAATACACTGAAGAACTCTGTAAAAGAGATGACAGGATGATAGATTCATATGATGAAGAACCAGAAATTTTAGAATGTGAGGTAAAAGTTGCTCTTAAAATACTTGGAAAAAACAAATCACCAGGAACAGATGGCATACCAATAGAGGTGCTACAAGCTACTGAGACTGAATCTGTCCAGATTTTGACAAAAATTTGCCAAGAAATATGGAAAACTAAACAATGGCCCACAGACTGAAAGAGTTCAATATATATCCCAATTCCAAAGAAAGAGGATCCCAGAGAATGCAGTAATTATTGAACTATTGCCTTAATATCCCATGCAAGTAAAGTAATGCTCAAGATCCTACAACAAAGGCTCTTACCATATATGGAGCGAGAAATGCCAGACGTCCAAGCTGGATTTAGAAAGGGAAGAGGCACCAGAGATCATATCGCAAACATACATTGGATAATGGAACGGAGCAAGGAATTTCAGAAGAAAATCACTGTGTACTTTATAGACTACAGCAAAGCCTTTGACTGTGCAGATCACGAAAAACTATGGAATGCTTTAAAAGAAATGGGGGTGCCACAGCATCTGATTGTCCCGATGTGCAACCTATACTCTGGACAAGAGGCTACTGTAAGGACAGAATATGGAGAAGCCCATTGGTTCCCAATAGAAAAGGGTGTGAGACAGGGGTGTATTTTATCCAGAGCTTGGAAAAGTTACTTTTTTGAACTACAACTCCCATTAGCCCAATCCAGTGGCCATGCTGGCTGGGGCTGATGGGAGTTGTAGTTCAAAAAAGTAACTTTTCCAAGCTCTGATTTTATCACCCTATTTGTTTAATCTGTAGGCAGAACATATCATACGGAAAGTGGGATTGAACCAAGATGAAGGAGGTGTGACAACTGAAGGGAGAAATATCAATAATTTAAGATATGCAGACAATACCATACTACTAGCAGAAACCAGTAATGATTTGAAACGAATGCTGATGAAAGTAAAAGAGGAAAGCACAAAAGCAGGACTACAGCTGAAGGTCAAAAAGACTAAAGTAACGACAACTGAAGATTTCTGTAACTTTAAAGTTGAGAATGAAGACATTGAACTTGACAAGGATTATCAATACCTTGGCACAGTCCTTAATCAAAATGGAGATAACACTCAAGAAATCAGAAGAAGGCTAGGACTGGGGAGGGCAGCTATGAGAGAACTAGAAAAGGTTCTCAAATGCAAAGACCATGGTATTCCCGATCTCTTGTATGGATGTGAAAGTTGGACAGTGAAAAAGGCAGATAAGAGAAAAATCAGCTAATTTGAAATATGGTGTTGGAGGAGAGCTTTGTGCATACCATGGACTGCAAAAAAGACAAAATTGGGTGTTAGAACAAATTAAACCAGAACTGTCACTAGAAGCTAAAATGATGAAACTGAGGTTATCATACTTCGGACAGATAATGAGAAGACATGATTCACTAGAAAAGACAATAATGCTGGGAAAAACAGAAGGGAGGAGAAAAAGAGGAAGACCAAACAAGAGATGGATTGATTCCATAAATGAAGCCACAGACCTGAACTTACAAGATCTGAACAGGGTGGTTCATGACAGATGCTCTTGGAGGTCACTGATTCATAGGGTCACCATAAGTCATAGTCGACTTGGAGGCACATAACATAACAACAACAATTTATAAGCCTATAACCTAGCTGTGGCAAAAGAAGCCAGCATAATCAAGTGGTGACGTTATAACTCAGCAACTTCTAGGACCCAGCACGCCAGCAAGTGGTTTTCCCCTACCCTGTACAGCCAAGGGTAAGCTTTTCCAAGCGAAAAAGATCTTAGTAAGCCAACTGTCAGCCAACTAGTATTTTATTTGCTGAAATGAAAGGTCACTGCAAAAGTGTCCTATGAATACATTTGACCTACATTACCTTTGCCCAATAGTCAGATATGTTTGTTCATTTTTTCATGTTATTTCCAAACTTCCCTTCTCAAAAGGATCCCAGTGTGATGATCAGCAACTAATAAATATTAATGCAGCATATATAAAGCTTTAGATCATAAAATCATATATCTTATACCATATACCTGGGCTAAGCAGAATGCAGAATCCCCCTCTAGAGACAATCTGGTCCAACTATTTGGAACAGTGATACTATTACAAAGGTAGTAAAGTGGTATTTATTGTTAAATCTCATCTGCCTTGAAGCAGGAGAATTAGATTCTCTGGCTCAGGTACAAAAACATCTTAGGTCAGTCCTCCTTGGAGATGGAGACTCTGACCACACACTTCCAGTCACTAACACTGGAGAAGTGCAACCTGGTTAATGATATTATTACCTTTATTTTTTTGCCTTCACAACAACACAGCGCTTAAAAGATTGGGTTTGTTCACTAAGGCTGCAATCCAATAAACATCTGCTCAGAAGTAAGCTCCATTAGGTTCAGTGGGACTTACTCTCAGGTAAGTATGTATTGGATTGCAGCCTCAGCTGTGACTGCAAAGAGCAAGTACACAAAATAAGCAAAAAAAGTGAACCAGTTTTCTTAAGTTTGGGGGAGGAGCCAAAGGAGGAGAGCTCCCTTTGTTATGTCATTTCCTGCTGGCTCCCATTCTGCAAGCCTGCTACAAATGGTGCTTTTTTTTCTTTCCCCCCTAACTTGTGCAAAAAAGCATAACATTGTTCAAACAAATATTTGTATTCCTGTTGCATTCTGAAAATACAAATAATCAAACTTGAGGATTTTTTTCATTTTTTATGAAACTTACTCTGGAAGAAACTGAGCATGCTCGGTGGCCAAGGTAACAAGAGGAAGAGATACTTTGACCTTAAGAGGGCGTGGTCATTAGGAAGCTAGATTAACCCTTCCCCTTTAGTATGAAAGGAAAAATGCGGTTTGAGGGCTCATATAAGGTAAGCAGTGTGAACCTTTAAACCCTATCATGATGAGAAAATCATCTCTCCAAAATGTATTCTCACAAATCAGGAGGCCAGAAAAGACAAGACAAGAAAAAATGAGAGGAAAATTAAAAGAGGGGTCAACAAACGCTCTTTCAATTTGGATTAAGTGCGGCTTCAAAACATTTTTCATTGAACTCACCTACAGAATTGGAGCAAGAAGAAACTGTTGGAAACCTCATCCCCAAACAAGGAGCAGTTGATTTGGGTAATCATGCACAGTATTTTGATGAAGGGGCAGATGCAGAAAATGAAAACGGAAAACAGAAAGAAACAGACATACAGACGCATGTGGAAGTGAATTTGGAAGATGAGAGGAGTAATCATAATGTAGGCCTTGACACTGGATGTATCACAACCGAGTTTCCATCTCAAAAGGAAAAGTATGTTACAAATGGTCACATCCCTCTGCCTAAAACATTCCCAAAAGACACCTGCAATCAAGTGTTCCCAGAAAGCATACTGAAATTTCAAAGCACTAATGGAGAACTACATGTAAGAGACTGGCTTGTCTGGAGTCAACAGAAACAAGCTTTATATTGCTTTCCATGTCGATTATTTTGGCACAAGACAGTCAAGACTAGCACTTCTGCGTCTAAGTCTGCACTGGTATCTGCTGAAGGCTGGGATTCTAATGGGAAGTGGCGGAAACTTTCCTACAGGATACCAAAACATGAAAAAGGCAATAGTCACAGAGAATGTTACCTAGCTTGGCGAGAACTAGAAAGGCACCTGCTGTCTGGGACAGGAGCTGACATCATCTTAGAAGCGTCAATCAAAACTGAAGCTGTGAAATGGTACAACCTTTTAAAGCGCATCATCGATGTTGTACTATTCTTGGGAGAACGTGGTCTAGCATTTACTGGTTCATCCCATCGAATTGGTGATTCAAACAATGGAAACTTTTTAGGACTCATTGAACTGCTCTCCAGGTGGGACCCCATCCTTCAGGAACATGTGCTAAGTGTAGAGGAGTCACAGAAAAGGAGTGAGCGGCTTCAAGTTCATTATCTGTCCCCTGACTCACAGAACGATTTTATTGCAGAATGCTTGAATCTTGTGAAACAACACATTTTACTTGAGAGGCAATCTGAACCACCTGTTCAGTTCCAGTGCTAAGCGGTGGGAATTACTACAAAACCGTATTCGTTGTTCTCTTCATGGTATATTTGAAACAAGATGGTCAGATCGTGTTGAATGTGTAAAGCCTTTTGCAGCTCACTTGCCTGGCATTAAATTAGCACTGGAAGACCTCCTAGAACTAAATTTGACGGCCAAAACAAGAAATGAAGTCCATGGAGTCTTATTATATGTGACATCTTTTGCCTGTGTGTTAATGTCAGCCGTGTGGTACAAAACATTAGCTGGCATAGATATTTGCAACAAGGTCATCCAAGCTAAAGATGCCACACTGGATGTTGAAGTAGCAAACATAGAAACTCTCCTCACAGAGCTGACAAAACTTTGAAAGAACTGGAAATGCATGTGGAATGAAGCCAAATTGGTTGCATCAAACCTAAATATAGAAATAAAACTCTCCTGTAGATGTGATGGAGTTAGGCGCAAGAGGGCAAGGCCACATGACGGCAGCACACCTGATGCTCACTTGGAAGAAATGAATGACACAGATGATACTCCAGAAGAGGCCTACTTCAGAAAGTGTGTGTTTTACATTTTGGTAGACAATGTTATAGCAGGATTAACTGTCCGTTCCAATGCTGTTAAGCAGTTGGCAGAAAATTTTGATTTCTTGTGGAAATATCTCACCATGTCCGAAAGTGATGTGGAGAGAAAAGCTTTATCTTTATCAGAGCAATATCCTGCTGACCTTAATGGTGATGATTTTGGAAAAGAAATGCAACATTTACCCTCAGTACATAAAGTAAATTTTGTAAATGCACAGTTAAAGCCATTAGATCTGTTGAACGTGTTAACAGAGTACAGACTTGGTGACCTGTTTCCAAATGTTTGTGTTAGCTTAAGAATACTATTAACAATTCCAGCAACAGTAGCTTCTGGAGAGAGGTCATTTAGCAAACTTAAGCTGATTAAGTATTATTTAACATCTACAATGTCTCAGGAATATCTTGTGGATTTGGCCAGGCTAAGTATTGAATCAAACATTGCCAGAACAATTAATTTTCATGCTGTGATTCAAAATTTTTCACAAAAAAAGGCCAGGAAAGCTCTTTTTTTAAAGTAAATAGTAAGTTTATCTACCTTGCTTCAATGTGAATTCTTTCTCCTTATCTGTATTGTAGCATAAACAAAGATGTTCAAATCAAATGTGCTTTCTTATCTCTGATCCTCTTTTATTTTATTTATATTTATTTATATTTATCGTGGAGGGAGTATAAGAGCATAAGGCCTTAAATGCAGAAAATTAACAAAGCACTCCACTCCACCCCTCTCTCGTCTTCCATACCCTTTTTGACCGTACAGGCTACAGCTCATGGCATAAAACCATAGTGGATAAAAACAGAATGACTAATGGAGAAGGGAAGGGGCCCAAAAGAAACTTTGTACCCCCTGATAAAATTCCTCTCAGAGGCCCTGCCACAGGATTTTTATCAAGGTATGAGTACCAGCACTTCATTTAATGTTTTTACTCAAAAAAGCACTGGGGAAGGCAGTACTTAATCCAGGGTTGGGGAACCTCAGGCTTGGGGGCCAAATGCACCCCAGTCTATATTTGGCCCTTGGGAGCAGTAATGTAGTGGCTAATTCAGAAGTGCAGGGTTCCTTCACAGCCACACCCCTTCCAAGATTATACAAACTTCTAAGATTACAGAATGCTCTGGCCAGGTTTGAACAACTGTCTGCTTCTCTATCATTGTTAATGCAAGTTCTCCCACAACAACAGACGTCCCTAGGAGCTAAGCATCATGGAAGGGGAGTGTGCAAGCTACTGAAAAGAGTCTTCTTAGTGGCTGACTCACCTTCTTTCACTCTGATTGGCTCCAATCAGCAGGAAAGGACAAAGAAGCATGTTAGAAGACTCAGTGCCTGGCACACTCCTTTTTCATGCTTCTTGGCTCATGGGATGCTGGAGACATAGGGACCCTGCTGGGACCTGGCTCCCAAGAAAATAAGGGGTCTAAGACCCCCTGAGACCCTGGACGACTACACCCCTGCTTGGGAGTGTCTCCAGCCACACCTCTTCCCATGCCACACCTCTCAACAGCTCTGTTCTGAGACCTCCCTGCATGCTTTTGTCTGACTGAAATGTGTTGTTGAACAGTGATAATGCGCCTTTCCTGCCTGGATGGAGAGATGCATAGGGATGGATGGATCTGCCACTTGCAGTGCCCTCCATTTCTCATGTTTACCATCTTAAACTCAGTTCTCCATATTTCTGCCGCAATTTGTGATTTAAAAAAAAATCCTTACGAACATTTCTCCACATTTTAGTGCAAATTTCTCCTAATAAACACATTCTGTATGGAGTTTTGACTCATGTACACATTTTTGCAAGTAATTTCTCCTAACAGAATGCATTTTTTGTATGTTATTTTCACTAATATAATCATTTTTATGAACACTTTTCCCTACTAGTTATTTAGAGACCTTTGGATAACAAGCCAAATAAATAAAACATGCATTTTTTGTAAACATTCTTGGGTTGGGGAACTGCATCACAAACTTTGGATATGTGCAAATTTTGAAGGATGGTTGTGTTTTGGTTCTCATATTGTATCAGAAAATGCAAATTTGATAGCTTTGACTTGAAATGCAAACAATCAAATTTCTTCCCCCATCCCTAATTGTGCATGGCTGGAACGTAACCTCCTGTGCAGAGGCAAGAGTCACATCTTTTGCCCTGGCCGCACCCATCTCTGGTATGCAGGGCTGCCCTACTGGAAGGTTGCCCATAAGGGAATGTGGCCCTCCAGCTGAAAAAAAAGGTTTCCCACCTCCGGATTAATCCTTCCCTGCAAACAGCAAGTGGTCCACTTTGTCTGTTTTTAAACTGCTGTAGTTTGTTTGCACCTAAAAAGAAGCCAGATTGATCAGGAGGCAGTGATGGCAAGATTTGCAGGGGAGAATGAGCAAGCACAGGAAGGGATAATTCCACCCTGCACATGGCAACCTCCCTCTGCATTTGTGTCATATCAGCAAATGAGAATTTAGGGATATGCATTTGGGGAGGCAATGATTTATTTATTTTATTTATTATTTGATTTATATCCTGCCCTTCATCCCAGCAGGACCCTATTGTATGTAATTGTAGTTCTGTCTTTAAATGTGCTTAGAGTTGCAGCAGCCTTACAGCACAATGCTATGCATGTTAACTAGCACAGTCTCACTGGCTTCAGTAGCATTTACTCCCATGCACACGTACAGAGTAATGCAGCCAATATCATTCTCTTGGCAAACTTGTATTGATCCTTCCCCTTTTTTATACTTACACAGATAACAAAAATGCAGAGCATTGGTAGGTGAGCCTACATAGCAAGAAAAATCACATACGTAAAGTACTCCTGACTAAGAATAAAAGGATAATTTGCAAGGATGTGGGAAGTGTACAAGCAAAGCAAGCAAGCTCCAAAGCCCATTGCTTAACTCTGCTGAGCAATCACTGGTCATAAATCTCCCCTAAGGGCTGACTTAGAGGAATGCCTTATCTGTCATCTGCACTCAGAAGTTTTTACAGTCTAGTTGACTTACACTATTAAACCAGTGGTTTATGTTCAGAGCTACAGTGCAGTGGTAGACTTTTAAAATCTCCATTTCACTGCAGTTGAAATGAACTAAAAGTGGATTTGACAGTTATAGGAAATGGCCTTTTGGAGGCAAGGAGTTCCATGGAAATATTTCAGCTTAAGAATTATTTGCTGACAAGGGACCAAAAATCATTTTTATAACCCTGATGACACACTGCATACCTTTGAGGGAGGCTGACCACTGAGTACCCAGGGGCTAGTTTTACCCTGGTTCCAGATAGAGATGGAAGGATCTATCAATATCTGTTCTCTCTGTTTCTCATTTTTACAATCTTAAATTCAGTTCTCCCCATTTCTGCAGCAATTTGTGAATTTTAAAAAAAATCTCATGAAATTTATTCAGCATTAGTGCAAATTTTGTCCTAATAAAACATTTCTGTATGTAGTTTTGATGAATACATATATATTTGCAAGTCATTTTTTCCAAGTATAAGGCATTTGTGTATGTTGTTTTCAGTAATAATATGATTTTCTATGCATACTTTCCCCTAATATATACATTTTTGTAAACATCGGTTGGACAACTGCATTGCAAAATTCAGATGTGTGAATTCCAAATGATGGTTGTGTTCTGCTTCTTGTGTTGTTTTAGAAAGTGAGAATTTGATAGATTCAGCTTTAAATATGAAATGAATCAAATTTCTCCGCCATCCCTAGTTCCAGTAGATGGGTTCCTTAGTGGGGTGGGGGGATTGTCACATGAACTTGTTAGTATTTGTTAACAGGCATGGCCAGCAGGATCTTCTGGCCCAATAAACTGTATGTGGATGGGATCTTCTGCCCCATCCACAAAGAGATTAAAATTGACATAAATTGTGTCATATGCATATTTGTGTCCCCTTTTGCGGGTGGAGTGGAGGGTCCAAACTAAATCAGAGTTCATGCAAAAGTAATAAGATGTCTGACAGGCAGAATGTCAACAGGTGAAGTGTCCCCATAATGGTATTTTCATACTAGAAAAGGCTTAATCTGTTGAATTTCTGCCTGCCACACAGCTTTTAAGGGCATGAGCCCTGCCCTCTCTCAATACCAGTCCTAAGCCATTCAAAGAGCTCAAGTTTCAGAAGTTTTAAACTGCTTATTTTACTGTAGGTATTTCACCAGTTGATGAAAATACTACATTCAGTTGAAGAAAAGGCATGCTGTTTCAGATGATGGAAGGGCGGAGTCAAAATTAACCAGGAAAGCCCTACTCCATTACCTGAGTCGAGAGAAAAAAATACACCAAGAAAGATTCCCCCCTCCCCACAAGCTGCTTCAAAATAGACCAGGACAAGTGCCTTCTCCAGACTATGGAGAAAGGACCTCCTGGGTCTTTTCTTTTTCAGGCTATGGTTGGTTCTTCCCAGGTGTGTGTGACTCGAAGGCTGGTGGGTCATTTGTTTTGAGGTGTCATTGATGTAATTATAGAGCATTAGTGGTGGGTTTATCCTGCACACACACACACACACACACTTTTCTTAGTTCTGTGATGATTCCCCAATGTTTCTGCATTATTGCTGTCTGGAGGGTTACTTTTACATTATAATGCAACAAAAGTGGGCCAGAAATAAAACCAGAACATTTGTGTTATGAAAAGCTACAGGATTTCAGTAGGAAGCTATGGGACTCGTGCCAGCTTGAAGTGAAGGAATATGTCTGCCCCAAAGCTTTTGCAGTTGCAAACAATATTGAAAGCGGGGTTGCGTATGACCACCCAATACCATTGCATGCACCAATCATCATGAATGCACAATAAAAAGGATGTCTGGAAGGTCTCCTAAATTTCTCTATAGCATTAATCAATCACAGCTGCAGTTGCACTCACTGGCTAAAAACATTGAAAAGGGGAAACAGGCTAATTTCTCACTCTTTTGACCAGTGCTTACACATTTAACTTCCTACTCTTGTTTTAACTTGTTCTATAAGGGCTAGCTAGATACTTACTTTAAAAAAAATTAAATGGAAGCTCAGCATCTGGTTCCATTGCTGTCCCTGGTATAGCACTACTCCCTCTGCCTCCCTCTCGCTAAACTCTGATCTCTGCATCCAGTCTAGTAGTAAAATCTCAGGTCTTGCTGGGATTTTCTATTGAAAAAGTCAGCACCAAATCAGAGATCACTGATTAACTCATGCTAGAGAGCCAGTGTGGTGTAGTGGTTAGAGCAGCCTTTCCCAATCAGTGTGCCTCCAGATGTTGTTGGACCACAATTCCCATCTTTCCTGACCATTGGCAATGCTTGCTGAGGCTGATGGGAGTTGTGGCCCAACAACATCTGGAGGCACACTAGAGTATCAGATTGGGACCTGTGAGATCTGGGTTCAAATCCCTGCTTGGCCATGAAGCTCACTGGGTGACCTTGGGCCAGTCAGTCTCAGCTTAACCTAGTTCACAGGGCTGTTGTGAGGATAAAATCAGGAGAGGGAGAACCATGTTTGTATGCCACCTTGAGCTCCTTGGAGGCAAAAATGCTATATAAATTTAATAATATATAAATAAAGTGGCAGTAGGACCCATTTTGCAAGTTGTCTAATGGAAGTGTTGGGGAAAAATCCAAATGTTATATTCAAATCTTATATTTTTGGCTCTGGAGCCACAACCCTTTGCAAAAATTAATACTATATTCCCAACAATTTAATCCACTGAAATGAAGGTGGCAGTGCTGTAATTAGAGGTTTGAGGATTGCGGCCTCCTGCACACAAGCTAACTCTACCCCAACCGCAGGTTGGAAAGGATTATGAGAAACACATCCTCTAGATGGCACCATTAGTTCTGGTAATAGAAATGTTCAGGGTATACATTAATATGCCTTCTTGCTGTGAGTCTGTCGCTGGATGTTTAAGACGATCTCTCCCATACAACATACAATGGGAGAATTGCGGAAGGACAAAATCCTTGGGATTTCAGCTAAATTTAGTGGAACGTACAGGTGAACATCCATAGGATATGTATGTGTATATGATACTTAGTACCTTGCTGTAGAGTGTGAAAAGCTCACATTAAGATGCAAAATACCTTTATGAAGCAGCTGAGTCCTTGAAAGCCCCACAAACAGAACCTACATAGGTCCGATTTCTGCTCTTTCTATGTTTCTTCCTTTGAAGGTGGGATATGGTAATTAAAAACTATGTGCATTGTAGAACAGGTGTTATGAGTATGGGGGTTGGAATGGATGATCCCTGTGAGTCCCCTTCCAGCCTCTGATTTGGAATCCTATGCCTTGGGGCTGGCTCTGCCGGCCAGATGAATTAATTTTGTTAAGCTAATAGCGTGGCCAGGCAGTTAATGGGCCTATTAGGTGCCCAGCAACAGGAAGATCCTTTTGTCATTTTAAACTCTGCAGGAGAGCCTTCCCCCCCCTCCTGGCGGCTAGCAGAGGTTTGTGCTTGGAGTGTTTTTAGAAGTGTCTAGAGAATGGCCAGGGAGGCAGGCAGAGAGGCTGGCTCTCTGCATCATGGCTATAGGATCCCTCCTGCAACCCAGATGGAAAAGCTGGATATTGGACTGCTGGTGCCTTGAACCCCTCCATCCTAAGCTCAGGTTGGAATGTGTGTAAATAAGTAAACCATATTTCATAAAGACACCGCAGTCTCTGCTGACCTTCTTCCCAAAGGAAACCAAACCCTGGATGAGCGCGGAACCCCTGAGATCTCACCGCTCGGAGATTGGGGAGGCGCCCAACACGGGATATTGCACTACAGGACTGGATCCATCTGAAAGGTCTGCAAAATCTGAATAATACTCTGAATTAGAACCCTCAGTTTTAGACATTAATTCTCAGGGCTGGCCTTACCTTTATAAAGAGTGAGGTGACCACCTCAGGCCACGGATTCTGAAAGGACAGCACATTGTTACTGTGTTGTAGAACTAGTATTAGTATTATATTTTTATTTCACAGAGCTACAATTCCCAGAGGTCCCTGGGAAGGGGGTTGACTGTTAAAATTACTCTGGGAATTGTAGGGGAGTCTCCTAACAACACTCACTACCTTTAACAAACTACAGTTCCCAGGATTCTTTGGGGGGGAAGCCATGCCTGTTAAAGTGGTATAATAGTGCTTTAAATGTATGGTGCAGAGGACCATTATTTGAAAGTGTATGATTCAACTGAGCTATGGGGAAGGGGTGTGGCTCAGTGACAGAACATCTGCCCTGCATGCAGAAGGTCCCAAGTTTAATCCGCAGCTTCTCAAGGTAGGGCTGGGAGAGACTCCTGCCTGAAACCCTGTAGATCTGCTGCCAATCAGTGTAGACAATACTGAGATAGATGGACCAAAGGTCTGACTCAGTATAAGGCAGCTGCTTATGCTGTTTCCATTTATTAAAAAGAAAAATAAGAATGTCTTTTGTGAACCCTGTCAGTCCTGCAACCTGATCAATGCACTCATAAAGTCTTTTGTGAAAGGTGTTTATTTTGAAGAAGCTTCAAAACAGCAAATGGCAGTGTTTGAGCTCCGAGTCCAAGGGGTGATACATGTGATGACAATCTGAAACTGCCAAAGTGGGGTGGGATGGAGGAATGCCATTTGCAGGATCACTGTTGCAAAAAGATCAGCATAATCAAGGTACTGAAAGGTAGAATCAACCATTCCCCCCCCCCCAAAAAAAACCCAGGTGGACCAAACAAGACCACTGTCAAGAACAACAAAAAGGCTATGTTCCACATACAGGAATGTTCTAGAAGCTTGCCTCTCAGTTTAAAAGAAGACAGCTACAACAGACAAGAAGTGTGTATCCTATTTACAGTCTAAGCAACAACAGCAACTGATTACTGTACTTTTTCACAGTCAGGTTGTGTTATTGTTTGAAACAATCTGTTATTTGTGAGCAGCAGCATAACTGCATAAATAGATGTACTCAGGAGAGCAGCTTACCCTGGATTACTAAGAGTCAGAAGCCACATATAATGAACTTAAATAACCAGGAGTTATGAGTCTCTGAGACTTGTGTAATGAGATCTTTGTTTTATGGAGCTGCACGTTCTTCATAGAAATATAGATCTTCAGGCCTTCAAATGATCCTTAAAGGTCATCCACCATGAGGCAGAATTAATTATACTGCATCTAAATCAGCTTTTGTTGGGTTGCTTAAACTCCCAGCATGGGGAACTCCATAACTTGTTTTGCTCATTTAATCCACTGTCTGATTAGTCCCTAGGATTAGATTTTTCCTCCCCTGCAATTTATTTCTTCTTTTGTTGCTCTTAGGGAATGAATGGATATGATTCCATTTATAATTGTACATTCCTTGACTAGAGCAAACTGCATTGCTTTTCTTTCAAACACACAAACATGACATGTAATTGCTCCCCAGTGATCAGATACTCCCAGGAGACAGGAACACAGGGGGCTGTGTGATGCCACCACCACACATCAAGCATAATGCAGCTCAAAAGGCTCCAGTAAATGAAATGGCCCATGCACACACAAACCTTTGAGATCAGAATGGCCCATGCACACACAAACCTTTGAGATCAGACCATAACCAGTGGAGCCTACAGTGACGCCCTTCCCTGGCTCTCCCTGTCAGGTTCCTACCTGCGCGTGGCTACTGCCTGTCACTAGGCACCACCAGGGACTCCACCAGTCCGGACTGTCCTTTTTTATGGTTTCTCTCCCCGCTCTAGCACAGATCTCAACAGATCCCCCTGCTAGGCAACCACCAGTCACGTCCTAATACTAGTATTCCCAGAGACTCTGAATACTGGTATTGTTATTCTCTTCACCACTGCCACCATTTGTTACAGTTCCCCTTCAGCCTTGGTCATTACCTTACCCTCCCTTCTGGTCTGTGAAACCCCAGCCAGGGATCAGGCCTTTGGTAAACCAAATTAAGTATTTATTAAAGATAACAAAGCTAACAAGATTAACAAGATTTCTTCTTAAGGCACATAAGCATATGGTTTTACTCAATACTAATCCGAACTCCACCCCCCTCCTTCTCCACTCTCTCCTGGCAAACAACTCTCTAAATCCCACCAAGCAACCCACTCAGTTCACCTCATCCACCACCACCACCTCCCATATTCCACTGTCTCTCTTCCTTTTATACGTTCAGCCATTTTAAACACTCAGCCAATCATCTAGCATTCTACTGCCCATTCACTCCCCCTCCTCTTTCACTCCACTTACCATGTATCTTCTAAATAACCAACACTTACCATATATACATTAATATAGGAACATCACACCTACATCCAAATATGGCTCTGCATTCTCCCTTCTAAAAAGGAGCCCTTCCATCCGTGATTCCAGCAGACTGTTTCCTCCAAGCAGAGCATTCTACTCCCAGCCTCTGGTCTCAGTCCCTTCTTCAATATGAGTAGTGATGGGCAAATCTGTCAACTTCAGTTTCGCTCTGTTTCTCATTTTTTTCAGTCTTCAGTTCTCTCCACATTTCCACATCAGTATGTGACCTTTTTTCTGCAAAAGCCCTCCTGAAAAGCCATCAGCATTTTAGTGTAAATTTATTCTAATCTACACTTTGTTGTATGCAATTTTGACCAATGTACACGTTTGCAAAGCAAATTTTCTTAATACTTTTGTTTGTAATTTTTTGTATTGTTTTCTACGTTATTTTTTCTTTACCAGTATATGCATTTTTATGCACACTTTATCCCAATATATGCATTTTTGTACACATTCCTTGGCTAGAGAACTGCATTGCAAAATTCAGAGAAATGCCAATTGTGAAGGATATCTGTGTTTCGGTTTCTGTATTGTTGCACGCCTCCCCAATCTCCAAGTGGTGAGATTTCAGGGGTCCCTGCACTTACCCAGGGTTTGGTTTCCTTTGGGGAAGAAGGTCAGCGGCGACTGTGGTGTCTTTATGAAACATGGTATATTTATTTACACACATTCCAACCTGAGCTTAGGATGGAGGGGTTCAAGGCATCAGCAGTCCAATATCCAGCTTTTCCATCTGGGTTGCAGGAGGCATCCTAAAGCCATGGTGCAGAGGGATAGCCTCTCTGCCTGCCTCCAGTTCCCAGCCTTTCTCTAGACACACTCTACACACACTCCAAGCACAAACCTCTGCTAGCCACCAGGAGGGGGGGAAGACTCTCCTGCAGAGTTTAAATGACAAAAGGATCTCCCTGGCCCATTCACCAGTTGCTGGGCACTTGAAAGACCCATTAGCAAACTGGCCGCTCTATTACCTTAACAAAAGAAACTCATCTGGCCAGCAGAGCCACCCCCTCCCCTAAGGCACAAGATTCCAAATCAGAGGCTGGAAGAGGACCCACAGGAATCATCCATTCCAACCCCCAAATTCACAACAGTATTATTTTGGAATGGGCGCATTAGGTAGGTTCAACTGAAACTGAAACAAATTTCTTCCCCATCTCTAATTAAGAGGATGGGTCACATTAACGTACCTCATGCTCCTGACATCTCCATTTTAAAAAGAAACAATTAGCAATCGATGGGGAAGACCTTATTCTGAGAACCTGGAGAACTGCTTTCAGTCCAAGTAGGTAACAGTCGGCCAGATGGACAAGAGGCTTGATCCGATATAAGGCAACATCCTATTCTTCTAGGAAAGGCTGTGAGCATCTATTGCTGCAAGTTGCCATGAGACCATTTTTGGCATATGGCAATGATGAATAAATGATGCTTTATTAATTATTATCATCTATTGGGTGATTAATTTGAGACCATAGAATCCTAACATGGTAGGAGTTAGATTTGATTATTTACCCTCTGCTGGTGGGTTGCATGATACACAACTGAGTGGTGTAGTGATTTGGGGCGGTTTTCAAAAGAGAGGGAGGAAATGGAAAGAACTGGGAAATGAGAAAAGACAAAAAGAAAAGACAATTTGGGCAGATATAGTCAATTAAGAAAGGGGTTCCATGTTACAGGTAAGATGGGGGGGTCAAGACAAGACTATTGGACCAGATGATTAAAACTGATGTCTTATTGTATCATATATACTAACAGTGAAAATCTTTTGAGTGTCAGTCCTATGTAGCCGAAATGGCACCCACCCGAAACCCAAAGCTTTGCATATGCATTAAAAACACTTTAGGGGGAAAAAACTAAGTGGGGGAAGCCTCAAAACAGCCAAATGAGGATTGAGCATGCTCAGTGGCCACAGTATCCTGGCTTGACTGTTGGGACAGGTGAGAAATAAAAACCAGGAGAGAGGAATGGAATGGAGTATCCTCGAAGAGGGCATGGCTGGCTGGAACCTCCATATTGCAACATTTGTTGCAGATCCTGCTTGTGTGTATGTCTGTGTGTACACACACTAGGGATGGGGTTTGCTAGCTAGTTCCAATCTGCTAGTCCTTTGTTCAATCCTGATCCGCCCTTTTTTTGTTCCAGCTCGCTTTTGCACTTGCCAATTCAATCTGCTGTGCTTTTTTTTTTTTTTTGGTGGTAAAAAAAAATAATTTTTAACATAAATGCTTACATAAATCCATGGAGGTGAATGGATAGCGACTGTAATTACAAAATTTGGGGGATTTTTTTTTTTAAAGCCATGCCAATTACAGCCATGACCCGCCGCAAGAATTCAGTGCTGGTCCAAAAAGACAGTGGACTGTCAAATTCAGTCACAATCTGCTATCAAGTCCAATTTAGCAGATATTCTCCCCCCCCCCGCAATTAATTCCTGGGGAAAATATAACAGATCCCTTCTGAGATTGTCATTGTTCTACACACAGGACAGGATATATTTCAAAAGGGAAATATAAACAAAATCATGTACAGAAATATATGAAAATCACAAACCAATTAGCATAATAGAGCACTTTCTGAATAGCTCCTTTAGATTCAGTCAAGGCTCTGCAGATAAGCATCACATCGTACAACTACATATTTTTGTTTTAAGTTGCTGATTTCATAAGTACCAGTACAAGAAATATGAGAGGAATGATTAATGACAATGGCTTGCCTGACAACTCCCCTTTGTTCTCCAGGTGCCGAGAATAAATTATTTTCCATCAAGCCAAACTACTGTGTGTACTGGGACCCCAAACAGTTCAAATCTAGCTTGTTATGCAAAGCTTTTTTTCTTTTGAGTCCCATTCAGTACAGTTAGCCTTACTCTCAAGCCAGTGTTCTTAGGCTTGCACAATCCTCTATGTGTCTACTCAAAAGTAAGCCCCATTATTTTCATTGGGGCTGACTCCCAGGAAGCCGGGTATTAGATTGCAGCCTGAATCATTTCCGAAACAAGTATGCTCCCACAGTTAGGATAGCTAATGATGCTGAGATGGCAAGGAAGGGTGAAGTTCACACATCACCAAAAAAAGAAGATAAAAAGAGGGCACAGATCTGTCTAAAATTAGCATACGTTTATAGGCAAAAAGGCAAGTGCAGAAATAATAGAAACAGAAATGCAATACATATTGTGGGGAAGACTGTGACTAGGTGACCAGTGTGCCTGCTCAGTCTGTTGTCCAAGTTGTTGATGGGCAACCTTAAGACCCTTCCTGCTCTCCCAAACTGAGACAGGCCTCTGTAAGGTACGGGACAGGACATGACAACTGTACTTACACTTTAAAACACATGTTGGGTGTATCAAACTTGTCTAAACATATTCATGGATAAGAGATGATGATTTACACCGCAGTTTATATGCATATTTTTGGCCCTGTTCAATCCCCCAAAGTAGCTCACAAACATAATGAAACAAAATTGGACACCTTCCTGTGGGGAAAAAAAAGATAACAATATAATCTAATATATACAATCAGTTTAAAGAACAAACTCACTAACATGCAAATAATAATATTTAATACACATTCTTTCCTACATAAAAGTGCTTTCCAATTTCCACATAGGAAAAATCAATGCAATGTGTAAAGTGGGAGATGTTCAAGTCCACACACTAGGTTGCTAGGTAAGGCTCAAATTGGGTTTTGATTAGACGGCTGAAAGCATGTAGAACTCTTTTAAAAGGCCTGGTTCCAAGTAAGTCTCCACCTTGAAGTCATTATAAAAGTTACCTTTTGCTGCGGTGGTGGTGGGAAGGTTCTGTGAAACTATCTGAGAAGGAGAGAAATCTTATTTAATGAATCATAAATGGACTTATTGTTCCTGGAAGTCTGTTCCCTACCTCCAAAGCATGGATCAGGTTTTACACTACAAGGCTGATCAGGACTATTTCCTGCAGCTGAGATAATTTCATTCAAAGGAGCAGAACAACAACATGTGCATCACCTGTACAAAAGCAAGCATGCTTTCTGGCTGGCTAAGAATATTTGGATGATAGCAGGATATTCATTTATTGCTTAAGATTGCCATGTTTCTTCTGGTAAGCACCATTATAGAGTGATTTTATTTCCTTTATTTCAAAACATTTCAGAGCCATAATACTTTACAAAACAGACATTGTGGCTCTACAGGTCCTATTTGATCAGGCAGCTTAGCTGTGAGTAGAAAAGGCAATCTGAGTTGAATTACACAAGAAGATCAATGTTTATGTATTCTGTTTATGCTAGGCAGGCAGAATGTTGTAAAGAGATGATTAATGCTATCCAGTACATCAGTGATCCTGCCTGTAATGTGTTGGGTTGTTGTGGTTGTGGTTTGTTTTTTGGTAAATGTCCTGGACTTGCTGAGAGACAAAAATGCCATCAGTGACTTGCTAATCCAAAAGGGTAGCTGTTGATGTATTATACACTGACTGACACTAAAGGCAATCAGAAAATGCTTTATAAGAAATATGGACCTTGATCTAGAGAAGTGCATAGGCAGGATGGATGCTTGTTTTCTTTTATGAGCAAAAAAGCCCCCCTGACTGTGCCGCACTGCAGGTTGCTTTTCAATTCCCCCAGAATTAAAAAGTAGCTACCAAAAGGGGCATGTGGAAGAGAATAGGAGATGCTCTTCAGAAAACAAAGGAAATAAGACTTGCTATATGTCCCCAGAAGTCCATGCAGAACAAAGCACAGTGCAGACAGAGGAGTAGGTAGCTAGTCATTTTTTTTCTTGCTGTTGTCAAATAGCATCCATTTTTAATATACATAAAAAAGGAAATAATTTTGAGTCCACACTGGGTATTGAGTGACTTGACCCCATACTTGTTTACACAAACAGTTTTCACCAACATTACCAAGGTTTCTTATGTAACACTTTCATGTATTTATTTTCTGATTTAAACTTTTATACCTGAATTCTGTATTACCTCTAAAATCACATCTAGTATTCTGAATGTTATTTGGTCCAATAAAAACTATTGCAGCAGACTTGAGAAATGATAAGGATCAAACAGCAATTGGATTAATTTTGTCATTGTAAGTAACTTTATTTAAAATACCAGCATGTTCCAAAACAACCTTCTAGAGAGAGAAAGATACATAATAGTTTATTTTTAGGCATATTAAGCTTATGTGATAATGATAAAACAGGGCTGTGAGCTTGTGTGACTGCCATATGTCTGGCCCTATTTCTACCAAGTTGGAAGTCTCAGTTCCATTAACTGTCATAGGAATTACAAATTCAAAAAGATTACAAAATCAGGCATTATGCCTTGGTATCTTGTAAAAAAAGTTTTTTGGATGGCAGCATAAAAAATTCCCTTGCACTTAAGAATTCAGTGACCAACCCCATTTATAGAAGGAAACCTCATAAATTACAGGAACATATTACTCTTCTCCAAAGACATGCCAACTGTGCACAATAAATCATACCTACGAAGTCCCAAGGAGCATTGGATTTATGGCAATCTAAAAGGGGCTTTGTAGGTTCATTTCAAACATCTGCTTCTGGATATTGATTGGCTAAGCACACTGACCCCTTCCATTCTCTCTCACCTCCTTCCCTCTCTTTCTGCAGAGATTTAAGGAATAAGCAGCAGTGGGGAGATGGTGCCAGTTATAGTTTTTATGTACATTTGAAAATCACTTCCAAACAAGAGACCCAGGTAATAGTTGAGGACTCCAGCAACAGACATAAGGAACAAGAAAGATATGACGCGTTTTCCAAAAATGTAACCAGGCGTGCTAAGAGAGAGAGAGAAAGGGAGAAAGCAGTATGTAAAAATTTATCGATTTGCAAGAAACCAACTAAACCTCTCTATCTGTCCTCCAGGTCAAGCTCAACTTTAATAGAGCTAGGATGTTCAGATTAATAGGGTCAAATTCTGCATTGATGTATGTCTCAACAGCAGCACAATTAATTTCATATGAGCCACACAGGTGTAAATCAGCAAATGAATTTGGTTCACAGTGCAAAATTTATGCATCTTAATAACCAAGACTGTTCATTTAAGAGACATATATATCTGATCCTAGCGATTAAAAATGATAGCCGTTGATTATACTTGAAACAAAATTCAATAGCCTTGCATTTTTAATTCAAGAACCTGGTGAGATATGTGAAAGCCAAGCAGTATAGGACAACTGGAGACCCTCTGTAGGTTCCACTCAGTTCAGTGGGGTTTAGTAGGTGTAGGTTTGCAGCCCCATTGTACGTTCAGAGACCCTGCTTTGCTTCACCATTGAGGGCAGTGATTTTGCCATCTCAACAATGCCTAACCATCATACAGCTCCAGCCTTTGCAGATAAGGGTTGTATTCAGTGTTAGAATTCTCAAAGTAGACCCACTGAAATGAATGGACTTGACTTACTTAGATTAATTTTAATGAGTCTACTCTGAGTATATTGGATACAACTCCAAGTGTTTATGCAGTAGTGGGAATAACACTTACAATGCATTTTCTTTGAGAAATGCAATCAGGATGGAAAGGTGAGGAAATCTAGGCTGACCAATCTTGTGTGTTCTACATTTTTTAACCCTTTTGATCTATCATTATTTATTTATTATTTATTTATTTATTTAATTTGTATCCTGCCCTTCCTCCCAGCAGGACCCCAGGGCGGCAAAAAAGGCACTAAAACACTTTAAAACATCATAAAAACAAATCTTAAAATACATTAAAACAAGACAGCATTAAAAACATTTTTAAAAAACAACTTTAAAAAAGGGTTAAAAACATTATTAAAAAACATATTAAACAATTCTGACACAGATGCAGACTAGGATAGGTCTCAACTTAAAAGGCTTGTTGAAAGAGGAAAGTCTTCAAAAGGCGCCAAAAAGATAGCAGAGATGGTGCCTGCCTAATATTCAAAGGGAGGGAATTCTACATGGTAGGTGCTGCCACACTAAAGGTTCATTTCCTATATTGAGCAGAACAAACCTCCTGATAAGATGATATCTGCAGGAGGCCCTCACCTGTAGCAAATGGGCAGCCAGTGCAATTCTTTCAGCAGCGGGGTGACATGTTGGCAATACCCTGCTCCAGTGAGCAGTCTCACCACCGCATTTTGCACCAGCTGCAGCTACTGGACCAACCTCAAGGGCAGCCCCACATAGAGAGCATTACAGTAATCCAGCCTAGACGTTACCAGTGCATGGACAACAGTGGTCAGGCTATCCTGGTCCAGAAACAGCCGCAGCTGTCTCACCAGCCGAAGCTGGTAAAAGGCACTCCTAGCCACTGAGGTCACCTGGGCCTCTAGCAACAAAGATGGATCCAGGAGCACCCCAGGCTACCAACCTGCTCTTTCAGAGGGAGTACACCCCATCCAAAGCAGGCAACTGACCAATTATCCGAACTCAGGAACCACCAACCCACAGTGCCTCTGTCTTACTACAATTCAGACTCAGTTTATTGGCCCTCATCCAGCCCACCACCAGGTCCAGGCAGCGGTCCAGGGCTTGCACGGACTCTCCTGATCCAGAAGTTATGGAGCAATAGAGCTGGATATCATCAGCATACTGCTGACACCTCGCCCCAAAGCTGATGACTGCTCCCAAGGGCTTCATATAGATGTTAAACAGCATGGGGGACAAGACGGTACCCTGCGGCATCCCACAGCACAACTGCCAGGGGGCCGAAAGACAGTCACCCAATGCTATTCTCTGAGAACGACCCTGGAGATAGGATCGGAACCACTGTAAAATAGTGCCTCCAATACCCATCTCACTAAGTCGGCCCAGAAGGATACCATGGTCAATGGTATCAAAAGCCTCTGAGAGACTAGTAAGAACAACAGGGTTGCACTCCCCCTGTCCTTCTCCTGATGGAGGTCATCCATCAGGGCGACCAAGGCCAATTCAGTCCCATAACCAGGCCTGAACCCAGACTGGGATGGGTCAAGATAATCTGTTTCATCCAAGAGTACTTGCAGTTGCTGCGCCACAACCCTGTCAATCACCTTCCCTAAGAAGGGGGTATTTGCAACCAGTCGGTAGTTGTCACAAATCAATGGGTCCAGGGTGGGCTTTTTCAGGAGTGTTTGGATCACCGCCTCTTTCAAGGTGGCTGGAACCACTCCCTCTCACAATGATGCATTGACCACACCCTGGATCCACTTGGTCAGACCCCCTGGGCAAGCTTTAATAAGCCAAGAAGGACAAGGGTCGAGAGGACACGTTGCTGGCCACATCATTGCAAGCACCTTGTCCATGTCACCAGGCCGCATTAACTGAAACCATTCCCAAAACGTTGCAGCAGATGTTGCACTGTACACCTCATTGGAGACTACAGTAGAGGTGGATGGGGCATCAAGACTGCTGTGGAGGCGAGCAACTTTACCCTCAAAGTGCCTTGCAAACAATTCACATTCGAGTCTAAACTTCATAAGTCTAAACTTCACCAGGAAGTGATCTGACCATGACAATGGGGTGACATCCACCCCCACTATCTCCAGACTACCCCTTCCTCCATCTGGAGCAAAGGCGTGTGCCCTGCCCTATGTGTTGGGCCAGTAACAAGTTGAGACAGCCCCACGGTCGTCATGGAGGCCATGACGTCCCAAGCCAGAACACTAGAGGCAGCCTCAGCATGGACATTGAAATCACCCAGCACTATTGTTCTGGGCTCCTCCAACACCACAGCCGAGATGACCTCCACCAGCTCGGTCAGAGAAGCCGCCAGGCACCAGGGTGGACAGTACACCATTAGCAACCCTAGTTTACTGTCTCCTCAGCCCGATGCCAGGTGCAGGCCCTCACAGCCAGCTCCAAGACAGAGTGGTTTCCTGGTGACAGAGATCGAAGTTCTGTAGACACAACAACTCCTCCCCTCCATCCCTGCAGCTTATACTGGTGCTGCAGTGAGTATCCAGGTGGGCAAAGCTGGGTCAGATCAACCCCTCCAAGCTCACCCACCCAGGTTTCGGTAATGCACACCAAATCGGCACCTTCATCCACAATCAAGTCATGGATGAGAGTGGTCTTATTATGTACCGATCTGGCGTTAAACAACAACACACACAGGCCAGTGGGCACAGCAGATGAGCAACGAGGAACCAATCCATGAGAGGAGTGGCAGCAAGGAACAAGGCGCAGATAGCCTTGCCTTCGCCTTCTCTGGTAATTCACCACCTCCCCATGGCTATATTTCCCTCTGCCCGTAATCACTGAAATTGGGGTGGCATCACCCATGTTCCTCCATACTAAGACTCCTCCTAAACACCTAATATGGGCCCAACATGAGCCCATATTAGGTGTTATATATATTATATATTTTATATGAAGTCTGCATATACATGAAAGGCACTGTTAAGAACAGTATAACTGGCCTAAGTAATTTTGAGAATGCAAGAATGTATGTGCCTTGGTTGCTGGATCAGATCAAAGTTCACCCACTTCCAGCATCCTTTGCAAGAATCCCAGTAACTAGCAGACACTAGGTGATCTATCTTCAGGGCCAGCTCTACCATGAGGCATGTCGGCCTTTTGGCTCAGGTAGCAAATTGGAAGGACAGCACTGGCCACCTACCACTGCCACCCGCCTGTTCCTTGCCCACAAGAGAGCCAGGTGTGCCTGCTAAGTGTGGAGCAGCCATTGGGTGCTAACTTTCTCTCCTGGGTTGAAGCATGATGGTGGCCAGCCACTGCATATGAACATCACTGCCTCTTTGTCAAAGATTAACAGTGTGCTTTGTTGTAGCAGCATTCCTATGGCTCTCTGAGGCAATTTTGCCTGGTCACCCCACAATACTTTGTCCTGAGGAAAGATGCTATATAGCATCCTTCTTCAGAGCAAGGCCTTTTGGGGCGACATGGTTACTCCATTGGGGTCTGTGGGGGAGGAAGTGGAAGAGAAAGAGAAGCAGCAGTAACTGCAGCTTCATCAAACAGGAAGAAGGAAGAGGTGGCCACTGTGGAATGAGTGGCAGCTATGTGGCATTTGCTAGTCCATTTTGGCCACCAAAATGTTTTTGTGTTGGCCCTGGCAGTGATCCGTTAATGGGCCCAATATACTTTCAGCCCATCCTGATCTAGCCCTCCATAGGAGATCAGAGAGTATGCAGCTGAGTCCACAGCCAATCATCAATCAAATAACACTAGCCCAAATATATATTAAATATCTTAAAGCCATGCCATCTTAGTTGGCCTATAAACATCCGGGCCCACTAGCATGCAACAGTCAGAAGAAAATATAGATTTTGTTCCACAGAGGAAAAACACATAAAGAAACACACAAGAAATGTCCTTTTCTCATATTTTTGTTCCTGCAAAATCTGCTGGGATTTGACATTCCAAAAAAGCATTTTTCTGCATGTGTCGAATGTGAGAAGAAAACATTATGTCAAAATGAGCCTGACAAACCGAATATGAAAATCTAGAACCGGGATGGGCCTGTGGCCCTCCAGATGTTGTTGGACTCCAACTCCCATCAGCACCAGCTAGCAGCATGGGCAATGGTCAAGGATAGTAGGAGTTGTAGTCCAATGATATATATTTGGAGGGCCGCAGGCTCCCCACCCTTGATCTAGAACATATTGTTTTGGAAGGAGGGGACCAAGGAATATACATGTGAATGGCCACCTGGCAACTGAAACCATTTTGAGAAGATGCAACTGGGGAGTTACCTCTGTGTCCTCTCCCCCATGTAGCCAACAAAGTACTTCTGTCTCACAAACAAGTACATCAGTCCAGCAAAGGCAGCAGGAGCTGAAGGGAAAGAAAAAGGCAGATGTTTTAGACACCTTCACTTCACTTGAACTATATATTGCAAACCCAAGCCTGTTTCAAACCTGTTTAACTATGATGGCTTTCAGTGACCAACCCCTGTATGGATGAACTAAGTGTTGGAATAGGCAAATGTTGCATGTTCCCTTTAAGGGATATTTGGGGAAATATCCCATGTACCTGTTTACCATGATGTAACTTCCTAATGGGTGCGGTTACTTACCTGACTTCCTCTTCCTTTGTCCTGGGGATTTTTGAATATTCTCCATTGCTGATCTGTCCACCATTGAGAGAGGCTGCATGGCACAGATGCTCTCTCTGAGAGCATCAATACTAAACCACTAAAATGAACTGAGACTCCTATTCTCTTTCTTCTAAGCTAGAGCCTATGTTCCTAACATATGAGGTCGTAAGTAAACATTCTTTTCTTTTACCTAAAAGATTGTGTCTGTTGTTGTTTATATAGAGAAAGGTGGGGCTGGTTTATTCTCATTCTGCTGCTTGTATTTTTATATCTCTGCTAAGAAATAGGACCAACCAAATTAGTTCCTATTTCTTTGTGTATTTTTATAATACCGAACACTAAGGACATTAATAAATGCATTTTGACTATTTCCACAAAACTACTATTCCCAGGGTTCATTGGGGAAAGCTACTTAATATAGACCAGGCATGAGGAACTGTGGCCTCAAGTCCTGACTGATTCCAAGGTGACAACTGCCTCCTCCACCTCAGAAGAACAACCTGGCATTGGGCAGTAGCTTTGGAAACTGGATAGCTGGTGTGTGTGTGCCCCACATGCAGGGGAAGAGAAAATGGAAATGAGTAAAGGTGGAGATGGAGAAGCTTGGAGGACAGAGAGGAAGAGGGAGAGTCTTCCTTCCCTAAAGGGAAAAGGCCACAGGGTGTGTTGAAGGAAATCAGAAAGATAGATAAAAGGTTAATATTTTTTAAAATGGTAATGCAAAGGTGGATCACTGCACACTAAAGCCAGAATCATTCAGACCGTGGTATTCCCAATCTCTATGTATGGATGTGAAAGTTGAACAATGAAAAAAGTGGATAAGAGAAAAATCAACTCATTTGAAATGTGATCTGAACAGGGTGGTTCATGACAGATGCTATTGGAGGTCACTGATTCATAGAGTCGCCATAAGCCGTAATCGACTTGAAGGCACATAACAACAAAAGGGAAGGGGATAAGAGAAGGAAGTGGTTATATGAGGAAGAAATGAATATAAAAGGAGCATGGAGAAGGGATTAAAGAATTTGTACCTTATTCCTTTCCACAAACGTTAAGTTTAAGTGTGAAAGAAACAAGGGAGAAGAGATTATAGGAGATGAGTAAAAATACATTGGCAGGGATTTTTGGGGGGACAGATATAACATAAAAGGGTTTCTCCACTTAGAGCTTCTGGATAAGCAGCTTCTGCCTCAAATGGGGTGGCTGAGTCACAAAACCTCCAGAGCCAATGGCTGTACTTAACTTGAGAGAAGCTGAACTATTGAACTTCCTGCCAAAGGAAATTGCTGTAGTTAAAAAAATTAGCAATTTCCAAAGAGGGATTAGCTAGCTATCAAAGAAAAACGTCAGCTGCTTATGCCAATCTCTGCCTCCATCTGCCACCATTTTGTGACTAGCTCTGCCTCTGCACTGCCATTTTGTGACTGGTGGGCCTCAGTAAGTTTCAACACTCTCAAGCGGGTCTGGGGGATGGTAGAAAGTTTGGGTCTGTACACATTCCCATTTACTCTGCAATCAGTGTGCGCCCACCGATGGTTTGGGAAACATGATAAACATAACATTAGCTAGAATCCACATCTATCCTGTATCTATCTTGCCATTCCTTATGAAATACTGCATTTAGATGCATTTCCCCCAAAACCAACTTCAAACTGAATTGAGAAAAAGAACAAACCAGCTGTGTTTTAAGCCTGTAATGCGCACACAGCCTTTGAGATGCCCTGTTGCAAACTTTTCTCTAACCCAGCCTTTCCCAACTTTGGGGTCTCCAGATGTTGCTGAACTACAACTCCCATCATCCCCAGGCATCATGGCCAATGGTCAGGAATGATGGGAACTGTAGTCCAGCGACATCTGGGTACCCAAAGGTTGGGAAAGGCTGCTCTAACAACTACAGATACATTGATGGGGAAAGCTTTACCCATTCTGCTTATCACATAAACCCTCTTCCGGTGTTCAGCCTAGCCACACAAGGGCAAAATGTGACTGGGGGTCAGGCATGTGTATGCCAGCCGCAATACGCCCACGTGTTTTGGCCCCATCCCTCCACTCCTGACCTTCGCATGAAGGTCTGAAGAGGGCTTGTAAGGGCGTTCAACTGCATGCCCTTCCTAGCCCCCTTCAGACTTTTGGATAAAGATCAGGGGTTGAGAGGTGGGGCTGGCACACGTTCCCATGTTCCCTACACACTTTTTGCCCCCATGTGGTCAACAGCACTGTCAGAAACAAAGCTAATAACCAGTGAAGGCTGGTCCATTAGGGTGAATGGGGCACTGCCCACCAATCTGTTCTCAGCCATCCCCAACCTGTCTGCCTTCTTACTTACCACCAGTCCAGGGGGTGACACAGCATGTCAGCTGCCTCCTCCTCAGTGTCGCCCTTGCAGAACTCAGCAGGGAAGAGGATAGGGGCAAAACTAGAATTAGTTCCCTCTGCCTATTGTTGGCTCTGTCTCTGCCTACTGTTGGGCTCCTTGGCTTCCGCCCTACCAGTCCAAATTGGCAGCACCAGCCACCACTTCTGTCAACCCTTAAATCCATTCCCCATTGCTCAGGAAAGAAATTCATTTGTGTGGATGATGCCCATGTTAGTGGTGCAGCTCTTCCTGCAGTTTTTTGAAGTGAATCCCTCTCAGTTCCCTTGAGTCTTTCAGATGGAAAATGCAGTACTGTCATTTGCCTGGAATGAGAGCAAGTTAACCCACAATCTGGTTAAGTGATGTGGAGAGTGATGATTTGAATACATTACCTTGGCTGCACAGCAGGCCAGCACACCAAAGCACGGCAAGAAAGGTGGGATAGGCATCTCTGCAGTTTTGGCTAGGAAATTATTTTTAAAAAGAGATAATATACTGAGGACATGTATCCATACAATCCAAATCAATGACTCAGCGCATAGTTAAACTATGGAATTTGCTCCCACAAGATGCAGTAATGGCCACCAGCTTGGATGGCTTTAAAAGAAGATTAGACAACTTCATGGAGGACAGGGCTATCAATGGCTACTAGCCATGATGGCTGTGCTCTGCCACCCTAGTCAGAGTCAGCATGCGTCTGAAAACCAGTTGCCGGAAGCCTCAGGAGGGGAGAGTGTTCTTGCACCCGGGTCCTGCTTGCGGGCTTCCCCCAGGCACCTGGTTGGCCACTGTGAGAACAGGATGCTGGACTAGATGGGCCACTGGCCTGATCCAGCAGGCTCTTCTTATGTTCTTATGTTCTTAATGAACAAGATGCATATGAAACAATAGGGAGTTTATTGCAAAATCAGAAAGACTGCAATCTCAAAGGAATGTTGGGCATAAAAACTAATCCCCTCCCATCTCCTGGAAGGTGTTAACTGTAAAATGCTTAATTTGAGCTAGGTCTTATCCAGCCCCATGTTTTAAATACTAGGATTTAGCCTTGGAATAGATGAGCAGAACAGCTATAATGCATTTGCCGAGATTTATTCGCTGGTTAAGAATTAAATGTTTCCTCAAGACATCTAACTGCACTTTTTTGAAATGCAATGGTATTGCTGTCTAGTATATAAGTCTAAACCATGGTTTAGTGTTATGGAAATGAGATGCAATAAGCTATGTGCTCGTGTTCACCCATCCTTTCCTTCTCTGGTGCAGCCACAAGGGCTGGTTTGGAAGCGTTTTCTCATGTTTTAGATTAACCACAGTTTGTCATGGTGTCCATATCTGGAGAATATGTGGTTAACAGTGGTTTGCTGAAGCAAGCAGACCTAAAACTATGGGTTATGTAACTAACAAACCATAGTTAAGATTGAAAGCTTTTCTCGACTAATGCAAATAGCAAGCACATGAGAGGGGGGGCTGTTGATTCTGATTGAGATGGCGGTTGCAGCAAAGACTCACAGTCTTCCCCCCATGCCACCATCTCCCTGTGCTGGGTATTTCTAACATGAAATCAGTTGTGCAATGCCGAACTATATCACTGATGGCACTTTTACTTAATTCCTAAGGCATGTAAAAGGCACTCCTAGCTACCACTACCATCTGTAAATCCAGAGGAAGCATCAGATCAAATAGCAGCCTGAAATAGCACATCTCATCCTTCAGGAGGAATACAACCCCCATCCAGGGTAGATTGTTTACTCTGCCCAGGTCAATAGAGCCCCTGACCAACATCATCCCCACCTTATCTCTGTAGTGCTGCTTGCTGCATATAAATTAAATATATAGGCATTAAAGAGATGATCCGTACCCTCATCTGTTTTCCGAAGTAGTAGATTCAGAATTCTATCACCAAATTCTATGTAATGTGTAGCTCAGAGGTAACCAGTGTGGTGTGGTGCCCTCTTGATGTTGGACTCCAATTCCCATTAGTCCCAGCACAGCCAATGGTTGGGGATGATGGGAATTGTAGTCCAACAACATCTGGAGGGCAACACATTGGAAATCTGGTATAGATTAGTTCAAAGAGTTCCCAGGGCCGGCTCTGCATGAGACAAGTTGAGTCTTTTGGCTCAGGCAGTGGATTGTAAAGGTGTCAGCGGCTACTTCTGCAACCTGCCCACCCACCCGCTTGTTGCTGCCAACTGACCACCATCCAAGAGAAAGCTAGGTGCATTGTGTTGTCTCTGGAGTGGCTGGCGGTGGCTAGTTTTCTCCTGAAGTGTGGTGGCTTCAGTCATGACTGTAGCCTGCTGGCAGCTGCTGCCTAGGAGCACAGATGCCCTTTTGCCATGACAGCAAAAACTATTTATGTTTTAGCACAGAAGTGGAGAACCTGTGGACCTCCAAATATTATTATTGGACTGCAACTCCCGTCATACCTAGCCATTGGCCGTGCTGGCTGGGGCTGATGGGAGTTGGCTTCCTATAACATCTGAAGGGCCACAGGTTCCTCGTCCCTCTTTTAGCAGTTTACTGCAAGCTTAGAACAGTATTTGCCACCATAGCAAAGTCCTGCTATTTCTGTCTGATTCCCCAACAATGTATCGCTCTGAACAAGAACACAACAACATCACCGCATTGCGTCCTTCTTCAGAGTGAGGCACTGTGGGGTGAGGTGGCCCCAGAGAGATGTATAAGCACCATCACCACCTCGCTCCGGTAGCAAAAATAGTATGTTTATCAGGTTTTTGTTCATTGTAAGTCTTCAGTTTGACTGGCTCATTCCTGTGGAATGCTCTTCCAAAAGAGATTCAGCAGGCACTTTCTGTGTTAACGTTCAAACACTTGCTGAACATTTTTTGTTGCCGCTAGGGTCATGCAGGCAGTTAAGAAAAACATTTTCCACAAAAGTTAGCTGTTGCAAGGGCCATGATTCAGTGGCAGAGTATCTGCCGTGCATGCAGAATGCCCCAGGTTCAATCCCTGGCACCTCCAGGTAGGGCTGGGAGGGCACTGAGAGTTGCTAGGAGACCGTTATTTCCCTCATAAAGCTGCAATTCCCAGAGTTCCCTGGGAACAGGGACTGACTGTTAAACTGCTCTGGGAATTGGAGTTCTGTGAGATGAACTGTTGTTATGTGCCTTCAAGTCGATTACGACTTATGGTGACCCTATGAATCAGTGACCTCCAAGAGCATCTGTTATAAACCACCCTGTTCAGATCTTGTAAATTCAATTCTGGGGCTTCCTTTATGGAATCAATCCATCTCTTGTTTGGTCTTCCTCTTTTTCTATTCCTATTTTTCTCAGCATTATTGTCTGTTCTAGTGAATCATGTCTTCTCATTATATGTCCAAAGTATGATAACCTCAGTTTCATCATTTTAAGCTTCTAATGATAGTTCTGGTTTAATTTGTTCTGACACCCAATTATTTGTCTTTTTTGCAGTCCATGGTATGTGCAAAGCTCTCCTCCAACACCAGATTTCAAATGTTGATTTTTCGCTTATCCGCTTTTTTCCCCAGTCCTAGCTGCCTTCTGATTTCTT
Source organism: Rhineura floridana (assembly GCF_030035675.1). Lineage (NCBI taxonomy): Eukaryota > Metazoa > Chordata > Lepidosauria > Squamata > Rhineuridae > Rhineura > Rhineura floridana. The sequence continues at coordinate 152,014,568 of NC_084484.1, forward strand.
GACTATGGTCTCCATTTTGGTTAATGACTGTGCCGAGGTATTGATAATCCTTGACAACTTCAATGTCATCCTTGTCAACTTGAAAGTTATATAAAACTTCTGTTGACATTACTTAGTCTTCTTGACGTTCAGCTGTAGTCCTGCTTTTGTGCTTTCCTCTTTAACTTTCAACAGCATTTGTTTCAAATCATTACTCATTTCTGCTAGTAGCATGGTATTATCTGCATATCTTAAATTATTGATATTTCTTCCTCCAATTTTCACACCTCCATCTTGGTCCAATTCCACTTTCCGTATGATATGTTCTGCATACAGATTAAACAAATAGGGTGATAAAATGCACCCCTGTCTTACACCCTTTCCGATTGGGAACCAATCGGTTTCTCCATATTCTGTCCTTACAGTAGCCTCTTGTCGAGAGTATAGGTTGTGCATCAGGACAATCAGATGCTGCGCGCGCTGCATGCCATCAACCAAGATGGGGGCAGAGGCTTCAGTCCCTTACAGAAACCTCGGCCGCCATCTTGATTGATGGAATCCCTGCGCACGCAGTGCACACAGCTGCAAACAACAGCAGAGAAAGGTAGATGAAGCGGGGGGATGGTGGTGGGCGGCAGCGGGTGGCTCGGACGCTCTTGTCTTGTGATCCACGGCACAGCTTGTGCCACGGATTGTGGAAGGGGAGCGGAGGGGCCCAGGGCAGGCTGATGCCCAAGGGCCCCAGCATTCCTGGAGCCGGCCCTAACTAGAGGTATTGTCTTTTTGCATTCTTCCCTCATAATGTCTCTGACTTCAATCCATAGTTCTTCTGGTTCTCTATCAACTAGGTTTAAAGCCTCAAATCTGTTCCTTATCTGATCTTTATATTCTTCTGAGATGTTATTTCAATTGTATTTTGGCATGATGATTGCTTTGTTCTTCTTCTTTAGCTTTACTCTGATTTTTGATATTACCAGTTCATGATCTGTACCACAGTCTGCTCCTGGTCTTGTTTTTGCAGAAAGCATGGAACTTCTTCATCTTCTGCTACCAATATCAATTTGATTCCTATATTGACCATTTGGTGATGTTCATGTGTACAGCCGTCTTTTCGGTTGCTCAAAAAATGTGTTTGCAAGAAACAAATGATTGGCTTCACAGAATTCAATAAGTCTCTCTCCTTCCTCATTTCTGTCTCTTAAACCCCATCTTCCACAATTTCTAGTTCTTCTCTGTTCCCTACTTTTGCATTCCAGTCCCCCATGATTATCAGCTCATCTTGTTTTAGTGTGTGATCAATTTCCTCCTGTACTTCTGCATAAAATCTCTCCAATTCTTCTTCTTCTGTGTTCGCTTTTGTAGCGTAGACTTGAATGATGGTTATATTAATATTTCCCATTTAATCTCATTGATATCAGTCACTCAGACCTTGCATTATAGCTCTTAATTGCTTTTGCTACGTCACTTCTCACTATTAAAGCAACCCCCATTTCTTCTTAGTTTCTCATTTCCTGCATAAAATCTTTTGTAGTTGCCTGATTGAAAAAGTCCCATTCCCATTAATTCATTCACACCAAGTATTGTAAGGTTGATGCATTCCATTTCTTGCTGGACAGTTTCTAACTTTCCCTGGTTCAGGTTTCTCACATTCCATGTTCCTATTGTGTACGTCATAAAACTCCAGACTCCCCTTTCGAATCTGTGAGCATCAGCCTCCAGGGTTCCATTTGGCTTTGACCCAGCTGCGTCATTAGTCACAGCACTACTCGTACTTGTCCTTTGTTCTTCCCCAGTAGCTCGGTGAGTGCCTTCTGACCTGGGGGTCTCATCTTCTAGCACTATCTCGTGTTGCATTTTGGATACTCTGTTCATAGAGTTTCGTGGTAAGAAGTATTCAGAGGTGGTTTACCATTGCCTTCCTCTGAGTTTGGATGCATCTTAGTCTGGTGTCTCAGCTTTGACCATTCCGCCTTGGGTGCCCCTGCTAGGAGTCTAGACTCTTGGTCTAGACTCCTTATGGCATTGCTCTCTGCTTCTTCAACACTCTCAAACCCTCTCATCACGTGAGGGAGCCTAAACAGCTTAGGTCCCAAATATCTGAAAGACCGCCTCCTTCCCTACAGACCCTCTTGCTCTCAGCTTCTTTGATACTCTCAAACCCCCTGACCACATGCAGCATCCATCCTAGGGGAGGGTGAGAGGAATAGGTGTCTCCTAACAACTCTTAGCACCGTTCACAAGTTACACTTCCCAAGATTCTTTGGAGGAAGTCATGACTGTTGAATGTGGCATAATAGTGGAATAAATGCATGGTGAGAATGTGGCTCAAGTTAGATGGTTGAATCTTATTCAACACTGGCTACAGGGAGGCGTCCTCCCCCACATCCAAAGGCAGCAGGTTAGCTCAGGCAGTGCACACAGCTCTAGCCTCAGCTAGTTTCTAGTCCCATGCATTCTTAGAAGGCCAGCTTTTGGGGAATGGTGTGGTAGGGAGGAATAGCATATAAGCAAATATGAGCCCCAGAATGTCTCTGTAAATAAAATTCTTATATCTGCAACAATTATGGCCTTATTGTGTGCAACTTCACTCTTTACTGTGGCTGAAATACTCACTTGGCAGTAAAGACTCGCTCAAAGGCAGATGAACCGCCACGGTGAACAGTTTTGCCCGTACTGTTCTTGCTTTCTTGTTCTACTTTGTTTGCAAAAAAGGCTGTTTAAAAAAAAAACTTACTTTAATTTCATTTCAATATTAATGGCCCATTTTCCTTTATTTATGAAGCCCAAAGTGGCTAAGAAACACAAACAGAAGGACAGCATCAAAGACAGTAAAACAAACAGTTCAATAAACCAATGAAGTTCATATTAATTTTTCAAAACAGTTCTATAATAAACCGTTATATAAGAAATCACAGTATTTCCATAACATAATAACAACTATTTAACAAAGTATCGGTTTGATGTCTCCAAATATCCCTTTCAATTTTTCGATGAGCTAATGGAATGAAATTTGGATGAGTAAAGAAAGGTCAATATATATAGGGAAAATCAATACCTGAAATATGCTTTCCCTTTCCAGACAAACAAGCATATTGCTACTTGTGGTAAAGGCCTTGCTGCAGGCTGCTTTGTATAAAGGGATGGGGGGGAAAGAGAAATTAGATTCAGTTCGCATTTATAGGTGAACCTACCAAATTCACACTTTCAAGAACAATACATGAACCAAGACACAGCCATTCTTCAAAATTTGTACTTACCCAACTTTGTAATGCCTTTCTCCAGCCAAACAATGTTTACAAAAATGCATATGTTAGGGGGAAGTGTGCATAAAAATGATTATACTAGTAAAAATAACATACAAAAATACATCAGGGAAAATTGCTTGCAAAAGTGTCCATTAGTTTAAAAAGCATATTGAAATGTGTTTATTAGAAGAAATTTGCACTAAGATGCTGATGAATATCAGTGAGGATTAAAAAAAATATATCAGATTTCTACAGAAATGTGGAGAACAGAATTTAAGATTGGAAAAATGAGAAACAGAAAATTGAAACTGACAGATCCTTCCATCCCTAGTATGGAGTAAATGTTGAGGGGCAAGGTTTATGACCCAGAGTCCAGCAGTGACCAAAACACCAAGGCAGAGGCTGCAGAGTTGCTGCTTAAGGAGCCAAACTGGTTCTTAACTTTGAGCCTAATGCTGGTGACTGGGGGCCACTGAACCTGAGGCTAGCGCACAGGAGCTCTAGACCAAATCCCTTAGGGCCAGGTCCCATAGAGCCAGATCCAGGACACTCTCAGGTGCCTTCCCCTGGAGTTGAGGAATCAAGTACCTCCAAACCTTTCTCGCCAGCCAACAGTGCAAGAAGCACACCAGAAAGAAGCCACAGAGTGCAGAAAAAGTGACCATCTGCAGGCCAGAGATGGGTTGCTCCTTTACGGCCTATAATTCACACAAAAAAGAGGTGGATTGGAGGCAGTCTCAAAAGGCCTCAATCCATCTCTAGCCTTTGTTAGAGCATGTTGCTCACTCAGTGGTGCTTCCTTGCCCTGTGGCAGTCTTGGAAAGACCCAAACAGGGCATCATGCTTCATTGTCTTGATGGATATAATGCCATTTTTTATTAAGGTTTTCATTTCTTGCTAAGTTTGGGCCATCAAATGGAGAGCTGACAAAGTATTAGTAATAATGCTTTGATGCCCTTCATCATGCTTCTCTGGATGGAGCTCCTTGGGTATAACAAAACACTCCCCTTTCAAAAATAAGCTATCCACTAGGTGGAAAATCATTCCTGTCTTGCCAATAAGGCCTCAAGACCCGAGGAAGTTGTGTCTTGTAGACCCATCTATATTGGCAGAGGTGGACCAATTTCTGACATGTTACACCTCTTTGCTGTTCTGTCTAAATATGCTTCCTGAATAGGGTTGCCAGGTCAGAAGCATCCCAAAACCTGAGATTTGAGGGATGGGCCCGAGTGATGTCACGGGGCGGGCCCGAGTGATGTCATTAAGCATGATACATTAAGCATCAATCACAGTTGCTTGGAGCAGACAATTAAAAAAAAATCTGATTGGAATTTAAGATAGAAATCTTAGCTAAAAGATGGAGCCTGGGTAGGGAACATTTAATCTAGCCTACTTGCTTTCAGCAAGAAGGGTTAAGTGCCTTCAGGTCAGGGCAGTCACCAGAAGGCCACTGCAGAGACAAAGGAGCCTAGTGTTGTGGAGATGTGACATGGGTGCTTTGGGGAGTAAAGATAGAGGCTCCTGAAGGCTGCAATTCTAAACACACTTACTAAGGGATTAAGCCCCATAGAACTCAACAAGACTGACTTCTAAGTAGATATAGTTTGGACTCTGCTGTTGGTAAACCTTGACTAGGGTTCTTCTGCAAAGACATCCATATCCAAGCAGGGCTGGCAACCCCCTGCCTGGAATACCCTGCCCTTATCTTTTAATGTGGCTGCTCCAAACGTTTTTACAGATTTGACCCTTTACTTCAGAAAGAGATCTGAAAAATGAGTAAGAGTAAGAAGTATCTTTTAAAATTGTTCTTTTCAATTCACTCTTGAATGAACATCATACCTAGGGCAGATCCACACCATTCATTTAAAGCACATTCAACACCCATTTGAAGCACATGAATCCCACCACAGAATCATGGGAACTGCAGCTTGTTAAGAGTGGTGAGAACTATAACTGTCAGGGGAAATGACCCTTCCCAGAATTCTTTAGGGGAAGTCATGCGCTTTAAATGCGAGTTGGATGTGCTTTACACATATTGTGTGAATCCACGTAATAAATTTTGCCTGCATGTAAATTGTTTTTTTTTTATAATAATTTTTTTATTATTCAAATTTTTATAAAAACAAATACAAATACAACAAAAACAATACAACAGAAAAAAATAAAAGAAAAAGAAAAACTTGACTTCCGATTTGTTACAGATCAGCTATAAGTATATAATATATATCAAACCTGTCTCCTAAAACATACGAAATTCACTTTTTTCCAAAGTCTATCTTAATTAATCGTCAAATCCCATTATCATTTCATTTTTTTCTTTCAACAAAAAGTCCAAAAGAGGCTTCCATTCCTTAAGAAATGTATCTGTCGTTTTTTCTCTAATAAGACATGTCAATTTGTCCATCTCAACTAAGTCCATTAATTTCAATAGCCATTCTTCCATTGTTGGTATCGATTCCATTTTCCACTTTTGTGCATATAGTAATCTTGCTGCCGTGATCATATATAATATTATTCTTCCATATTTCTTTTCCTTTTGTTTATCCATAAAACCCAATAAAAAAAATTCTGGTTTTGACTGAATATTTATCTTTAAGATTTTTTGCATCATCCTACCTATCTGTGCCCAAAATAATTTTGCCTGTTTACACAACCACCACACATGATAAAAAGATCCTTCTTGTTGTTTACATTTCCAACATACATTAGAAACATTACTATACATTTTTGACAACTTTTCTGGAGTCATATACCAACGATACATCATTTTATAAAAATTTTCTTTAAGATTATAGCATAATGTAAATTTCAAACCTTTTTTCCACATATTTTCCCATTGATCCATTTGTATATTATAACCAAAAATACACTCTTTTACTTGTTCTTCTTCCATGTCCATTTTTAATAAAAATTTATACATTTTTGCAATTATGCATTCATCATTTGTACACAAACCTATTTCAAAATCAGATTTATTTATTTCAAACCCATACATTTTCTTGTCCATTTTAAATCTTTCTAACAATTGTAAATAAGCAAACCATTGTGAACTATATCCTTCCTTTATTAGTTGTTCTCTCTCTTTCATTATATATTCACCATGCACATTTTCTAATAGTTCTTGGTAAGTTAACCATTTCTCTTTTCCAGCCATTTCTCTTCTATAAAATGCTTCTTGACTTGAAACACATAGTGGTATTTTCAAAAAAAAACTTGTTTTGTATTTATTCCATATATTCAACAAAGGACGTCTTATAAAATGATTATTAGAATCCACATTAACTTTTACTTTATCATACCATAGATATCCATGCCATCCCCACTTCAGGTTGTGACCCTCCAAATCCAATAATCTTTTATTCCTCAATAGAATCCATTCCTTTATCCAGACTAAGCAACAAGCAGCAAAATAAAGTCTCAAATTTGGTAATCCCAGCCCTCCTCTTTCTTTGGCGTCTTGTAATAATTTAAATTTAACTCTTGGTTTTTTCCCCTGCCAAACAAATTTAGAAATATCCTTTTGCCATTGACTCTGTCTGTTTGCCGGAGGTCTGGCATCCCTATTCTTGAATGGTGTGTCCCTTAAGCCTTCCATTAAAGATATCTGCAAGCAAAGGCATATGTTGAAGAAAGGAAGTAATGAAACCACCAGCCTGTCCTTCAGGAAAAAAATTGATGATTAGGCTTTCTTTTCTATTCAACTTCTTTCCTCCTTAAAAGACACAAGGGCTCAAGCATAAAGATGTCATACAGCTTTCTTAAAACAAGGGCTTATCCACATGGGAGCATTACTTCATACTAAAGACTCTGTTTTTACTCCTGTTTTCTGTTTGCACCATCCACAGTAAGGGCTCAATGCCAGCTGCAAACACGGTGTTTTCTATTCACACTGATAATAATAATAATAATAATAAAATTTTATTTCTGGGTTGCCTATCTGGCCGAATTAACGGCCACTCTAGGCGACGTACAGCAGAAGGATAAAATACATATATAAACAATCACACTTAATCTAAAACCGCCCATAGTTCATAACAGAATAAAACTAGTCCACCCCTGAAATCCTGTAGGCTTGTCTGAATAGCCAGGTCTTTAAGGCCCGGCAGAAACCTGCGAGGGAGGGGACATGGTGAAGATCATAAGGTAGGGAATTCCAGAGGGTGGGAGCCACAATCGAAAATGCCCTCTCTCTGGTCCGCACCAGCCTAGCTGATTTAACTGCTGGGACAGAGAGAAGGTCTTGATTGGCTGATCTTGTCAGGCGGCATACTTGGTGATGCTGGAGGCGCTCCTTCAGATAAACTGGGCCGAAACCGTATAGGGCTTTAAAGGTTAGTACCAACACCTTGAATTGGGCCCGGTAAACACCTGGTAACCAGTGTAGATCTTCTAACACCGGCGTGATGTGATCACGGCGATGGCTGTTCTTAATCATACGTGCCGCCGCATTCTGTACCAGCTGTAATTTCTGGACCGTTTTCAAGGGTAACCCAACATAGAGCGCATTACAGTAGTCTAAGCGAGAGGAGACCAGGGCGTGTATCACCCGCGGGAGAAGATGGACAGGAAGGTAGGGTCGTAGCCTCTGTATCAGATGTAATTGATACCATGCTGCCCGGCTCACTGCCAAGACCTGAGCCCCCATGGACAGCTGGGAGTCAAGAATGACCCCAAGGCTGCGGACCTGGTCCTTCAGGGGCAATCTTACCCCATTAAACACCTGGTCTATATCTCCTAACCTTCTTTTATCTCCCACAAGCAACACCTCGGTCTTGTCAGGGTTCAGTTTCAGCCTATTTCCTCCCATCCATTCGCTTACGGACTTCAGGCACTTGGAAATGGTATCCACAGCCAACTCTGGTGAGGACTTGAATGAGAGATAGAGCTGGGTGTCATCCGCATATTGGTGACACTGCAGCCCAAATCTCCTGATGATGGCCCCCAGCGGCTTTACATAGATGTTAAATAGCATGGGGGAGAGGATAGAACCCTGTGGTACTCCACAAGTGAGAAGCCAAGGGTCTGAAACCTCATCTCCCAATGCTACCCGTTGATATATATCGGAGAGATAGGAACAGAACCACCGTAAAACAGTGCCCCCTATTCCCAATCCCCCCAGGCGATCCAACAGGATACCGTGGTCGACGGTATCGAAAGCCGCTGAGAGATCCAGGAGGACGAGGAATGTACATTCTCCCCTATCCAACGCCCTCCTCATATCATCCACCAGGGCGACCAAGGCTGTTTCAGTTCCATATCCAGTCCTGAAGCCTGATTGGAATGGATCTAGATAATCTGCTTCATCCAAGTGTGTCTGTAACTGTTTGGCCACCACACGCTCAATCACCTTGCCCAAGAATGGTAAATTAGAGACTGGGCGGAAGTTATTCAACTCTTGGGGATCCAAGGAGGACTTTTTCAGGAAAGGCTTTATTACTGCCTCCTTGAGGGCTAATGGCATTGCACCCTCTTCCAAGGATGCATTCACCACTGCCTTGATCCCTTCGCTCAGTCTCTCTTTGCAGCCCAGAATGAGCCACGTAGGACAAGGATCAAACAAGCAGGTGGTCGGCTTCACAGTAGAGAGCACCTTGTCCACCTCCTCAGAGGGAAGAGGCTGAAACCGATCCCACCGGACCGGAATGCAACTGACCGACTCTGGCCCACTGCCTGTATCCACGGCGTATGGAATCGTGCTCTTCAGGCGCTCAATTTTATCGGCAAAGTGTTTGGCAAATGTGTCACAGGAGGCTTTAGAATGTTCCAGGGGTTCCTGAGCAACTGGACCAACCAGGCTTCGGACCACTTGGAACAACCTCCTGGGACAACACTCTGCGGACGCAATAGAGGCAGCAAAGAAATCCCTCTTTGCTGCCTTTGTTGCCACTTGATAGGAAGCTATGGCTGCTCTGACCTGTGTCCAATCGTCTTATAGTGAGATTTCCGCCACCGACGCTCCAGTCGTCTCACCTCCTGTCTCAGACCCCGCAACCATGGTGTGTACCAGGGCGCAATCTGAGTTCTATTCAGGGGGAGAGGACGTTTCGGAGCCACCCGGTCTATTGTCCTGGTGATCTCCCTATTCCACTTCATCACCAGGGTTTCGACTGGGTGACTTTCAGACAGCTCCAATTCTCCCAGCGTATTCAGGAATCCTTTAGGCTCCATCAGGCGTCTGGGGCGGACCATCCTAATAGGTCCCTTTCCCCTGCAGAGGGTGTGTGGCATTGAGAGGTCTATATTCACCAGATAGTGGTCTGACCATGACACGGGGTTAGAAGAAACAACCCCCATTTTCACAGCACTTCCTCCCCCCCCGAGACAAACACAAGGTCAAGAGCATGACCGGCTACATGGGTGGGCCCAGTATTACTAAGGTGCAGTTCCCAGGAAGTCATGGTTTCCATGAAAACCTGAGGAGCTCCTGTGAGAGCTGCCTCGGCGTGCAGGTTAAAGTTCCCCAGAACTAACAGATTGGGGGAAAGCACCCGCACGCCCGAGATAACCTCGAGCACCTCGGTCAGGGAGTCTGCTGTGCAGCGGGGTGGGCGGTACACAAGCAGAATCCCCAAACTGCCCTTTGGGCCCAACCTCCAGTACATGCAATCAACATACTTGGTCTCATGGAGAGGGGGTCTGGCAAAAACCAAAGACTCCCGATAGATGACTGCCACTCCCCCTCCCCGCCTACTGTTAGGAATAATGTGGCGATCTCAATGTCTCTCCGGCCCCCGAACTACGGTAAGCCTTTTCATTTGTTTGTGCACGAGAGGGAGGGGGTAGCCAGCGGAGTTCTGACCCAGAAATGGGGTCCTAGCCACTTCCTGGTAGCATTTTATTCACAACAAATAGACAATGTGGCAAAGGGCACCCCCTCCTGCACACGCGCTCTAATGGCGGCGGCGCTCTTAGTGCGAAAGAGCGAAAGCTTAACTCTGGGGCATAATACTGTTGTATGGACTTCTCATGCGTTATCAGCTCTCCTCCGCAGAGGCACAGCCCAAATTTTTTCAGCTCAAAGACAACAACAACTTGAGGCAGAATTGCTGGAGGATCCTAACTTGACCTTCGAGAGATGCGGTCAGTTGAACCCAGCCACCCTGATGCCTGATCTCCCTGCACCCTTGGACAATCATGATTGCGTGGAAGTGGTTAACTCCACCCTCCAAGTAAGACAAAATTTGTCTGACGAGGCATTGTCCAACCCAGATCTGATCCTTTTCACGGACGGGAGTTCCTTCTACCTTGAGGGAACGCGGTATACAGGCTATGCTGTTGTTAACCAATGGGAACCAGTGGAAGCAGCCGCCCTCCCTGGTCGATGGGGCGCGCAAGCAGCTGAATTATATGCATTGACCAGAGCCTGCCAAATAGCAGAGGGTAAGACTGTTTCTATTTTTACAGACAGCCGATATGCTTTTGGGGTCATTCATTGCCACATCCACCTGTGGAAATATAGAGGGTTTCTAACTGCGGGGGGAAAGCCTATTCAACACCTGTCTTTAGTGCAGCGATTGCTAGAAGCAGTTCAGAAACCAGCGAAAATAGCTGTCATTCATTGCAAGGCGCACACCAAAGATCGCGATCCTATAGCAATGGGGAATGCCCTAGCAGACTTTACAGCCAAGAAAGCAGCAAGACTCCCTCTTTCTTTTCCTACACTGGCATTAATTACTGATGATTTCCAACCCACCACTTTAACGTCTGTACCCCCAAAGGAAACTCGAGCTTGGGAAGCGCTGGGGGCCAGCTACAGGAATGACTTGTGGGTTATGCCAGATGGAAGAGCCTGTCTACCTCGCTCCATGTATTTCGCGGCAGTTACCTGGCACCATAATAAAGGAGGACATTATGGAACTCATGCTTTGGTAGACACAATATCCAGGTTTTGGTACGCCCCTGGCATTCAATCTGTATGTGCTGCGACTGTAAAAGCCTGTAGTCTGTGCCAGGCTAACGGACCTGCTTTACCAAATAGAGCACCACGAGGGGGGCGACCAGCAGCAGCTGCACCCTTCCAACATTTGCAGATGGACTTTGTCGATTTACCACCAGCAATGGGTAAAAAACATTTACTTGTTATTGTCTGCACCCTAACATCCTGGGTGGAAGCTTACCCCACCACAAACGCCACCGCACTCACAGTGGCAAAGTTATTATTGAAGGAAATCATTCCGAGGTTTGGGGTTCCAGAGACTATTGATTCTGATCAGGGCACCCACTTTACCGGACAAGTTTTAAAACATGTAGAAGAAGGCTTGGGTATCTCCCACCTCTTTCACACCGCTTACCGGCCACAATCCACTGGAAAAACTGAGAGACAGAACAGGGAATTGAAATCATTTTTAGCAAAATATTGCCAGGAAACCAGATTAAAGTGGCCTCAGGCACTCCCTATTGTCCTTTTCCACATGCGTACCAGGCCCACTCGAGCTCTGGGTCTCTCTCCCTACGAGTTGCTGTACGGTCATCCGCCCTCCAAGGGTGGGGGCCTCCCAAAGCCCGATGTGTCCCTGTTGGGGGGGGAGCATGTGACTTGTTCTCAGTTTCTTTCTTTACACAACAGATTGCGAGCCTTGTGGCGCACGGCCAGGTATGCGCAAACGGTTCCGTTCGAAGAGCAAGTGCACCCTTTCCAGCCAGGTGATTTCGTGTGGGCGAAAACGTTTGTCCGTCGCAGTCCGCTCCTGCCAAGATTCAGCGGTCCTCACCAGGTTTTATTAACTACCCAGACGGCAGTTTTCTTGGAAGGAAGGAAGTCTTGGATTCATCACGCACACGTAAAACCTGCCGTTGTAGACTTCAGCCCCGCAGAAGTACCGGACGTGCCACCCCAAGACGGACAAGGACTTGTGGACTCAGAGGACAGAATTGTGCCAGCGTTACGCTTAAAAAGAGACCCCGTGACTGATCTATGGGCACCAGAGACTATCCCTTTCTGCACAGCCAAAATATCATGAACTATTTTACGCCTCAGGACTGCGGGGTTCTCTATTGTATTCTTTGTGTACTTGTGCAACTGAGCCTTGTTTTCCCTCTGTGTTGTCCTGATGGAATAAAAATATGCACGAGGGAGGACTACAAACCTCCTCTCGCTGGGATCCGAAATGGGCTGCCAAATCCGAAGGTAATGGGTGAGTGTCCAGATCCTTACCTTTACCATGTGCTTTTAACTCATAATCAACCCTTCACTGTAGAAATCGCAGGATGGAAAACAAAGTGTCAGAAAGCAGCTGTAGTTTTTCAACACAGCCTCAATGGCTTCCTGGTCACTCAGTGTGTGAGGGCAGACATAGCATGGGCCATTTACTTGGCTGTAAATTGTACACCAGCCACAGGTCTAACCAGAGCCTCAGCATGCCCCACATCACTGGACCCCAGATCCGTTCTTCAAGAATATTCTGTTTTTACCTGTCGCAATTTGGGAACAACAGCACCTAAGTTTTGCATTGGGTTAGGGGAATATAATTGTTATATCGCTTTGCAAAGGAGCCAGCTCAACCGGTTTGCTCCCCCGAGTCTATCCGACTTAACTTCAAAGCCCTCTTTGGAGCCTCTCACTCCCCCATCCCTCACACTTCAAGGGGAAAGCTGGAAAGCAAATATTTTTCTCTCTCTTTTGGAAGCCTCAGCCCCACAAAACGGATCGTGTTACGTATGCGCCCACACTCCCCCTCATGGAGTTGCAGGGGTGCCCCTCATAGGCATGCCCCTATCTTTAAAAGAAGTTTTAAGTTTTAAAAACTGGCAACCAGCTAAAGAATTAGATGGTCCTTTGGATACCAGTGGGCCACTTCAGGGGGAAGTGTGTGTAAGTAGCAGCCCGCGCGCCAACATGGGACTCTCCTGTAAATTCATTCTTAACCAGAGAAAGGGGGGCTCTTGGGGGGTTTTCAACAATGCCCAGTTACTTAATGCAGCAACCACAACTAATGACACATGGGTATAGGCTTGGGCTACCCTCATTCCCCAAGATGCTCAGAGCCCTGACTTATTCTCCTTTATTTTTTCATTATACACCAAGCCCACTCCCCGAGGATTATGGTGGTTGTGCGGACATAGGGCTCAGCGGAGGCTGCCATCCCTAGTAAGATGGACTTGCACTTTGGGAAGGGTTATGCCTGGGATTAGAACCACTCTTTCTCTCCCTACAGCCAGACACCGAAATCGAAAAGACACAGGGGAGGCAGTGTTGAGAGGATTTTTTCCACATTATGGGCAGCCCAAACCTATCAAGACCTAATTAAACTTTCTCAAGACTTTTAGGATTTTTTAAATGATACCACAGCCTCATTGCGAGATTTGACTAACGAGCAGGGACAAATTCGGACCATAACTTTACAAAATAGGTTAGGAATTGATTATTTATTGGCCAGCTCAGGGGGCATTTGTTCTTTGATTGGGAGTGAATGTTGTACTTCAATAACGGACCGGAAAGCTGATGTTTTGCAACATTTAAATCACCTTAACACAGTTTACAACGACATAGAATGCATCAAGACCTTTTCCTCCTTCCCAAGCCTCACGGAATGGTTCAAGCAATGGCCTAGCTGGCACCAAATTTTACTTTACATTTTTCTTGGAATTTCAGGTCTGATTTCCTTATGCTGCTGTATACAATCTCTACCTAGCTTATTCTCCCTCTTTTCAACTCTTGGAACTCAGTGCCTGAGAAGGCCCCCTTTACCTAATGACTTTTCCCTTCACAGCCACTCTTTCACGCCTCGGAGTGACTTCTACTAGTAACAATAATGGTGCAGCTGTAACTCAAACAAGTCTTGTTTGAATTTTAGCTGCATATCAGGGAATTGTTAGGAATAAAATTATTCCCGACCCCAAAAGTTTGCCCAGGGTTGTCAGGAGTGGTTTAAAGGAACCTACATTTCTGTCAGAACCAATGTTGCAAAGATTTCTGGAACCCAGAGAAATACAACTCAAAGTTCAGTTTCTTCCCTCATGAGAAAAACCCCGAAGGCGCCTCTCTGACCGTAAACATCTCTGTAAAAACGAGATAACATGTTTCTCTTCTGATGTTATTATTTCACTCTGTCTTAAAGCCACTATACTCTTCCTTCAACATTGTAAACTAGGTCAGTACAAACAAGACATTTTCTCATAATATCTTATGTTTCCTTAAGTTTTGCGCAATATTGCTGACTATGCTAAGTCCATAAGAAAGTTAGAAACATTTTTTATCTCTTTGGTGTCAATCTGCCCCTTTTCCTCGCCTTCTTGTAGCTCTGACCTCACAACAAGTTTCCTTTTGACTGACAAGTGTATAAATACGTTATCACAACTCTCGCCTTTTAGAATCAAAAGCAAATGTAACAATAATGAGCTAACGCGCTTACTTATCTCTGTAAAGATGTAATATTGTATTTCCTTTGGGTATGCCTTTTTAATAACATTCTGCTTTGTTTTGCTGTAAAACCTTATATAATGGAACCTTTGCCTAATAAACGTTCTCTCTCCTGACAGACTGTGGTCTGTGTGGTTAGAGATCCCTTTCTTGATCAAGCAAGTAATTGTCTCAGTGTCTGCTTTACCTTTGGTATCTGGCGGGACCACTAACAGGTAAAATAAATTATTGAGCTTGTGTGCCTAATTAGAATTAAGGTATACGCCTGCTCACCCCCCCCCAGAGAAGGGGGGGGTATTTAAATTTGTTCCTAACACTATCAACCCTTGGCTGCTGTGCGTACCGGAAACCAGCTGGACACATGGCCTCAAGCACAGGAGCTGAGGCCGCATCCAGCCAGGTCTCCGTAATACACATCAGGTCTGCGTTCTCATCCACGATCATGTCATGGATGAGCGTTGTTTTCTGTACCACAGACCTGGCGTTACACAACAGCAGTCGAAGGTCGGATGGAGTCTTGCATCCCCCAGTTATCTTCTGGTCATGGACAGGCCCGGAACAGGGGATGGATATTAAGCATCTATCCCTCGTTCCCCTAAACTGGCATGGCCTGCCACTCGCACCTTTCCAGCGTCTGCTGCCTAGCCTTTTGATGTCATGGCTACCTACCCTCCCCAGCGTGTCTCCCTCCGGTCTGCACATGTCCACCTCCCCGTCGAACAGTCAGGCAGGTCCCCACCCCCAGACAAGACACACAGAATCACCCATAACTTTCTAGTTTCACAAGGGCGGTCAGCTCATCTGCAGCCAATGGCCGTTCGTCTTACGCCGGGCTGGGCTTCCACCACGGCTCTCTCCTGGCCCTTGTTCCCCTTCAGCGTGATCAATGGCTTCCTCCACTCTCAAGTCCTGATCTTCTGGAGCTTCCGGAGCAGTCGGCAGAGGGCGCGCTGCATCGTATTGCTGGCACCACGGTCTCGCCCTTCCTCTCCCCCACGAACAAGCCGCAGAGGGACAAGGCGGCCGCACAGGCAGCGCCCAAACCCGCCACTCCTCGCCCCCAGCCAGGCAACTTCCACAATCAAGTAGAAGTCGTCCCAAGGTGATTTGTCGTCCTCTTCCTCTCTCATGACCTGTTCTTCTGGAGCAACCGGAGCGGTCTGTGGAGGGCATGCCATGTTGCGCCGCTAGCACCACAGTCTCTCCCTTCCCCTCCCCCACGAACAAGTCACAGAGGGACGAGGTGGTCGCACAGGCAGCGTCCAAGCCCGCCACTTCACGCCCCCAGTCAGCCAACTCCCACACCCAAGCACGATGTGTCCCGAGGCCACTAGAAAACGTCGTCCCAATGCAGCCAGCAGAGCCGCAGCGGGAGACACAATCACCGCGGCGACAAGGAACGTCAGTGGCCGGCGCCGGAGGCACGTCCTCTCTTGTCGCATCCTTTCTCGTTGCGGTAGGCCCCACTCGATCCCCAGCCTCAGCCCCAGCCTCCGCGGCGCTCTCTCGCCACTCTCACTGCAACTGCCGCCCACGCTGCAGCTCCGCGTCCAGTCCAGGGAAAGGTAGACCACGTCAATTAAGGAGGGGAAAGAGGGGGGAGAGAGCTGCTCACTCACGCAGTCACACATGAGCCCCAAGAGATGTTAAAGATGTCAAAAAATAGATGTTGAAATATAAGCTGCGGAGCTCCGAAAACCCGCGTCCTCCTATGCCACCATCTTACAGGATCAATCACACAGTTTCCTAATGACCATGCCCTCTAATTTAACATTTCCACTCCCTCTGGTTGCTTGGCAACCAAGCATACTCAGTTTGTTCTACCAGCTGCAGTAGGTTCCATTTTAAAAAACCAGCAACTTGGAAGTGTGATTATTTGTATTTTCAATGGTGTGATACAGCTGAAATACAAATCTTTGTTTGAGCAGTGTTATATTTTTGTGCACAGGTTAGGGGGGAAAGAAAACTAACGACACTGTTTGCAGCAATATAAAAAAGGCCAGCAGAATGGAGGAGAGCAGCCAGAAGTTGCTTGTCAGCCCACAGGAAATGGAATGAAAGAAGCGAGAAGGAAATATTGGGTGTGGAGAGGAGAACAACCCTCCTAAAAGCACACCCACCTAAAAACATCAGAGCAAAGTGTCTGCAAGGAGGAACACAGCGCAGTGGAGATGGTTTTTCCTCCACTTTTTGTATTATCAGTGGTTTGGGTTAGTATGGACTTACAGGGGGAAAACTGCATGATAACGTCAGTTTGCCGGTAATGTCATGTGAACCATGCGAATTAAAAGGAGATGTGAGTAGCACCAAGCACACAGTAAGCCACCATGTAGATGAGCCCCAAATCTCAGTCTGAACCCAGGTTTTGTACTCCCCTCCAATATACATGCACCCACATTGTAACTGGCTTAGTCTGTAAACTGATTAGAAGCCAATTTTGGCATTAAGCTATATATCTATTTAAAATAAATAAATAAATCATATATTGTGGGGGGTATTTGAAATGTTGAACTTGTAGGTCTTCATGAATAATGTTCAGTCTTAGAAGGATGAAGAAGAAATCTTTATATAAATAACATAAATATGCATTAAGCTGGAAGTCGTTCACATAACCTTCTTTGGGTGCCTCCTCTAAGAGACGTTTGGAGGGTGTCAACAAGAGAACAGTTTTGGCCTTTTTGGGGTTGGCCCCTCAGCTAGGGAGTGCTCTCTAAGGGGAGGTTCGTCTGCCATTAATTTTGTAAACTTTTATTATTCATTCATTCATTCATTCATTCATTCATTCATTAAATTTATATCCCACCTTCCTCCCAGGAGCCCAGGGCATCAAACAAAAACACCAAAAAACCTCTAAAACATTTTAAAAACATACTTTAAAATATACTGAAACAAAACATGTTTAAAAACATCTTAAAACAAAACATATTTTTTTAAGAAATTTTTTTTTAAAAGCAATTCCAACATAGATGTAGACTGGGATAAGTTCTCAGTTTAATAGGCTTGTTGAAAGAGGAAGGTCTTCAGTAGGCACTGAAAAGATAACAGAGATGGTGCCTGTCTAATATTTAAAGGGAGGCAATTCCAAAGGGTAGGTGCCACAGCACTAAAGATTTTGGGGGTTGTATTCAACTAAGTCCTACTTAGATTCATTCATTTCAATGGGTCTGCTCCAAGTTAGTTGTGTCTATTAACTTCATTGGGTCTACTCTGAGTAGGACTAGCATGGAATACCACTCTTGGTCTTCAAGAGTACTTGCAAATGTACCAAGACTAACTGTTCCTATAAAACAATGCCCTTCACCATTATGAAAAATGTAATGTTTTTCTTTGAAATGTACATAAAATGCCTCTCTGGCACTCGAAAGCTTTCAGCCCCCTATTACATTTGTACTGATCTCAAGCTGCTTATTCAGTGAGCAGGGCTGGAGAGTGAATGAAGTTTCTAGCCATGTTATTCCATCCCATTTCTAAATGCCACTTTGGCCACAGCACCCTTTGATTCATCATACCAGAGCAGCTTGTCTAAAAAGCAGTTTAAACCTCTTCCCCCCCATACCTTCTCAAACATTTTGTGCTCATGTCATCTCTTCTAGGTATTGCCCTTTCTGCTGTGTATATGTAGCTGTGTGTGAGGATCTGTGAGTTGGAGTGGATGTTAATTAGAGTTTTAAAAACCAGAAGCACCATTCTATTTCCCTTTCTCCATCACTCCTATTCTCTTCCTATCAATCCACTAGATTCAACCCAGCAGGGAGAAAAGAAATTTGCAAGTGCACACACAGAAGGTTCCAGGCTCAACCCCCAGTTTTTTCCAGTAGGGTTGAGAAAGACCATTTGCCTGAAACCCCAGAGAGTTGCTGCCAGTCAGTGCAGACATTATGCAGTTGAATGGACCAATGATCTGAGTCCGCATCAAGCAGCTTCCAATGATAACATGGTGCTGGCGCTGATGTTAGGGGAGAGAGGTTAGCCTAGCCTGCTCAGTGTTTCTTTGGAAGATGTGGCTGTCTCACACAAAGCCCTGTAGATAAATGACTGGTGCCCCCGAGGGGGGGAGCTTCTCTCACTATTTGGGAACCTAGGCATTGGCAGCGAGGCCAACTCTTGGTGTACTTAACAAGAAGAAACATCTCCATCATCACCAACCACCACATATTTTCTCCAACTGCAATTTTTTTAATGTTAGTTTAACATTAAAGTTGATGACATTAGTCCAGACCAAGTAGTCTGGAAAATGAGAGCCAGTGTAGCGTAGCAGTTAGAATGTTGGACTAGGACCTGGGAGACCAGGGTTCAAATCCCCACTCAGCCATGAAGCTCACTTGGGCTGCAATCCAATTCATGTCTACTCAGAAGTAAGCTCCATTGGGTTCAATGGGACTTACTCCCAGGTAAGTGTGTATTGGATTGCAGCCATGGTGACCTTGGGCCAGTCTCTGCCTCCCGGCCTAATCTACCTCACAGGATTGTTGTGGGGATTAAATGAGGAGGGGGAGAACCATGTATACCACCTTGAGCTCCTTGGAGGAAAAGGTGGGATATAAATGCAATAAATAAATAAAAATAGATACAATACCACAAGTATTTAATTCAAAATCCAGACAAACAAGAGAAATAGAGAGAGGTCGGAGATTCTGAGAGGAACTCTTAAACAGCACTGAGACGCACAAACAGAGGTTCAAAAATACATGTATTTAATTCCCTCCCCCACTCTGTTTGTTCTTCCCACTGCAACCCCCCAATTTCCATATGCACTGTTTTCTCTTACCATTTTGGATGACACTTAAAAGAGTGACTATGACCAGAAGGACAATGTGCCCCACCACCTCATGGTCCATGCTCGCAGCAGGCTTGTCAGGATATTCTGCTGAGCCTTTTTCTTCTTCTTTTTTTAGCCACTCAGCCAGACAAACCTCAGAGGGAGGAAGTGAACATTTCTGATGGCTCCACAGTTAAGCTGCAACGCGATAGTAGCATATCGTCTTCAAATGTGTTATTAGTACATTGAATGTCCACATTCAGCTACGTAAATTGTGCCTCCCACTCTTTCTATGTTTGGCTTTCTTAATCTGCATATCTAAAGCACCCATGTGTAGAAGCAGAGATGCCAGATGCTTAGAACAGACCCATGTATGCAACTGGCATGGAACAGAGCATTGCTCAGAAGAAGTAAGTCTCACTATGTTTAATTAGGTTTACTCCCGGGGCATGAGATTGCACACTAAATTCATGAAACTCTCTGCTACAGTCTGTATGGACCTCCTTCCATCTTTAGAACAAGATCCTGCAGAGATACCAACGTGAACTGGAAAATCAGGATGATGTAGAACATCTGACAATTAAATAGTTGGATTAGTTATTATTTATTATCCATTTCAAGCATTTTATTCTGCTCTTCAGGCAAAAAGGCTCCCAAAGTGGCTTACGTCAGAACAAGACTGGGCAAAAGTAACGAGTGGGGTACCACAGGGCTCGGTCCTGGGCCCAGTGCTCTTCAACATTTTTATTAACGACTTGGATGAGGAGGTACAGAGCATGCTTATCAAATTTGCAGATGATACAAAATTGGGGGACACAGCTAATACCATGGAAGACAGAAACAAAATTTAAAGGGACCTTGATAGGCTGGAGCATTGGGCTGAAAACAACAGAATGAAATTCAACAGGGATATATGAAAAGTTCTACACCTAGGAAAAAGAAACCAAATGCACAGTTATAAGATGGGGGATACTTGGCTCGGCAATACAACATGTGAGAAGGATCTTGGGATTGTCGTTGATCACAAGCTGAATATGAGCCAACAGTGTGATGTGGCTGCAAAAAAGGCAAATGCTATATTAGATTGCATTAACAGAAGTATAGTTTCCAAATCGCAAAGTATTAGTTCCTCTCTATTCTGCACTGGTTAGGCCTCATCTCGAGTACTGCATCCAGTTCTGGTCTCAGCAGTTCAAGAAGGATGCAGACAAACTGGAACAGGTTCAGAGGAGGGCAACAAGGATGATCAGGGGACTGGAAACAAAGCCATATGAGGAGAGACTGAAAGAACTGGGCATGTTAAGCCTGGAGAAGAGAAGACTGAGGGGAGATATGATAGCACTCCTCATGTACATGAAAAGTTGTCACACAGAGGAGGGCCGGGATCTCTTCTCGATCGTCCCAGAGTGCAGGATGCGGAAAAATGGGCTCATGTTGCAGGAAGCCAGATTTCGACTGGACATCAGGAAAAAATTCCTAACTGTCAGAGCCATCCAACAATGGAATCAATTACCTAGAGAGGTAGTGGGCTCTCCAACACTGGAGGCATTCAAGAGGCAGCTGGACAGCCATCTGTCAGGAATGTTTTGATTTGGGTTCCTGCATTGAGCAGGGGATTGGACTTGATGGCCTTATAGGCCCCTCCAACTCTACTATTCTAAGAGAGTCTCTGTCCACAGACTTACAATCTAAAACACACAACACAAAAAGGGGTGAGGAGAGAAGAGGTGCTTCCAGTGAGACAATGTTTTCACAGGTGACCCATGAAGCGCATGAAAGGTGACATGTGATGTGAACAGGGTTAAAACAGGGGATGCATGATTTGGCAAAAATGTGGGAGAAGGCAGAGTTAGGAGCTTATACATTAAGAGCCCCATAATTTAAGCATTGATAATGGAAAAGGGCAGAACTAAATGTTATATTTTCCAAGAGAACACAAATGCAGGGACAGTTGTATAGCAAGGGGGGTGTTTAACCATTCCCATACCCACCAGCTCTGTCTTAAAAATTCCTACACTCCCAATTCTTTTTCCCTGACCTAGATTTACTTTCAGCTTTAGACTCTGGCTGGGAAGGGCATTTGCCAGAGAGAATCACTGGACAGGAAAAGAGTTAAGTACTTTCTTCCACCTTGATTCTCCCTTGCAATTGCCCTGTCATTGCATTTTCTTTACAAGAAAAATATGAGGTTGGGAATCTCATGTTTTCTTCTTTGTGTGTCGTTCTGCCTACATTTTGCAAAAATCCAGCTTCTACATCTACACTGATCCAGTGTAGATGTAGAAGCTGGATTTTTGCAAAATGACCACAACATTAAAATGTTTCTTACAGATTTTCAAATAGCACATGAGGGGCTATCAATGGCTGCTAGATATGAGAACAATACACCTCCAGTATGAGAGACAGCATGACTTTGAGCACTTGTTCCTGGGAAACACTACAATTAAAGGCACTTCAAAAAAATGAAGAGAGTGGTGTAGATTATAATTAACTTCTGTTTTTCTGTGGATATTGCAGTTTACAAAGGAGGAACCCAGGATATGAAATAATCTCAAACCCATGATGGTGTAACCAGCAGATGGTGTAAAAAGAAGCTGGAGAAATGTTCCCCACCTAAAGTGCATGGTGTGATAACTATCACACTTTTTGTTAGCTAAATGTTCGTCATTGTTTTGAGGATTCTTCTGATTGAAACCAATGCTGAAACAGTTTTATCTTGCATTTCCTCTGCATGCTACATTCGTACTACATTTTGTAGTGCAAAATGAGAAGTTACTCTCCAATCTGCACGTATAAGAGCCCCACAACATATGATGCAATATCTAGGAACACAGGAAGCTGCCTTATACTGTCTGAGTCAGACCAGCATCAGTCCATCTAGCTCTGTACTGTGTGTACACTGACTGGCAGTAACTCTCCACCGTCTCAGACATGCATGGGTAGGGTTGCCATATTGCCCGGTTAGCAGGGTTTTACCTGGATTCTTTGCATGCTACCCAGTGCCCGTTTAGCCCCTTAAGTGGCCCGGATTCTCAGCTTTAACTTAAAAAAAAAATTAAGTGCCTAGGTAGTCCGGTTCTCGAGAAATACATAAAAACGTGACCCTGGCTGTTAAATCTTTCTTTAAACAGTACTGTATAGCACTTCGTAGCTTTAACCCCACCCGTTCAGCATTGCAGCCAATCAGTGACGCCAGGGTTGTCTTTCAGTTTGATTGACCTAGAAAACCTCGTTGCAATGCCAGAAAATGGTGGTTCCCCCCCTGTTTATCTGAAAATCTCATAAATTGGGTAAGTATATACATTTCAGTTTTTTCCCCTCTTGTATGCAGGAGTCAGATCCTGGGCAGTGTTTTGAAAACCTTCCCAATACTTGGTTTTGTAAAAGCAATGCTAATCCCATATGCCCAGAGTAAATCCCATTGAATTAAATAGGACTTACTTTTGAGTAGACATGGTTATGAATGTGCTGAAAATCAATGGGACTTTGGAGTGAATGTAAAAAAGAATTGTGTTTGTGTTCTAACTCTTTCTGTTTCTGTTCCAGTCCTATTTTAAAGCAAGTAGGCAGGGCTTACTTAGGTATTACAGTTTTTATTCTGTAGGAAACTAATACTGATTTTTTAAAAACTAATACTGATTTTTCTGCAATGCCCATCTGGTTTGACAATAAACTATTATATGGGCTGTATGTATTTATACATCTGCAGTCTGTGTGTGTGTGTGTGTGTGTGTGTGTGTGTATGTATGTGTATGGAGTGTTTCCAACAACCCTGTGAGGTAGGGTTGGAAACCAAGGCAGCTCACAACAAGAAATAAAGCCATTTAAAATCCAATAACCATAAAAACAAGTATAAACAGTTGCAAAACAGCGTAAAGTGGCATGATTCGGAATTTTGGGTTGTGTGAATGAAGTTGCTTATCACTTGAGGTTGCATTTCTGTCCCTGTTTGAGTAAGCCCCACTAAATACACTGGGACTTGCTTCTGAATAAATAAACCTAGGATTGCACTATAAATATCTTTACAGTTTCTGTAAATAATAAATATAATTGATAGTCATGCTTATATAAATATTTCTTCATTTATCATTTTTGGTTTTTGGTTAGGAATCCTGACTGGTTGTGAGATGCTTAGTTTTCTGCCTTACTCATAGGAATCTTGTTGTGGTTGGTATGGTGTTGCATTTAAGAAATCATGGTACGAAATGGCCTGAATCAGTATAAGGCAGATTCCTGGGTTCCTAAAAGTGGGAAGAGACTCAAGGGCCACAGTGACTCCAACATTTATTTATGTATTTTTATTTACAACATTTATATACTGCTTTATTGTAAAAAATCTCAAAGTAGTTTACAGAAAGAATTAAAACAATAAAATTATTGGCAAAAGTGTTAAGGACAGATACTTAAAAACATTCAAAATAATAAAACCAACAATGAGTTAAAAACAGATTTAAAAACACAATAGCTTCCACATGCCTGGAGAGGCTTGCCTCAAGAAAACTGATTTTAGCAGGTGCTGAAAAGAGGCATCTGCCTAATGTCAATAGACAAGGAGTTCCAAAGCGTAGGTGCTGCCACTTTACAGGACTGATTTCTTACAAGAGCAGAACAAGTACTGTACTATGTGGCACCCATAAAATGGAAAGCACAGCTTGAACTTGGCCTGGTAGCAAATCAGCAACCAATGCAGATTTCAGAGCAGAGGTATTATGTGCTGATAGGATCTCACTCATGTCAGCAATTGTGTTGCAGCATTCTGCATTAACTGCAGTCCCCAGGTCAGGTTGTGCTGCATGGGGATTTCTGTGACCTTGGCTGACTGGCTGCTAGGATTTTTTTAGTTTGGGTTTTTGGTTATGAATCCTGACTGGTTGTGGGATGCTGAGTTTTCTGCCTTACTCATAGGAATCTTCTTGTGGTTGGTATGGTATTACATTTAGGAAAGTGTTACTGCCTTTTGTGTTGTTTTCTATTTGCATTTCCCTTATCTTTAACCTCACTCTGTTACAGCCATAGAAGCAACAGCAGCATATACAAGGTAATTAACTTGCATTAGTGATAAGAGCAAGAATTTATAATTATTATTTTAATTACAAGAAGAGGCTTATCAGTACTTTGAAGAGGACCAGATATTTATTTTCTTTCTGAGCCCTGGGTCTTTCCTGCTGGGGGGGGGAGCAGGAGAGTAGGAGAGTAGTCAATAAGACAGACATCCTGGCATTGGTAATCTAATTAGCAAGGTATGTGTGGGGTTGTTGCACACTTCCAGGCCCAGTTTCATTTTGAGTATGGAGGTGGAAACTGTGTAGATGTGGTTGATCAAAGGGAGAAGAAATTTTGAGTAAGCAAAGCTCTGCTTTTATAAAACCTAAGAAACATACAGATACTTTGAATGTCTGAGTGCCTGCACCAGTGGAATACTGGAGGAATTTGTAAAACTTACTGCAACAGTATTTAGAACTGAGCATGTGGTGTGAAAGACTCCTTTTCCTAACATTTTGGCTTCTTGTTTTTCTCCACCCACCACATCTCTGAAATATATCCTATATGTAGTGGTTAACCATACTAAAAAATGTAAATAAGTTTATTTCGGTCAATGACCAGCAAAGGTTAACCATACTGCTGCCCTGACTTACTTTATGTTTGTTGCTATTTTGTGTTTTTATTATGTTTTTATATTGATTGTGTATTTTTATTGTTTTTATTATATTTGTAAGCTGTGCTGAGCTCTGTTTTTAACAGCAGAAGGGCAGGATATAAATCCTCTTAATCAATAAATAAATATTCCATAGTGTTGGAAACTAGAGTCTAGGCATTTAAGGCTGAAAATATTGCTTTTTAAAAAAAAGATTTCTCACATCTTTCCCCAGTTTTTGGTGGTAATTCCTAGGCACAAAAACAAAACAACTGGACAATCCAAATATTAATATGCAAATAATTTGCATAATATGTAAATTAGCCTGCCCAGATTTGTGGAACTGGAATATGGCAACCCTATGCATGGGTGTCCACAGGAATTTTTCCAGGGGAGGCAAATACTCCAAACAAGCACACAAAACATATATAAATAGCATTAGAGAAGAGGTACCATTTGTAATCGATCTGATGGCTGAGCAGAGCTTGGTTAGGTCAGGCCTCTTAGAAACTTGTACTTGTGCAAATTTTGACGGATGGCTGTGTTTCAGTTCTCAAATTGTTTCAGAAAGTGTGAATTTGATAGATCTGGCTGGAATTACAGCTGAATCAAATTTCTTCCCCATCCCTACCTGCCATTCACCAGCCGATACCAAAGCGAGGTGCAACAATTTAAAATTCAATATTAAAAACAGTTAAAACAAATTACAGTCACAGGAATTGGATCTTGGACACCTGAATTTTTCTTTTCTTTGGGGCAGTACCACTCACTTCACCACCAGGGAAGATTAGCATGAAAGTCTTTAAAACAACCCAAGCAGTTCCTTCTCTAGCATCTCTTTGGCCTTCTCTTTGTCTAATTGGCTAGATCTGCTTTCTTAAATGTCAATTATTGCTATGACTTCATTCATTGGTTAAAAACACTGAAAGATGGCCGCATGATAGTTTCTCACAAAACAAACGAGGAGACTCATATATCTGGTTCTAAAGACTATTGAAAGGTGGGAATCTGCAGATTACGGCTCATGCCCCACAGTCACACTGTGGACACCCATGAAGACAGGAGTCTTTCCAGTCCTACTTTAATGGAAATGCCAGTGACCGAAAATGGCATCTTTTACCTCAAAAGTATGTGCCCTACCACGGAGTTACTGTCCCAGATGCAAGAGATTTTAAAATTTTAATTGCATAATATGTAAATTAGCCTGCCCAGATTTGTGGAACTGGAATATGGCAACCCTATGCATGGGTGTCCACAGGAATTTTTCCAGGGGAGGCAAATACTCCAAACAAGCACACAAAACATATATAAATAGCATTAGAGAAGAGGTACCATTTGTAATTTTAAAATTTGAATTTAAAATTGAAAATTTTTAATTATGTTTTATTGTGTTTTTGTATTTTAACCTGTTTTATTATGCTGTGCACCGCCCTGGGAGCTTATTGCTATAGGGCGGTCTAAAAATGTAATAAAATAAAAATAAATAAATAAAATAAATAAAAGAGAGATATGTGGCAGGACATGAATTACCATGTATCATTCTGCCTGTGTACCAACAATGTTGTCCAGTATATCCTATTGTTCTACTTTTTGCATGAGCAAATATACATAGAGGAAACGAATTCCTAAGTATAGGAGGGTCCCTTGCTAAACAGTGCCTACAGCATGCTCCTCTTTGCTTCTCCCCAGATCCTTTCTTTTCTAATCTGTGGCTATTTCAGATTGGTCTGAATGGCTCTAATTTATAGTATAGGTTGCACTATTGGGTCTGTTGCAAGGATGGGGAAGCTCCAGTCCTCTAGATGTTATTGGACTCCAACTCCCATCAGCCCCAGCCAGCATGCCCAATGGTCAGGGATGATGGGAGGTATAGTCCATAATTGTCTGGAGAGTCACAGATTTTCCATCCCTGGTCTGTTCTCACAACTACATCAGGGGAAAAAAATACAAATAGCCTCTGTTGACTCTTCTGCCACCACTACTCTTGCCCATGGCAACCCAGGTGTGTCTACCTTTCATGATGTGTGATGGGGGCTTTTGGAATGCTACTGGTAAAACCACATTTTGGGTGGTGCTCACTGGTAGGGATGGAAAAATGTGTCAATTTCAGGTCTCTCTGTTTCTCATTTTTCCTTTCTTACTTGGAGGCACATAAAAACAACAAATTCAATTCTCCACATTTCTGCAGCAATTTGCCAATTTTTTTTAAATCCTCATGAAAATTCTCCAGCATTTTAGTGCGGATGTCTCCTAATAAACACATTGTTGCGTGCCTCCCCAATCTCCGAGCGGTGAGATTTCCAGGGGTCCCAGCACTCACCCAGGTTTTGGTTTCCTTGGAAAGAAGGTCAGCGGAGACTGTGGTGTCTTTATGAAATATGGTTTCATATTTACACACATTCCAACCTGAGCTTAGGATGGAGGGGTTCAAGACATCAGCAGTCCAATATTGAGCTTTTCCATCAGGGTTACAGGAGGTACCCCAAAGCCATGGTGCAGAGAGCCAGTCTCTCTGCCTGCCTCCAGTTCCCAGCCTTTCTCAGCCACAACTAAAAAACAGAACACTCTCCTGAAGAGTTTCAATGACAAAGGGATCTCCCTGGCCCATTCACCAGTTGATGGGCACCTGACAGACCCATTAACCCACCTGGCCATTCTATTAGATTAACAACAGAAACTCATCTGACCAGCAGAGCAGGTTTCTCACCCCCAAGCGCAAGTCTCCAAATCAGAGGCTGGAAGGGGACTTGTAGAAATTATCCATCTAAACCCCAAACACATAACAACATTTTTGTAGGCAGTTTTGACTACAGTACACATTTCTGCAAGCCATTTCTCATAATATAATGCATTTTTGCATGTTATTTTCATTCATATATTCATTTTTGTGCACACTTTCCAATTATAATATATGCATTTTTGTAAACATTGGTTGGTTGGAGTACTGCATCTCAAAGTTTGGATATAAGCATATCTCGAAGGATGACTGTGTTTTGGTTCTTGTATTGTTCCAGAAAGTGCAAATTTGATAGATTCAGCTTGAAATGCAAACTCAGTGGAAATTCTCTCCCATCCTTGTGTTCAGTGGCACACTCAAAATTGAACCCAATGTGTAGTGTCAGATGTGCATGACTATCTCACTGTTCACCAGGAGTCAAACAGATAGGCTCTTTCATGAAGCACAAATTATGAGGATAGGCCCTTAAGTGTGATCTCTTACTTAAGATTTAAGAGTCATATATTGGTATGTGTCTTGTGATGGCATCAGTCCTTACAATTCTGTTTTCTCCGTTTGTATCATATTTGTACCATCCAGTATCCTATCCTATTTCTTTGTATTTACAAATTCCTTCTCCAACAGACGACTTAGGAACATAAGAAGCTGCTTTATACTGAATCAGACCATTAATCTATCTAGCCAGTGACGGCTGGTGGCTCCATGTCAGTGGGGCAGTGAATCCTCTCCAGATTTTAGTCCAAACTCTCAGACTGAAACCCAGAGAGGATTCCACTGTCCCACTGACATGGAGCCACCAGCCGTCACTCCATCTAAGTGTTGTCTACACTAACTCTGATAGTGGCCCTCCAGGATTTCAGATAGGAATCTCTCCCAGCCCCTCCTGGAGCTGCTGGGGATTGAACCTGGAGCCTTTTGCATGCAAAGCAGATGCTCTGCCACTGAGCTACAGACCCTCCCTGCTCCCATTTTCTGTTCCCATGAGCCTCTAAAGCTGTGCACGCAAGAACACTATTTGCATCACAAAAATGTAGTTTTTCTCAATCCAGAATCATTCGTGCTCATCCTCAACATGCTGTTACCTGAGACACTTTGAAAGCCCTCTCCTTAATTAGGTTATCCATGTTTTTTCCTCCCTGTACATGCTCCAGGTAAATGAAGAAGGAAGTGGTGATTGCGATCTTGGTATATGCCCGCACACCCAAAATGTAATTGGGCCTGTGTGGATACATTCCTCACTGCTGAGGGCCACTACATCTATTTTCAAATGGGCACACTGTGGGGTAATGTAGAATGAATCTTCAATGGGCTTTTATTTTCGGAATGAAACCAGTTTCTCAAAAAGCACTTTTCAGGAGCAAGAAATATGCAACCGATTTAGATTGTATGTGGACTTATGTAGAAAAAACAAGTACTTAGTCTCCATCGAATGTCCTGAGTACATGAGTATGAGTACGTGCTCATAATACTGGGAGATGCAGTTGTGAAGACCTTTTCAAGACCACTCAGATCCAAAACAAGGCAAAACAATACGTCATATTGATATTCTTATTCCCCGTGCAGGTTAAGACCCACTTTCCCACAGGCTTTCATGGAGACTTTTTTTGCTGGTTTGTTTAATTTTGTTTTTTAATCTTTACGTATGAACACTCAAAGGATGTGGTTTTCCTGTTCTTTTTTCAACAGCTTGTTAGAAGCAGCACAAAAAAAGGGGAACTATGCTATAAATTTCTTTATTGAGCTATAAACTCCATTATTTTTTCTGTATTTATTATAAAATCCTTATTAGGGATATACCTTTATTAGCTCAACCAAAATGCCACGAAATTGTGTCCGAGGTTGGTGAAGCCATGAAGCCTCCATCTGGTCACAGTCTGAAGATGGAATGTGGAAGCAGCCCTATAGCAGCTTTTCTTGTTAGGTAGGTCAGACACATTTCTGGGGGGGGCATAGGGGGAGGAGCATAGTACCAGCCTCCCCCCCCGTGGAAAGGACATGAGGGCCAGGACAGGGGAAGGAAAAGGCAGTGACCTTCCCCCTCACCCATCCAGAGAGTGTGGTGACTTACATTAATTAAGTTTAATCTGGTGAATTGTCTCACCCTTTTTGAGAGTACACCTGACAGAGCTTGGAAAAGTTACTTTTTTGAACTACAACTCCCATCAGCCCCAGCCAGCATGGCCACTGGATTGGGCTGATGGGAGTTGTAGTTCAAAAAAGTAACTTTTCCAAGCTAATACCAGACTCAAAAACTTACCTTTGCCTATAGCTACAGTACCTTTCACCTGTTGTCTGTCCTTGTGTTCTGATTCTTCTTGAATTGAACTACTTTGGTAATGTCAGTGAGCTCCTGAGTTTGGCTTTGATGCTGCATTCGGTATCTCGTTTTTAGATTCCACTTGAAAAACAAATTTGTTCATTCTACAAGTTTAGGGAAAGGCAGAGAGGAAATAAATACTTTAGGATGTGTTTGTAACACTTCCTTCCTTCTAGGCTTGTTTCTGATGTTTAGATTTTCTTTCCTGTTGGACCATCAAGGGAAAACTTTTTAACTGGCTGCTATATCAAGGACTTACTAAGCAGTTGAAAACAAATTGTGGAAAGCAATTGGATTTTTTTTTAACTGGTTGCTGGGTTGATTTTTCTGTACAGAACCCTGAAAAGGCCTCAAGCTCAGCTATACATACTAGAAAAATCAGAAATTAAGCTTGAGTTACAGTCTAGGTGGCCAGCAATATTTCTATTTCTCTAGGGCTGTTTTCAGAAATCAGAAGAAGGCTAGGATTGGGGAGGGCAGCTATGAGAAAACTAGAAAAGGTCCTCAAATGCAAAGATGTATCACTGAACACTAAAGTCAGGATCATTCACACCATGGTATTCCCAATCTCTATGTATGGATCTGAAAGTTGGACAGTGAAAAAAGCAGATAAGAGAAAAATCAACTCATTTGAAATGTGGTGTTGGAGGAGAGCTTTGTGCATACCATGGACTGCAAAAAAGACAAATAACTGGGTGTTAGAACAAATTAAACCAGAACTGTCACTAGAAGCTAAAATGATGAAACTGAGGTTATCATACTTTGGATACATCATGAGAAGACATGATTCACTAGAAAAGACAATAATGCTGGGAAAAACAGCAGGGAGTAGAAATAGAGGAAGGCCAAACAAGAGATTGATGGATTCCATAAAGGAAGCCACAGACCTGAACTTACAAGATCTGAACAGGGTGGTTCATGACAGATGCTCTTGGAGGTCCCTGATTCATAGGGTAGCCATAAGTCATAATCAACTTGAAGACACATATCAACAACAAGGGCTGTTTTCAGGCTTTGCCATCAAGTACTCAACAAAAATATGAAAAAATAGCCACTATGACTGTGAGTATAGCGTGTGCTGTAAAAGAGTAAAGGGTAATTTGGGTAGCCATTTTTTCAAATCACTTTAAGTTATCTCTTTATTTCACCCTTTAGCAATAAGTACCTAATCTTGCTCTGCTCATTATAATAACAGTAGAATAAACAAATGCTTTCTTCTTACTGCAGGCAAACATGCTTCTTTATGGCTGGCTGGGTAGAGAATACAAGTGAAACTGAAACTGAAAAGCAGAGCAAAGGAAAGTCTAAGGAATTGAGTCTATCTCCAACCCATAATACATACAAAGTTCTAAACTTTAAAATTCATGTTGCTATAATGTTAGTTATAGGGTGATTGTGATCATGAAAAATCCACCCTCAGTCAGGGAAAGTCTTGAGTGAGCAGACTTTTGGGGACTCTGCTAGATGAGGCTTTTTGTTGTGCACTCACTCTGCATTTTCCAGGGGGTGCTCTCTTAAATTGCACCTATTCTTTAAACAAGCTATCATTCTTTAAACGGTGGTTGTCATTGTCTGTCATTTCACAAATACAATTTCCCCCAAAAATTGGGGAAGGGGGTGTACAGCTTTAGGGAGGGGTGGTGCCCCCCCACCCCACTACAGGCCTGAGTGGAAGGAGGCAGCAGACATTCACATGAGGCTCTGTTAAGGTGCTATGCAGGTTTCATGTTGCACCAAGACATGCTGAGAAGAAGGAACATACTGTTGTGCGCCTCCCCAATCTCTGAGCGGTGAGATTTCCGGGGTCCCTGAGCTCATCTAGGGTTTGGTTTCCTTTGGGAAGAAGGTCAGTGGAGACTGCGGTGTCTCTATGAAATATGGTATATTTATTTACACACATTCCAACCTGAGCTTAGGATGGAGGGGTTCAAGGCATCAGCAGTCCAATATCCAGTCTTTCCATCAGTGTTACAGGAGGCATCCTAAAGCCATGATGCAGAGAGCCAGCCTCTCTGCCTGCCTCCAGTCTCCAAGCATTCTCCAGACACAGCTAAACTACAAGCCTCTCCTGGGCTCCGGGGGGGGGGGATACTCTCCTGAAGAGTTTCAATGACAAAAGGGTCTTCCTGGCCCATTCAACAATTGCTGGGCAACTGATAATCCCACTATCCTACCTGACCACTATATTTGTTTAACAAAGGAAAATCATCTGGCCAGGAGAGCCAGGTCAAGCCATGGGATTCCAAATCAGAGGCTGGAAAGGGGAGCCACAGGAATCATCCATCCCAACACCCATGCTCATAAGAATACAATGGTGGATTTCCCATATTTGAAGATATCAAATCTAGCTGTTACCCTGCTGTATTTATGATAAAACACCCTGTTTTGTGGAGTGTTCTTCAGTGATGATGTCCTCCTCCCCTTTATGGAAATTTCTTTAAAACTCATCACTTAATTGACTTTCCAGTTGTTTCCTTCAGAAAGATTCCTAAGTGAAAAGCACCAAGGATATCTGTGGGAAATGCATCACAGGCCCCTTTCTCATCGGCTTTTGCTGTTTTCAGTGAGCTACTGTTTGAAACTATCATCCCTTCTGTTTTTTAAAGCAGAGCTAGGGAAGCTTCTGGCCCTCCAGATGTTGAAAGACCCCAACTCCCATCATCCCTGACCACTGCCTGTGCTGGCTGAGGCTGATGGGAACTGGAGTCCAACAACGTCTGGGGTCCCAAAAGTCCCCCAGCCCCACTTTAAAGGCTGCACACTCACAGTCTCCAGTGTTTTGGCTAGTACCTGAATTATAAAGGGAAAAGTAATGAAAAACCACAAGCCCCATGCCCTAACTCCCATCAGCCTCTGTCTAAAAACAGTTCTAAAAGGGGAGCCACAAAAAGTATGGGGGGAGTAC
Organism: Rhineura floridana; assembly: GCF_030035675.1. Taxonomy (NCBI): domain Eukaryota; kingdom Metazoa; phylum Chordata; class Lepidosauria; order Squamata; family Rhineuridae; genus Rhineura; species Rhineura floridana. The sequence continues at coordinate 152,047,504 of NC_084484.1, forward strand.
CAACCTTATAATTCAAGCATTTATGTTAGCCCCCTGCATTTCTCCCCTTTAAAAAGACCTTACTGATAAGATCTAGTGTAATTATTCCCCCATTGCTTATCCATGGACACTAGGTAATCAAATTCTACTCTGTACACAATTCTATACTAGTATCTTTCCCTCTGTTTCTGATGTTCAAGGTGTGAGTGCCATTGCCTATGTAGCAAAAATGGTGGGGGTAGCCACCAATCCTGTAACCAGGGTGGGGCAAATGGATGCTTGCCCCCCTTCAGATTTTTTGGGGAAGTTGTCTTTTTAATTTGTGATATTTGAGACCCAGTGCCTGCAGGAGGAAGGGGACTACCACCGCCCAGGGAAGAAGGAGAGGTGTTTGCTGCTGCTGCCTGCCTGCCTGCTTGCTTGCTTGCTTGCTTGCTTGCTGCTACTTGGCCACCACCACTACCCTCTCCCTGTTGGACTTCTGCTCTGCAGGTTGTCACGCCCTGCAGGACTAGGCCCCAGGTACTCAGCCAGCTGTTGCTGCTATCATCCACCTGTCCCTTCCCTGGAGGGGATACATACTGGCTGGCTGAGGTGGCTTGGGAGACCCAGTGCCTGCAGGAGGAAGGGGACCACCACTGCCCAGGAAAGAAGGAGAGCCTATTGCTCCTGCCTGCTTGCTTGCTGCTGCTTGGCTACCACCACCGCCCTGTCCCTGTTGGACTTCTGCTCTGCAGGTTGTCACGCCTTGCAGAACCAGGCCCCAGGCATTCAGCCAGCTGTTGCTGATATCATCCACCTGTCCCTTCCCTGGAGGGGATACATAAGCTGGCTGGCTGGCTGAGGTGGCTCCTGCTCTGCAGATGCCTGGCTTTTTGTGGGGCTTGAGGGGCTTGAGTCATGTGCCTGGGAGAAAGGACTCAGAACCAAGTGGGGAGACTCAAGGGGCCCCCAATTAATGTAGTGATGGGTAGAGGGAGATATGGCGTTGTGAGGAGCACTTGCCAGGTAAGGGGAACGCGGCCCAGGCAGTTAACGACTGTGCCTTGTTCCGGTCCTCCCCATACCCGCAGGTTTGTTGGTTGCCCTATCAGCCAGCTCTCAGACTTCCTGATGCTGCTCGTAAATGCCAGATCAGTGCATAATAAGATCTCCCTCGTTCACGATTTAATTGCGGATGAAGCAGCCTATCTGGCATGTATAACCGAGACCTAGGTGGGTGAGCAGGGAGGAGTCAGTCTCTCTCAGCTATGTCCACCAGGGTACCTGGTCCAGCATCAGGGTAGACCTGAGGGTCAGGGAGGGGGGGTTGCTGTGGTCTATAGGAGCTCCATCTCCCTCTGCAAGCACCCTGTCCATGTGACTACTGGTTTGGAGTGTTGGGTCAGCGGGACAGACTGGGGATTCTGTTGGTGTGCCGCCCACCCCGCTGCCCAACAGATTCCCTAGCTAGTCCTCAGAGAGAGAGAGAGTGGGTGCACATGCGCGCACACACACACACAGTACACACACACACACACACACACACACACACACACACACACACACACAATGTTAGGCAGGGAGGAGAAGCAGCTGGACGGGCAGAGATTAGGCAATCCCTTCCTGGTCACAATTCAGGTGGAATTTGAAGACATTTTTATTTGTCCAGTGCTTTGGAAGGGAATAGCTACATTTCGGCACTGTTTTTAAATTGTCATTTTAATTTTTTGTTTTTGGATATGGTTGGAACACTCTTCCAGGAGGAAGAGCTGGATAATATATATCAAATAAAATCAATCAATAAAACAAAATCCCATCACTCCTGGACAGTGGTGATTTGAATAAGCTGATTAAGATGGTTTAAAGATTTATTAGGGAGACATTCAAAATAACAACTTTCTATGGATTGTTTACTAGCCCTTAGCACCAGAATTGTGGCAAATTCAGAAATGCAGTAGTCATTATAGCCATGCAACACTTCCTACAGCCACACTCCCTTTCCACTTTCCCTTGTCTACCTTGCTTTCCCTGTTGTCTACTGCAACAGACCTCCCTAGGAGCCAATCAGTTTGAAAGGGGAGGCTGTATTAGCTACTGAGAAGAGTCTCCTCAGAAGCTGACTCACCTCCTTTCACTATGATTGGTTCCAATCAGCACAAAATGACAAGGACTCTTCTTAGTGGCTGACATACTCTTTCATGCTGATTGGTTCATACATAGGGACCTGGCTGGGACCCTGCTCCCAAAAAAGTAAGATGTGACACACACACCCCACAACACTGGAGGACTATATCCTTGCTTAACATCTTTTATCTACCTGGATAAGGATTATTTTATTAACTGTAGGGGTATTCACACGTTACTGTGTACCCAGGTAGAAGCCCCCTGTACCTGGGTACAGCTGCTCTTGAGAAAGAGTCTACACGTGGTGATTTCAAAAATCACAACGTGTACAGGTATCCTGAAAAAAGACGTCTTCTGCTCACGTGGTGATTTTCCCTGCATGCTGTCCCAATGGAGCTGATCGTGAGCAATTAGTTTGTGTGTTTGAGGATCAAGTGGGGGTTGCTGGTCTGTTAGTGGCTGTGATAAAGGAGCATACCATACATTTAAAGCACATGGCTTCTCCCAAAGAAGCCTGGGAAGTGTAGTTTACCCAGCACCCTTAACAAACTACAGTTCCCAGGATTCTTTGGGAAAAGCCATTTGTTTTAAATGTGCTTTAAATGTATGGTGTGGATATATCTATCCAAAAACTGGTTATGGGAGGCTACTGTTCAGCACCATGGGAATTATCCTGTGGTGTTCTGCAGAGTTCCATCTTGTTCCCCATGCTATTTAACATCTATATGAAGCCATTGGGAGCTGTCATCAGGAGATCTGGAGTGAGGTGTCATCAATATGTTTATGACACCCAGCTCTACCTCTCTATTCCATCTGAATCAGGAGAGGCAGTTGAGGTGTTGAACCGGTGCTTGCAGGCAGTGATGGACTGGATGTAGGCCAATAAATTGAGGCTGAGTCCTGAAAAGACAGAGATGTTATGTGTCCAGAGTTTTCATGTCCAAGAGGTGGGAAGACTGCCTGTTCTGGATGGGGTTGTTCTTTCCTTGAAGGAGCAGGTCTGCAGCGTGAGGGTACTCCTTAATCCTATGCTGTCACTGGAGGTTCAGGTGACCCCAGTGGCTAGAAGTGCCTTTTTCCAGCTCCAGCTGGTTTGCCAGCTTTGGCCCCTTTTGGACAGAGAAGAGTGGGCTCCATGCTCTGGTAGCTTCCAGACTAGATTACTGCAATACACTCTACATGGGGCTGCCCTTGAAGACATTTCAGAAACTTCAACTGGTCCAAAATGCAGCAGGCAGATTACTGGCTGCAGTTCCCTTTAGAAGTCATATAATCCCTATTTTAACACAGCTGCATTGGTAGCCAGTTTATTTCTGGGCCCAGTTCAAGGTGCTCATGTTAGTGTTTAAAGCCCTAAACAACTTGTTATATGCTTTCAAGTCGATTACGACTTATGGCAACCCTATGAATGAGTGACCACCCTGTTCAGATCTTGTAAGTTCAGGTCTGTGGCTTCCTTTATGGCATCAATCCATCCCTTGTTTGGTCTTCCACTTTTTCTACTTGTGACACCCCCTTCCCTGGCTCTCCCTGTCAGGTTCCTACCTGCGCGTGGCTACTGCCTGTCACTAGGCACCACCAGGGACTCCACCAGTCCGGACTGTCCTCTTGTATTGTTTCTCTCCCCGCTCTAGCACAGATCTCAACAGATCCCCCTGCTAGGCAACCACCAGTAACGTCCCAATACTAGTATTCCCAGAGACTCTGAATACTGGTATTGTTATTCTCTTCACCGCTGCCACCATTTGTTACAGTTCCCCTTCAGCCTTGGTCATTACCTTACCCTCCCTTCTGGTCTGTGAAACCCCAGCCAAGGATCAGGCCTTTGGTAAACCAAATTAAGTATTTATTACAGATAACAAAGCTAACAAGATTAACAAGATTTCTTCTTAAGGCACATAAGCATATGGTTTTACTCAATACTAATCCGAACTCCACCCCCCTCCTTCTCCACTCTCTCCTGGCAAACAACTCTCTCAAACCCCACCAAGCAATCCACTCTTTCTCTTCTCCCCCCCAGATTCCACTCTCACTCTTCCTTTTATACGTTCAGCCATTTTAAACACTCAGCCAATCATCTAGCATTCTACTGCCCATTCACTCCCCCTCCTCTTTCACTACTTACCATATATCTTCTAAACAACCAACACTTACCATATATACATTAATATAGGAACATCACATTTCCCCCCCCTTAAAACAACGGCAGAGTATTATTCCTGTTCCAGGATTTATACATCACGTTAACAAATAAAAGTCTCTATGGGGAAAATGTCTTTCTTTGTTCCTCTGTCTGGTCACGTCACTGCAGTCCCAGCCACTTGCCTGGAAAGTCCATCGGCCAGTACATTGTCCTTGCCTTTTATGAACTGGAAGTCCACTTGATAGTCCTGTAGGGCCCAGGACCACCTCTGCAGGATAGTGTTATGGTTTTTCATAGTCTGCAACCATAACAAGGCCCGATGATCCGTAGTCACTGTGAATCTTCGTCCCCACACGTATGGGCGCAACTTGTTCAGTCCCCACACGACCGCTAGGCACTCCTTCTGGACCGACGAATAGTTTTTCTCCCTCGGCGTCAGCTTGCGACTCAGGTACGCCACTGGATGTCTGGTGCCTTCTCTCTCCTGTAGCAAGACGACTCCCAGCGCCAGGTCCGACGCATCTGTAGCCACGATGAATGGTTTCTCATAGTCTGGTGCTATTAATATGGGTCCTTGGCACAAGGCTTGCTTCAGTAGATCAAAAGCCTTCTGACATTCATCCGTCCATACCACACGCTCAGAACACTTCTTCTTTGTTAATTCATGCAAGGGGGTTGCTATTTCCCCAAAATTTCTCACAAACTTCCTATAAAATCCAGCCACACCCAGAAATGCCCTTACTTGTTTTTTGGTTAAGGGGATCGGCCACGCTTGTATTGCCTCCACCTTGCTCCATAAGGGGGTGATTTTCCCACTCCCCACCTTATGTCCTAAATAGATTACTTCCTTTAGTCCAAACTGGCATTTCTTAGCTTTTATTGTGAGGCCTGCTTTTCTTAAGGCCTCCAATACTGTTGTCAGGTGTTGGACATGCTCAGGCACCGACTTGCTAAAAATGGCCACGTCATCGATATAGGCCACTGCAAAATCTGACATGCCTCGCAACACAGTATTGATTAGCCTCTGAAATGAACTTGGTGAGTTCCTTAGTCCCATGGGTAAGGTCACAAACTCATATAACCCATCTGGTGTACTGCAGGCAGTTTTGGCTCTGGATTGCTCGTCTAGTTCCATTTGCCAAAATCCTTTACAGAGATCTAGTGTAGAGATAATGGTTGCTGCCCCCAATAACTCTAACATTGCGTCTACCCTAGGCATAGGATACGCATCTGGGACAGTAATTTTATTGATTAGCCGATAATCAATGCAAAACCTTGTCGTTCCATCTTTTTTCGGAACCAGGACAATACTTGAGGCCCAGGGACTGATGGATTCCCTGATCACTCCTAATTCCAGCATATCTTCCACCTCCTTTTTGATCTCATTCAAAACTTTCCCATTCACACGGTACGGAACAGATCTGATTGGGGCATGATCTCCAGTATCAATGGAATGTATAACTATACTGGTTCGGCCAGGTTTGTTGCTAAAGAGATTCCTATAGGTTTTCAAAACTCTCAGAATCTCCTCTTTTACTTCCTCCTTCACCTCCTCTGACCATTCCACTTGATCTACCCCTCCTTTGTCTTTGCTTTCCTGTACCAAATCTGGAAGTTCAGGCCCACTTCCCTCAGGGAATAAGGTAACTTGCAACACCTGTGCATCCCTGGTATGGTAAGGCTTCAACATATTTACATGAACCACTTTGCTTTTGTTTAATTGGTCTGTGGTAATTACATACGTCACTGTGTCAAGCCTTTCTCTGATGGTATATGGTCTTTCCCAGTTAGCCTGTAATTTGTCATGTTTCCTGGGTATGAACGCCATAACCATATCTCCCACATCATACACACGTTCTCTGGCTGTTGTCATACCAGTAACTTTGCTTCTCCTGTGCATGACTCAAATTCTCTTTCACTACTTCCATCATTGATGTTAATTTATTGCGGAATTCCAATACAAAATCTACTACAGAAGTTTTGTACTCTCCCAGAGTTCCTTCCCATGAATTTTTTAGCAGTTCCAAAGGTCCCCTCACTTTTCTAGTGAACATGAGTTCAAAGGGTGAGAAGCCTGTTGACTCCTGAGGGACTTCTCTGTATGCAAATAAGAAGCATCCCAAACGTTCATCCCAGTCTTGTGGGTGATCTTGAACATAGCTTCTTATCATGCCCTTCAAAACTCCATTGAATCTCTCAGTTAGCCCATTAGTGGCGGGATGGTAAGTAGTGGTCTTTAGATGTTTTAGACCACAACATTTCCACATACATTGCATCACTTCTCCCATGAATACACTGCCTTGATCTGTCAGCACTTCATGAGGGAAACCCAGCCTCATAAAGATTTTTAATAAAGCCTCTGCCACTACAGGGGCTTCTACAGATCTCAGTGCTTCTGCGTCTGGGTACCTGGTGGCAAAATCCACCACCACCACTAGATATTTCTTGCCATGCCTTGTGGGTTTGGAAAAAGGGCCCACCAAATCTATTCCCACTCTATAAAAGGGTTGTCCAATTATAGGAAGGGGCTTTAAGGGTGCCTTGGTCTTTACTCCACTCTTTCCCACCTTTTGGCATATTCCACAAGATAGACAATGTTGTTTTACATACTTGGAGATATTTGGCCAATAATAATGTGCAGCCAATCTCCTCTTGGTCTTTTTTATTCCCAGATGTCCTGCACATGGGACATTGTGGGCTACCTTATCAATCTACCAATCTGGTTCTGTATTTGCTAGGTACTATCAATTGCTTCACTGGTTCACATTCATCCTTTCTCTCAGCAGGCAACCACAGTCTATATAAAATCCGATTCTCACACACAACTTGATTCCTCAGTTTGTCAGTGAAAGGAATCTGTTGGGTCAGGGCTTGTTCCTTTATCTGCTTCAAACTGATATCTTTATGCAGCTCTCCCCTGAATTGATCTGCTTCTTCCCCAGAGACCACTTGATACAGTTTGTCTTCTTCAGCAGGCCTGCTAGTGGTTGCTATGGTGACCTGAGGCTGGTTAACAGATTCCACCCTGTTTGTTTCAGCCCCCCTTAATATGGCTTCTTTCTCTCTGCCAATTTGCTGTCTGATCACTACATAGATCTTTCCTTGGGCGCCCATTACATCCCTTCCCAGTATTACTGGTTCTTGTTGCTGGGCATTAATGCCTACTTTATATCGGCCCTCTCGGCCTCTCCAAGTCATATCCACCAGGGCCACAGGCAAACTTTCTGGTTGACCTCTCACTCCTTGGATAGTCACAGTTTCCTGAGGTAATATTACCTCAGATTTTATTAAATCTGGCCTCAGTAATGTCTGAACGGCACCAGTATCAAGCAATGCCCAATAATTTGCCCCTTGTACACTCACTTCCTCTCTCAGACTTGAATCAAGGTTTGTTACTTCTGTCCAGTTTATCTGGCAGAACTGAACCTTTTTCGCTGTTTCTAAAGCCTTGGGCTCTGTTTTCACTGCCCTTGTCTGAGCAGGATTACTAATGGGGTTGGCAACCTCACATTGAAAACGTAGGTGCCCCGGTCTACCACATTTGTAGCATAATTTCTCCTCACTTTTAGGGTACACAGATCCACTCTGGGGTGTCCTGTGCCCTTCAGATTTTACTGAAGGACTCACTCGCTGTGGTACCACATCCCTTCTGCCAGCACTATATGGTCTGGGTTTAAACTCTCTTGATGTTTTCCCCACCCAGCCAGTTCTGTTGGAGGCGAAGTGATCCGCCATCTCGGCGGCCTCCTGCACAGATGTAGGGGAACGGTCTTTGACCAGGAGCCTTATTTCTGGTGGTAACTGATGGTATAATTGATCCAGTATCATGAGGCTTTTCACCTCTTCCACTGACTGAGCTTTGGCACTACTCATCCACTTTCCAAATATATCCATCAACTTTGCTCCCAGTTCCACAAAAGACCTCCCTGTCTGTATCTGGCAGTTTCTGAAAAGCTTTCTAAAATAATCAGGCCCCAGTCTGAATCTTTTAAACACTGCTTCTTTGAATTCAGCATAGGTGACGGGCCTGTCTGAGGGGAAATATTGGTATACCTCAGCCAATTCCCCTTTAATCAGGTTTGATAAATACTGCATGTATTTATCTTCAGGTAGCCCCCACAACTGAGCTGCTTTTTCAAAGGTGCTGAGGTAAATTTGAGGATCTTGACCAGGCTCATAGACAGCAAAGTCCTTTGGAGTAATTTTTATTTTTGCTCCATCTCTGTCTTTCCTTGTCTCCTCAGAGTGAAATTTCTCTCTATCAAATTTTAACTTTCCTACTTGTAATTCAGCATCCACTGCTCGTTGCTTCTCCCTCTCCTCAAACCCCAATCTCATTCTCTCAGTTTCCATCTTCAACTTCTCAGCTTCCATCCTCAATCTCTCAGCTTCCAACTCTCGCTGTTTATCTTTTTCCTCAGCCTCAAAGACCCGCTGCTTATCTTTCTCATCAGCCTCCCTCATCAACTTCTCTCTCAGGTACTCTATATAAGTGGGATTGCTTAAGTATCCTTCTGGGGTCTCTTCTCTGACAGGTTGTTTTTGCTGGGCAGTAGCAAATCCTATAAGTGCTACCCTCAATTCATCTACCCCTTTACCCTCGTGAGGTAAATTGAATGTTATGCACTTCTCCACCAGCTCCTCTCTTTTCATTTTTATGTATTCAGCCATGGTGTTTGAGTTCACTCACTCTTTGCCACACACTCTTTGCCAGTCACTCTCACAAGTAATCTTGTTTTGTTATTTCTGTTTGCCACACAACTATTAGGGATTGTCTAGTATTCATATCTCACTGCTACAGCCAACACCTGTGACGTAGTCTCCTTTGTCACCACGTGTCTTTGGGACTCTCTTTGGTTCGTATCTGGATTCTCTGTTGTTCGTATCCCACCGCTACTGCCACCACATGAGATGCGTCCTTCCCTGGCTCTCCCTGTCAGGTTCCTACCTGCGCGTGGCTACTGCCTGTCACTAGGCACCACCAGGGACTCCACCAGTCCGGACTGTCCTCTTGTATTGTTTCTCTCCCCGCTCTAGCACAGATCTCAACAGATCCCCCTGCTAGGCAACCACCAGTAACGTCCCAATACTAGTATTCCCAGAGACTCTGAATACTGGTATTGTTATTCTCTTCACCGCTGCCACCATTTGTTACAGTTCCCCTTCAGCCTTGGTCATTACCTTACCCTCCCTTCTGGTCTGTGAAACCCCAGCCAAGGATCAGGCCTTTGGTAAACCAAATTAAGTATTTATTACAGATAACAAAGCTAACAAGATTAACAAGATTTCTTCTTAAGGCACATAAGCATATGGTTTTACTCAATATTAATCCGAACTCCACCCCCCTCCTTCTTCACTCTCTCCTGGCAAACAACTCTCTAAACCCCACCAAGCAACCCACTCAGTTCACCTCTCAACATCCACCTCTTTCTCTTCTCCCCCCCTGATTCCACTCTCACTCTTCCTTTTATACGTTCAGCCATTTTAAACACTCAGCCAATCATCTAGCATTCTACTGCCCATTCACTCCCCCTCCTCTTTCACTACTTACCATATATCTTCTAAACAACCAACACTTACCATATATACATTAATATAGGAACATCACACTACTCCCTTCTGTTTTTCCCAGCATTATTATCTTTTCTAGTGAATCATGTCTTCTTGTTTGTAAGTATGATAACCACAGTTTCATCATTTTAGCTTCTAATGATAGTTCTGGTTTAATTTGTTAATACCCAGTTATTAGTCTTTTTCCCAGTCCATGGTATGTGCAAAACTCTCCTCCAACACCACATTTCAAATGAGTTGATTTTTCTCTTACCCACTTTTTTCACTGTCCAACTTTCACTTCCATACACAGAGATTGGGAATACCATGGTCTGAATGATCCCAACTTTTGTGTTCAGTGATACATCTTTGCATTTGAGAACCTTTTCTAGTTCTCTCATAGCTGCCCTCCCCAGTCCTAGCCTTCTTCTGATTTCTTGACTATTGTCTCCATTTTGGTTAATGACTGTGCCGAGGTATTGATAATCCTTGACAAATTCAATGTCCTTATTGTCAACTTTAAAGTTACATAAATCTTCTGTTGTCATTACTTTAGTCTTTTTGACGTTCAGCTATAGTCCTGCTTCTGTGCTTTCCTCTTTAACTTTCATCAGCATTCATTTCAAATCATTACTGGTTTCTGCTAATAGTATGGTGTCGTCTGCATATCTTAAATTATTAATATTTCTCCCTCCAATTTTCACACCTCCTTCATCTTGGTCCAATCCTGCTTTCCGTATATGTTCTGCATACAGATTAAATAAATAGGGTGATAAAATACACCTCTGTCTCACACCCTTTCCGATGGGAAACCAATAAGTTTCTCCATATTCTGTCCTTACAGTAGCCTCTTGTCCAGAGTATAGGTTGCGCATCAGGACAATCAGATGCTGTGGCACCCCCATTTCTTTTAAAGTATTCCATAGTTTTTCATGATCTATACAGTCAAAGGCTTTGCTGTAATCTATAAAGAACAGGGTGATTTTCTTCTGAAATTCCTTGCTCCGTTACATTATCCAATGTATGTTTACGATATGACCTCTGGTGCCTCTTCCCTTTCTAAATCCAGCTTGGATGTCTGGCATTTCTCCCTCCATATATGATAAGAGCCTTTCTTGTAGAATCTTGAGCATTACTTTACTTGCATGGAATATTAAGGCAATAGTTCGATAATTACTGCATTCCCTGGGATCCCCTTTCTTTGGAATTGGGATGTATATGGAACGCTTCCAGTCTGTGGGCCATTGTTTAGTTTTCCATATTTCTTGACAAATTTTTGTCAAAATTTGGACTGATTCAGTCTCAGTAGCTTGTAGCAACTCTATTGGTATTCCATCTCTTCCTGGTGATTTGTTTCTTCCAAGTATTTTAAGAGCAGCTTTTACCTCACAGTCTACAATTTCTGGTTCTTCATCATACGGTTCCTCCATGAATGAATCTATCATCCTTGCATCTCTTTTATAGAGTTCTTCAGTGTATTACTTCCATCTTCCTTTTCTTTCATCTCGGCCAGTCAGTGTGTTCCCCTGTTGATTATTCAACATCCCTACTCATGGTTTAAATTTCCCTTTCATTTCTCTAATCTTTTGGAATAGCGCTCTTGTTCTCCCCTTTTTGTTGTCCTCTTCTATTTCTATACAATAACTATTGAAATAGTTCTTTGTCCCTACGTACTAGTCACTGTATTGTTGCATTTAGGGTTCTGACCATGTTTCTATCTCCATTTGCTTTTTCTTTCCTTCTCTCTTTAACCATTTTAAGAGTTTCTTCAGTCATCCATTGAGGTCTTTCTCTCTTTTTCACTAGAGGTATTGTCTTTTTGCATTCTTCCTTGATAACGTCTCTGACTTCACTCCATAGTTCTTCTGGTTCTCTGTCAACTAAGTTGAAAGCCTCATCTGTTCCTTATTTGATCTTTATATTCTTCTGGGATGTTATTTAAATTGTATTTTGGCACAATGACTACTTTGTTGTTCTTCTTTAGCTGTACTCTGATTCTCGATACGACCAGTTCATGACCTGTATCGCAATCTGCTCTGGTCTTGTTTTTGCAGAAAGTATGGAACTTCTCCATCTTCTGCTGCCAAGTATATCATCAATTTGATTCCTATATAGACCATCTGGTGATGTCCACATGTACAATCGTCGTTTTGGTTGCTCAAAAAATGTGTTTGCAAGAAATAAATTATTGGTTTCACAGAATTCAATAAGTCTTTCTCCTGTTTCATTTCTGTCTCCTAGGCCCCATTTCCCCACAATTCCTAGATCTTCTCTGTTCCCTACTTTTGCACTCCAGTCCCCCATGATTATCATATCTTGTTTTGGTGTGTGATAAATTTCCTCCTGTACTTCTGCGTAAAATCTCTCCAGTTCTTCTTCTTCTGCGTTTGACGTTGGAGCATAAACTTGGATGATGGTTATGTTAATAGGTTTCCCATTTAATCTCATTGATATCACTTGCTCAGACCTTGTGTTGTAGCTCTTAATTGTTTTTGCTGCATCACTTCTCACTATTAAAGCAACCCTGTTTCTTCTTGATTTCTCATTTCCTGCATAAAATATTTTGTAGTTGCCTGATTGAAAATGTCCCATTCCCGTCCATTTTAATTCACTCACACCAAGTATTGTAATATTGATACGTTCCATTTCTTGCTTGATGATTTCTAAATTTCTCTGGTTCATGCTTCTCACATTCTATGTTCCTATTGTGTGTGTTGTACAACTCTGGACTCTCCTTTCGCATCTGTGTGCATCAGCCTCTGGGCTTCCTTTCGGCTTTGACCCAGCTGCGTCATTAGTCACAGTGCTACTTGTACTTGTCCTTTGTTCTTCCCTAGTAGCTCGGTGAGTGCCTTCTGACCTGGGGGGGTCTCATCTTCCAGCACTATCTCGTGTTTCATTTTGGATACTCTGTTCATAGAGTTTTCATGGTAAGAGATATTCAGAGGTGGTTTACCATTGCCAGGGACAGCTCCAGGAATGCTGGGGCCCTTGGGCATCAGCTTGCCCTGGGCCCCAGCATGTGTGCGCGTTCACATTCGCGTTCGCAGGAGTGCGTGCGTGCAGCCCACCTCACCCCCACCTACCTGTCTCCTGTCTTTTACTATTGCCATTAACCAAGATGGCGGCCACAGTTTCCCTAAGGGGATGAAGCCTCCGCCGCCATCTTTGTTGATGGCATGTATGCATGCTACGTGTGCGCATCTCTGCCATCAACTAAGATGGCGGCAGGGGCTTCAGTACCTTAGGGAAACCATGGCCGCCATCTTTGCTAAGGGCAACAGTAAAAGACAGCAGACAGGTAAGTGGGGGGGGCACAGATCACGGAAGGGGAGCAGAGGGGCCACTGAGGGGCCCCCTGTAGCTCCAGGGGCCGTTGAGGGGCCCCCTGTAGCTCCAGGGGCCATCAGGCCAGTGCCCAACCTGGCCGCCCTTTAGAACTGGCCCTGACCATTGCCTTCCTCTGAGTTTGGATGCATCTTAGTCTGGTGTCTCAGCTTTGACAATTCCGCCTTGGGTGCCCCTGCTAGGAGTCTAGCCTCTTGGTCTAGACTGACGGCTTCTTCAACACTCTCAAACCCCCTCACCATGTGAGGGGGCCTAAACAGCTTAGGTCCCAAATATCTGAAAGACCGCCTCCTTCCCTACAGACCCTCTTTTGTGCTGAGATCAACAGAGGAGGCCCTTTTGGTTGTTCCATCACCCTTGAATGTTTGGGGTGGTGGTGGTTCCGGGAGAGGGCATTCCCTATAGCAGCCCCCAAGCTGTGGAATTCCCTCCCCACCGAGGTGCTTCTGGCAACTTCATTGTACAACCTTCGGTGAATGCTGAAGAGACACCTCTTTACCCTGGCCTTTGGTACCTGAGAAGTGTATTTTTAGGACCCACCCTATTTTCCGTGATGTTTAGGTTGTTTTTAACTGGTTTTAGTTATGTATTCTCAAATTGTTGTAACCTGCTCTGGGACCTTTGGGTGAAAGGCAGGTAATAAATTCTAACAACAGTAATAATTACCACAATGCTCACACCTTTGGGGCAACTAATCCTGATCTTCAATGTATGTGGCTCAGAACCTTCAACAGGGTGTTTGTGTGTGCAGGTTAGAAATCTAACTTGAAAAAAAAGATGAGAGACAGAATAAATCCCCCCCCTCCCCCGAAAATTATTAACTGGATCCAGGCATGTGGATCAAGGCATGTTGCCTGGACATGTGCATCAAATCGAAGGAAGAAGAGCTGTACCGAAAGGATGGCTCGATATTTGTATTTTAACTTATGTTTTTCTTCTCATGGAGGAATCTGTCGATGTGGTCTGGGCGATCATGAACGCCAGGAAAGGATAAATTAGGTAGGCATGTTCTTCTTAGCTCACTCTTTCCCCCAATTTACTGATTTTATTTGCTGCTTCAAGAGCCTTAATTTAGTCTTCTATCCAAGTCATCACAAAGGAACATTTGTAGTCCTTTTGTAACATCTGTTTTGGAGAAAAGTCCCACAAAAATATATTAACATTCAAAATATCACAGGATTGAAATTTAGTACTTTCCTGGCAGAATTCTGAAACTAAGAGAGTCTCTGTGGCGCAATCGGTTAGCGCGTTCGGCTGTTAACCGAAAGGTTGGTGGTTCGAGCCCACCCAGGGACGATAAAGTAATTTTTCTTCCTTTCTCTCCTTGGTTATCAAACTTAGTCGGATCGTTAGGACAGAAGTTTCATTTTACCAAGAGGTTCGTGTTTGACAAAGGAAGCTTTTAATTAAGAGAATACATTCTGATATCTGGTTTTTACCAGGAAATGCGTTTACCAGGAGTTGCGTGCAGAGAGAATAACGAGGTTTCTGTATTTTCTCTGTGTCTTTCCTCCGTCCGATGTAGTTAAGAACCAAAGTTTGTGGAGGGTTTTGAACTGGTGTTTTAAAGGCATGAAGAAATGCATCTGTTTAACGTAGTACAGGAACCTTGTAGAGGAGCCATTTCCAACAGCAGTTTCCGTAGTGTAGTGGTTATCACGTTCGCCTAACACGCGAAAGGTCCCCGGTTCGAAACCGGGCGGAAACACTTTTGTTAATTACGCTGTTAGGAAACATTTAGATCAGTAACCAGCTCGGCTTGTATTCTTTCATACTAAATATCTCACTGCTAAACATGAACGTGATGAACGGTCAGTGAACTTCAGTCGTAGATTCTTAAAACTTGCACAGTTCAGTCACTCAGCAAACTTTACTGAACCACGCTGCTTTTAATTGTTTTCCTTTTGCTTTTGTTATCAGATGGGTGGAAAACGTTTGGATTATTAAATGCCTATTTTAGGAGGATTATGAAAACTGTGTTTGCTTCTGAAGTTTTAACTGCACAAAGCGCAACAGAATTCACGTAAAAAGTTCTAACAATATCTCAAGGCATAATTGTGCTGAAAACCTGCACTGAGTCACGAGGGAACCTTTTCCTCCGTGTTTGAGAAACAGACCCCCTCCCATCGATCCATCGATCACCTCTCTGCACTTCTGCTCCCGTTATCCCCAGCCCGGATAAAGCAACAAATGGCACTGAAAAGTTTGCATTTAGTAGCGTCAGCCTCTTTGTACAGTTCTGTAATAATTTTGTATCTAATTATTTTTCATGTAGATCAACACTGGGAGATAGGTGAACTCTAGAAACTTCCGGCCAGTTTTGCTAAACCTTTTGTAAAACTTCAAAGCAGCAACAAGGTGGCGACTTCTACATACTCCAGGCACTCTCCAGGCATCCCAAAGAATAAAAGGATGGGGGGGGAGAAACACCACCACCCCATGGCCCTATAAGCACCAGTGAGCTTCCACAATTTCCAGAATGTTGGTTACAGTTAAACAGAGATAATATAATATCAAGTCCCAATATAGGAGTAAGCCCCAGTGATTTTTTCCCAAATAAACATGCATGAGTATGTTGTTAACATTTCTTTGAGAGTGTGTGTGTGTGTGTGTGCGTAGTATGCAAGGGAATGAGGAACCTAACTCCAGCCAGCATGGCCAGAAGCCAGGGATTATGGGAGTGGTAGTCCAACAGTTGAAGGGCCCCACAGGTTCCCCAGCACTGGTGTAGACGTGCATGCTGGCTCTTCTCCCAACACTCCCATTTTATGTGTGCCACCCAACTTTTTTTGCAAACTATCCAGTCATGAATCCTGCTAGCAGAGAACCCTATCGCACAGCGGCATCTATCAGCATTCAACTGAACATGCTTGACAGCCCCCTCAGGAGTTTAGCAAGACAATTTTCATTGGAGGGGGGGAGACAAAAACTGCGGGGGGGGCAAAAGGGTTGGGGCAATGATCACTATAAAAGAGGTTTTTTATAAAAGGGGGAAAGTCTTCATAGGTAATGACAACAAATTCCAAAGGATTATATCAATACCTTGGTACAGTCATTAACCAAAATGGAGACAATAGTCAAGAAATCAGAAGGTGGCTAGGACTAGGGAGGGCAGCTATGAGAGAACTAGAAAAGGTCTTCAAATGCAAAGATGTATCACTGAACACTAAAGACAGGATCATTCAGACCAATCTTTATATATGGATGTGAAAGTTGGACAGTGAGAAAAGCAGATAAGAGAAATACAACTGATTTGCAATGTGGTGTTCGAGGAGACCTTTGCGCATACCATGGACAGCAAAAAAGACAAATAATTGGGTGTTAGAACAAATTAAACCAGAATTATAATTAGAAGCTAAAATGATGAAACTGAGGTTATCATACTTTGTTTCACCCACCTTTTTATTCTACAGCATACACATGTAGCCTCCCACCCAAATTTAAACCAAAGCTGTCCCTGGCCACATTCACACCAGACTGTTATTTCACTTTAGGCAGTCATCACTTCTCCCAAAGAATCCTGGGAAGTGTAGTTAGTGAAGGGTGCTGAGAGTTGCTAGGAGAGGCCCTGTTCCCCTCACAGAGCTTCAGTCAGAGTGGCTGACTGTTAAACTACTCTGGCCACTGGAGCTCTGTCAGGAATAGGAGTCTCAGCACCCTTCACAAAAGACACTTCCCAGGATTCTCTGGGGGAAGCCATGACTCTCTCATGTGAAATCTAAGTCTGGTGTGGGTGTGGCCCCCTAATTAGCCAAGCCAATCAGCTGTGAGTCTGGCTTTTAGAACACTGACAGTTGGTTCTTACTGAGCATGCCCAACATTATAGAGTTCAAGCCAAAATTTCTTAAATTAAAAATCAGCTAGGCACTTTTTAAACTTTTAAACTGCAGAAGAAGATCAGAGCATGGGGCACGGTCAGTAACAGGATTACAGGCACTCTGTGAACATGGCTGATTTTAATGAATTTCAATAGATTATGAGAACTCTGACAGAAAAACATCAAAAAGGGGTGTTTCCCCCTCTCTTTTTAGACTTTGAACTCTCAATTCTCTGTTTTGTGTATCACCATGAAAATTTACAGAGTTGTTAAGCAAGCGTTTCTGAGTTCAAGACTGTAAGTTTCGTACGGTTTTGTTTTGAAATGAGCTTATGGGAAGCATCAGAATGGCATGAGGGTATTTTCACGCTGGTCTATGACTGAAATTCACTAATACACAAAAAACCTTGCGGTTTAAGAACGTACCTATAGCCCACAGATATTTCTACCAGACTTTAAAAAGCAGGGAAATTGGGCAGCTATAGTGAATGCACCAGGGGAGAAGACCTGACCTCCTCTCTGAGATATTGTACTGCCCTACAAAGTTGTCAAAATGCAAACACCATTTGGGTTGGTCTTTCACAGTCCAATCCACTTGCTGTGAAGCTTGGAAGAATTTGGTAACATGTGCCTCTGAGCATACGGTGATTGGTGGCAACACCTGCCATTTCCAAAGATGGAGAATTATATTTTTGTATGTTTGTTGGTGTTCTTCTTACTTTGCTTCTTTCCTGTGTTACTAATGTTTCTACAGAGAATCTAAACCAGAAAATTTCCCCCCTCCTTATTCATCCTAGAAATCTGTGTCAAATGTATTTTTATTAATTTCAAAGCCTTTTTATTGGTCATTGTCATGTGATGGTGAAAACAGCCTTTTGTGTTTTATATTGGAGGTTATGTTCTATTTCTATTTTGGGTGCATTAACAGTTGAATCTGAAACTGCAGTTTGATGTAAAATCAGACTGATCACAATATGTTGCTACTTCAGCAATGACTCTAGCTGTTGGAAAAAAGAGGATGGATATTTTAAGCCTGCTATGTTTAAGCAAGGTGTTCACGATCAATTAAAAACATAGAGCACATCTAGAATTTTGCTAGAATATATTTCACCTTCCACTGTCTTATCTTATGCAAATTGAGATACTTCTGAGGTCCACTGGAGACTATTTTGCAAAAGTCAGTGCCATTATTCCACAATTATGTTTGGAGTTTTTTTAGTATAAATTTTGCAAAGTGTTGCTGTACTTCACATATTCATAGAAACAAAAGCAAAAGAAAATGATTTTGTGATGTTCCTATATTAATGTATATATGGTAAGTGTTGTTGTTTTAGAAGATACATGGTAAGTGGAGTGAAAGAGGAGGGGGAGTGAATGGGCAGTAGAATGCTAGATGATTGGCTGAGTGTTTAAAATGGCTGAATGTATAAAAGGAAGAGTGAGAGTGGAATCTGGGGGGGAGAGAAGAGAAAGAGTGGATTGCTTGGTGGGGTTTGAGAGAGTTGTTTGCCAGGAGAGCGTGAAGAAGGAGGGAGGTGGAGTTCAGATTAGTATTGAGTAAAACCATATGCTTATGTGCCTTAAGAAGAAATCTTGTTAATCTTGTTAGCTTTGTTATCTTTAATAAATACTTAATTTGGTTTACCAAAGGCCTGATCCTTGGCTGGGGTTTCACAGACCAGAAGGGAGGGTAAGGTAATGACCAAGGCTGAAGGGGAACTGTAACAAATGGTGGCAGCGGTGAAGAGAATAACAATACCAGTATTCAGAGTCTCTGGGAATACTAGTATTGGGACGTTACTGGTGGTTGCCTAGCAGGGGGATCTGTTGAGATCTGTGCTAGAGTGGATAGGTAAACCATAAGAGAGTGCGGTCCGGACTGGTGGAGTCCCTGGTGGTGCCTAGAGACAGGCAGTAACCACGAGCAGGTAGGAACCTGACAGGGAGAGCCAGGGAAGGACGCCTCACAGATTTCCTATAGGAAACTTCACTAAAATTGCAAAGTAAATCAGACATATTTAAAGTGACCATCTCAACTATATCAACTGTCTTAATAATGTTGCTTCCTCCCTGCTAAAACAAGATCAGCACAGGACATATCTTCTTTCTATTATTTGGATTACAAGTGTTGCCACCACTCACCATATGCCCAGAGGCACATGTTACCAAATTCTTCCAAGCTACACAGCAAGTGGATTGGACTGTGAAAGACCAACCCAAATGGTGTTTGCATTTTGACAACTTTGTAGGGCAGTACAATATCTCAGAGAGGAGGTCAGGTCTCCTGCTTCCCTGGTGCATTCACTATAGCTGCCCAATTTCCCTGCTTTTTAAAGTTTGGTAGAAATATCTGTGGGCTATCTTAATATCTTAAATATTTATTAATATTTAATAAATATCTTTAAATATCTTAAACTGAAAGGTTTTTTGCGTATTAGTGAATTTCCTTGCTTTTTAATCTGGGTGGTAAGAAATGGAATCCTGCGCAAGTTTGCTGAGAATGGATTGATCATTTGCATGCTTATTGAGTTAAGTGGGATTTACACACACACACGGCAATCATGCTTAGGATAGGTGAAACTGACCACAGGAGATGGGGAAGGGAGGAGGGGGAGGAGGGAGGGGTGGAAAGGCAGAAGGGAGGACTGGGATGGGAGCAGGCAGGAGGGGGAGGGGAGAAGGACAGATGTGGTCATTTGCATGTTTATTGAGTTCAGTGGGATTTACTCCTGTGCAATCATGCTTAGGATAGGTAAAAGTGACCGGGGGGGGGAGGGATGGAGGGATGGAGTGGGCAGGGGAGGCGAAAGAAGGAAGAGGGGAGGGGAGGAGGAAGGGAGAGGAAAGGGGAAGGAGGGAAAGGGTAGGTCTGATCATTTGTAAGATTGAGTTGAATCGGATATACTCCTATGCAATCATGATTAGGATAGGTAAAACTGACCAGGCTGGGCCTGGCAACCAAGACGTCTTCTGTATCTTTCAAAGTTGGGCAGGGGAAAGGGAGAATTCTGCCTTGTGGTTTTTCCAATGTGGTTTTTCCATTTTACAATGCTGCAAGAACACCTGCACTTGGCTGACTTTCTCTTCTCCTAAAGATACAGGATCAGTCTCAGGCCATGAACCTGGCAACCCTACTTCCCACCCAAATTTAAAACAAAGCTGTCCCTGGCCACATCCACACCAGGCCTCTATTACACTTTGGATAATCATTATTTATCTATTTATTTAGTGTATTTATATACCACCCCATAGCCGAAGCTCTCTGGGCGGTTTACAATAACTAAAAACATTAAAAATAAATATACAAATTTAAAAACACATCTTTTAAAAACAATTCAAAAGAATTTATCATGGCTTCTCTCAAAGCCATGGCTCAGCCAATCATGGCTTCTCTCAAAGAATCCTGGGAAGTGTAGTTAGTGAAGGGTGCTGAGAGTTGCTAGGAGACGCCCTGTTCCCCTCACAGACCTTCAATCAGAGTGGCTGACTGTTAAACCATAATCTCAGGGGAATAAGAGTCTCCTCTCAGCACCCTTCACAAACTACACTTCCCAGGATTCTTTGAGGGAAGCCATGACCGTCTCAAGTGAAATCAAGTCTGGTGTAGGTGTGGCCCTCTTATTAGCCAAGCCCAGCAGCTGTGAGGCTTTTAGAACACTGACAGTTGGTCCTTACTGAGCATGTCCCGCGTTATAATAGGCTTCCAGCCAAAAGTTCTTAAACTAATTAAAAATCAGCCAGGCATTTTTTTAACTTTTAAACTGCAGTAGATGAAGATCAGAGTATGGGGCAAGGTCAGTATTAGGATTACAGGTACTTTGTGAACATGGCTAATTTTTAATGAATTTCAACATATTATGGGAACTCTGGCAGAAAAAAGTCCAAAAGGGCTCTGAGGTTTTTCTCTTTTTAGACTTTGAACTCTCGATTCTCTCTGTTTTGTGTATCGCCATGAAAATTGAGAGGGTTGTTAAGCAATTGTTTCTGAGTTCAGGACTATAAGTTTTGTAAGGTTTTGTTTTGAAATGAGCTTATGGGAAGCATCAGAATGGCATGCGGGGGTATTTTCCATTTAACATTGCAGAATGTGAAAAATCCATGCTGGCTATAGTATACAGCCACTCTCGTGGCTGTATAATAAACAAAATCAATCAATCATCGGGGGTATTTTCCATTTAACATTGCAGAACGCAAAAAATCCATGCTGGCTCTAGTATACAGCCACACATATATATAGCTGGCTACCTGAGAACAGGATGATGGACTTGATGGGTCTTTGCCTGATCCAGCAGGGAAAGATGTATTGTTTATACGAGGATACGCATTGTGGAATCACCTTATTAAATACAAACAGCAGTTCCTCATTGGTGAGGCAAGCATATTCAGTGAATGCACAGACCATTTATTTCTGAGGCTTATAGTTCTAATCATCATATCTCCTTTGGTGGTGCTTAGGCTGCATCAGTTGATTGGGTAGAATATTGCCTGCACATTTTCCTTCTCAGTCAGCCAATTGGCAAGGTAAGTTTAGATACCTTTAAAAAATAAGCACACCACAGGATCTGGAGACTTGACTTAAAAATCATTCTGTCATTGGCTCATTGTGTTGTGTTGAGTAAATTATTCTAGTATCCTTTCAGTCAAAAGGGTAGCCAACTAGCCATGGCTTACAGCAGAAATGTAACAATAGTCAAGTAGTACTTTAGAGACTGTACATAGGAACAGAAATGTAAACAATGAAAAAAATACAAGAAAATATCCGAAAGTAGATTCATGAAATGCATAATAGCGGAGGCAGAGGGTGAAATTTAAGTATTTGTAAAAACCACCAGATTCTGACCACAAAATGTTTGATATCCACTTGATTTCCCACTAGAGACAGCAAAATTCACCACCAGACATGTGCCTAAGAACACCAGATTTTAGGGGGGAAATCATTAAATTGGCAACAATGGGGGAGATGCTGTGTAATGCATAATACTGTCCTTCCTGCCTTTTCTTCCTCCAGTTGCAAACACTTAGGTTTGCCAGTTCCCCTCATCAAGATGTGTTCACTTCATTCACATTTTAACTTATATTTGCTGCATTTGGTATTCACCCCCTTTTATCCACGAGACAAAGATACTGTGGATTCTCAAGAATTTTATTGATTACATCCAGTCCCATTCTTAGCCTAATCCCTCCTGCCCCTTTTTCCTCTTCTCCCAGCTCATCTTCTCAACTACTGGGCCCGGCTCAAGACAAACTTCTTAAACTCAAACTTATTATTAAACAGAATACAACACTGTGTTTGCATTCCCTCGGTAACTTTGCCCTGCCCCTCTTTGGATGCCTAAACTATTTCTAAAAGCTCTAGTGAAGTTTTAAGTTGCTGCAATGCTAGAAATTTGGGGACTGAATTAAAACTTCATTTGAGGTTGCAGAATTATCATTTGGGGGCAACACCCTCATTCTCCCCCCCCATTGCTATACCCCTGGACCCCTTCACATCTGCTCCATGCGCAAAAGGCTATGATGGAGATGGGGCCTTGCAACCCACTGCTGTCTTCATGCTTTCACTCTGAACACCTGAAGACAGCTACAGTCTGCCTAACTGCTGGTTCTTCTCTAGCCCTCTTGATATATATATATATTTTAAGTGTGTCTGGTGGTGGGCACCCCTCTGACCAACTGTCTTCCCTGCCTGAAGTTGTGTTTTAATACTGAGAACAAAGCTAATAATGCCATCATTCAGTGGCAGCCCTAAACATTTAAAGCCCTACATGGGGATGAGAAACCTCCTGCCTAATTAGGCCTGGCTGGAGTTCTAGCTTGTCCTGCAAGGCCATTTTCCCCAAACCATGCCTACCTACCTTATCCTGATGTTGTATGTGACATAGGTGTGAGGCAGGTAAAGGCATGGCTGCCATCATTTTGAAATCCATTTACAAGCAATTGTTACTGAAACTACTTGCAGACTTCAAAAGGCAAGCCCTTCAAGTTGTCAGGCAATCATGACGACATCAGGTGACTGACAGATGGGCAGCCCCACACCTGTCAAAGTTGGCCCAACAGCAGGTGGGTAAAAGGGTGGATGGAGCCTTCTGGCCAGATTCAGATCCCCACCCCTGCCCTACATGACATGCAACCTGAGTATCTGTTAGACTGCCTCTTTCTACATCAATCTGCCGCTATATTCAGATCTTTACCCAAGGCCTTTTTCTGGTGTCCCTGCCATCTGGTGGCAACTAGAAAGCCTTTTCAGGTGTAGCTCATCGACTTTGGAAAGCTTTCCCCAGAAAGGGCTACCTGGCACCCTCACTACTATATTTTAGGAGCCAGGCAAAAATGTTTGCTTCCCCAAGTTTTTTTATGACATCGAAGTCTACCACCTTTAACTTAGAGCATTGTTGATTTTTACTATTCAAATGCATTGTTGTGCAGTTTGCGTGTCTTATTTTCTATTTTTACTGCAACATACTACTATGTAAACTACCCTAGGAACATAAATTTGTTAAAGGTACAAGATATAGATGGTGCAAATATTTAAAGCACGGCACAGGACCAGAATACCTGTTGGAACGCCTCCCCCGTTATGAACCTGCCCGTACACTACGATCATCATCAAAGACCCTCCTCCGAGTTCCTACTTATAGGGAGGCTCAGAGGGTGGCAACGAGGAAGAGGGCTTTTTCTGTGGTGGCCCCCGAACTGTGGAACTATCTCCCAGAGGAGATACGCCTGGCGCCAACGTTACTATCTTTTCGGCGCCAGGTTAAAACTTTTCTCTTCACCCAGGTTTTTTAATGTTTAGTATGCGTTTGACATTGTTTTAACTTTTTAACATTTAAAACTTTTAATGTTTTATATTGTTACATGTTTATTGTATTTTTGATGTTTCTTGTCTTGTGAACCGCCCAGAGCGCTTCGGCTATGGGGCGGTCTATAAGTTTAATTAAATAAATAAATAAAGCGATCAGGTTAATGGGGGCAGGTCCCACTTGCAAAGAGCACTCTGTTCAACAATTGCTAACAGACTGATCCTAACTTTGGTTGCCCAGAAATCAGTCTTTTGGACTCAACTAGAAATTTCTCTTAACTATATATGGATAGGATCAGACCCGTAAGCTCCAATCCAGGGACTTTCTTCACTTACTAGAACGAGTTACATTTCAGTGACACAGTATCCTCTGCAATTTTCTTCTCACCGTGACATTCCATCTACAGTCTGATCTGATTCTCTTTGAACAGCCAGATGAAATATAAAAAAAGGTAACATAGTTCACCCCTTTATCCATCAAGCTTTAACGGGGCAGCAGATGCTAGGTTAGAGGAAGGTACATACTTTTCTGCTAGAAAGGACGAGGAAACAGTTCTGCACTGTGTCTAACACTGCAATAACCAAGGGGTCTTGATTCTGCAGTGGCCTGCAGACTTTAAACATTTTATTATCATGCAACCTTCTTGCCTTAGAAGTGGTTAAGCTCTATAGTAATGTTAGCATTACATAATAAGGATCTCAATTATGGAGCACATGCTTTTAGGAAGCATGAAGTCATGAAGTAGGGTTGAAGATCAGCTGACAAATAAATGCATTTTCATTCCAAGAAATTCTGTCGTCAAGCAGCTTAACAGTGAACCTTTTTGTGCACCATGAATAAAATAGCAATACAACATAATTATATGAAATATACAGCATATCTTCTTGGAAGGGTGCTTAAAACAAAGACAAGAGAGAGACATAGCAATTTTAGACTGCCACAGCTTTTGAAAACCATTTTATTTTCCCTTTGATTAAAACTCTGGGGAAAAGTAAACCTTGATTGAATAGGATTTGCTGAGATCACTGCTTTATCAAAACTGACTCAGAATTAGCAGTGCCTCCTAAATGAATCTTAACCTCATAACTCATCTGTACAGGAAGAGTGGTCTGGTTTCACACTAAGGCATCGTCTGTTTAGCCAAATTATAGTTTGTGAACATCCGAAACCAGCCAATTACACTAACTATGATCTGAGAGTCTGACTGAATCCAACAGTCTTGCTAAACCATGGATTGTTTGGCCAATCTATCTCAAGACACTTTGTCAAGCTACAGAGGCACAAGCAGCTGGAAAACAAACCAAGCTTTGGAGAAAGAAGCCATATTGTATTTGCTTATCTGTGAAACAACTCACAATTTGTTGAACAAACCATAGTTAACACACACGATGGTTTAGCATTATGCATAAACAGAGCATTCACAAAGGACTATTCTTTACTCAGAAAGGGTGAGCTCTAACAATTTATGGTGCGTTCCCATCATTTTAATGAACTTGCTTCCAGTTAGGTATATTTTGGGAACAGAAACTTGTTTTTCCTCAAGTGTAAGATAACAATAACAAAAAATTAACACAATTATAGAAAAGAAAAGAAATTTAACAGCTCTTTTTTTAAAACACTTGGCTATGCCAACTGGCAAGTATTTTGAAATAAGCATCTGTTAGCAACTATGCTGGCACACTACCATGAACATGTATGTGTGTACACACACTTAGTCATCGCTTACCAAATTTCTGTAGTTCAGCAACTGAGCATCTGAGTTCTTGTACAAATGCCACTCTGGCTCAGCAAACTTTACTGAAGTTTGTAAAAACTACCCTTTATCACCTCTATTTTAGACACAAGATTCAGATTATCTCTTCCAGCTAATACTTGTCTTAAAGGAAAAATACAAACTTAATTTATTAATAAAAACAACAACCTTGTAGTACAAATCTTTCATATTTAAAAAATCAAAAGTAACACCATGTGCAAAATTAGCTTGTAATATTAAGTTATGCTTTGTTTTAAAGCCAACTAATAGAAACATATGAAATTGTTAAAACACAATTCACCAAGTTAACAGAGTTTCATCAAAATGATGCAAGTCTTCAGTGTCAGCCATTATTGAATTCAACATTGAACTAGGTAACAGTTCTTCCAGAATATCTTGTTTTGTAGGACTATCGAAGTTGAGTTTCTTCAGGGGTGATTTAAATGCCGAAAGGTCTGTATGACCTTCATATCCATTTTCCTTTAATGGACTATAATTATGGTCATGATTTGTGTCCTGTGTGCCATCGTATGTCTTATTTGGCACTGGACTGCCACCTATTTCTAGATATCTACATTCTTCTTCTTGTGGAAGTTGTAAAGAAGCAACAGATGTAGCTGGAGACAGTAGCTCAGATAAAATATCATCATAACTTGAACTGCTGCACTGGGACATACTGGTGCTTGGAGAATTCTCAGATTTACCATCTTCAACATCGATCTGGTGCTGCAGTGCATTTAACAAGCTCTGCAGAGACTCACTTTCCTTCTGGAATCCAAGCTGTGACTGGTCCTTCATCCTTTTCTTAGGAGAATGCCTATTTCTCACCTGAGCCTTTGCCAGCCTATCTAGTGAAGCTAGCTTCTCCTTTTTAGCTTTAAGCTGTTGAAGAAGTTGTAGGCGCAGTTGATGTGCTCTGACAACACTTGACTCATCAACATTTTCAACAGATGTAAAGCTTTTATTTTCATTGTGGCTCTGTTTGGGCTGAATCTGGCTATGCGAAGTAACCAGTGAGCCTGCACTCTTAGCTACAGTTCCCTTACTTTCACCAATGTGATGCTTTTCTATAGAGGGATTTGCAATAAGAGAAGTGGTAGGGGCTGATGGAAGAAGAGCCTCATGAGAAGAACCAAATGCCCTTTCAGTTATTGTCTTACTTTGTTTGTTTGAATGTTTCACCTGGAAACCACGAAAGTGGCTTGCCTGCCTACCAAGTGAACTGGAGTTAGTCTCTTTTTTACTGGACTTTTTAGAGATCTCTATTGCATTATAGGTGGAGACACTCTTAGGTATAATAGGATATTTTTCAAGTAAACCCTTTACCCAACTGCCTACAAATGATTTCCTTCCATTTTTAGGGAGTGATTGAGAAGAATTACTTGAGGTAGATGGAGCACAAACCTGGGAATTTGCTGTTGCTTCTCTTGGGTGTTCTACAATATTAGGTGTTGTCAGTACACTACTCCCTACTTTTGTTCTGATGTTTTTGTTTTGTGGATTTGCTGCGTCCAACCTGCTGCTATCTTTGACAGGAGCTTCAGGTTCTGCTCCTTGAACTGATGTTTCTGGTGAGTAATTGCTATTGCTTAGAGAAACTACTGGCATTATAAATGTGTTACTTGCATTGTTTTGCTGTCCCTGATACAAGGGAGCATTGGTATTTTCTGGTAACGTCCACTCCTTCTCAGCAATGTCTCTTTCAGAAGTAGATGGAGGCACACTGACTTCACCTGGATCTTGCAGCTGCAATGTGTCTGTTTTGACCATCAGGTTATTTTCCACTACATGGCTGTCTTCCAGTGGTTTACCTTTCAAGTCAAGTGGAACACTTACAAGAGTCAAAGTTATAACATCATCATCGGCCAGATTTTCCAAGCCCCAAAGCAAATTACTTTTGTCATTACTAACCAACTTTTGTGTCTCATTTGTTTGTGCTTTCAACATATCCTCACTATGACAAATTAAAGGTGCAACATCTACAGCCTTGTCATCAACATGTTTGACAGGAGAATCTGGCTGCGCTTTCTTCAGCAGAGAGACATATGTAGCTCCTCCTCTTTGTAACTGCAAATCCAGATCATTTGATTTTCTTTCCCAGATGACAATGTGAACTTCTGAAGGGGGAACTCCAAAGTTTTTGTGCCTTCTAGAGTATGAACCCTTTAAGTCATCACACTCAAGCCACGTTTCTGAAAACAACATATGAACAGTTCAGAATCTTAGGAAACATAATCCCTCATCACAATTCCATGGAGATCATTGTCATATTCGTTTCAGAGAACATGTACTCTTTCACCACTTACTGGATAAGAGCCTTAATATTTTTTTTAAACTAGCCTGCCTGCTCACACATACTTGTGTAAGCCATTGATGGTCCTCAAGAAAGAACAAACTAATTATCTACCAGTTTACAACAGCTTTCCCACCTGGTTGCCTAGACACAATTTTTACTCATCACAGAAGATGAGAAAAGGCTGGTGTAAGCATCCATTAAGCTGCAGTAGGAAGTGTTTCTAATGATGGATATGAGAAGTACAGCTTCTTTTGATTAAACTGATTCAAGCAAGCATGGGATGGTGTTTTCTTTCTCCAATGACTAGTGTGCTTAGATCCACAATTGCATGGAGAAACTTTAGAGTGAATATTCCACTTACATGGGATGATGGACAGCCATTTCTGTGAATGCAGCAATCTGAAAAGGGGGGTTGAAAACAGACGTAGATGTGGCTTTCCTGGGGCAAGCAGCAGGTCTGTCTGAATACCCACGTAAAATTGACAACAGGTACTGCTTTTTTTTTGGTGAACCCTTATTCTGAAACTGTAGTCCAAAGTGGGAGCTTCCAGAGGTTGTTACAAACAATGCAATGATGTCTTGATGTAGCAACAGTTTTGGAGCTCCTTCTTAAACTAACCTGGGACCACCACACAGTAGAAGACAGTAAAAACATGTAATGGCTGGTCCTCTCTGTGAATGACTGGAGGACCCCATTACTGTGGGAGGCTCCCAGATGCTCCCAGATGCCCATTACTGTGGGAGGCTCCCAGAGGCTCCCAGATGCCTTTTGGTACAGGATGGGTGAACCCAATGAACATGGGTGTGCTAGAACTACCTCTTATGAAACTGTGACAGCTTATGTATGCTGGGATAGAAAAGCATAAAACTTCCCAAACCACACAAAACCGGCTATAATACTTATAGGTTCCTAGTCCTTTGATTTTAGAAAGAGAAAAGTGTAAGGTTATCAACCAGTACAGATAGGCATTTATTCAAAAAGGATAGATACAACAGAATACACTGTACTTACCATCTGAATTCAAGATCCATGTTATGAAGTGTTTTGCCTCCTCCTGATATTGAACAACAGCTGTTATTTGGTAGGTATCTTCTTTAAAGTGAAATGAGTAGGTCTTCAGATCATTATGTCGCAAGCCTTCCACAAAGTGCATCATAAGTACAGAGGAGACACTACCAAAAGACACAATTTGTAGTTTTAGAACTAAATAACTCATAATATTATTAATACTAATGACACAGTCAACACACAACAGGATTAACAGGTAACTGTACGATAATTGTGAATATTTTGACAGAAGCCTCAAAAAAATTCAAGAATTATTTATACGCCAACTGCCCAAATAAGACTGTTTTAGAGCTTATAGAACATTATCCTATCGAACATGGTTTTCAAACAGCAGAAACATGGAGGTAGACACAGATTCCCAGCTGGGAAATTCATATTTACACGATGGGACCCAGGAAGGCTACTATTGTTGTCTGAACTGCATTTTGGTATAACACAAATAGCAACTCATTGTTATTTTCCCAATAGCAATGTAGTTTTACTCACTTCGGGATCTTAATATGGTTCAACACTTACTTTTCTACAACCATTTTTCTTCTCTGAGATGTGTGATGACAATTATTACAGGGAGCAATATGAACAGCATTCAGTGGGTGCCATTCTGGGATTATATTTGTAAATGTTGTCAATGTCTTCCGATAGCTGAAAGAAAAGTAAGAACTGATACATTACTGTGAAAAAAACTCTTGCAAAGCTGAACTCGGGATAACCAGAAGAGTCACTCAAATAAATGATCCTCACTCAAAAATGATGTGAATCTGGCACAACCAGAAGGTTAAAGCCAATTTTAAGTTCAGGCTAAAGTAAGTGGCAAATTCATGCAAATTGTAGGGACTGTCAGATTGGGACAGTTTACTCCACACAGCAGTCCTACAATGCTACAGAAAGCTGCAGGAGAGAGCCTCCATATATTGCTTGCAGGTAGCTGGACTTCCTAGCACAGCCTAAAAAGGATTCACTGGAGCTGTGGAGAGGCTCCAACAGAAACTTAAAAGGTATCTATGGCTGTGCACATGATTCTCCCCTGAAGCTTTGGACTACTGCAGCCAAAGTGTGCTGGCTGTTTGGGCTGGCAAACAGCTGTTGGAAGGGACATCTGTCAACACGGGAAGAGATATGCTCCTGGGCTTGGTGTCTTATCAGGGAATAGAATCAGGTAGAATGGAAATAAAACTGAGTGTATCTGGGGGCCCAATTTATGCTGAGACTGAACATGATGTCTGGAGTACTGTCATTTTCTAGTGTTTAACTTTTTAATGTACACTTTAACTGGTAGGGTCAGTTCTGATCAACAGCAAGAAAAACTGACAAATTCTCAAGTATTGCAGAGCTAGCCTGTCCCTTCCCACAGCAAGCACAACATTTTATACTAACCTTTGAAAGAAGATACACAGCAAGCTAAATGCATGCATGTAAAACCCCATCAACCCTGCAAGGATTCTGTTTGCAAAAGTAAATATAAAGCTTTCCACACTGATTTGAAGATTAACATTGTATTAAGGAAGACAGAAAACAAAACCTCTGCAGAAACTAACCTTTCACTGACTTGGTGGCCACACTGTAAACATTCAAACTTCCATGAATAAGAATGGAGAAATAGTTTCTCTATTTGAGGATCATTCTGTAAAAGCAGAGGAAAAGCAAACACTGGACTTTCTTCCTTACCTTTGAAGAAAAAGAAAAAACACAGCACATGACAACCCCATACAAGAAAAAATATTTTTATTTAAAAGGAAAGAAAACCTTGCTGCACATAGCCATTTTATTCACCCGTAGCCAAGATCTACTGGCTCTTCCAAATATGTATTTTAAGATTTCAAAATGCAGTCATAAGGGCCAATTCTTACAAGTGTTTGTGCACAGGCTCAACTAATATATAAAGTATATTTTGGCCTCCATTCATACAATGTAAGTATGAAGGCCAAAAGGTATAGGAAGGTTTTTGCATTGAATTATACACCTTTTCAATAATAGAAATACTTGGGAATTATGTATTTTGCTTCCTATATTAAAAAAGGCATTTTATTATGACATTTTAGTAACTGTCAGCAGAAGCCTATGCACCTCTACTTAGAACCAAGTTCCACAGGCCTCCCAAGTAAGTGTGCACAGAACTGAAGCCTTAATGGATATTTCTTTTGATGCAGAGAAATGGGTTACACATTGTAAGAAACTGTGAGCACTTCCTACATAGGCAAAGATATCTTAACAAGGAACAGAAAGTAAGACTATAAAAAAACCTACGTCCCTACTAATCACATGGAAGTTTACAGCAACTATAGAATAAACATAAGAAAATAGATTTAACTACTTATTATTCTATTTCAGCTTAACACAAATTAATAATCAATTAGTCTGGTTTGTACGTCACAGTAAACCATAGTTTGAAACTTATTTTATGTGATTGAGTAGTAGGCTGGTGCATGCTACTCAGAAGTCCATGCTTTGCCCCATCTCTGTTCCTATTGTGCTGGCGAGTCTGGTGTATTGTTTTTGTGTGAACCAAGACTTGCGGTTTCTTTCTTTCCACACAAACCATGAACAGAAGCCAAGGTTTGTTCATAGCTTACTGTTTGGTAGGAGAAAAACAAACAGTAAGTATGGGTTCACGTATAACAAGCCAGACTCTAGTTTGTTTCCTCCCTGGTACAATAGTTGAGGAGGTGGAGCGAAGAGTGGACTTTTGAGCAGCATGCACCAGCGCACTGCTTGTTCATATTAAACCATAGTTTATTTTAATCATGGTTTAATGTGATGTGCAAACCAGGCCGTTAAATCAAAACTTTGGTTTCAGATGCAATGCCAAAACAAGGTTTGTGCTACAAGAACAAGCTCTGATGTAGTCTTGGGGTTTGGATGCTCCAACCCCTCCCTTACAGCAGTCAGCTCCCTCTTTTTTTAGTTTGCCATTTTGTTTGAACTGCGCTTCCCAACTCACCTGGATCAATCAGTGGTTTTGAATTCTGATTTGTGGGAAAAGCAGAAAATATAATTTGCTGCTTCAGCTAAAATGGCATACTATGGTGTGCCTCACACTCAGAAAGGAGGGTAGGATCACCATGTACAAAGGTAGGACAGAGGGTTTGGATTGTTCATGTAATGTCAAACCTTGGCGTTACAGCTGAACCAGTCCTTGTGGATCTGGATCTTCTGCTGTTATTTATCAGCTTCCTGTTTAAATGGCTTCTCTCCTTTCCAGTTGTTTTACAGGGTCAATCACCTCTCCAAATATTAAATACTACCTGCTTGCCGAATCATCCTTCTGTCATCTCAGCTGTTAAGCTAAAATCTTTATTCCTGTACAATAGCCCTGCAAGATGGCTCCTTATATTAGCAACAATTAACTTAGGCCAGTTTCCCCCCCCCAAATGCTACCTATCATGTCCATGACACAGCACAGGGATCCTGTGTGGGCAGACCAATGGAGAAATTGCAACAGCTCCATAGTAGAGCACATGCCTTACATGCAAAAGGTCCAAGGTCCAAGTATCTCCTGGTACTGTTGGGAGAAAAAATCCTTGCCTGAAATCCTGGAGAGTCACTGTCAGTCAGTGCAGAAAATACTGAGCTAGATGGCCCAATGGTCTGACTGTACCCTATGTTAGGGAAGGGTTGTAGCTCAGCAACAGAGCATCTGCTTTGCAAGCAGAATGACCCAGGTTCAATCCCCAGCATCTGCAGGTGGGCCTGAGAGAGAACCCTGTTTGAAATCATGGAGAGCCGCTGCCAGTCAGTGTAAACAATACTGAGCTAGATGGAACAATGATCTGACTGGGTTTAAAGCAGCTTCTTATGTTCCTAAATGCAATCTCCATGCTCAGAGGCTGCATAACATTCAATATTAGTCTGAGGGGCAAGAGCAGGGGAAAGGTATGGACTTCATGCTCAGTTTCAGAGCTTCCCAGGGGCATCTGGTTGGCCTTTGCTCTGATTCAACAGTATTCTCCTTATGCTTAACAGACTAATCAGCAGCATAGAAAACAGCTAAAATATTCATAGGTATTGTATCACTGAAACCAGAATCTTATTGAAGCTAATGACAAAGAAAAGTGGTTTTCATCTGATGGTCAGACCAAGAAACAGAATAATAGTATGAGCATTGTAATATTTTAGCACATAACTCTGAGAACGTGTCTCTCTGGAACCATAAAGAAATTAGACAGAAAAGAAAGCATGTTTGGCATTGGCCTAGTTTACCGCCACATGTTTAGAAATTTAGTTCCGTTATGTTAAAAAAAACCAAAAACCTAAAACAGTAATTACTTACCCAATGTACACTTAAGCTGAGGCTGAAGTTGGACAAAGATTGTATTTCTGATTTCATTCAAGTGTGATTCAGCTCTCCATAGAACATCCAAAGGAACACGTTCACCTGTACAAAATAGTTTGTTAATCTATCAACATGTGATCTCCAAAAGCTGCCATTTTCTAATCTGTACCAATAGCAACTGAATATTAGAGCATTTATATATTGCCTTCCAGGTTGTCTTTGAGGCGGTGATATAATTAAATAAATGAAATTATATAATTTGTTTTGCAGAAGATATGGCAATACAAGTAACCCAACTCCAGATATTCACCAATATCTGCTAATGCTGCTAAATCAGATTAATGCAGTCATCCTCAGAACAACCACCCAAAGCTAACTACATGAGCCAATCAGCTAGTACATCTCCAAAGCCAAATGTGCGTTTTACCTCTCATTAAGTGGTTTTCAAGCTGCATTCTGGAAAACCTTGACAAGCTTCACTGAAAAACAGCTTGCCACCACTACCAATCTTCCCCTGGAACATAAAGCTCCAAGAGTTGGGTGTGTTCTAGAGTGAACTCTCACTTCAAGCGGGGCTACAATGAGGCTCCACAGGTCTACCTAGTACTCTACTTTAACCAAGGCCTGCCTGCATTCTTAATCTTACAGACTACAAAAGAAACATCTGCACTTTCAAAAGCTCAGAGTTCTATACATCCCACTAAAGTTCTTCTTTTAAAAATTATTATAACAAAGGGGAAAGTGACTTGTGTTTAGCTTACCTTTTTGGCAAGTATTCACAAGTGCAGTTGCTTGGTTGTACTTTGCAAATAAACTCTGGATTACCGATACATTTTTTAAGACTGATCCATTCAGAATCATTTTTAGTGTTTCTAAATGCACTAGTGTGGTCAGAATACAATCTAACCAGCAGAGAGCATACGTATTCCTCCACTGAAGCCACAATGGCTCTGGCAGAGATTGTTTGTCTTGATGCAGAATTTTAGACACTGATGAACCAATTTCAGATTCTGACAAAAGCTGTGCCTGAACATTGAAGATCTCTGGTGAACTTTCTTGAACTGCCTTTTCCATGTCCATTTTCTGCTCCATAGACTCAGTTGCGCTATTAGAGTCCGAAAAGTCAGGTTGCCCTGACCGAGTCCCAAACAGACTATCTCCATTGCACTTGGAAGCGAGATCAGGTTTGAACATCTTCTCAGTGTCCATCAAGTTATCAGTCCTAGTTAATTTTAAGCATTGTTCAACAGGAGAGGTCACCAGGCTTGTGTCAAAAACCTTTCTTTTCCTACAAGTCCCCTGAGAATTAATGGGAATTATAATGTTGTTAAGTGGTTTAAACCCCAGAGGGTAGATGCACTGAAAGAGATGGGGGAGGGAAAGACAAAACACAAGGTCATTTGAGTAAATTAGTAAAATATAATGCAAATTTTAGGGATGAAATAGAGGACTGTCCATAGAAACAGCAGCAATGCTATGATACTATAAAATTGGCTCAATGAAACTGGAAACCTTTTTAGAAACATAATTGGCTCAGAAGAGGGTATCTATTCAAGAACGTTTGGGTTTTCTCACAACTTTTTAAAGGATTTTTCTGGACACTGATATTCTTATTGCTGCTATTGTGCCTTTTTATGTTTTACGTAGAGGAAGGACATTTCTAGCTTTGTTGAATTAGGGCTGGATTAAGCAGTGAATAGGCTATGCACCCTTACATCACCCACTGCCCTAAACTCTTACTGATTTAACCTGTCTTCCTCCCGCAACAGCTACTTTTCTCGCCATGTTCATCCCTAAGCACAAGCCAGAGATATGACTAGATGTTGTAAATGCTTTCTTTTTCTTGGAACCTATGCAATCCACCCTACTCTTATCAGAAGTGACAGAACAAAAGGTGAGGATAGGCTTAGGATCAGAAAGGTGTAGACACTGCCTCATATCCAAGCTTTTCCTCTCTCTCCTTTTCATGATTTTGTACAAAGCCACCTCTGAAACTTGTAATTTAGTACATTATGGAGGAGCCATGGGATAACTTCCTCTTCCTCCTGAAACATGAAAGACTCTCTTCCCACACAAGACGCTAGGACAGTAGCAAGTAAGTCGGAGGGACCTCTACAAATAGGCATTGTGACAAAGAGCAAGTATGCAGTGGTCATGATTTAGGGGTAGTATTTAGAATAAGGGACCCGTATTCTTGAATTTGGCAGTAATATTTTTACCTTTAAAAAAATCGATGGGGACACTAGTTTCAGATATAATCCAAAAACAGGCCTAGTAATCCCTGAGCATCAGGACCTGCAAATGGAAATGGTATAGGCTACCTTGCTTTCTGCATCTGCTTCCTTATATGTTGCATGACACAAAGCTTTCTTTGTGGTTATATGTATTCAGCCGTATTGTGCTTGCAGTTTAATGGAACCTGGATAACCCAACACTGGTTTTGTATGCCAAAGAGCCACCCTATTGTAAGTGTTATGGCAGCCACTTAGTAAATTAGCAAACAATGCCTACATTAATATGTGGTAGAGCAATATTGGACCAATTCCAACTCAACAACCAAAAAATGTGGAGGCACCTGTGGATTTTCACATAGGAAAATTGATTCTTTGAAACTGATGCGATATATTCTTAAAGCTTGCACCAGACCCTTCTTTTTGCAAGCTGGGCAGCATTCCTCTGGAGTTACTTCAGCAGAATTACAGTCCTAAAGTGATATAAAACAAACAACAGATGCATTATTCCTGAGGGGCCAAATATTTTAAACATAGCAAAATGACTTTCATACCAGGAAATCATTTATGTGTCGCAGAGTTAAATGTGATAGTACTGAAACATAAATCAAATATAGATATGAGAGTGATCCTAACATTAGAGCAAACAATACTATACATAACTTGACCTTTATTCTGCTGTTGGGCTATTTACACTGAATGAAAACAGCCTTTACCATTAGTTTGAACTCTAAAATATAACCAAAAATAGATCAAATGTTTTCATAAACTTATCCGTGATAGGAAATATTTGAAAATAGTAAATCTTTCGCCATTTCAGTAAAATTTCCGTGGAAAAATAAATTTACCAAAAGAATTTAGAGAGGTAATATAAATTAGACCAATAGAAATGAAAAACTCTCTCAAAACTGAGGAGGAGGAAAGGAGAAAAAAGAACTTTGCACAATTTCAAAGAGAACTGAACTGACTTTTCCCAAATACCCCACCATGTGGAGTGCAGATGCCCCTATACCAGTCACTTGCAAACCATTTCCAATCTTCTGGTAATCCATCATTCTGAGTCACTGGCTAAATTATCATGTCACTTGCAATTTTTTCAACAGTCCTAAGGATTTTTTCCCATATACCCTGAAAAATAAAAGTAAACAGGAAAAGTTAAATAAGCATTTTTTCCAATAGTAGTTCTCAGAAAGCACACTAATGAGGAAAGGTGATTTTTTTTTAAAGTCGGACAGAAGTAGATGCATTTACTTAAGTCAAGATTATAAAGGAACATAGAAGCGTTTGCGTGGACAAACAAAAGGATATAAAATAAACTAAATTTGAAGTTTATTTATTTATTAAATTTATATCCCGCCCTTCCTCCCAGAAGGAGCCCAGGGTGTCAAAGTTCATGTTTGTCATATAAACAGATTGATTAATAGCCCCAACAGCTCTTGAAAACATTGTTGCTGTTCCACTTGCAAAGCAGTTAAGCCACTTGCGGCACAAGCAAGAGAGGACGACAAGAACTGCATCATGTCATCCCAGCTATGCTCTACCAGTGCTCTATGAATACCGCGTGTGATCCAAACACGACACAATATAGGTTCACATTTTGAGCCTAGGTAAATGGGCTATAACGCCTATACAGTGCCACCGAAGTTAGGCACAAAGTCTTGCCTGTAGTGTATGCACCATAGAGCAAGGCCACTATGGGTGATGCAGATATAATGATGCTTGATCTCTTAACTATGGCAAGAATGGGAGCCCCTGCAGACATGATCACATGTGCATCCACTTCTTCCCTTTCCATTCTCTGGTTAATGATCAGCCAGCATTAAGTCCAAGCCACACTCAGCTGTGCTCAGCAACTTCTGGAAAAAGTCTGAGGAGGAAGGCATTTTTAAAAATAAAACAATTTAACAGACTTAACAGTGCAAGACATATAATGACTTTACACTGAGATTCAGAACTGCATTTAGCCTGGAGAGTTCACAGGACCAAGCTCTAAATAAGTTCTTAAGTATCCTAAATAGACCTAGAAGATACAGAGCTTCTTATTCTCTTCCATGTGACGGATCACCGCTATTACCCAATTTATGTCTAACCTGGGCCATTGGGTGTGTGCCTGGGGGGAGAGTACTTGAATATGCATTTCATCTCTCCCATGTTAAAATGCACTTAACACATGCACAAGCCAATGTGTATGTACCAATAGCATTCCAGCAATCAAGAGCATAGGTATATGCAGGCTACTGCCATGTTAGCTCATGTTACAAACATATGGGCTGGATAGTGTGATGTGGATTTAAATATGCTGGGGCAGCACTTGGAATGCTTACACAGGTAAGCACTTTTCCTGTTGTCTAGGTCACACAGAAACTGGGTCTTTAAGAAGTTAGGACAAACGTGACAATTCACTAGCTACTATTTAGCTCAGATAGTCTCTTTTCTTTCTATTGTACTTTGCCTTCCAATATTTTAATGGAAGGTCAGATATACTTTCACAGCATCCACTGCAGAGAGAAAAAGAGAAACAATAATAAAAATAATACATCTGTTTTGAAAGGATCTGCTTACAAACTGTGCACAAAAGCTAGTTAGTTCAGAGCTAGCTTGTACTACACTAAAGACACTGAATTCAGAAACAGTATGTGAGCTTATTCTTCAGCTTTTAAAATCAAAGTCAAGAGCAGTCACAAATTGTGACTAACAATCCCTACCATATAATTTGTCTTTGCCATTACAGCTATTCTGAGTAAATGTTTTCAGTGAACATTCACCACCATTCCAAGGCCACTTTCCTTGCCAGTTCAGACTTCATCAGTATAGATGTGAAATTTGAATTTTTTGCCCAAATGAACATCACTTGACACTTACTTGCATTGAATCTCACTTGCCATTGTTACCCATTCACCCTGGTTGGATCCTTCTGGAGCTGTTATTACCACCATCCTGAATAATTTGGAGTTATGTACAAACTTGGCCATCATTGCTGATTTATGAACAAGTTAAATAGCATTGCTCCCAATAAAAGTTCTTGGGGAACCTCACTTCTTACTTCCCTCCATTATGAGAGCTACTTTCTTGTACTTTAACCAGTTACTAATCCGTAAGAGGATCCATCCTTTTATCCATTGGCTGACAACTTCTAAGTGGGTGCCTTTGGTAATGGACTAAAATATTTTTAGAAGTCCACACTTCTAACATCTAACAGATTACCTTTATCTACATGCTTACTGACACAATAAGAACAACAACAAAAGGTTGGTGAAGTAGACCTTCCAAATGCAGAAGCTATACTTACTCTCACAGCAAGGCCCGTTTTTATTTTTAATCATGCTTTCCATCAGTTCCTCTGGGCAGAGGCTAGCTGGTCTATATGTTATTTTTTAACGTAACATACAGTGGTCTATAATTTCCTGGTTTCCCCCAGATCCCCTTTCAAACACTTAAGAGACCTGACAGCAGCCCAAGATGGTCAATTTGAACATTCAGAAGAGTTCAAACCCCCACTCCCCCCACTCTACCGAAATTACAAAGCCTGCTGGCTATCATTATACCAGATTTGTCTGCATTCATATCCAGTCAGCTTGGTCACATATGAGCAGACAGGAACAGAGTAGGCAATGAAACAGAAAGACCTGCCCAATCTTTATGTATGAGCGAACTATTTTGAAATATTTCATTATTAAAATAAGTAAAGTTCTAACAGGCATGGAACACAGTTCACAACTATGACCCCAGAGCTGCTTTCAACCAAGCTATGAAGCACTGTGCTAAAAATGATGTAACCTATGGAAGCACTTTCACTGAACCAACAGCACAAGCTATTTCATAACAGTCTAATAATGTACACATATTTTTATTTTAGCACTACATATGGAAGTAACAGCTCAGACACTGTTCCAACTAAACCAATGCCCTACAACCTTGATTCCTGGTTGAGTTCTATAGATATCAGCTATTCTGAAGATCCTCCATTCCCGTAGAAAGAGTCCATGTTTAATTTCAGGATTAGCAACATTAAATGGTAATTAAGAAATCATATTACTTTTTAACATTTTAATTATTTTAATTTATTCATTGATAATGAATCATTTCCCTCCCCAAGGAGCTCAAGGAAGCATGCATGGTTTCCCCTTTTATTCTCACAACACCCCTGTGAGGTAGGCTAGGCTGAGATATACACAATGCAGTCCTATGTCAATACACAACATAAATTTTGGGGTGTAAAAACAGTCTGGTAGCATCTGAAAGACTAACAAATGTATTGTGCCATTAGCTTGGGTGGGGCAAAGAGTCCATTTCTTTTGTGAAGGTACAGTTACATAAATATACTTTCTAGAAAAAAATTGCAATTATTAATTATGGACTCAGTTGTTGATGAATTCATCCACAGGATTTCAATCACCATTTGCATGAGTTATTGTGAAAGGATCTATGTCTTGCATTGCCAGCAATATTTGTATCCTGTCCGCTGGCAAATGTATTTATTTGCATAATACACAAATATTTATACATTTTTTGTTTTTTTCACTTCTTCTATTTTTATGAATCCAGACTTGTTAAGAAATCATCTGCAATTTTCTTTTTTATATAAAACCAGAAGGTTGCTGGATCTCATGGTCAAATGATACTGACCTTGTAACCAATGACCTCTATTACAAGGGAAATGTTTTGCTGCAAATCTCTCAAATCCAGAAACACTGGATTATTATAAAGCTCTTTCAGGTGTTTTAGGAATATTAATAAAACTGTTCTCCCACCGCCCCTACTTCAATAAAAAATAAAGAATTTGGAGGGTTTCTCTGAAGACAAGGGAGGAATACCTGAAAAATAGGTACAAGCAAGGCTTTTTGTCGATTCCATATATTTTGATGTGTTGAGTAGAAATCTATCAGGACCCACTCACAACTCCTTGAGTATATCAATAAAGATCAAATTTATTTATCATCCAGTACCTTAATATGTTACATGTGTTCCTTTGCAAGAAAGAGATATTATAACCCTTAACTTTTTTTTAAAAAGAATCTTTAAAAGAAATCTTATTTCAGTATACTTTTTAAAAAGGAAACATTTACCTAACAGCATGTAAGAGAAAAAATTACAGTATTCATTGCAGATCTGTAGCTGTATCACATAAATATGGAATATTTGGGCTCATCTAGATTAGTTTCCAAACTCTATGCTCATTTTGGGAAATATGCAGAGGCTTATGACCTTTGACACAATGCTGAGAAAATTAATATACTCTTCAGGCCTAAAGATGCTTTGGGGTATTTGAACTACACTGCCTAGCAGGTTTTCACACATTAGGGCATTATGTATAGGAGTAAAGAAAATGCTTTCACCTTTGATGCATGATGGCAAGTATATGCGACTTTGATAACTTGCTTTCACATCTAGATGGGTTGGCTTGATCAAGCCTATTCCTCAATGTGGCCAATTTCCAATGCTGTGTAAGTGGAAGACTGGCTAATGCAAGGAATCTCTCTTTCCTACCCTCTAGCTTTCTGTAACTCCACTCTCAGTAAAAGCCTTTCTAGAGCACCTGAAGGATTTACCAGTATTGTGGTCTGAGCTGTACAGTGCTGGGCAGAATAATCCTGCATCGGTGGAATACAAGAATCCTCTGCCCAATTTTCTGAGATTCCCCCCTTCTACTGCAGCCCAGTGCGACTCAGCCCACAAAGTCTAACAAGTCCCCCTGATGCTCTGGAGAGACTTTCCAACAGATAATGGTTGCTTCAGGAGAGGAAATGTTGTGTGAGCTGGTATTCTGCTCATGGGACACTGGATATCACCCACTCTATGTGCGCAACATGAAGCTGACTAATTTCTAAGTTTATGAACAATGGAAGCAACGCTGCCCTGCCTCTTTTGCAGCAGGACACTAGAACGATGCAAACTATCCCTTATGCTACCTTTAAATTATGGAGTATCTGGAACCAGAGATTTACAAAAGGCTCTTTATAATGCAGGAATGCGGACACAGAAACAGTTATGCTGAGAAAAAAAGTATTTACAGGTTTTGGGAAAAGTCCTTGATACAGTTATAGGTATAAATGTGCAATCATCAATAGTAAAAACATGGGTGCTACCAGTTCATACATGTGATCAATTTGCTAATGATACAAGACATACTAGCAAAGCTACAGATGAATCACACGGAGATTGCCACAAATCAATGAGAAAAGTAATGGATTTCACAAACGTTCAAACCTTTCAGCATTCCCACAGACCTGCATGATCATCACAAGCAAATCAAATGTTCATGTTGCTACTGCTGTTGTCCTTGGCCTATTAAAGACATTTGAAATATTCTGGCCACAAGGATTATATGTGCCTTGATAAAGAAGGTGCCACACAATGCAATCAACCAAGATAGAGCAAACAAATATTTATTAAGACTGAATCTGTCAACATAAGGCAGTGTAACTCATACTAAATTGTAATTAGCATGACTTTGCAACTATGTTTGGGTCGGAGATCTGTGCTGCTTTGGCCTCTATTAATGACAGAGACATGATCATGGCTCCTCAAAGCCTGAGAAAATAAATAAGGATCCAGGCATCTTTGAGGTGTAGACCCATTAATATAGCATTAATTACACTTATTGATACAAGCACTCTCATGTGGCATGTTCTTAAGGGTTAAGCTACAATTTTTCAACCTCAATGTGATAATGATGTTGTTTTCAAACAGCCTGCTTCTGGACCAATGGCCACCATGTTTTTAAATGTTTAAATACGAACATAGGTAGCTTACTCTGATAGAATATCACATATCTCCAGAACTGAAATTGGACCAAAGTACAGCAATTGTAGAGCCAGAGGTATGTTTTTCCATACATGACGGAGTTGTCCTAAAGTTTCAAATTTTGGAGGTGACATTTTGATTAAGATTAGTAGAATTGTGGCAGCTAGGTTTCTAAGGTTATAGGGATAGATGTTTGCTTAATGCTGTCGAAGAAGCATTGTTTTGTACATGTGTCTGTTAACTTTAAATCACAATAAAACATGAGATAGTAATAAAATATGCACCAAAGGCTAAGGAATATGCTAAAGGCTATGATATTTCTTTTAGAAAATGTTTGCAGTTACAACTGAGTGTGGATGTTGTCCAGAAATATATATGTACATGGCAAAGCAGAGGGGCGGTTATATTTAGTATCTATTAGTACAACAAATGGCATAATAGTTAAGACAGCACCTGATGGATTCAAATTCAGAACATTAAAAACAAATGGAAACAAGCACAAAAAGTTACTTGTACCTGTTTCTCAGGTTCACTAAAAAAAACCCCAGCATTTTATGCCCCAATTACAGTGTTCGAAAATAAGGGGTGCCCAGTGAAAATGAGACCCAAAGTCATGTTCATTAGCATAAATACAACAGGGGGTTCACACAACCTCCCCTGTACATTAAGGGATAGCAGATTGTGCTAGCCATGCCCCCCATTGCTGACACCTGTGCTGACTGCATGATGGGGCTTTATGTGTATACCAATTAATATGCATTAGGGGAAATTCTGGGCCAATCAGGATTCTCCCTTACGTGGAGGAGTCCTACAGTATGTACATTTGCACATGTGTAAGACTATTTCACATGGCCAAATGTGTGGCTGGTATGCATATAGTCAGCAGAAGGCAAGGCTAGCCCACGATTCCCTCATATATGCTTTCAGCATGGCAGAGTTTGTGTGAGTGCTCCCAGTACCACAAATTTGAACTTCTTGTTAAATAGCCTGGCATTATTACTGCCACCACCTGGTTCCTTATCACAAATTCCAACAGAACACTGTCACCATTCTATCATAACACACAATGAAAAAAGGAGAGGAAGCCTCCTGATTTTAATTCATTAACAACGCTGACTGTAAGTACAACAGAGCGGTAAAGTGAATTAATGCAAAACTTATGTTTGTTAAATGATCTGGAA
This sequence comes from Rhineura floridana, assembly GCF_030035675.1. Taxonomy (NCBI): domain Eukaryota; kingdom Metazoa; phylum Chordata; class Lepidosauria; order Squamata; family Rhineuridae; genus Rhineura; species Rhineura floridana. Next base: position 152,090,791 of record NC_084484.1, read on the forward strand.
TATACCATTATAACTCTACAGCAGGCGTGGCTAATCAGTGGCCCTTTAGATGTTGTTGGATTACAACTTCTATTATCCTGGCTGGACCTGATGGAAGTTGCACTCCAACCTCTGGAGGACCACAGCTTAGCCCTTCAGGCAAATCATTAGGTCATAATATTATACAACCCTTTATTTATCTAATATAATTTATAGCCCACCTTTCCATTTAGCTACAGTGTTTGGAGTCTGAGGAGAACCCCCCCCATAATAAACTAATTTAATTGCAGTTGTTAAAGTCAGATCCTGACATGGCACCTGTCCCTTTAAGAGTAAAATTTAACTAGGTGTGGGAGTGGTATAGGTGTATGTGTTTTAAAACAGCCTTACTAATGTGGTAGGAAAGCAGGCCCTAACAAAATTATAACTCCTGCAGGCAGATCCTGTGTATATTCAGCTATTGAGACTTATGGAATTCAACAGGGTTAACTCCCAAGGAAGTGTATACAAAACATTGCAGGATCCCTCCCAGGATCTGGAGTTACTATCAACCTTATATCCAGTTTCATGACTTACTACTAATGGATTGTTAGATGAACAAGATACAATAGAAGCCCGTCCACTAGTTTTCATAGGAACACATTCACACATTGCCAGTTTGCTTCTAAGTAAGAATCTGTGACTACACTGTATGGAAGTATTTGTGTATACAGCAATGTGAATATTGTCGTGTGCAAACTGAAGCCACTCAACGCCCCCCCTAAAAGCCTGATAGAGGCGGTCCCCACGTGCAATCATACATACAGCGAAAAATACAAGTGTAGGATAGCCACTTTCACATATGACTCGTCAGACTCGGAACAAACTGAATATATCACCATGTGTGGAGCGGCCCAGCCACCTATAAACAAAGAGAATTAGGAGAGGCACCCCGACCTCGCCATGCAGCGAATAAAACATCGGAACGCTCATAACGTGGTTGGTACAATGCGGATGCCGGCTACCTCCTTCCCCCCCCCCCCGGAGCACCTTGTACCCGGGATGTTTAAAGCCTCACCCTCAGGCGTCCAGTGTGGACGGAAGGCAGAACTGGCGCCAGGTCGGGCTGCCCGCAGGGAATAACCTCCTCCGGCTCCTCAAGCAACGTTAGCCGCACGTCTAGGCCGGCTGAGGCCTTGTGTAGCTTCCGGCGCGTCCTCTTGAAACCATCCCCCGCTAAAGCGGTCCATGCTGCGGCTTGCTCCTCCTTCTTCCGTGCTGTGTATTGAGGCGGGGCTTCGGGAGCTTGCGTCGGAAAAATGGCAACCGGCGGGTGGTGCTTTGAGTTTTTTTCCCGGGAGGAAGAGTGTCTCTGTTTAGCGAAGGAGGGTGTCAAGAATTAGGAGCCTCGTCTTTTAGGTTATAGGGAAATGGTGAAGAGCTGAGGCGAAAGTCGAACTCTTTATTAGCTTTATGGCAGGGACAGTTCAGATCCTTGCCATGCAAACGCTGGAGTAGCGGGGAAAAAATCTCTTTGCGGAATTGATTGCTTGAGGCTGCAACGTTAGCGTTTGCTTGGGAGTGAGGCTTAGTGGCCTCAATAGAACTATTATAGGATGGTGCTGAGGCGTTTCCCCGGCTCCAGGCTGTCCCTTGCTCATTTTATCATCTCAAAGCTGTGGCCTTCCAATTTTACAGCAGATTGTAATGGTTATCCCGAATTTACACTTAAACTTTTCAAAGCGGTAGTCATGCGGCTCAGTGCAGAATCTCTTCATAGTAGTCACAGCCACACACCCTTCTGGGATTATAGAGTAATTTGGCGAGGTTTGAATACTGCTTCTCTGCCACTGTCACCATTTGACTTCCCTTTCTCACTGTCAGAGATACCGCTTGATTTGCTGAAATCTGTGTGCAAGTTTAACTACCTCTGCTACCAGACTACTTGATGGTGTAGATGGGATTTATTTTTTTATTTTATTTATTTATATCCCTCCCTTTCGCCTGGCAGGAGCCCAAGGCAGATGCTATCATCAGGGCAGAAATTACAGAATTCTCATTCTCCACATCCTGGCTTTTTGAAGTAGGAACTAATAAAGGCTTGCTTGCAATTGATGCTCATTGGTGCCTGTGTACCAGACTCAGAAAGCCCTACAGCAGTAAAGGCTCCCCCCTTCCTTTCTGTGGAGTCTTTTTTGCTGCTAGGTTAAAGACTAAGCCTGTTTTCCCCAAATGAAAACATTCTCTAAGCAGCCTACTCATTTTGCATAGGAATTTGTAATCTTTTGAACTTTACCACCTTCTAGAAGGTTGGAAGGGATTTTCCACCTCCTTTCTATCTCCCTGTGTCACTCCCTTCCTCCTTCCATACGTACCTAGAGTGTTAGAAAAGTAAGAGATTTTAGCCCATTCAGGCACTTTTTCACCATTATCATCATGTTGTAAGGCAAGGAACTTCATTTACTGAGTTTTCCTTCTTGACTGCCATGCTCAGACTCAGAGTAACTGTATTTGGGCAGAGCTTATGAAGTTTAGGAGGAAACTTAAGCATGGAAATTCCTGATCCTGACCTCTGGTGTCAACTGCACCACACACACATTGATTTGTATTTCACCTTACCGTGCACAACACAGATATTTACAACATCATTAAAAGCACACACACTCTCTCCCTCATCCTTGAATGTATTTTTCTCTATTTTCCTTCTCTATTCCTGACCTTGAGCTAGAACAAACCACACATCTCTTCCCTCCCCCTTTATTTTTGCTGCTGGGTTGAGAATGAGATCCTTATCAGCAAAGAAGCAAACTGGAGGATGTGCAGTAGAGAGAGAGAGATCCCTCTTTGGCCCAAGTTCTCCTCTCTCTCCTTTTCCACTTTCCCTTGTCTTCTGTTATCCTGGTTGTGCCCACCCACCTCCTGCACAAACTCCATTACTCACTTGCTCTCTCTCATTGTTTCTGTACTCTTCAGTCCTTCCCACGCGCACCTTCTCCCACAACAAGATTGGCCTAGGAGCCAATCGGCATGAAAAAGGAGTGTGTTGGGGGGACTTCCGGGAAGGGTGACTTCGCTTGTGCCTGTTTTTGAGACGGGCTCCCGCCTCAAAAGAAGCTTATTCAGATATAAATCAGTCAGAACATTTTTTTTTTTGACTGATGAAATTTCTCCCGGGCAGGGAGAAACGTAGAGATCAACCTCAAAAGCCTGTTTTTGTTGGGAGGACTGGATTTCATTAATTTATGAGAAAAGGTCCAGCCAGCAATGCCGGACGGACTTCCTAACAAGCTCTATCTGTTTAATGCGATACGTTTATCTTTTCTTCAAAGAGAAAACAGACTAACAGGCAAGCACCCTTCTTTCTATTATTTTTTTTTACTTGGTTTAAATTGTTGCAGCAAAAAGAGATTTGTCAATTTAATCAGCTTTAAAGAGCTTCTGGGTGAGCTATAACTCTTCTCTGTTATTCACGAAATTAACAGCTTATCTCTGTTTCTATTGCAAAAAGCTGTCCTGGAAGTGCATTCTAAAGATATACACAGAAGAGGGATTTCTATTCCGAGGAACATTATATTGTCTGGGACTATTCTCTTTTTGGTCTATTTTATTTTGACGAATCTGCTTCTTCACGACGCCGCTAACTGTTTTGATGCTGGGAACTAAATTTGTTTTGTATTCTTGAACATAGAGAGATAAGGCAGGCTGCTCTGTTTATACTGTGATGTCATCAAGCCTGGAATATTAACCCAATTGTTGCTGAAATAAGAAGTGGTTCTTCTTTATTTTTGTTTTGCTTTGTTTTCGTGGTTTTAAAAAATGGCAATTAAGAAAGTGGCTGAGAATCTGGAAGTAATTATGTTTCAGAAAATAATGGATGAGATTGAGATAACGAAACAAACCCTGCGACAGGGCAGTAAGGAGCTGAAAATTGAACTGAGCAAAATGACGCAGGAGCTTAAAGAAATAGGGGATCCTGTGAGAGAGGAGAATGAGATCAGAGATGAGAAAAGAAAAAGTAAAGGGAAGATACAAGCCCTGGAGATTGGAACAAATGTGGAATTGGAAAAAGATCTGGAGTTTATGGATATTAGAAATAAAATCTACTGTTTGGAATTTAACGTTATCTCTGAAGAAATTAATGAAGATATTAGAGATAAAGTTATCAATGGCTTGGATAATCTTCTGGACTGGAATGATGTGATGGAGCTTGATATAGAGAAAATCTATGGAATTAACAGCAGCCATGTGACAATGGAAAAACTCTCAAGAGATGAGCCAGTGCATTTTGTAAAAAAGAAGAACAGAGATATGACTTTACAACAATATTTCAGCAACTTATTCAGAATTGATGGCAAGAAAATATTTGGGATAGAGGAAATTCCCATCAGACTCTTATTATATGACTATGGCTATGACAGCAAGATTATTATGGAATACTGATAATGGAAGATTGGACACTGAAATTACTGGACTTAACAGGACTATTGAAGATGGAAGATGGAATTAATAGGGATAATGGAATAATGGCTATTGAAATTATTGGACCTAACAGATTTTGATGAGATGGATTAATCGAAATGTTTATTTGGACTATGGTTATGACAATAAGATTACTATTATTATTAACGAGATGGATTAATCGACATGTTTATTTGGAGAAAAATTGATAGATATATTTCTTAAAGAATTGAAACCTCTCTTTGACTTTTTGTGGAAAGAATAAAGTAATGTTTATGAGATTTGATGATTAATTAAGATAACTACTGGAGGAAAGTGATTTTATAATATAATTTAAGAGACAGGATTGTTATATATTGTAGACCTATAACTGATTTGATCTGCAACAAATGGGAAGTCAACATTTTTTTTTTGTTTAATCATTTTTGTTTTGTTTTGTTTTTTGTCTTTGAATGTTTTATGATTTTGTTTTGTATGTTTTATGAAAATTTGAATAAAAATTATTGTAAAAAAAAAAAAAAGGAGTGTGTTGGCTACTCAGCAGTGTCACCTCATTTCACTCTGATTGGCTCCAGTTAGCAGGAAAGGACAAGAAGCAAATTAGAAGACTCTTCTGAGTGGCTAACACAGAAGATTGGAGGTTGTCATTTATAAGAATTCTTCCACAAAGAGAGATTGTAAGTTTTGTGGTGTGAAATGTGACAAAGATTGTGTGTTTTAGTTTAAAAATAGTAGACAAATACTTCTTTCTCTGTGATACGGGGTGGAAGGCCATTGTGGCCATGTGTACAGGTATTTGTATGAAATACAAGTTTTCTGATATACCAGATTTGCACATAAAGCAGTAAAATAATAAAAGTAATATAATTTTTTTCATGTAGCTGTTTTGTGCAAGAGCAATTCTGCTCAAAAGAGCTGTTTTTAAAATAAAAATACTGTGAACATGCCTTCAGCAACAACCACTGGAAAAGGGCAGGCTGTATCCTTTCCTTTGGGCTGATGGAAACAAAAAAGAAGTGGTAAAGGGTGGTGATAGACTGCACCCAGTGAAATGTCACCACACGTAAAAAAATCTGCCCACACAATATGCTTCAGTACATCCACAGGCAGTTTATACTGGATTTCTTTCCCTAATCGGATTATTTGTGGATCAGAAAAATCCAAATTTAGCAGGGGAGGGGGGACTGCAAGCTGCCACTTGGAAGAGGAGGGCATTGTATGAACAGTGGACACGAAAACAAAAAACAAAAAAATAACAAAATAGTTTCAAATTCACATTTACATTAAACTCCAGTGTGACTGAGTACTGTGCAGTGGTGGCTGGTGGCTCCATGTCAGTGGGGCAGTGAAATCGGCTCCAGTTTTAGTCCGAACTTTCAGAGAGCTATCCAAGGTGCTTTCGGGATGTTAAAAACACAAAATGCTGCCAAAAAACTCAGACAACAAATCTGTTTTAAATGGCCATGACATAAGCCAGTGGTTTTATTTTAAAGATGTATGTGGCTCTAAAGTTTAAGGAGAAATGCTTATCATGATAGATATGCTGATTAAGTTACGTTTTGTTGTGGCTTTGTTTCCATTTCATCCTTTGCAAACGTTCTTGCCATTGTTGATTCCCCACAGTCACCAGTCAACCTCTGACCAAGAATCTATATAGGACCTGACTCTTACATGATCTCAGACAGTGTACCCTATAGTGGCTCCTTTACCTTGAATTCCTTTAATAGCTGCATCCCCCCAGCATGGAGTGAGGGGAAAGCAGCTCTTGTTGAATTTTTGCCTTTTGTACAGTTTGGGCACTTTGTTATGGTTTCTCTCCCCGCTCTAGCACAGATCTCAACAGATCCCCCTGCTAGGCAACCACCAGTAACGTCCCAATACTAGTATTCCCAGAGACTCTGAATACTGGTATTGTTATTCTCTTCACCGCTGCCACCATTTGTTACAGTTCCCCTTCAGCCTTGGTCATTACCTTACCCTCCCTTCTGGTCTGTGAAACCCCAGCCAAGGATCAGGCCTTTGGTAAACCAAATTAAGTATTTATTACAGATAACAAAGCTAACAAGATTAACAAGATTTCTTCTTAAGGCACATAAGCATATGGTTTTACTCAATACTAATCCGAACTCCACCTTCCTCCAGGTAAACAACTCTCTAAACCCCACCAAGCAACCCACTCAGTTCTCTTCTCCCCCCCAGATTCCACTCTCACTCTTCCTTTTATACATTCAGCCATTTTAAACACTCAGCCAATCATCTCGCATTCTACTGCCCATTCACTCCCCCTCTTTCACTCCACTTACCATGTATCTTCTAAACAACCAACACTTACCATATATACATTAATATAGGAACATCACAGTCCACTCAGCCTTCCATCCATCCATGGTCGGTAAAATGAGTACCCGGCATATGCTGGGGGGTAAAGAAAGGCCGGGGAAGGAACTGGCAATCCCACCCCATATATACGGTCTGCCTTGTAAACGTCGCAAGACGTCAACCTAAGAGTCGGAAACGACTCGCACTATAAGTGCGGGGACACCTTTACCTTTTACTATGTAATCATTGTCGTGTGTATACTAATACCAATCTCAAGTCTTCATGTGCTTGCGCTTATGTAGCCAGAGCCACACCTCTAACGCACAAGAGGAAGGTATCAACAGATGTAGGTTAACTCTGAGGTTTGCCGAAACATACACCTACAAAAAAACCCTTAAGGATAAAGCAAAGGGACATCCCCCTGTAAGCAGCCCAATGACAGCTGAGTGCACTCAGTGACAGAGAGTGTTCTTGCACTCGGGTCCTGCTTGCGGGCTTCCCCCAGGCACCTGGTTGGCCACTGTGAGAACAGGATGCTGGACTAGATGGGCCACTGGCCTGATCCAGCAGGCTCTTCTTATGTTCTTATGTTCTTAACGGAATGCTGAGGGATTGTTGGGGTCCCCCAGAAAACCGAACAGAAGGATGGAATGGAGTGGCTACAGGTCTGAATAAAAGCACTCAATAGTGCAACATTTTGTTGCAGGCCTCTCTTGTGCTTGGTTGAGCTGGAAGTATTAAAAACAGAAGGTTTCTTGCTGTCTGCCTCAGTAGCCCTACTATGTAGATTGCCGAGGCAGCTGTTGTGTGTGTGTTTTTTTTAAAAAAACCCAAACAGCTGAAATGTGGAGTATATGTTTTCTTAATAAAAATAATTAAATGAACAGGAGACTCTTTTGTTCCCTTGTAAGAGATTCTAGAATAGGAGTAGCATAGGTCTTTTGATGGACAGTGAGGGTTCTTTGGTAAGTACTGATTTGAGATGCTTTTCTTAGATCACACAATGCCTATATCAAAGAAAAAGGAGCAGAGGAGGACAGGTAATAAAGTATGTCTCTGTTTAAGAAAGTAAGATACTGGAGGCTTCAGTTTCATGTGTATGATCTCAATGTGTACAAAGTAAAACTAGTAATTAGTAGGATTCAAGAGCTACACATTAGAATAATGTGAATGAATCAAATTATCCACTCGCAGTCTTCTTTTGTAAGTAAAACTATTATTGACTAAAACAGTTAATTTGTTTTACATATTTTTCTCTTCCCTCAAAAACAAGTGGGTGGATTTATCCCATTTCTGAACTTGAAATATACTTTTGAATGTGCATAGCAAGCTTCATTTTATTTATCTATGTATTATTACATTACATTTATATCCTTCTTAAAGTAGCATACATAGTTCTCTCCCCATTTTATCCTCACAACAACCCTGTGAGATAGGTTAGGCTGAGAGAAGGTGACTGGCACAAGGTCACCCAGTGAGTGATTTGAACCAAGGTCTCCCATGCCCTAGTTTAGCACTCTTAATCACAACACTATAATACAAAAAAAAAAGTCACATTACAAACAAATAGTGCTGAACTCTTAAATTAAACCAAGGCTTGACATTGCTCAGTCAACAAACTATAAACATAGCATAATCTTTTTTAATATAGATTCACACAGCAACAAGGATACTTACGATTTTTAGTACTTCTTGTTGGCTATGCAAAGAACAGTTTCTTTAATAACTGTCTTACGCCAACTGGAGTTGTGTATGTCATAGTGCAGAGCTGCAAAATTCAAGGCATTTGAAAGAACAGTTTTTGCCAGGAAATAGTTCAGGCAGCAGAACAACCTTTGGTCAAGTTCAGGTATCATTCCTTACAATATTAAAATTGCATTATTTATTTATTTATTTATTTATTTATTGTACTTATATACTGCCCCATAGCTGAAGCTCTCTGGGCGGTTTACAGTAACTAAAAACATTAAAACAAATACAATTTAAAACACATCTTTTTAAAAACAATTTAAAACACAATTTAAAAATTTAAAACAATATAAAACTATTTTTAAAAATACATTACAACATTGTTCCAGTTTAGATATATTTATTTTGCTTGAAATATTTAATATCCCACTCTTCAATCGGGAAGAATGGTTGTATAATGTTTTTGTAAGCCATTTTAACAAGACAGTAGAATATAGGAAATTAATGCAATAAAAATAAAGAAGCAACATGTTCTATGTTGAAATGGAGTTTAAAACAAATAGGTCAAGAAAGATTTCAAAATCTTCGGAAATTAAAGGGTCTTCATCCAACGTCAAACAGACATCAGACTTTGTGCTAGGTGAGCTTCCTGTACATTGATCTTCCTGAAGTTCTGTTTCCTGTCATTTGACCTGGAGCGGCTACGAGATCTGGAAAATGAACTGGAAGGCTTATGATTTCTCCCCCTTGACAGTGATCTCTCTCGCCTTCTGTCTCTAGAAAGGGACCTGCTGCAGCTACGGGTGAAGCTTCTCCTTCGAGGAGATTAGTTTTTGGTTTCAACAAGCTAGAAATGGTGAGGTGAGGTTGCCGGACTGATATGGAGCCTATCAGCTTTGTAGTGAGCAAGCTAAGTATTTTTGTTTGTAAATTACAAGAAGGAACAAAAGCTACCCTCCCAAATGGCTTAGCACAGCTCATTGGCTTTCAGGTACTATGGAATGTTTAAGATGTCATTGGGGATGTGGAAATGGTGGGAAAACCTGGTTTCTTTGAGTCCCTAACATATGGGTCGGGAACCTTTTCAGACTGGCAGGCCAGATTTTTTTCTCCTCAGACCTGGCAGGTCAAATGTGATGTAAGGTCACTATGACATCTGCTGATGTTGTGCTTTGACGCCCCAATTGTTGGGACTTCAATGTGCAGCATTGGCTTTTTGCTATTTGCAAAAGGGCTTTCAAACCTTCCTGCCCTGCTGTATGAACCTCTGAATACAGGCAGATGGAGACTATATCAAGGCCAGCTTAATTCAAACTGTCCCATCTCTCCCACAGGGGCAGCAGACATCATCTGTCCTTTGGGAGGGAGAGAGTGGCGGAGACTAGCAATGACAAAATCTGGGCTTTCTTCAGTTGGACTGCTCCTCACAAGAGGGACAACGTTACATTGTATATAATTTATTTCTTGTAGTATTTTAAAATTGTAAACCGCCTTGAGTGTCTTGGCAGAAAGGTGGTATATAAATTCAATAAATAATTTTCTCGCTTGGCTAACATAAATAATATCATTTTGCTCTTTCCTTCTGCTCTCTGCTTCACAACCTGTGAGCCTGTGTCAATTTCAGCTAGTGCTGGAGACAGAACCAAGTAACTAACTGATTTTATATTTTCATAAAAATGAGAAAATAATCATTTTTGTTTCTGTCTCCAGGGAGGAAATAGGCCTAGGTGCATACTAGAATACTGCTTGTTTCAGTAACCCTGGATGCTTACTGAAATCTGTCTGACTCTGGCACATAGGCAGACATGACTACATTAGCTTCACTAATTCCTCTGTACTCAAATTTTATAATCTGCAGACTTTGTGGCAGCAACATGCACCACTACTACCACCACATCCAAATTTCTCTACATACAGCCTGATGAAGAGTTCTGGAGGATTTGAAAGTTTGCTCACAATTTTATGACATTTTGGTTAGTCCTAATAAAGGTATAACTATATTGGGACTCTTTTGCTAAGGGATTTTTTCTAAGGGATTAATACAACTATCTACAGTAGTTTTCAAAAGAAAGAGAACATGAAATTTTTAAACATTGTTGGGGAAGACAGTAACCTCCCGTTGTCCTCTAAGGATGAGGTTGGCCTTCCTAGGTATATGCAGGGACCAAATTTCTCTCTTGCCCTTTCCAATTATTGCCTTGGGTGGGTCAGTAGACAGAGAGTTAACATGTATTACTTTTATAATTGTTTTTGTTGTTGTTAGTGTTAGTGTTATTCACCTTCTACAATAGTCTCAAGGCGATGTACAATAAAAACAGCTATAAAAATAGTTAAAAACACAGATACTGGGTATCTGGCCCAGTAGCAGATTGACAGCCAGTGTAAATCCTAAAAGCAAGGGGTTGCATGCAGGTGATATCTTATTTTATTTATTTATTAAATTTATATCCCGCTCTTCCTCCCACTAGGAGCCCAGGGCAGCAAACAAAAACACTCAAACACTCTAAAATATCTTAAAAATATTAAAACAAAATATCTTTAAACACATTAAAAGAAAACATCTTTTTAAAAAAAGCTTTAAAAAGATCTTAAAAAGCAATTCCAACACAGATGCAGACTGAGATAAGGTCTCTACTTAAAAGGCTTGTTGAAAGTGGAAGGTCTTCAGTAGGCACCAGAAAGATAACATAGATGGTGCCTGTCTAATATTTAAGGGGAGAGAATTCCAAAGGGTAGGCGCCACTACACTAAAGCCAAGGTTTGTTTCCTATGTTGTGTGCAGCGGACCTCCTGATAAGGTGGTATCTGCAGGAGGCCCTCACCTGCAGAGCATAGTGATCAACTGGGTATATAAGGGGTAAGACAATCTTTCAGGTATCCTGGTCCCAAGCTATATAGGGCTTTGTACACCAAAACCAGAACCTTGAACTTGACCCTGTAGCTAATGGGCTGCCAGTGCAATTCTTTGCAGGGTAACATGTTGGCAATACCCTGCCCCAGTGAGCAGTCACGCCACCACATTTTGCACCATCTGCATCTTCCAGACCAACCTCAAGGGCAGTCCCACATCTTGCCCCCACAAGCAAGCTAGCTGCCTCATTCTGCACCAGCTGCATCATTTGATGCAGAGCTTGGAAAAGTTACTTTTTAAAACTACAACCCCCATCAGCCCCAGCCAGCATGGCCACTGGATTGGGCTGATGGGAGTTGTAGTTCAAAAAAGTAACTTTTCCAAGCTCTGATTTGATGCATTGAGAACTAGTGTGAGGGAAGTTGAAGCAGTCTTCTATTTTCCACAAGTTTTTTGAAAGCTTATGGTGCCTCCCATATGCATCTCATTAAAGTATACTATGATCTCATGCAGTTGTACTTGTTCCACGTTCATGTGTTGCATTTTGTCTCTCTGGGCTGAGGACAAGAGTGCACATTTTGGTCTTCCTGTCTGTTGTTATGCTAGGATAAGCCAAAGTTTGTCTTTCTTTCTTTTTTGTCTAACAGTTTGAGAATCTCTGGTCAAGTGTATTGGGCACTGTTACAAATAAAGCTTACAAAAGGAAATTGCAGCAGAGCATACTATCCAAAAAGTGACAATAAAACTTGTCTGTGGATGGATTGTGGGTGTGTTTATGAACATGAGAATTTTAGAGAGCTGAAAGGTAAGGATGGTGTAAAAAAATGCGACCTAGAGCTGCTTCTCCTTGTACAAGTTCAGCTTAAAAGCAGAAGGGATTGCAATAGAGGAAGTAAATAGTTGCAGACATGTCACCTCTAAATGGTACCTCTGCAGCTCTGCATAGTAGAGGGAAGTGTTTTCAATAGCAGGAGGTGCTGCTATATAACGTGACAAAAATAGATGTAGTAACGGTTCCTTATTTATTTATTTATTACATCTATATACCTCCCCTTAGCCAAAGCTCTCTGGGCGGTTTACAAAAAAAATTGAGAATCAGGCTGTAGTACTATGCACAGTTGGAAGTAAGCTCCGTGGAACTAATGTCATAGTAAAAGTAACGTCTTATAGCACTTTAAATACTAACAGATTTATTATGGCTCAAGATTTTGTAAACTAGAGCTCAAAAAATGCATAAAGTGTTATTCTCAGTGGGCTACACTTGTGTGTGCATGCACAAACACATTGGTTCAGAGAAAACAAACTAAGCGTGGGGTGAAAAAGGCCATGAAGTACGAGAGATAAGTCAGTCTGTGACATTTTTATTCAGAGCCCAAATGTATGAAAGATAAAAACAATATTCTATTCCAATAGCAGTCAATGGTGATACTAACTTCCTAGCTACATTATGCTAATTTAAAATGCTAATTTAATACCTGTAGTAGCATTCTGTTCTATTCAGACTTAATCAGAATTGTGGGTTTCATGCACAGCTCTGATTAAGTCCAAACTGAATAGATGAGAATGAAATTTGCTGATTAATTCTAATTCACCCAGTTGAGACTCCTTGTGCATTTTACTGCTGAAGTAGACTGACTTGGAGTTAGAAATAAAATGTCCTGGAAGCTTGAATATTCACCCACTGGTTTCTGAATGCTACTCTACAGACAGACAGACAGACAGAGTGGTTCTTGTCCATGGAAGCTTAAGCCACAATAAATATGGTAGTTTTTAAGGTGCCACAAAACTTTGTAGCTTTTGCTGCAACAGACCATTGTGGTTACCTTTCTAGAACTTGTCAATTCTGAATAAGCACAGAATCATAGAATCATAGTAGAGTTGGAAGGGGCCTATAAGGCCATCAAGGCCATCCCCCTGCGCAATGCAGGAATCCTGACAGTCGGGAATGGTTTGTTTGGATTCCTGCATTGAGCAGGGGGTTGGACGATGGCCTTATAGGCCCCTTCCAACCAGAGGTTGGAAAAGTTACTTTTTTGAACTACAACTCCCATCAACCCCAGCCAGCATGGCTACTGGATTGGGCTGATGGGAGTTGTAGTTCAAAAAAGTAACTTTTCCAAGCTCTGCTTCCAACTCTACGATTCTATGATTCTATAATTCTAGGACTCTTTGCTGGGTAAGAAAGCATACGGTCACTTGTGTGCAAGGAATTAGGAGAGTAAGGTGTTTATTTTATGGGTACAGTCACAAAATGAGGAATGGCATTTGTCCTTGCGTGGGCTAGAAATTATTTGTTGTCATTGTCTTAAAGAATATCCCAATTCAGAATGCTTAATATTGGGGTGAAGAAAGGTGCACAATATCATGGGATTCTGAGAAGCAGAGAATTTGAAACTTAAGAAGATTACCTGTATTTCTAGCAACGTTCTGAGAGTGGGGAGAAAGAGTGTGGAGACAAGACTCAGCGAGCCAAAGAGAAGGGACTTCTCAGATAATAAGAATGTTGCAGATGTGCTGTGCATCAATGGGCTTCTGTATTTTTCACTTTAGAGATACAGTCCCAGCAGACAGCTGTGTGGCACAGGACTGGGGCACTTCCAGACTGTCGCTATTTCTTGGGTGGAATTCAAACACACCCCAGCAAATTCAAGCTGTACAATTAAAGTTTATCTGGAGCTGTTGTGCTGCAAACGTGCTCCCCCATCCTAGACTTTTTGCAATAAGAAAAATGATGGGAAAATGCCCTGAAAAGTGTGGGATAACATAACCAGACAAAATGTTGTCCAACCTCCCCATAAACAAATTGAGATAAATGCTTAATAAATGGATTATCTGGAAGCTATTGGTGTATAGTTGAACAACACAAGAGTATTTTCTGCTTTCATCAGGAATGGTGACATTGTGTGGCTCTGCCCTCTTCCAGCCTGTCACTTTAAGACTGCCCAATGTCTTTAGTCCTCCATCATGTTCAAGTGGCGAGGTCGTGTTAGTCCCATCAAGTTCCCAATACACAAGCTGAGGAAAGAGTACTGTCTTAAAACTTTGACTGCCCCACTTCCCAGAAGAAGAAATAAAACAGGTCACCTTTTTATTTTTATTTATTCATTTAGCAAAATTTGTACACCTCTTGAATGTAAAGCCCTTTAAGCAGTTTACAAAAAAACATTAACATTATCAATAAAACAGTTAAAAGCAATTAAAACATATTTTAAACAATTAAAACAGCTACTAAAAAGGATTAAAATAGATCAATATCTACGTGTCTGGAAAGGCTTACCTAAACAGAAAAGTTTTAAGCAGGTGCCGAAAGGAATACAGAGGAGGGGCCTGCAATAGACAGGGAGTTCCAAAGAGTTGGTGCTGCCACACTAAAACAGCGGTTTCTTATAAGTGCGGAATGAATATTATGTGGCACCTGTTCCACAAATTGACGTGCTCGAGTGGGCATATATGAGGTAAGGTGGTCTCGCAAGTAAACCGGTACCAAGCTGTAAAGGGCTTTATATACTACTCTTAACATCTTGAACTTGGCCCCGTAACAAATTGGCAACCAGTGCAGATCTCGGAGTAGAAGAGTTATATGCTAACATTATCTCACCCCTGTCAGCAATCTGGCTGCAGCATTCTGCACTAGTTGCAATTTCCAAGTCAAGTGCAAGAGAAGCCCCACATAGAGTGCACTGCAATAATCCAGTCTTGTTACTAGTGGGTTACCTTACTGCAGGGATGGGGAATCTGTGGTCTATGAGCCAATCTTGGCCCATCAGGGATTTTCATTTTACCCACAAGGCCATTTTTAAAAAAACACTCCCATCTACTAATCAGCTGACATCACTTTGATGTGTACTAATGTGCAGAGTATGGGAAACAAAAAGGACAAACTTGAACTCTTAATACAGGAGGGTAAATACAACTTGATAGGTATAACTGAAACTTGGTGGGATAACTCCCATGACCAGAATTGGAGGATTTAACTTGTTCAAAAAGAACAGAAATGGAGGCGGAGTCACGCTATATGTTAACAATATATATCCCTGCACAAAAATACAGGAAGATGAACTTGGAGTTCCAGTATCTGGATTAAAATAAATGGGGCAAGAAATAAAAGGAACATGGTGGTTGGAGTCTACTACTGACCACCCAATCAAGAAGACAAGGATGAAACTTTTGAAAAGCAAATTACCAATGTTTTGAGGAGACATGTAGTAGTAGTAATGGGGGGACTTCAATTACCCCAATATTTGTGGGATACAAATTCTGCCAAACGCAGCCCCTATGTTGGAAATAACTTTCTCCTACAGAAAATGGGGATCAGCTAGAGGATCAGCTGTCCTTGACTTGATTCTAACTAATAGAGATGACTTGGTGAATGAAGTGACAGGATGGGTGGGTATTTCTAAAAAAGGAAATTCTAAAGGCACAATGGCAAAAAAATCCAAAATGGAAAAAAGGGAGAAGACAGCAAAAGAAGCCAATGTGGCTTCACAAAAAGCTTAGAGATGACCTGAAAACAAAAATGACATATAGAGGAAGTGGAAGGAAGGCCAGGCCACAAAGGAAGGTACAGGCAGGTATCACGGGATTGCAGGGATGGCATCAGGAAGGACAAAGCTGAGAATGAACTGAGGTTAGCGAGAGATGCTAAAAGCAACAAAAAAGCTTTATTCAGGTACATCCATAGTAAAAGACAGAGAAAAGAAATTGTGGTATAGCTACTCCTTGGGGATGGCAAAATGATCAGATGACAAATAAAAGGCAGAAATGTTCTACTCCTACTGTGGCTCAGTCTTCTCCCAAAAGAGTGTCTATGACCCTCCTGGGAAATGTGAAGTTGAAGGGGCAGAATTGTGACTTGAGGTTGGTAGACAAACGGTCAAGGAATACCTAATCACTTTGAATTAGTTCAAATTTGCAGGGCCCAATGAACTGCATCCTAGAAGGAACTGGCGGAAGAATTATCTGAACCAGTCTGCATCTGTGTTAGAATTGCTTAATATGTTTTTTAATAATGTTTTTATCCCTTTTTAAAATATTTTTTTCCTAAATGTTTTTAACACTCTTTTGTTTTCATGTATTTTAAGATCTATTTTTATGATGTTTTAAAGTGTTTTTAGCGCTTTGTTTGCCGCCCTGGGCTCCTGCTGGTAGGAAGGGCGGGATACAAACTAAATAATAAATAAAATAACTAAACCACTTTCTATTATCTTTGCGAAATCGTGGACGATGGGTGAAGTGACGGATGACTGGAGGAGGGCTAATGTTGTCCCTATCTTCAAAAAGGGGGAAAGGAGGAACCGGGGAACTACAGACCAGTCAGCCTAACATCAGTCCCTGGAAAAACTCTGGAGCAGATTATAAAGTGGTCATTCTGTAAGCACCTTGAAAACAATGCAGTGATTACTAAAAGCCAACTAATCCTATCTCATTGAACCTCCCCTTGTAGACTGTGGGGATGCTGTGGACATAATATATCTTGACTGCGGCAAAACTTTTGACAAAGTGTCCCATGACATTCTGATTAGCAAGCTAGCTAAATGTGGGCTGGATGGAACACTATCAGGTGGATGCACAGTTGGCTCCAGAATTGTACTCAAAGAGTGCTTATCAGTGGTTCCTTCTCAAAGTGGAGAGAGGTAACGAGCAGGTTACTACAGGGCTCAGTCCTGGGCCCAGTGCTTTCCAACATTTCTATTAATAACTTGGATGAGGAGGCGCAGGGAATGCTTATCAAATTTGCAGATGATACAAATTGGGAGGGATAGCTAATACCCTGGAAGACAAGAAACAAAATTCAAAGTGATCTTGACAGGCTGGAGCATTGGGCTGAATACAACAGAATGAAATTTAACAGGGATAAGTGCAAAGTTCTGCACCTAGGAAAAAACCCACCAAATGCACAGTAATAAGATTGGGGATACTTGGCTCAGCAATACTACATGCGAGAAGGACCTTGGAATTGTTGTTCATCACAAGCTGAATATGAGCCAACAGTGCGATGTGACTACAAAAAAGGCAAATGCTATTTTAGGCTGCATTAACAGAAGTATAGTTTCCAAATCTTGTGAAGTATTAGTGCCCCTCTATTCAGCCCTGGTTAGGCCTCATATTGAGTTCTGGACACCACACTTTAATGTGGATGTAGACAAACTGGAAGAGGTTCAGAGAAGGGCAACAAAGATGATTAGGGGACTGGAAACAAAGCCCTATGAGGACAGAAAGAACTGGGCATGTTTAGCCTTGAGAAGAGAAGACTGAGGGGAGATATGATAGCACTCTTCAAGTACGTGAAAGAGTGTCCAGGGAGAGCCAGGATCTCTTCTTGATCATCCCAGAATGCAGGACATAGAATAATGGGCTCAAGTTTGAATCTGTTGCTGGGAATAGGCATGGGAAGTCAAAGCTCAGTGTGGGATTGTTTGAGAGCCCTTTTGCAAACAGCCCCGTGCTGCTCTTTAAAACTCAAACAACCCAGAGGTTTAAAGATCAGCATGGGGCTGTTTACAAAAGGGCTTTGAAACAGCCCCACACTGCACTTTGAAGTCCTGACAGTCAGGACTGCAAAGCACAGTGTCACCTGATTTCTCTGATGTCAGGTGATTGACAGGTGGGCAACCCAACTCACCCATCAAAGCTGGCCCGCCAGCCAGAAAAGGTTCCCTAACCATGCTTTACAGTGTTGATCCTGGAGTAGGATTATTTCACCCACATCACATTCATGAATATAGTTCAAACAACAACAACAACAGAACTGTGGAACCTTAAAAGACTTGACAAATTTATTATGGTATAAACTCGGTGAAGTTGACTCTAGTACATAAAAGCATTTGCCATAATAAATGTAATAGTCTTTAAGGTGTTATAAGACAAATTGGTTTTGCTACATCTAGGGATGGAAGGATTTGTCAATTTCCATTCTCTCAGTTTCTCATTTTTCCAATCTTAAATTCAGTTCATGACATTTCTGCAACAATTTGTGTTTTTTTTAAATCCTCATGAAAATTCTCTAGCATTTTAGTGAGAATTTTTCCTACTAAACACATTTTTGTATGTAGGTTTGACTAATGTACACATTTTTGCAAACAATGTCTCCTAATATAATGCATTTTTGTAAGTTATTTTCATCAATATATTATTTTTTATGCACACTTCCCCCTAATATATCCTTTTTTTCAAACATAGCTTGGTTGGAGAACTGCATCACAAAATTCGGGTAAGTGCAAGTTTCAGAGGATGGCTGTTGTGTTTCAGTTCTCATGTTGTTTTGAAAAGTGCAGATTTGATAAATTTGGCTTTAAATGCAAACCGAATTCAATTCCTCCTCTGTTCCTAGCTGCAACAGACTAACATGACTAACCTTCTGCTGATCTAGTTTGGTACTTCTTAGCAGTTCTTGTTGCAGATTCTCATAACAGATTTATTTCTCCATGTTATCAAACACCATTACATAGATGTCTGTCACTGCAGAACTGCCTGGTCTTTGGTCTTCTGTTTCCAGTAGACTTGGATGGATTTGGTGTACTTGCTGCCTACATTCAAGTGGAGACTCTAGCACTAAAAGGATATACTCAGAACTTTGCCCATTTTGCATAGGCCAAACAGCTTGCAACAAGCCAAGCTACAGGGTGATATAACCTAGAGGTGATGCATCTTGTTCTGTGGGTGCTTCCAGACAACCTGTTTATTGAGCATGCAGATTTGTTTGTGGGGGTGTAGACACTGTTGCAAAGTAAGTGTTATCACACACTTTCCAGCACATTTTTCCATCACTTTCCTTATTGAAAAAAAGTCTGATCTGTTGAGAAAGTGGATTAGTTGCATAAGATCTCCCAATCAACTATAATTGCATAACCTAAATTTGCCAGTATGTGATTGAATTCCACTTGAAAAGAATTACAAAGAACCCTATAAGAGCCGAAAGCAAGAAATATGGATGGGCAACATAGTTTAGAAAGCTGGAGAAAATTGAAATATTTTATTTTTGTCAGTACCAAACATTATCATATTAATTGAGTTTGGAAATTATATAACTCTGCTTCCCAGTTCATCAGTGCACCTTTTAATCAATTAATCAATTTATAAAATTCAATCTAATGGATTAATGAATTAAACATTCCAGCCTTACAGATAACACACAAAATAGCCCCAACCAGATGATTTCATATAGGTGCAATAGAAAATCATTCTTAACATGTAGAGAAGCTGTTAAGAAATTAATGCATCCAGGTCTTCATTGTGCAAAAAAGTATTTCCTAGAGCAGCTTTTCAACCACTACCACCAAGGTAAAGGATCATGGAAAAAAATGGGGAGGGGCAATAACTTCATTTTATTTGTAGATTATGTTATCAAACTCAGTTAATACATCAGAAAGGCAGAATCCCTTATGGGAAATTTGACCAAGGAACACTTAACCTTGATCAAAATAATGCCCCTGTGGAGGTTTAGGTCACCAAAACTGGGTGAGAAGTTCAGGCTTAGAAAAGCCAAGATACTGTGGGTAGGGGTTTATGGATCATGAAGATTATATTTGACCTGTATCAGATGGGATTAAACTCTCATTTAAAATATTAGGTTTGTAATTTGCAGGTACTTCTAATTTCACCCAGCATTGCTTTTGGATGCATCTGACATCTGTGGCATGAAGTACGTTTCATCAGTTTTGCAGCACCAGTGCTTCTCATTCTGGAACACAGTATTATCTTGCCACAATTTCCCGTGCTTCGGTAATATTGTCTTGATTACTCTAATGCAGTGGTGGGAATACCACTGGCCCACAGGCTGGAGAAAGCGCTAAAGCCTTTCAATTTGTCCTGCAGTGACCCAACATGCACATCCCTCTCCTGCTGCAATTAGGCTTGTAAAAGGCCTTTTACTGTAGGTTTTTTCAAGCCTAATTCTGCTGTGTGGGGGGGGACTGGTTTTTTGGGGGGGATATAGCTGGAGAGGGAAGAGATAACTCTACCCTCCCCAGCACTCCTCCTCCATTGGCCATGCTGGCTAGCTTTGATGGGAGTTGGAGTCCAACAACATATATGTTCAAACTAATGCATTCTATTTAGGGTTGCCTTTAAATCATCTTTGGAAACTTCACTTTGTTCAAAACACAGCAGCCAAGTTGTTACCTGGGACTTGGCTTAATGAACATCTCTCTTCAGTACTTAATGATCTTTACTGGATTCAAGTTTGTTTGCTGTCGCAGATCAAAACGCTGGTGCTGATCTACAAGGCCGATGATCTGAAAGGCTGCTTTTCTCATATAAGCCAACCTAGTGATCGAAGTATGCATCAGAGGCTGTTCTCCAGGTGCGGCCATCTTCAGTTGTTTGACTAGTGGCAACCAGAAAGAAGCATTGTTCATTGGAAATTGTAGAATTTCCACCCAAAGCAGATTCACCCAGTGTTATCTTTATTCCCTCTTAGATTCCAGACGAAGTTGGCCCTGTTTGCCCAACTTTTACCACTGTTTAATATTTATTTGCTGAAAGTGCTTTATTGGTGTAGACCACAGCTTGATTGCATTCCTTACTCTGTTTTAAATTTCTTGGTGACAGTGGAAAGAGGGATATAATCATTTTTTTAAATTAAAAATTCTAAATAAAATTCTAGCTGTGACATTGCTCCTTGTCTTTCTTGATCTGTGTAGACATTTATTGATTGATTGATTATTGATTTATATCCTGCCCTTCCTCCCAGCAGGAGCCCAGGGCGGCAAACAGAAACGCTAAAAACACTTTAAAACATCATAAAAACAGACCTTAAAATACATTAAAACAAAACAACATTAAAAACATTTTTAAAAAGCTTTAAAAACATCTTTTAAAAAAGGGTTAAAACATATTAAAAAAAACATATTAGAAAGCAATTCTAACACAGACACAGACTGGGATAGGTCTCAACTTAAGAGGCTTGTTGAAAGAGGAAAGTCTTCAAAAGGTGCCAAAAATACAGCAGAGATGACGCCTGCCTAATATTTACGGGGAGGGAATTACACAGGGTAGGTGCCGCCACACTAAAGGTCCATTTCCTGTATTGTGCAGAACAAACCTCTTGATAAGATGGTATCTGCAGGAGGCCCTCACCTGCAGAGCGCAGTGATCGACTGGGTATATAAGGGGTATATATATATATATATAAGAGAACATGGCAATTTGAAGGTCATAGCTTAAAGTGCAGATTGTAGAATTAAATGTGGCTTACAAAATAACATTCTCTTGGATTAAAAGCACCACCAGCACTCTCTTCTGTTACTGACTCTGTAGAACCTGGATTTTCATAAAGTCTGGCATCATTGATTGCAGAGTTAAAATTAATAGAAAGTCTTTCCTTACCTGGAATCTCATTTAATGAGAGAGCAGAAGCAGAATGGGAGCAATCTCCACAATACATTGAAAGAGCCTGTAGCTGTTAGACATTTCTTAAAGATTTCTGAGAAATTCTGGAAATTCCTCATTCTTTCCATAAACTAAGGTTAGAGTGTTTGGAGCTTTCCAGCATGGGTTGCTGTTGTGCTGCCAGACAGAGAGCTGGTGCTTGCTGAGTTGAACCATTTTCACTGCCATTCTCTGCATAGAAATAAATGTCATTGAGTTTGGGCTGCTGCAGCAGTTTACTGAAATGCCATTTTGGAAGGCCCAGTTCTGATTCCTAGCATATCCATCTTGAATGTATGACTGGAAAAAGCTCACCTGCATGACAGGTACATGCAAGTTACTCAAGTGCTGTAAGCAAACACAGATTCTAAGACTTAAGGCGGGGTGGGGAACCTTTTTCGTCTAGCAGGCCAGATCTTCATCTCCCCCTGCCTCCATGGGCCAACTTTTGCAGGTTAATCATCTGACAACACGATGATGTCAAAGTGCAGTCCTTCCCAAGCACTCAATAATCAGCTGGTTGTGGGGCACTTAGGAAGCACTGCATAAGGGGCTTTGCAGGCAATGCTAACTGCCAATATTATGCCAGGTGCAGGGCAGATAGGTGCAGCTTGGCTGAAATGGCCTAGCGGGCCATATGGGGAGGCCTAGTGGGCCAGAGGTTCCCCATCCCTGATTTATTTATTTATTTATTGTACTTATATACCGCCCCATAGCCGAAGCTCTCTGGGCGGTTTACAGTAACTAAAAACATTAAAACAAATATACAAATTTAAAAACATCTTTCAAAAACAATTTAAAACACAATTTAAAAATTTAAAACAATTTAAAATATTTAAGGGTACAAAAAAAACTTGTGAACTTTTACAACACAATTCACTATACATCTACTGATAGTTCGTAGTATTTAACAATGAGTACTTTGGGAATACTTTCTAGTAAGTATATTTAGGACTGAATTCTGAGATGAGAATGAATTTACCGCACATCATCAGGCACTAGATGACCACCATGGTAGAAATGTCCTGTTTTGAAAATACTATATGCAGCCTAGATCTTAGAAATATTCCTGCAAACAGTATTGAGAGATGGTTTCCCCCCTAGGGGTTATGAAATATTCCAAGATATATGTGTGTATTTTCCAGTGATGCGTGCCAAGAATGGGACGGTCAGGTGGCATGCCCAGGAAGCTAATTGCAGACATGCATTGGGGCAAGGACTGATATTGAGCTGTGGAAGAGGTGACTACGGACTATTAATATCTTATTTATTTAAAATACTTATAACCCACCCTACATCACAAATCTCAGGGTGAGCAATGGTTTAATTTTGCAAACAAATGCATAATCCAACCTACAACCCCTAAATGTTTTTTATTTTGATACTAAGTGGATGCCTGTTGCAAGCTGCTTTGGGTACAGCTCACTGTGGAAAGATGGCACATGAATAAACTGAATAAAATCGAACATGAGGCCAGTTAAAATTCAGTCAGCATCAATCTTAAAGCTATATAGTAGTATCAGTTAAATAAATATAACAAATCCCAAAGCTGAACAATAAACATTTCCAAGCGCTTGGGGAAATAACTATGTTTCTGCTGGTACCAAAGCCAAAAAATAAATGTCATTGCCAGCCAGACCTCTGAGGGAAGAGCAGTCCTCAGCAGGGTACCACCATGGGGAAGGCTTTCTCTGTGGAAATTCTTAAGAAATTCTTGGAAGTTCTTAATATCCAAGCAGGATAATATAATTGCACTACTGAATTGAGAGGGGCTTTCTCATAGCAATGGAATAACTAATAAGGCAGACTGTGTTTATTTGTGTGTGTGTGTGATGTGTGTGTGTGTAAAATATATACACACACACAAATTGTTTTCTTTTTTTAGAACTTGAGTTGATCTAAATAAAAAGAAGTAGATGAAAAAGTGGACTTTAAAAAGGAAGCAACTGAAGAATGAATCAAGGAGTTATAATTGTACCAAAAAAGGTGAAATACACAGCATGAAAACATTTGACACCATCAAAAAATTGTGAGAGGACTGCCTGAAGGTTTGCCAGGAGAACATTGAGACTATTGTAGCAAACAATCCCATAAATGAAGGTTGGAGAGAAAATAAAGTTATAATATTTTTTTGAAGAAAGGAACGATTGCTAATATATACATAAATAAAATTAAAAATAATTGAAATATTTAATATCCCCCTAGAAGAAATAATGGGCTGTATCCAACTAAGTTCTAATCAGAGTAGAACCATTTAATGTGCCTACATTAACCATGTCCATTAAATTCAGTGGGCCTACTTTGAGTATAATACAACCCAATGTTTGGATCCTGCCCTGTCTCCCAGGTTTTTGGCAAAGCATACTTTGATTGATTTATTGATATGAATCGTACCTTTTTATTGAAAAGTACACATCTTCAAGCAGAGGGATCCTTTATCTATTGTGTTGCAGCCCTTTAAGGTTGATAAGTAGAAAAAAACACCATGCAGCAAATGAGAAACATGTACCCTGCACACCCTCAGAGAAGCATAATCTTTAATGATGTGACGTTCCAGGCCTGGCATAAAGTTATGTTTTATTATTGAACTTTAATGCCACTTTGTGAACTGTCCCAAAAAATTAAATTGAAGAGCAGTATAGAAATCTTTCATATAAATAAAATATGCTTTTGGCCCAGACATGATGTGACAAGCTTCCCCTTCCATGAATGATAGTGATGGGGGAAAGCTGAACCTGGTGGATTTCTGCCTGCCTCAATTGTCTTAAAGGCACAGGTCCTATGTTCAGAACCAACATCCTCAGACAGAACCTTGACATTCTAAAGCATGTTTTCTGTTTATTGCCCATAGAATGTTCTATTACAGGATGATAGATAAATGTAATAATAATAACTAATATATACTGTACCTTGTTTTGTGACATTTTTGTAACCTGCCCTGGGACTATTTGATGAAGGGCAGGCTATAAGTCATTTAATTAAATTAAAAAATAAAATTTAGTTTTACCACTGATTTCAGCTGAAGGACAAATTCTCAATTATGGTATATGGGAGAGTGCTAAAATGTTTTCGCAGTACAGACCTGAACTTACAAGATCTGAACAGAGTGGTTTATAACAGATGCTATTGGAGGTTGCTGATTCATAGGGTCGCCATAAGTCATAATCGACTTGAAGTCATATAACAACAAACAACTACACAAGGATTGTAATGTTTGAATTACCTCAACTGCATAGACAGTCCCTACTTACACTACTATTTCCTAAGAATGTGGGGTGCTGGCATAATTATTCTTCATAAAGTTATGGTGATATGCATAGTAATTAGTTTTGAAATGTTATGCACATGGGAGCCAAGGGCTGCATTCATATTGTACATTTATTTCACTATCATTCCACTTTAAACAGTCATTACTTTCCCCAAGGAATCCTGGGAAGTGTAGTTTGTGAAGGGCACTGAGAGTTGTTAGGAGACCCCAATTCCTCTTGCGGACCTGCAGTTCCCAAAGTTCCCTGGAAAGAGGGACTGATTGTTAAACCACTCAAGGAATTGTAACTATCTGAGGGAAATAGAGGCCTCCAAACAATTCTCAGCACCCTTCACAAACTACACTTCCCAGGATTCTTTGGGGGAAGCCATGACTGTTTAAATAGTGGAATAAATGTATGGTGTGAATGTGGCCAAGGTGAACCAAAGCTGGAATACACAGTAGGGCCCCACTCATGCGACGGATTATGTTCCAGATCCCAGCCTAAAAGCGAAACCCTCCCAAAAGTGGAACTCCGTCAATAAAATGGCACCTGATGCCCAAAAAATGCAGTAAAAGTGGAACAAGTGCCGTATGAGTGGGGCCTTACTTTAATTGAAAGCCGCCATGTTAGCGGAACGCCGAAAAGTGGGCCACCAAAAAGCAAGGCCCTACTGTAATTGAAGTAAAATGGTAGACTGTTGACTGATATTTAGTACTTTGAATAATCTTAACAAACTTGAATGTAGCCCCATAGCCAGGAATCTTGTGTGTCTGTGAAAGACAGTTGAAAGTTCATCAGGTGAATTTGGAATATCCTGTGGCTGCAGCTCTGCTACTGTGGCAGTAGTTTTAATCTTGTTCAAATGTACTGGCTTACAAAATATCACCATAGGAATCCAAATTTCTGAAATTCACACCTGACCTGCAGACCTGAGAGCCAATTATAAATGTCTTCTATAATTCAGTGTTTTTTGTATGTTATTATTATTATTATTAGTTTATTTATACCCTGCCTTTTGGCCAAAGGCCCTCAAGGCGGCTTACAAAAAACACAAATATAAAATACAATATAAAAATGCATCAATAAAACAATACAAAATATAAAATACAATCTGCAAAAATTAAATAACAATACACGTAATAGCTCTTAATGGTGGCTATATCTGTGGTACAGGTAACTCCATTTTCTGTGTTAAAATTCTGGTCTCCTCAAAGCCAGCTGAATTGCATTTGCAACCAGGTCTATAGTTTTGAGATCGTGCCCTGCGTGTCTGATCCAGCAGCCAGGCTCTTCTTATGCCCTCAAGAACCAGGATTAAGTTGGGAGCAAGGATTCAGCCAAAAGATCATATAAGGGTGGCCTATATTACAGCAAGGCATTGGCCACATCTAGTCCAACAATATCTCACTGTGGTGGGGAGGCTTCAAGGCTTGCAGGATCTACTTTGTATTCTACTATAACCTTGAGGTCCACCAGCCAGAGCCAGGTGCAAAATAGTGGCTCAGGGAGGCAAGCAAACATACCCTGAGGATGAAGGGCCGTGGTGCCTCTGAGCACCCACTCTGCCCAGGAATTTGTTCAGCAGTAACAGAAACAAGAGCGTAAGTTCTTCCACAGGAAAAAACATTATGCATATTCGCTTACTTTGTTGTAAAAGCTTGCTGTGAGATATTCTTGCAAAAAGTAGTGCGTAAAAAGCATTAAGAAAAGCATCTTATAGGTATATATAGAGAAATCTCTTTCTGATAAATGTATAATCTCTTTGGACCTCATTTATATAGAAAATGGGACTAGCTGTTACATGACTACTGTGCTACATTCTTTGCCTGTTGGGATATACTATAGAAGGTATTTAATTGGCATGTGTGTATGTTTCAGATCCATGGGCCATTTAATTAGAGTTAATACAAAAGAATGACCTTCAAGATTTATTTAGCCTTAAACGTAGGGATTAGGTCAGTGTATGGTGAAGTTTTAGGACTCTTTATACAGGCTATGGGAGTGCTTATTTGGAAGTGGGAATGGCTGTGCAGCTAAGGGAATGAACCTCCCTTTGCCTCTACTGAGAGTTATGTGATTGCCTATGAGCTGCTCTCTTCATACACAGCAGTACAGCACTAGTTTCAGCTTCAGAGCTGTACATCCCGCCTCAGCCATCTCCTTTCAGTCAGTTTTATATTTGCGCGCCCTTTCAATCCCCCGTGACGTGTATCCCGTCGCGTCCAATCAACGGCCTTCTCTGGTCAGGACAATGGAAGGTGTTCCTCCAACCAGCTTAGCTCCTGCCTCGGCGGCAGCCAATGAAAAGAGGGCTGTGTTGAGAGTAATGTTACCAGCGCTGAGAGAGTGAGGAGGCTGCGTATCGATCCCGCTCACAGCCATTGCAGTGCATTGGGATACATACGAGATCCAGGCAGCCTTGGTGGCCAGAGCGTGTGTTTGTGGCTTGTGTGAACTGAGATTCTTGCGTGCACGAGAGTGTGGCACGGGGTAAGTATTCTGCGGGGGTCGTCGGTTGGGTGGCCGGCTGACTGGGCAGGCCAAAACTCCGAGTCGGGGAGACGGTGTGAAGCTTTGGGGTGCGAGGGGCAGGATTAGCCCTCATAGACACACAAAGGGGGGGGAATCAGGCCGGGGCTGAACACACACTTTTCTCAGCGCCTTGGACGCGGAGGAGGGTGGTGGACAGACAGTCAAGTGTGCTTTTAGGAAAGAGAAAAATAAAAGCCCAATCCACACCAACTGGGGAGTTTGAGAAGTGGGCGACGGTGGATCATAAATGCCGGGAAAGCGGCCTCGTTCTGCTCGTAAATATATGTATGAATCAGGGTCGGGCTGAGCTCTATAAACCCGTGTACGTGGAGAGGGAAGGTTTGGTCTGGTGGCGAACCCGGGTGGTGGTGGTGGAGGAGGAGGAAAGCGGGCTGAGTGTTAATAAGCTGCTTACATAGCACAGCGATAGAGCCATTGCAGCAGAGTCGTGTGTGTGAGAGAGAGGCAGGCGAGCGGTGGAAGACGGACTTTGCAACACAGGCGCCGTGGCTGGGCAGGGCTCGAGTGCGGGAAAGCGGGGAGGGGTGCCCCTCGTCTAGGGGAGCCCCGCGATGCCGAACGGCGGGAGCGTCTCTGGGCGTTGTTGGCCTCGGGGCGATAAATCACCTCGGGAGCTGCGCTTGCTGTAACATGGCTGACGAGAGCCGTGTGGAAGGAGAGAGAAAACAAGGCGAGAGAGACTGACTGAAGCGCAGGCAGGGGGAGGCGCGAGCGGGCGGGGGCGCAGTTTAGGGGAACTTTTCAAGGCGCCTTTTCTCCCTGGGCGAGAAAACCTCCGGCGACCGTTTAAAAGCCCAGTCCACCGACTGGCCGGCCGCGGGTGGATTTTTTTTTCTTGGGGGGGAGGGTTCAGGTGGGCTTTTCCCCCCTCCCTTAAGTGGAAACGAGACACGCTTCTCCCCCGCCTTTCCCCTTTTGCTTGTAATGGCTGAGTGTGTGCGCCAGAGTATAGAGCGCACCGGCACACACACACACACACTCTCTCTCGCACAAAGGGAAGGAAGGAGCCATATTCTCTATGAGCAGCGGCCATTCCGAGAAGCGGCCTCGCTTCCTGCTAAGCAAGTACTGTAAAGCCAATGCAAGGGGGAGCGCTATTGCCATTGCCGTCACTGCCGCCGCGGCACAAGCGATCGAGGCTCGGGGTCCCGCGCACCCGCCGAAAGCGCGGCCTTTCCGCCCCAGCTGAGCGCCCGCGACACGCATTTCAAGGGGACTTTCTCTCATCAGCAAGGCATTCGCACAAAATGGAAGGAGATCCGCTGCTGCCGGCGGTGACCTTCTTAGGCAGAAGCTGCGCCATTATAAACCCTCCCTTTCTCGGCTCGCTTGTATAGATTAAAGCACACGGAGATCGAGAAGAATCCCACAGCTATACAGTTGTAGCTATATTGTCGTCGGGCGCCCTCGCCCTTGCACATCGAGACAGCTTTTGTAGCCAAGCTCATGGCAACGTAGCTTTTAAAGAGGGATGTAATTTAATTCAACAACCTCGAAATACCCGCTCCTTGATACTTAATTTATATCTGTAGTGTGGACTTCGCTGCTTTTTTTTTTTAACATCACCGAAAACTTTTTTCACTAAACAAAAGTGTCCATAATTAATGCGAATAAAACTCAATAAATAAAGCACTGCTTATGAAATAAAGTGTGAATTAAAACATTTAAACAATTCAGTTTTTTAGAGGGTGTAAATGGTGGTGTTTTTACATTAACTTGTAATTATGAAGGTTCAAACAATAATACAAGCATTATAAAGCACATTTGTGAGTTAGAGATTTTTTATCGGTATTTAAGGTAAATCACATACATTTTATAGCCTGCTTTAAACCAACCTCAAGTTCTTTTTCTGTTTTAATTAAGAAGTTAGTGCCATCAGCCTCATGTCTTAATTCTGAGACTGCCTTCCGTGACCCAGCATCCATTGTAGGCATGAGCAACTCTTGGCTTTCGAGTCTTGTTTACTTGACAGAAACTTTAGACCGGACATGTTTAGTCAGGGAGCACAAATCTTTTTCTGTCCTCATGCCAAACTGATAGGAAATTCTGCTTTCTGTGGCATTGCCAGTTAGAACTGTGCACGTTTCCCTAGTCAAGTTGTACAAGCTACAGTATGGAGAACCTGAATAAAAACCTAGTTTGCCCTAGCAATATTTATTGTCAAATGAGAGAAATTCTCAGCACAGATATGAAAACTGTTTGGGTCTGTGAAATGTAATACTACTTAATTTGAGAAATTAAGAATATGAGAAGAGCCCTGCTAGATCAGACCAAAGGCCTGTCTAGTGTAGCATCCTGTTTTCCATAGTAGCCAACCAGATGCTTATGGGAAACCCAGAAGCAGGACATCAAGGCAGTGGCCCTCTCCTGCTGTTCTCCAGCATGCTACTTCTGGTCCTGGAGACAGCAGATTACCATCATGATTAGTAACCATTGATGGCCTCATCCTTCATGAAGAATGAATGCCGTTTTTATAGCTGTCCAGATGTGTGGCTATCATCACATCTTGTGGCAGCAAATTCTATCATTTAAATGTGTTCTGTGTGAAGAAATACTTAACTTGTATTTTCCTGCATCTCCCACCATTCTGCTGTATCGAATGATCCCCATTACTAGCATTATGAGAATTTCCCCCCATATTCTTTCTCCACACTGTGCTTATGTTCCTGAGCCTATATCATGTCCCCTTTACTTGCCTTTTTTCTAAATTAAAAACCCCTAAACATTGTAACCTTTCCCCACAGGGAGGTTGGTCCAGGCTCCTGATCATTTTGTTGCTCTTTTTTGCACCTTTTCCAACTCTATAAATACCCTTTTTGAGACGTAGTGACCCAAACTCTACACAGTATTCCATGTGTGGTTTTACCATACATTTGTATAAAGGTACTGTAATATTGGCAGTTTTATTTTCAATCCCCTTTTAAATGATCCATAACATGGAATTCATGTTTTTCAGCTTCCACACACTGGGTCAATGTTTTTATTGAGCTATCCACCATAACCCCTATATCCCTTTCCTGATCATTCACTGTAGCCCAGACTTCAACAGGGTATATATGAAGTTAGTTTTATTTTTTATTGTGCTCTAATGTACATCATTTTACACTTGCTTACAGTGAATCGCATTTGCTATTTTATTGCCCATTCCCTCAATTTGGAGAGAGCCTTTTGGAGCTCTTCACAATTGCTTTTTGTTTTTACCACCCTGAAGAATTTAGTGTTGTAACAAACTTGGCCACCTTACTGCTCTATCTTAACTTCAGATAATTTGTGAACAAGTTAAAAAGTGCTGGTCCCAGTACAGCTCCTTGGGGTCCCTCTTCTTGCATCCCTCTGTTGTGAGAATTGTCTTGTTATTAGCTTCCTATTCTTTAACCAATTACTGATTCATAAGAGGACCTGCTGTCTTATGTCAAGACTGCTAAGTTTACTCAGGAACCTTTGGTGAAGATGTCTGTCAAAACCTTGGAAGTGTGAGTATACAGTGTCTACCAGAAGAGTCATAATTCCAGAAGAGTCATTGGGCCCTGTCATCGTATGCAAAAACTCGTGCACTGTTGCAGCAGTACTGTATTGTGCCATGTGGTGTTGTAGGCACTTATCCCATCAGATGATGAAGGAACTATTGTGCATAAAATCTCATCCTATAATAAAGCAGACTCTTCCATTCTTTAGCACGCTTTATATTGGTATTTGTAGTTAAATACCCCAGTCAAGCAAAAGTGACCTTAATGTAGACACATGCTTCTCTGCATAGACCTCCTTATTGCAGGGGTGGGGAATCTCTTTCAGTCAGAGGGCCACATTCCATTCTGGGCAATCCTCTGAGGGCCACATGCTAGTGGTGGGTGAGGCCAGAGATAAAAGTAGATGGAGAAAAATTGGAATTATACCTTTGTACAGTAGGCTATTTTTATACATACCCCCCCTTTATCCTCCATCCAGACAAGCAAGAGGCATTGGAGTTCACGGACACATTCCAGCCAGTCAAAAACACCTGGGGTTGAAGCGGGGCCAGTGAGGGGTGTGGGCTGGGGAGAGTTCCAAGAGGAGGGTTGCATCCAGCTCCTGGGCGTAAGGTTCTCCACCCATGCCTTATTGTATTGGGCCCCATGCTCATGAAAGAATTTACAACCCCAGATCTAGCACCTGATATGCATGCACACTGATCTCTGAATTAGGTTGGTGTGTCTGCTTCAGTCACTTGGAGGGGCCAGTTATTTGTCTCCTATCATTGCTAAACAGGTTATTGTCCTGTCAAAGCTGACTACTATCTGTTTAGTAGATTACCTGTGTGTAAGCCACTGTTGTGTAGGAAGATTTTTGTACTGAGATTATAGCCGAAGGAGAATGCTTTGCAACATAGTATAAGAATAAAGTACATTAAGAGGATTCACAAGATTTAGTGTTTTTATCTCTAAGAATAATAATTGAAAATATTTTTCATCTGTAATCTGGTATCAGTTTTCTGCAGTTCTTGTGGCACTTCATAGTTGTTTGTATGGAATACTTTCTGTTAGAGAAAGATAAATTACCTATTTAGTGAGTAATATTAGTTTACTTTTCCTGCTAGTTTTTTCCTAGTTTGTTTATTTATTTATTATTTATTTAGTTGCATTTCTAAACCGCCCTATAGCTAGCAGCTCCCAGGGCGGTGTACAACATGATAAAACCACAATATTTAAAATACAGCAAGTGTGTATTGCGCAAACAATATAAAACATTATATAAACAAAGTAAAAGAAAACTAGAAATAAAATAAGCAAGATTAAAAGCATAAAATACATTAAAATGCCTGGGTGAAGAGGTGGGTTTTTACCTGGCGCCGAAAAGATGACAGGGAAGGCGCCAGGCGTATCTCATCTGGGAGGGCATTCCATAATTCGGGGGCCACCACCGAAAAGGCCCTAGATCTTGTTACTGTTCTCCGGGCCTCTGTATGGGTTGGGACCCGGAGAAGGGCCTTAGACGGTGAGCGGAGTGAGCGGGTAGGAACATAGCGAGAGAGGCGTTCCATCAGATATTGCGGTCCAGTGCCGTTAAGGGCTTTATAGGTAAGGACCAACACTTTGAATCTGGCCCGGAAACATATTGGAAGCCAGTGCAGTTGGGCCAGAATAGGTGTTATGTGGTCGAATTTCTTTGTCCCAGTAAGAACTCTGGCCGCAGCATTCTGCACTAGCTGAAGTTTCCGAATCGTTTTCAAAGGTAACCCTACATAGAGAGCATTACAGTAATCCAATCTAGAGGTTACCAGAGCATGAATAACTGAGGCTAGGTTCTCCCTGTCCAGATAGGGTCGTAGTTGGGCTACCAGCCGAAAGCTGGTAAAACGCATTTCGTGCCACCGAGGCTACCTGAGCCTCAAGTGACAGAAGCGGATCTAATAAGATCCCCAAACTACGGACCTGTTCCTTTAGGGGAAGTGTAACCCCATCTAGGGCAGGTCTGACATCAACCATCCGAGCAGAGGGCCCTCCAACTAACAGCATATCAGTCTTGTCAGGATTGAGTTTTAGTTTGTTCGCTCTCATCCAGTCCATTATCGCGGCCAGGCAGCAGTTCAGTACAGCAACAGCCTCACCTGAAAAAGATGAGAAGGAGCAATAGAGCTGTGTATCATCAGCATATTGCTGGAAACGCACTCCATAACTCCTGATGACCTCACCCATCGGCTTCATATAGATATTAAAAAGCATGGGGGACAGAACTGAGCCCTGCGGGACCCCATACTGGAGCACCCAGGGACTCGAGTAATGTTCCCCAAGCATCACCTTCTGGAGACGATTCCCAAGATAGGAGCACAGCCACCGCCAAGCAGTGCCTCCAACTCCTAAATCCGCGAGTCGCCCCAGAAGGAAGTTCTGCTTCTGTTCCCACTTTGCCAGAACTTGAGAAATAGCTAATAGTAAGATTATCTGAAGATGGAAATTTTGCCACTGGTAGCATTTTCACTAGCATGTCAACATGCCTGCATATTAAGTTGTAATATTAAAAAATATGAGAGTAAATTATTGAAAGCTAATTTCCATCAGGAATTTTTCCTGAAGCTGAGGTGAAGGCCTACATAATAACTGAAAGTCATAATAAAACATAAAATATGGAACATGATACAGATTTGCAACCAATGGTCTATTTCACACATTCCTTTAAAGTTTAATGAGCAGCCAAAGCAACCATAAGTGGTAAGCCAAATATAAACCTCGCAAATCAACACTTGTGGTTCATTTCCCTCAAGCAAAGCATGAGTGGTAAGCCAAGAGCAAGCTATGGTGTAAAGTGACATGCAAACTGGGACACTGATATGCAACTATTTGGTTGCCTAGATAGTTGTCCACGAATGTTGCTTTAAAGTATTTAGGAAAATGGTTCAGAATAATAGTTTAAGCAATTTTTAGTCAGCTTCTCTTTCTTTGTCTCCCATACAGTATGGAAGATCAAACTAGTGCTCCAAGGTTTCTACTTTGTCTTTCAGAAAAAATAAAAAAATGGGCAAAGGTGATCCTAAAAAGCCAAGAGGTAAAATGTCCTCATATGCCTACTTTGTGCAAACTTGCCGGGAAGAGCACAAGAAGAAACACCCTGATGCTTCAGTGAACTTTTCAGAGTTCTCAAAAAAATGTTCAGAAAGGTGGAAGGTAAGTTGTTGGGTTTTTTTTAAAGTGGTACAATAAATACCCAAATACATACTTTGCAAGCAGCTATTTCTTAGGAACAGAAAGCATATTTGCTAATAAAATTTACAAATCCAGAATGGAATTGGGTGTAATCTGGAACTGAGAATGCACACTGAATTATTTTTTATAGACTATGTCTGCTAAGGAGAAAGGAAAGTTTGAAGATATGGCACGAGCTGACAAGGTTCGTTATGAGAGAGAAATGGAAAGTTACATACCACCTAAAGGAGAGTCAAAAAAGAAATTCAAGGATCCAAATGCACCAAAGAGGCCCCCGTGAGTAGTATTTATGATTAGGCTGTATCATACAGCAGTATTGCACTGACATGCATCCAGGGTAGTAATAGCTGAATGATTTGGAGGCAGCATTTAACTGTGTTTTATTTATTGGTCTGCTCTGTTATATAGTGCTTTGCGAGTAGTACCAAAAGCTCCCAACTTGCTGAATATAATCCAGTAATTTTAACCTTTATGTATTAATTGTTTGAAATTTAATTTTCAGTTCAGCATTTTTCTTGTTCTGCTCTGAGTATCGTCCAAAAATCAAAGGAGAACATCCCGGTCTTTCTATTGGGGATGTTGCAAAGAAACTTGGAGAGATGTGGAATAATACTTCTGCAAATGATAAGCAACCCTTTGAAAAGAAGGCCTCCAAACTGAAGGAGAAGTATGAAAAGGTAAATGCCAAATAGCCTTTTTTAATTAATTTAATTTAAATTTTTTTTAGCCATTCAGGCATATGTTCCTCTTTCAACAAGCCTTTTAAGTTGAGAGCTATCCCAGTCTGTGTCTGTGTTAGAATTGCTTGTTAATATGTTTTTTTTAAAAGATGTTTTTAAAGGTTTTAAAAAATGTTTTTAACGTTGTTTTGTTTTAATGTATTTTAAGGTCTGTTTTTATGATGTTTTAAAGTATTTTAGCGCTTTTGTTTGCTGCCCTGGGTTCCTGTTGGGAGGAAGGGCTAGATATAAATCAAATAATAAATAAATATGTTGTCATTAAATATATTGAATAATATCCAATGTTAGTCAGAGTAGACCCATTGAAATTTCAGCAGACTTACTCAGAGTATGACTAACTGGATATCGCTCATCAGGAATTAAGGCTCCATTCCTTTCAACATTATGTATGCTTGCATTTTCTCTGGAATGTTAAGTGGTACTGTGGTCTTTTATATTACCTAACATTTATTTCAAAAAACCAAACAAAAACACTCATCAGTGGAATATACTTCCAAGTAACTCTTTTTGGGAGGCAAAATATTGAAAAGACCCTTTAAAATAACGTGTAGCCTACTAAATTTAACTAAATCTAAACACTTATAATGTGTAATTACTAGTAATACACATTAGTTTATATATTTTGAAATAATGTGTATCAGTCTTAACAAGGACTGCTGTATCTTGTAGCCAGTGCGTTGCTTTATTTATTTTGTAATGCTTGTAGAATATTACCAGACAAGTGGGTTCTGTGCAGATTATAAATAGTGTGCAATAGAAAGAAGGTCAGACTCTCAAGTCAGTTTCATATACTTATTTCGTGTTTGGGGAGGGATACCCATATACAAAATACTTAACCCGCTACAAAATCAAGTTTGAAGGGGATACGCATGTAAAATTCAGCAGATGTTTCTCTAATAAAATATGTAGAGAAAGTTATGAGGACAGGGTGCTACTTCTGATTTGAAAAGGGTCATCCACTGAATTTGCACAGACTTCACACTTGATAGTGTGTTTTGTGCTCTGGTGTCCTCCTTTAGAGTACAAAATAATAGCCTATTGAGCCACCTTTAGTTTTTTTAATAAATATTTTGTTGGGTTTCATGCGTTTACAAAGAGAACAAAAGTAACAAAACCCCACCCACCCCCTGAAAAACCCCCAAAACAAAACATGGAGGAGAGGACGACCAATCATTTGTGTACAATTTGTCCCATAGTTACATAATCAGAAGTAACTCAAGTCACCCTTAGCTGAGATAATTAATTAAGCCATGGTGTAAATACCCTAACACAGTGTGGTACTGGGAAAGGTCTAGCTAATGGATCAACACCGTGGGTCATGGATTTGCATCGGCAAGATGGGTAGGAACACCTAATTGTTGGTGTTGTGTGCTATCATTTTAGATGTCATTGAATATTTGGACACTAAGGGGAATAATAGCTAAAAACCTGTTTGGAAACCTATATCCATTAGAACACAAGAGCTTGCTAAAACACCCCAGTGACCTGTATAGGAGCCCGCCAGCATGACCTGGTATTCAGAAGTATGCTGCCACTGACCATCTTGTTACTTCTTTTAGAAAACAAATTTACCATAACTAATGTAACCTGTTTACTTTTTTAAAATATATATATATATTTGAGGTAGGTGACTTGGTTTGTTGAACGTTACATGAAGTCAAAAAGATAGACTTACTGCATGCTGAAGGTGGCACTGTCTGCTCTTTAACTGAAGTGCATGAAATCTTTCAATAAGGTATTAGCATTCTTTACTGACATATAGTGTTGAACCGAGGTGTATACTACACATATTAGTCATCTGAGCAAGTTCTAGGCTTTGAATTACAATTTTGTCAAATATAGCTGGAATACACTTTAATTAAAGTGATATTCCCTTCCCTCTTTACCAAGGGGTGTACAGTGTAGCTAAACTCCTGCATCTTTCCTCCCAAGGATATTGCTGCGTACCGGGCTAAGGGGAAGCCTGAGGTAGCCAAAAAGATAGCTCCTCCTAAGCCTGAGAAAAGCAAGAAAAAGAAGGAAGAGGAAGATGATGAAGAGGAGGAGGAGGAAGAGGAGGAGGAAGATGAGGAGGAAGAAGACGATGAGGAGGAAGAGGATGATGATGAATAATCCTCTTAGATCAGTTTTTCTTGTCTATACAAGCATTTAACCCCCCTGTACACAACTCACTCCTTTTAAAGAGAAAAAAATTAAACATAAAGCTGTGTAAGATTTGTTTTTAAACTGTACAGTGTCTCTATCTCTCTCACTTTCTTTTTTGTATAGTTAACACACTACCAAATGTGTCTTGGTAGCCCTGTCCTTTAGTGGTATCTCAGTGGCCACTAACCTTGCCTAGTACAGTAAGGGGGTTGTAAATTGGCATGAAAGTTTAAAGCAGATTTCTTGTTGGTGCACAGCACAAATTAGTTACACATGCAGATGTAGTTCATTACTCATTTTCATCAGTTGTCTGCATAAAAAAAAATTGATCTGTTAACTAAATACCACTCTGTAATTGCAAAAAAAAAAAAAGTTGTAGCTGTTGACATTCTGATTGCTTCTAAGTAAATACATTTTTTAAATTAGTATTGTTGTCCTTTTAATAGATGCCCTTGTAAAGTCAATATTTTTCTCTTTCTTTCTGGAAAGCACGTCCCTTCTTTTATGCCCTTTTGCGATCACATCAAAATGGCATTCTTTTGTCTCTCCAATAAGTTGATGTAATGATACATACCCTACATAATCATGATAGGGTAGAAAAATATACAGGCATATGCAAAGGTTTTTTTTTTCTTCATGTAAGAGGCCACATTTTTTTCAAGAATCCTGTTCTTAGCCAATCTGTATTTGCTCAGCTTTTGCTACATACAATATTCTACTGAGTTGTGTAAATTTACCAGTTTTGGAGGGTTAAGAAGTATAGAATTCAGTTCAGTGGCATAGAATACCTCTAGGGGAAAAAGAACTTCAAATATGTGTCCTTGGAGGACCTGATGAGAATATATTCTCATTTTGATCTGTGAGGAATATACATATGTGACTCCATTGGCCAATAATGAGAGTTGTATTTGCAAATACCTGAACACAGAGGTGAGTGTACCCCTATCCAAGCAGGTAATGTTAAATGCTAAATTACTGTAATCCTTTTAGGATACCATGTCAAGTAATAGTTGTGGGCTTTTTACCATGACCTCTTGGTAGTAAATGTCCCACAGGAAAAGATTTTACTTTGCTAATGTTTTCTATAAGTGGTACCATTGTTTGATCTGTAAGAATTCATGCTTTCATAACTGCATTAATCCTACCCCATTTTCAAAATTTTATATTGTCTCAAAACTAAGATGAGATAAGATGTATCTTTTTCTGTTAGTCTTTTTATAATGCATTCTTGATATTTGCCCATTTTGTAAGTTAAAGATAGCTGTATGGGGAAAATACTTTTTTTCTCATTTAGGTGTGAGATGCAACATGGTATTCCATTGACCTCTGATTTGATAAAATACAGGTTGCTTTGAAAACCAAAGTTAAAAATTTGTGCATATTCAGTCAAAGTACTGGCATTTATTAATTCTTTCATGTTTACCTGCGGACTAATTTGGGAACTGATTGGCAATTCTGTAATTATAAATTATGGTTCTGAAGTGCCAGTGTTTAAAGATAGCATTCTTGTAACTTTACACACATTTTTGATGGAGTATTGTTTTGTTATACAATTTTGACTTTTAAGATTCTTACTTCAATTTTGCATTTGTTTATGTATAACTTCAGGAGAGTACTGAACATCTGGTTTCCTGGTTGATACTAATAAAAAATAATTACAGAGGTTTTATATATTTCGTTAAATGAGTTTACTTTAAATATTCACTCTGTACATTTAAATGGTTCAAGTCAAATGTGATTTTTAAAAAAGACCTTGGTAAGACTTTAAACACTTGAAGGTAATTTTATATGCAATGGTATTTGTCATGTTGGGAAAAACAAGGGAGTAGAAAAAGAGGAAGATCAAACGAGATGGATTGATTCAATAAAGGAAGCCACATTCCTGAACTTACAAGATCTGAACAGGGTGGTTTATAACAGATGCTATTGGAGGTTGCTAATTCATAGGATTGCCATAAGTTGTAGTTGAATGATCATAAGGCATTTTTAATTTTCAAAAGAAGTCATGGGTTTGGATCCTATGGGTTTGGATCCTAAGGTAGTCCACAGTAGGAAAGTTTCCCACCCCCTTCTCCCTCTTGCAGACACCTGCAACCCGCAAAGCCTCTGGAGGGTTGGGTGTCCCTTCTGAGCAATGTGGGATGGAGCATAGAAGACTACTGATGAGAGGACAGGAAACTTCCTTTTGACAGCACAATCCTATACATGTCTGCTCAAGTAATTGGGGTTCAATGGGATGTATTCCCAGATAATTTAGGATTTCAACCTATATCTACTTAGGATCCAAGCAGACTTTTAGGCTACTCCCCATCCTACATTGTCCTGGATCACCCACCCACCCTTCAGAGGCTTGGGGGGGGGAAGGGGAGGGAAACTACTTCTGTGGACTTCCTTTTCTTAGGATTGAAGCTATAGTAACCACAGTCACATTTGCCAAATGTAAACTTGGGGTTGTATCCAACAAAGTCCAGTTAGCACAAGGACTTCCACCTGCACATCAGGACTTCCTTTCTCCCTATGTGCTCCCCCAGAACAGACTTGGAGGTGAGGAAGTTGCACTGTGCGGGTGGGCATCCTTGCATTAATGGGACAACTTCGTTGGATAAAACCCATAATTTTCAAAGGAATGGGAAATCTCAACTAAAAATTTCCTTCCAGGCTTTCTGTAAACCGTTAATTTCCATGGGATTAGGAAAACTGATAAATAATAACCATACAGTACTGCAAATGTTTAAAATGAAAGGCTGAATCGTTCTCTACATAGGTCAGTGCAGTTAGAGGCCAGTTCTGCAACAAAGTTTTAGTCCTCAAAATGTTAGCAAGCAAGAACTGCATCCTGCTGTGACAAATAGTTTTAGGGTGAGAATGAGTGTCCTCTTTTTAAAGATGGTCTTGCACCTTTTGGAACTATAGCAAAGCTGAGTTTGTTAGCTGATATACCCTTGAAATGCTTCAGGTCAAATTTGACTTTTGGAAATGTTTGCAGATACTTATGAATTTGCTTCAGGACTTGCATGTGTATGCTAAGGCAAATCTTTATAACTAGGTTTCAAACTAGCTGAAAAAATTTGGGTGAAGCTTTTTTTAATGAGATTTCAAACACTTAAAATAGTTTAAAAACAGCTTTAAAAGTGAAACATAAAAAAAACCTAAAGGTGCCTCTTAAGCAGCACCATAGGAACATATTAAAAAATGGGGATTGTAGAGATAACATAACTTTTCTTTAAAATCCAGGATTTATGTGCTCAATGTTTCTAAACACCGAGTCCCAGTTCAGTCACCTGAGAAGCAGCAATCTGCATAGCTGAGAGGCAGGTGCCTGGCACTCCATACCACACACCTAATGTAATGTGTGACACAGGCAGTCCAGGCAGGTGGCCATTCATGCAGTTGCCCAATTTAGACAATTCTTACCAAGTGAAAAGGGCTGAAATATCCTGTAAGTCAGACATGAGCAGGGGGTTGGACGCGATGGCCTTAAAGGCACCTTCCAACTCTGATTCTATGACTCCTGTGTATATAAAGGCTTTACCTCAAGTGCATGTGTCATGGTATAGGAGGGAAGGGAAGGGGGATTAGCCCACTTCTGCAACGTAGACATGTAGAGGGAGAGGGCCAGGAGAGCCTGAGATACTTTCTAGTACCAAGCTTTGAAAGGTTGTCCTGATAAGTCAAAGACATGGGAGCAAACAATTCTCAGCTTACAAGAGTGACAGATAGATTTCACAAATAGCAAAAATATCAAAGCCTACATTTAATTCAGAAAAGCAAAAGTCTGGTTTTCACACGTGAGAATGAAGTGGAAGAATTTTTATATTTTATGCTGCCCCTTAAAGTTCTATAGGTGGCTTATAATATTATTTATTTATTTATTACAGCTTCACACTGCAGGTGGAAGATCCCAGTTTGAGTTCAACTACATTTTTTCCAGCTGCACCGGATTTTTGTTTATAGAAAGTTTGAAAAAAAAGACTAGTCTCCACATACATAGTCTGAAGATATATATGCGTTTTCATTCTGGTGTTTAAATTAGGTTTCAGTATCAATTACAGGTATCTTAACCCTAGTCTTCACATGCAGTAGAATGCTGATGTGGGTTGTACTACTTTGCTAATATCAAGCATGTCACGGAGAAAGGTTCTCACCAGCACACAGCACCATTGTGGTACTTTTCTTCTTGCTGTTTTTCTTGCAGGGGAGAAGGAAACTTAAAAGGTACTCTCCATTCTAACAATACAGTCCAGGGAGATAGACCTGCTATTCTGCAGCAGTAAAAACAAGTTTGTGGCACCTTACCATCTAACAAATTTGTTTTGGGATCAGTCTTCCTCCCCGACTCCTGTTAACAAAAGCATATGGCATGATAAACAATGACCAATTTATTATAGCTTAAGCATCATATGGAAAGTGAGATTGGACCAAGATGAAGGAGGTGTTAAAATTGGAGGGAGAAATATCAATAATTTAAGATACGCAGACGGTACCATACTACTAGCAGAAACCAGTAATGATTTGTAATGAACACTGATGAAAGTTTGTTTATATATTTATTTATTACATTTATATACCGCCCCATAGCCGAAGCTCTGGACAGTTCACAGCAATTAAAAACCAATATACAAATTTTAAAACAAAGAATTTAAAAACAATTAAAAAAAATAAAAACATATGCTAAAATGCCTGGGAGAAGAGGAAAGTCTTGACCTGGTGCTGAAAAGATAACAGTATTGGCACCAGGTGCACCTTGTCAGGGAGATCATTCCATACTTTGGGGGCCACCACTGAGAAGGCCCTCTCCCTTGTTGCCAGACTCCCAGCTTCCCTCCGAGTAGGCACCCAGAAGAGCACCTTAGATGTTGAGTGTAGTGTACGGGTGGGTTCATGTAGGGAGAGGCATTCCATCAGGTATTGTGGTCCCAAGCCGTGTAAGGCTTTATAGGTTAAAACCAGCACCTTGAATCGAGCTTGGAAACATACAGGCAGCCAATGCAAGCAGGCCAGAATCGGTTTTACATGTTTGAACTGTCTGGTCCCTGTTACCAATCGACGCTGCATTTTGCACAAGCTGCAGCTTCCGAACCAATTTCAAAGGCAGCCCCACATAGAGCGCATTGCAGTAATCTAACTTGGAGGTTACCAGAGCATGGACAACTGAAGCCAGGTTATCCCTGTCCAGATAGGGGCGTAGCTGGGCCACCAGCTGAAGATGGTAAAAGGCACTCCGTGCCACCGAGGCTACCTGAGCCTCAAGTGACCGAGATGGTTCCAGGAGAACCCCCAAGCTACGAACCTGCTCCTTCAGGGGAACTGCAATCCCATCCAGGACAGGTTGGACATCCACCATCCAGTCAGAAGAACCACCCACTGACAGCATGTCAGTCTTGTCTGGATTGAACCTCAGTTTATTAGCCCTCATCCAGTCCATTGTCGCACCCAGGCACCGGTTCAGCACATTGACAGCCTCACCTGAAGAAGATGAAAAATAGAGCTGCGTGTCATCAGCATACTGATGGCAACACACTCCAAAGCTCCGGATGACCACACCCAACGGTTTCATGTAGATGTTGAACAGCATGGGGGAGAGAACTGACCCCTGTGGAACCCCATACTGGAGAGTCCAGGGTGCCGAGCAGTGTTCCCCAAGCATCACCTTCTGGAGCCGAGCTGCCATGTAGGAGCAGAACCACTGCCATGCAGTCCCACTCCCAACTCAGCCAGTCTTCCCAGAAGGATACCATGGTTGATGGTATCGAAAGCCGCTAAGAAATCAAGGAGAATCAACAGAGTCACACTCCCCTTGTCTCTCTTCCGACAAAGGTCATCATACAGGGTGACCAAGGCTATTTCCATGCCAAATAATTATAAAACGATGTAAAAAATTTAATATGTATATGAACAGTCAATATAAAATCCCTATATTTTCATATAATAATAAAAAAGGCCAGCAAAATAATGGAAAAATCAGTGCCCGTATACAATAAAATACAAAATATATGATATCGTCAAGATAATATAAATATAGAGATAAAGGGCAACTTCTGAACAGTGGCCAATACGCATAACTCAATGCCCATATGTAATAAATTGCAAAATGTATAACGTAGCCAAACGCGTTTCGACAAGTAGTCTTCTTCAGTGGCTTTCATGATGAGTATACATTTTGTGTATTATGGTCTAAGATATGAACTGATACGTGGGCTATTCATTAACTCAATTGTTCATTTCCTTCTGTCAGTCAGTTGTAAAAGATATATTGACAATTTTGCCAACGTCACGTCACAGACCTGAACTTACAACAGGGTGGTTTATACCAGATGCTATTGGAGGTCACTGATTCATAGGGTTGCCATAACTTATAACTGACTTGAAGGCACATAACAACAAGCAGTTGTGGGGTGTGGGGAGGATGAGTCTTATGCCATAAGAAATTTGTTTATTTTTAGCTGCCTCAAGCCACTTTGTTGTTTTCACTGTTAACAGTCAACTTTAAAAACTTTCAGGACTAAGGCTGACAGGCCAGTGAAGAATCT
Organism: Rhineura floridana; assembly: GCF_030035675.1. Lineage (NCBI taxonomy): Eukaryota > Metazoa > Chordata > Lepidosauria > Squamata > Rhineuridae > Rhineura > Rhineura floridana. The sequence goes on from NC_084484.1 coordinate 152,134,330, forward strand.
AACAGCAGGATAAATAATTACAGATTACAAATGATACTGCTTCAGACTTCATAGTAAGACTACAAAGCTTTGCTCATTTATGGCAGGGATAGGGAACCTATAGACCTCAAGATGTTGTTGGATGACCATCAGCCCCAGCCAGCATAGCCAATGGTCACAGATGACGGGGGTTGTAGTCCAGCAACACCTGGAGTGCCACAAGTTTCCCGTGTCCAATTTATGAAAAGATGAAAAGCCACTTGGGGAAATGAGGGAATAGTATATTTTCTTCAAGTGCTTCAGGCCTGTTTCCTCAGTTTCTAAACAATCTTCCAAATTAAACTTTTGCATCTTGTCCATGGAGTACAGGGGACATGCATCCGCTTGGCATGTCACTATGAAGGTGGGGAAGCCCATGGCTTGTCAAGTTGTTTTAGACAAACCACAACTGGTTTTCCCTGGCCTGAAGTCATATATGACATCAAGCGTGGGAAACTTCAGACTGCGGTAATCAGGAGCACACAAAGCAAAGGAAGAACTGGGAATGCATTTAGAGTGTGCTTGCCCAGTTTGTTCCTTTGAAATTGAGCACCTGACATCATGGTCCTTCCTCCACCACCTATCCTGTCAAAGGGGCCCACAGGGGGTAGAGGACCCACCCCTGTGCTATGGGATGGGTTTGGGGAGAAAAGTGAAAGTTCCTCTATGGATATTGTAGGGTAGATGGAGAACAGGAAGGAAAACTTCTTCCTCTTTTAATATCTGAAACCTCATTAAGTTGCTAGCCTTGTGCAAGGCACAATATCTTGTCTTTAATTTCAAATTGGTATAGTGTGGACAATCATGGCCTACCTCACAGGGTTATTTGAGGATAGACCATATAACATAGTTGCCTAGTACTTTCCCAGTACTAACCTATTCATGTTTACTCAGAAGTAAGCCCCACTGAGTTCAAAGTGAGTAACTCCCAGGTAAGTAGAGGGCCAAACAATGGGACCAACAAGGGTATATTTTACTGAGGCCTTAAGATCCAAGGGGTTCTGCCTCAGGCCACAACTCCGTTACCATGGGGGAAAACAAAGGCTCCATTCTTGGGCCGTGATGGTAGCAAAGCCTCAGTGTGGCTTATGTTGTAATTTCAGAAATTTAGAAAATGTAATTTCAGAATTAAAGTCAACACTTTTATAACTCATATCGGATCACGGTATGTGTGTGGGAGAGTTTAATATTACGTATCAGTAGGAAAGGGACTGGAAATAAAACTACCAATATCATAGTGCTGTTATACAAATGTATGGTGCAGTCACATTTGGAATACTGTGAACAGTTCTGGTTGCCTCACCTCAAAAATAATAACGTAGAGTTGGAGAAGGTTCAGAAAAGGGCAACCAAAATGTTCAAAGGAATGCAGCAACTTCCCTATGAGGAAAGGTTGCCACATTTGGGGCTTTTTAGTTTAGAGAAGCGGCGACGTGATAGAAGTGTATAAGATTATGCATGGTGTGGAAAAAGTGGATAGAGAAAAGTTTGATGACACTCATCAACTTGGATGTTTTAGTCAAGAGGATTAGTCAAATTCATGGAGGATATGGCTATCAATGGCTACTAACCTCCAATGTCTGAAGAACAGTTGCTGGGAATCACAAGTGGAAAGAGTGTTATTGCACTCAGGTTCTACTTGCAGGCTTCCCATAGGCATCTGGTTGGCCACTGTGAGAACAGGATGCTAGACTTGATGGGCCTTTGGTCCAGCATTGCACTTCCTGTTTTTATGAGATGGCCTGCGTTGCAAATTTGTACTGCCCCCCCTGATGATTTGGCCCAGGGCAAGTGTGTGCATGATTTCTGCCTTAATATATAACATGTGCTGAGCTTGCAGGCATTTGTCAAGGTATTTTCAGGCTTATTCTAATGTATTTTCTATGAAGGAACATCAAGAGGAAAACTTGGTCAGGACTGAAAATGCAGATTTTCCAGGAAAGCTGTTAGCAGGATGCTGTCAGGATTCCTGTGAGCAATTATTTTAGATTTTTTCTTAATTTCAGACTGAACTGTAAGGCCTTTTACTGGTATTAAGTATTTTTAGAATGTGTTTTTCATTAAAGGCCGGCCTGTGGCCAGATGATTATGATAAGCACAGTTTCACAGGTAAGTAGAAGTTCTTCCCATTAGAATTACTTTCTTTGCAGTGGCTGAAACTCCACAGTTAAACAGGTGCAATAGTTTCTTCACTGAGATTCTGGAGGATGAATCCGTTTTCAAAATGGAAACCTTTGAATGGTTATTATATGTGGTTGGTCACCAAGCCACATGTAGAAAATAAGTGTTCCTTGTTGGAAAATGGTTTAACATACATTTTATGAAGGATGCAAAGATAAATTGCTGGAAGCTGTGCAGGAAACGTGCAAAAAGGAAATGGTAGCAAAGCAAAGTGATTTTGTGCCACCTGAATGCAACTGAAGGACTTGAATGAGTGTTTTCTTACTCATGTTTGAGCTTTCTGTCACTTCCTTTAAAATAAAAAAATGCACAATGAACAAATTCAGAGGGGAAAACTGGACAGAAATATGTAACCGAAAATTCCCCTACTATTCAATCCTTGAAAGGTTTGTTGTTTTCTTCAGCAGGTACAAGCAAGAAAGGTTGCAACATAGGAGGCACACACTGAATTTGGATCCTACAGCATCACGGTGAATGTGAAATGCAACTGACATTCATACCTCTGCTTGCCCATTAGTAATATAAATTCTAAAGGACTGCCATTCAGAGGTCACTCACATCCACATCTGAGCCCATGTAAGGATGGGGCCACAGGTAAGTGCCATATTGCTTCATATATTACACAATTCTACATTACTTCAAATTTTACATAACTAGGCATTTTGAAGGCACAAGCAGTTCACCATATAATACTTGCACCCATATAATCATTTCTGTATTGGCCCTATAGGCTCTGCATTGCAAGATTATTGTGGAAGACAAACCCCTCTCTTCTGAAGAGTTGAGGATGATTTATATCCCTCAGTGCTGTCCCCATAAAGCAGGGTAGGAACCTCCGGCCCTCCAGTAGTCAGGGATGATGAGAGTCATAGTCCAGCAACAATGCAGAGCCACAGATCCTTCATCCCTGCCGTATAGCATTGGACCAGATATGTATAACTGTAGCAGTAGAATAGCTCATGTGCCTTCAAACTGTTCTCCAGATGTCTGTCCATGTGTGCTCCAGAACCTGTAAGCACTTCATGTAGCCTATGTAGCTTAATTTCCTGAATCTGGAGAAGGTACCAGTGTTGCTTCCAAAGGTGCTAACTCAAATCCAAGCTTAAAACTATTTATGAATTTGCATGTCTTGGGATAACTGACTATTTATAATGGCTAATGAACCCGAACAAGGGAGGAAAGGCACTGGATACAAAAACAAAAAACAGAAGAGAGAAGGTTCTCTCAAAGTGCCCCCCCCAAGTTTACTATGGCTGTTAATACCTAATGCATGGGGGGGGGAGATCCTTCTTTGGAGGCAATTATTTTCGTTGGAACACTGCAGAAAAAATATGATTGAGGTTTCTTCCTTGATTATTATTATTATTTCCATTTATAGACCGCTTACTATCTAAAAGATCTCAAAGCGGCCTACAATAGATGAAAATGATGAAATGCAGCTCCTTTTTGCAAAACATGTTGGACGTTAACAACCATAATAAACTTTAGGGGGGACACTTTAAGAATCTTCCCTTTCCCCCCCTTATAATAGGTAATGGCTGTTGGCTATCTGCAAGAAAAGAGAGCTATTTGCATACTCTATTAAGACCATTACATTTTCTGAGAAGTAAACATATAGGAAATTAGCTAACCTCCAACTATCTGATAGTCACAGTGGGTTAAGGTAAAAAGAAATAGATTTCTGCTTATGTGAACCACAGGAAGGACATAGAGGGGTGTGATTTGATTTAAAATGCTGTTTTATTGCATCAGCTATAGTGTATAGGGAGGAAGGGTGGGAGATAAATAAATAAATAATATAATCTACTTTAAGTTTATGTGTTATTCTAGTTTCATCTAAAGCAGGGCCTCCCCAGCTATGGTCTGTGGACCACAGGTGGTCTGTGGCATAGCTGTAAAAATACAATTAAAAATCTTCCAACATCTAGCACAGTGCATTGCAATTTCTACAACAGGCAGAAAAAACCATTCAGTGGTTTACCAAGACCCTGCACAATTTTCAAGTGGTGAAGGTTGGGAACCAATGATGTAAAGCAAGGCATGCTGATTATTTAAACAGAAATAAAATCCAGCATGAAAAGATGTTCACTTACACACCATTACAAAAAAACGCATGTCACAGCCTTCCATATCTGCCCTGTCATCATAAATATTATTTTTACTTTTATCTAACAGCCAGGGACAAGTGGTATAACGTCTGTATTCTTTTTCATGTTCTTACTCTGAAGGACAAACAACATGCTATGTTTACCAGATGGCTGGCCTTAAGAAAAGGGGAAAGGGCATTGATAGCAGTGGTAGCAGGTTGCTCCATATCAGTGGAGCAGTGGAATCCACTCCAGGTTTTAGTCTGAACTTCCTGAAGCAACTGGGACAGCCCCTTGAAAGTTTGGACTAAAACCCGGAATGGATTCCACTACCCCATTGACATGGAGACATCAGCCGCCATTGATTGATAGACAAATAGAGGGAGGTTACACAGTGCTAGCTCCTGGGCTTTTGAGGGACTGATGGGCGGTAGGCAAGATGCCCAGTGAGACTGTGAGACCCATCTCTGACTAGACTCACTCTCTTGGTGCTGCTGTCATCTCTGCCCATTGGCTCACCCGCTCCACACGTCCATGCAGCCACTCGAAGGGAGAGAGCAAGGTCAATGGAGTCTGTTTCCTTTTCTCCTGTCACTGCTCAACATGAGCAGGCAGTGACAGCAAGAAGGGGAAAAAGCAGGGCTATGGGGCTTACATAGTTGGCACTGGGCCCTCTCCTGGGGTATGGGCCTCAACAGGTGCCTAAGGACACTAACCTCTGACGCTGGCCCAGAGATTGCACCAGGCAAGCTGCTACCAGGTAGCAGCGCAAAAAAAGGCAGAGAGGGCAAGGAACAAAAATGAGAGCAGATGCAGGTCAAAGCACAATCAGTTTATTGCAGCAGTAACAAGCTTCAATTTCTCCTTTGTTAAGTGCGGTCCTCACACCTACCCTCAAAGTTTTAAAAGTTATATAAGGCAGCTAATAATTACATTTCTGTCAAAAGAGACACCAAAGGCAAAGTACAATAAAACATACTCTTTTTAATGCACACCTAAGATGTGAAGCATACATCTGAAAATGTAACGAGTTATTTATTTAAATAATAATAATATAACAATACATGCATACAAACAAATGCAACAAATTAAAATAACAAACTAAAACAGCAACAGCCAGTTTATAGATGATAAAGTCACACTGCTCTAAGTTATAGAATGCTAACATTAGCAATCCTTAAAAAGTCTGGGAAAGCAGAAATGCTTTTGTCTGGCACTTAAATGAGAGTCATGAGGTCTCCAGGTGGAACTCCTTGGAGAGCGCATTTCACAATGAGGAGCCACCACAGAAAGGACTTTGTCTCCAGTCATCACCCACTACACTTCAGATGGCAGAGGCACCTGGAGAAAGGCCTCAGATGACAATCTCGTTGGATGGTGGATTGTTGGCAATCCAACAAATATCTGGGTCATAGAATCATAGAATAGTAGAGTTGGAAGGGGTCTTTTAAGGCCATCAAGTCCAACCCCCTGCTCAATGCAGGAATCCAAATCAAAGCATTCCCGACAGATGGCTGTCCAGCTGCCTCTTGAATGCCTCCACTGTCAGAGAGCCCACTACCTCTCTAGTCATTGGTTCCATTGTCGTATGGCTCTAACAGGAAGTTTTTCCTGATGTCCAGTTGAAATCTGGCTTCCTGCAACTTGAGCCCATTATTCCGTGTCCTGCACCCTGGGTTGATTGAGAAGAGATCCTGGCCCTCCTCTGTGTGACAACCTTTCATGTACTTGAAGAGTCCTAAACCATGTAGGGTTTTAAAGATTAAGATCAGCTCTTTGAATTGTGCTTGGAAACTCAATGGGAGCCAAGGGAAATTTAGAAATGTGACAAATGTTTGACAACACACATCTGAACAGAGAGCTGGAATAGGCTCTGGCTTGCTGTTAAGTATGTGCTCAGTTGCAAATGGGACTGCGTTTGCTGTGCTAAGTGTGAAACCACCCACAAGTAAATCTTCTGAATGTAAGCAGCCATGCCATATTCTTCTTTATGTGTAGTAATATAAGAAATTACATTAAACGTAGAATAAATGTAGGTCTTTATATGCTTAGGCATACAATTTGCAGAAATTGTCAATGTAATAAATAAATTAAATAATAAAAATAGTCTGATTTGCCAAATTTGTTTTCTGCGAAATTTATGCTTATAAACAGTGTCATATGATTAACTTTCTGTGTGCTGTGTAAAAGGAAATCTTTAATAGTTTTTTTGCTATGCTTCAGCTACTTATTCTAATTACTTGAGAGAAAAAAACATCTGCAGGCTTAACCACATTGGTAAGAAGACTGAAAATCAGATTCTGTTTATACTTCCCACAATACATTAAGCTGAATGAAATAAGGCAGCAAATCCAAACTGTGAAGCTCAAAAGGAGACACATTTATACTGCCATAAATTAGCACTACTAATGCATTAAATAATTTTAAGTTGATTTACCAATTAATCAGTTAAATAGGTGGGATCTGATGCAAAATATTGCAGTGTGCTTTAGCCTTTGAACAGGAGTGGTCCTGTTCAGGGTTACAGCCAGGCAACCTCACCCTCCTCCAGGATAATCCATTTCACACACACACTTTTCCACTTTTCTTTTCCGATTGGCACACAACATTCCATGGCTAGTCCTCATGCTTTTTGTGGGGAGGTCTGCAAACCTTGGAGGTTCCCCCAAGCATGCTGATACCTCCCTCTTATTTCTCAGTGCTCTGTTTTGGATACATTTCTATCAGCACTCACCACCTGAGTTTGCTATTGGAGGGAGAGATATATGTGCATACTATCAAAACCTCAATATAGGTGGCTTTTTGAAGATACTGAAAGCAGTGTGAGAGAACCTATTATTTAATAAATAAAAGCTATTTCTGATTGGGAAACGCAAGGCCATTTTTTAATATTTTCTTTTTCATTTACCATTACAATAAGACATCAGAACCAGGATAGTGTTAATTCTCAGCTCCACTAAGTGGATTATCACCAAACAAACTGTATATTGTTTGAGATTTATTGTTTGGTTTATGTTTTATAATGTGATGTATGGTTTTCTGTTCTTATTGTAATTGTTATATTTTCTTTTTGAAGATATGTATATTGCTTGCCATTTATTGTTCAGTTATGTTTATTTAAAATGTGATATATTTGCTTTCTTTTACTCTCAATTGTACCAAATGTGATGGTATATTGCTTTTATGTTGTAAACCGCCCAGAGAGCTTTGGCTATGGGGTGGTATAAAAGTGTAACAAATAAATAAATAAAATATAAATATGGGAATAAAAAAATTACTACTGATTAAAGTTGCCTCCACTCATTTAATCAACTAAAGCTTTACGTAGTAATTAATACACCAAGTGTATAAACTGATAGCAGAAATTGGGATAAAGTCTGCCAAAACTCATACAGTTATTCCTATTTACATAAGTGTATGCAACCACTACCCAGCTAATCATTAAGTTCTGAGGGACCAGGCCTCCTGCAGATAGCATCTCATCAAGAGGTCAGTTCCATACGATGCAGGAAACAGGACTATAGTGTGGCTGCACCACCCTTTGGAACTCTTTCCAATTATATATCAGTAAGCCACCTCTATTATCTTCTTGGCACATGTTGACCTTTCTTTTTCAACAAGTCTTTTCAGTGGGTATTTTTATCTCAGTCTGTATCTGTACTGGACTTGAATTTTTTAAAAATATTTTTTATTGTTGATGCTTTTAATTGTTAACTCGCTTTGGGATGTTTTATGGGTTGTTATGTGCCTTCAAGTCGATTACAACTTATGGTGACCATATGAATCAGTGACCTCCAATAGCATCTGTCATGAAACACCCTGTTCAGATCTTGTAAGTTCAGGTTTGTGGCTTCCTTTATGGAATCAATCTATCTCTTGTTTGGTCTTCCTCTTTTTCTACTCCCTTCTGTTTTCCCAGCATTATTGTCTTTTCAAATGAATCATGTCTTCTCATTATGTGTCCAAGGTATGATAACCTCAGTTTCATCATTTTAGCTTCTAGTGATAGTTCTGGTTTAATTTGTTCTAACACCCAATTATTTGTCTTTTTTGCTGTCCATAGTATGCATAAAGCTCTCCTCCAACACCACATTTCAAATGAGTTGATTTTTCTCTTATTTGCTTTTTTCATTGTTCAACTTTCACATCCATACATAGAGATCAGGAACACTATGGTCTGAATGACTCTGACTTTAGTATTCAGTGATACATCTTTGCATTTGAGAACCTTTTCTAGTTCTCTTGTAGCTGCCCTCCCCAGTACTAGCCTTCTTCTGATTTCTTGACTGTTGTCTCCATTTTCGTTAATGACTGTGCCGAGGTATTGATAATCCTTGACAAGTTCAATGTCCTCATTGTCAACATAAAGTTACATAAATCTGTTGTCATTACTTTAGTTTTCTTGACATTGAGCTGTAGTCCTACTTTTGTGCTTTGCTCTTTAACTTTCAACAGCATTAATTTCAAATCATTACTGGTTTCTGCTAGTAGTATGGTATCATCTGCATATCTTAAATTACTGATATTTCTCCCTCCAATTTTCACACCTCCTTCATCTTGGTCCAATCTCACTTTCCGTATATGTTCTGAATATAGATTAAGCAAATAGGGTGACAAAATACACACCTGTCTCACACCCTTTCCGATTGGGAACCAACTGGTTTTTTTTCTTGTCCAGAGTATAGGCTGCACATCAGGACAATCAGATGCTGTGGCACCCCCATTTCTTTTAAAGCATTCCATAGTTTTTCATGATCTACACAATCAAAAGCTTTGCTGTAATCTATAAAGGACAGGGTGATTTTCTTCTGAAATCCCTTGGTCCGTTCCATTATCCAACAAATGTTTGCAATATGATCTCTGGTGCCTCTTCCCTTTCTAAATCCGCTTGGACATTTGGCACTTCTTGCTCCATATATGGTAAGAGCCTTTGTTGTAGAATCTTGCGCATTACTTTACTTGCATAAGATATTAAGGCAATAGTTCGATAATTACTGCATTTCCTGGGATCCCCTTTCGTTGGAATCGGGACATATATTAAACGCTTCCAGTCTGTGGGCCATTGTTTAGTTTTCCATATTTCTTGACCAATTTTTATCAAACTTTGGACAGATTCAGTCTCAGTAGCTTGTATCAACTCTATTGGTATGCCATCTGTTCCTGGTGATTTGTTTCTTCCAAGTATTTTAAATTCACCTCACATTGTAAAATTTCTGGTTCTTCGTCATACGGTTCCTCCGTGAATGAATCTTACATCTCTTGTATGGGTAGTGATTTATAAATAAAATAAATATATTCTGCTGAATTTTTTGAGAAACTTTTTCAATGATCAAGTGGCTGTTACACACATGCTCCTCTTGCGTCCTAAATGTGACCAGGTCCAATGGCAGATGTCGAGGAAGAATGCCACCTCTCTTATTGTATGGGTTTTATCTGTTGTTAGAAACAGTCTTGTGAGGGCATAATCCTCAAAGGCAAGGTTATAACTCTTTTTATTTAGTTAGTTACTTATTTACTTATTTTTTACTTACAGCCCAGCCTTCACCAAATAGTCCGAGGACAGCTTACAAAAATGTCACAACTAAACACTGAACAAGGGTTTGGACTTGATGGCCTTATAGGCCCCTTCTAACTCTATTATTTTATGATGCTATGAAAACAAGTGCAATTTACATTAAAATTATACAATAAAACCACAAAGCAACAAATAACAAAACAGCAATACAGAACTGCAGTGCACAGCAATCAATCAATCAATCAATCAATCAATCAGGAAAGCCTCCTGTTAGTGGAGGTTGGTGGCTCTGATGTCAGTGGGGCAGTTAATCCACTCCAGGGTTTAGTCTGAACTTTCAAGGAGCTATCCAAGGTGCTGAGAACCTTGTACAGCTCCTTGAAAGTTTGGATTAAAACCCTGAGCAGATTCACTGCCCCACTGACATTGCAGCAACCAGCCTCCACTGCCTGCTGTATAGTACCAGATGTATGTACTGGGAACAAGCTTAAGTAGGTGTGCTTGCTTGTCCTAGAACAACCACTCTAGGAAATATGGGCTCAATGTGCATGCTGAGCAACATCTTTTATATGTTTGTGCACCATTACAGGATGAGGTCAACAAGGTACTCATGGTGTGTGTGTAGTCCAACAGTTTGCTTAGCCCTTTTTCCTCTGAGGAAAAACTTAAGGCCATCCCTTAATAGCCTTGGCTCACAGTGGTGGGGAACTTGTGGCCCTCCAGATGTTGCTGGACTACAAATCCCATCATCCAGGATACCTTAAGGACTGCCTGAGCCCTTATATCCCAGCTTGATCACCAAGACTATATGGAGGAGCGCTGTTACTTGTCCCCCATATTACAGAGGCCTGGCTGGCCTCCTCTAGAAGTCAGCCATATAGTGCCATTGGTCCCATGCTGCGGAACACTTCCAGCAGGAATTCAGCAAGCAGGCACCCTCGCTTTTTATTTTCAGGTGTCTCTTTAAGACCTTTATACGTAGACAGCCCTATGTAACTATATCTTTTTTTGTTTTGTTTTATACAGTCATTTTAATGATTTTTTTTTTACTGTTTTTATGGTGTTTTATATTTTGTGGTATATTTTGTTGTACACCGCCATGTTATATTGTATGAACTAGTGATATATAACTATTTCTATAAATAAATAAATCACCTATGAACGTTGGCTGTAGCTATTGTTTGCCTCTTAGGGTGGCCTCTTAGGAATTGCCAAAAAAGAGGAAATGCATCCCCCAAACAGGGACACAGTTCGGCATAAAAACTGCTTATGTTCATTTACGTGCATGGATGCAAATTTAGAAATTATGACTATAAAAAGAAATATATCTCACCATTGTGGGGAAGATTGTGACAGGGTGACCTGGGTGATTGTCGGCTCGGCTGATGAGCAATTTCAACGCCCCTCCTGCTCTCTCTCGTTATGGCTTGTTCTCTTTAATTGGGACTTGGACCTGGCAGCCTTTCAACTAACACTGCATCCACACCAGACATTTATGCCACTTTAAACAGTCATGGCTTCCCCCAAAGAATCCTGGGAAGTGTAGTTTGTGAAGGGTGCGGAATGTTTTTAGGAGGCTCCTGTTCCCCTGACAGAGCTCCAATGGCCAGAGTGGTTTAACAGTTAGCTCCTCTTCCCAGAGAAGTCTACGAATTGGATCTCTTTAAGGGTAATAGCAGTTTCCTAACAATTCTCAGCATCCTTTGCAAACTCCACTTCCCAGGATTATTTGGGGGAAGCCTTGACTGTTTAAAGGAGAATAAATGTCTGGTGTGGATGTCCTCTGTAAAACAGAACACATGGCCATCCTATGTCTGCCACATTTCCAGAATTGATAGAATTGCTAACCGAGCACTTCTGTCCTACAGTGAGGGAGTAGCTTGTTGGACGAGGCTATCAATGCTAATAACCCTGATGGCTGTGTTCCACCTCTACTATCAGAGGCAGTATGCTTCTGAATACTAGTTGCTGGAAACCGCAGGAAGGGAGAGTGCTCTTGTGCTCAGGTCCTGCTTGGCCACTTTTGGTTAGTATTCAGTGTTAGTCCTACTCAGAGTAGGCCCATTTAAATTAATAGACATGACTAACTTAGGTTCATTACTTTCAGTGGGGTAAGGCTTAGCTGAATCTTGTGAGAACAGGATGCTGGAGTAGATGGGCCACTGACCTCATCCAGCAGGCTCTTCTTACGTTTGTTTGTTTTAAAGATTTAAACACATGAAATCTCAGGACTGGGCTTTTCAGTTTATAACGCAAGCTGCAGCAAGGTTCTTGCAGCAGCAGTGCAGGGGAAAAATGAGTTCCTGTAGCAACTCAGCTGTGTGCAAACAAGGGTATTACAAAATGTGTCATCGGAGGCGGATGTTTCTACTGACTGCAGCCATATGATGAAGGAGTCTCTCAGACAAAACGGCATTTGCTGTCAGGCCAGGCCTGAGCCAAGTTTTCCTTGAGGTTCATGTATTCAGGGTTGATTCTGCAGATGTCCCAAAGTGCAGCTTAGTGCCACTCAGTGTCGGCAGGTCGAAAAAGAAAGGTTATGTTGGGTTACAACAACTGAGCATTGCTCAGTTAAGCACAGGAAAAAAATATAATCTTGGCTCTCACTCAGTGTGTCAGAGGTGAGCTCTTTTGTGGAAGCTATGCAGCTCTAGCGGAGCATGGAAGCACAGTTTCCACAAGACGCTGGGGCTTTGAGTCACTCTGTTTTGTTTTGCTCCTGTGGTTGTTAAAAATAAGATTTCCAAATAATTTAACATGTTTTGAACAAACCAAGTTCCTTTTATCATAATCAAGGTGTTCTGGAGCAAAACATACTCCTCCAGTCATCCTGGACTCTGAAGAAACAGTCGTGCTGAGGCTGCTTGTCAGAGGTTTAAGACTATAACTCAATAATGTTTGTAAATGGTTTAAGATGTCCATTTTGTAGGCTAAACAATCTCTCTCCACAGCCAAGATAAACAAGCAATTTCTCTCTCTCTCTCTCTCTCTCTCTCTCTCTCTCTCTCTTTTTCTCTCTGTCTTTTGTGTGTGTCTTAGATTTCCCCTGCAGGCCTCTTCACAGTGTATGATGTTCTTGCTTGCCATTTCAGTCAACAAGTACCTTTATAGGGTGAATTTTGTAAAAAAAAAAAGTAATTAACGCTCAATAACCTGTCTTTGATATTTTCTTTTTCAGTTTTTCTAACTAATTCATGAGAATACTTCTTTACACATGACAAACACCAATGCCTGTGTTTACTTGTGAGTAGGGATGGAGGAGAAATTATATTCAGTTCACATTTAAAGGCAAACTTAGCAAATTTGCACTTTCTGGAACACAGACATCCTTTGAAATTTACACTTTTTTGAATGTTGCAATACAGTTCTCCAGCCCAAGTAATGTGTACAGAAATGGATACACTAGGCTAAAGTGTGCATGTAAATGCACATATTAGCGAAAATAAGATACAAAAATGCATTATTTGCAAAAATGTGTATTTTTATATATTTATTTATTTGATTTATATCCCACCCTTCCTCCCAGTAGGAGCCCAGGGCAGCAAACAAAAGCACTAAAAACACTCTAAAACATCATAAAAGCAGATTTTAAAATATATTAAAACAAAACATATTTAAAAACATCTTTAAAAAAAACTTTAAAAACATGTTTTTTAAAAAAAGCTCTAACAATGCATTAAAAAACAATTACAACACAGAAGCAGACTGGGATAAGGTCTCTACTTAAAAGGCTTGTTGAAAGAGGAAGGTCTTCAGTAGGTGCCAGAAAGATAACAGAGATTATGCCAGTCTAATATTTAAGGGGAGGGAATTCCAAAGGGTAGGTGCCCCTACACTAAAGGTCTGTTTCCTATGTTGTGCAGAACGGACCTCCTGATAAGATGATATCTGTAGGAGGCCCTCATCTGCACAGCGCAGTGATCAACTGGGTATACAGTATAGGGGGTAAGATGGTCTTTCAGGTATCCTGGTCCCAAGCTGTATAGGGCTTTGTACACCAAAACCAGAAATTAGCCCAGTAGCTAATAGATAGCCAGTGCAATTCTTTCAGCAGTAGGGTGACATGTTGGTGATATCCTGTCCTAGTGAGCAATCTTGCTGCCACTTTTTGCACTAGCTGCACTTCCAGACCAACCTCAAGGACAGCCCCACATAGAGCGCAATACAGTAATGCAGCCTGGAGGTTATCAGTGCATGGACAACAGTGGTCAGGCTACCCCAGTTCAGAAACGGCCGCAGTTGTCTTACCAGTCAAAGCTGGTAAAAGGCAATGGCAGCCACTGAGGTCACCTGGGCCTCCTGCAACAAAGATGGATCTAGAAGCACTCCCAGACTACAGACCTGCTCTTGCAGAGGGAGTACAACCCCATCCAGAGCAGGCAACTGACCAATTATCCGAACTCAGAAACCACCAACCCACAGCATCTCTGTCTTGCTAGGATTCCGACTCAGTTTATTGGACCTCATCTAGCCCACCACCAAGTCCAGACAGCGGTGCAGGGCTTGCATGACCTCTCCCAATTCAGATGTTACAGAGAAATAGAGCTGGGTACCATCAGCATAGTGGTGTTACCTTGCCCCAAATCTCCTGATGACTGCTCCCAAGGACTTCATATGAAAGTTAGACAGCATGGGGGACAAGAAGGTACCCTGCGGCACTCCAAAGCACAACTGCCAGGGGGGGCAAAAGACAATCACCCAATGGTATTATCTGAAAACGACCTTGGAGATAGGATCGGAACCACTCTAAAACAGTGTCTCCAATACCCATCTCACCAAGTCGGCCCAGAAGGATACCAAAAGCCACTTAGAGATCAAGTAAGAGTAACTGGGTCGCACTCCTCCTGTCCTTCTCCCGATTAAGGTAATCCATCAGGGCGACCAAGGCCGATTCAGTCTTATAACCAGGCCTGAACCCAGACTGGAATGGGCCAAGATAATTTGTTTCATCCAAGACTCCTTGCAATTGCTGCGCCACAACACTTTTAATCACCTTCCGTAAAATATTAGGAAAATTGCATACAAAAATGTGTGTGTTACAACAAATTTGCACTAAAATGCTGGTGAATTTTCATAAGGACTTTTTACCAAAAGTTTGCAAACTTATGTGGAAAGATTGGAAAAATGAGCAATAAAGAGAAACGAAAACTGACATATTTGCCCATCCCTACGTGTCAGTCAGGCATGGATATGTTCAGTTATTCCTGGATACTTGGCTTACCCAGTTGTGTTAAATGAGTAAACAAAGCATCCTTTTCTAACATTAGGGCTTTTAGTCACAGGAATGTTTTGTAGAATGCATTCCTGTGAACATTATTATGACAATAATTTATATCCCACCTTTCAACAGAAGCTGTACCCAAAGCAACTCTCTTTCTTAAAAATATATTTTTAAAACAGCAGCAGCAAATATTATAAAAGGGGCAGCATTTAAAATCTGGCTGGAATAAAACAGTAATGTGGGCAGGGGTACATCCCGGAGTGAGGTGAGGGAACTGTTCTATGGTCCAGATGTGACAACTGAGAAGCTCCTCCTGCATGTCCAATTATTATTTTACTTTACTACAATTGCTTCACATTTATTACAAGACTCAGGAATGAAACAGTGTTATTGGGTTGGCTTGTATGGAAGGCCACAACTCTTGAGGGTCTTATTCATGTTAACAGTCATGGCTTCCCCCAAAGAATCCTGGGAACTGTAGTTTGTTAAGAGTATTGAGAGTGTTAGGAGATCCCTCATAGAAGGATCGATCACAAGCTGAATATGAGTCAACAGTGTGATGTGACTTCAAAAAAGGCAAATGCTATTTTAGGCTGCATAACAGAAGTATAGTTTCCAAACTGTATGAAGTACTTGTTCCCCTCTGTTCAGCACTGGTTAGGCCTCATCCTGAGTACCGTGTCCAGTTTGGGACACCACACTTTAAGAAGGATGCAGATAAATGAACAGGTTTAGAGTAGGGCAACCAGGATGATCAGGAGACTGGAAACAAAGCCCTATAAAGAAAGACTGAAAGAACTGGGCATGTTTAGACTTGAGAAGAGAAGACTGAGGGAAGATGTGATAGCACTCTTCAAGTACTTAAAAGGTTGCCACACATAGGAGGGCCAGGATCTATTCTCGATTGTCCTAGAATAATTGAATAATGGGCTCAAGTTACAGGAAGCCAGATTTTGACTGAATATCAGGAAAAACTTCACAACTGTTAGAGCAGTATGACAATGGAATCAATTACCTTGGGAAGGTGGTGGGCTCTCCAACACTGGAGACATTCAAGAGGCAGCTGGACAGCCACCTGTCGAGTAGGCTTTAAGTTGGATTCCTGCATTGAGCAGGGAGTTGGCCTTGATGGCCTTATAGACCACTTCCAAATCTACTATTCTATGATTCTGGAAATACAATTCCCCACACCCTTAACAAACTACAGTTCTCAGGATTCTTTGGGGAAAGTCATGACTCTTAAAAGTGGTATAAGTGTAGGTTTGCCAGGTCAGAAGCATCCCAAACCCTGAGATTTCAGGGGAGAGTCCTAGTTATGTCATTGGTAAGGTTGCCAGGTTCAGGGCCTGAGACTGATCCTGTATCTTTAGGAGAAGAGAAAGTCAGCCAAGCACAGGTGTTCTTGCCAGGCCCAGCCTCCAAGAGGTCTTCTGTATCTTTAAAAGTTGTGCAGGGGGAAGGGAGAATTCCACCTTGTGGTTTTTCCCATTACAGCATTGCAAGAACACCTGCACTTGGCTGACTTTTTCTTCTCCTAAAGATACAGGATTAGTCTCAGGCCCTGAACCTGGCAACCCTAGACATTGGGAGTGGGCCCTAGTGATGTCATAGGGGCAGGCCCAGAGCTTGGAAAAGTTACTTTTTTTGAACTACAACTCCCATCAGCCCCTGCCAGCGTGGCCACTGGATTGGGCTGATGGGAGTTGTAGTTCAAAAACGTAACTTTTCCAAGCTCTGGGCAGGCTGTAGTGATTTCATGATGCATGATACATTAAGCATCAACCACAGTTACCTGGAGCATATTATTCAAACAACAACAAAAATTCTGAATGGAAATTAAGATAGAAATCTTAGCTAAATGAGGGTGTTTCCAGGTCTAGCTGAAGTGATGGGATCATTCCTTCTCACCTGCTTAGAGAGCCTGGATAAGGAACATTTAATCTAGACTATTGGCTTCTGGCAAGAAGGGTTTAAGTGCCCTCAGGCCAGGCCAGTCACCAGAAGGCCACTGTAGAAAAAAGGGAGCTTAGTGTTCTGCAAATGTTAGATGGGAGCACTCAGGAGTAAAGATAGATGCCCCTGAAAGCTGCAATTCGAAACACATTTACTAAGCCCCATAGAACTAAACAGGACTTACTTCTAAGTAGATATTGTTAGGATTGTGCTATTGGTAAGGCTTGACTAGGGATCTGTCCATATCAAAGCAGGATTGGCAACCCCTGCATGGAATGCCTTGCTTTCTTTTTAACCCTCCAAATTTAAATGCTCCTAATTTCTTTACAGACTTAACCCTTCACTGCAGAAAGAGGTCTGATAAATAAGTAAGAGTTAACAAGGTTCTCTGCTCCTTCCTGCCTACTCTGTGGGCTGCTATAAACTCATTTTGATGCCAACCCAATTCCAGTGAGTAATAACTGACAGAGAGAAAACACACACGGTTTGGTCTACCTTCACAGGCAGTTGACTGGGAATAATAGTAGTTGAAGCCACACTTCCCAGTATGTGAATTCTCTTTTACCACTATTGGGCAAGAAACAAGCCATCAAGCAAATAACAAGGTGCATCATCAATGGGTTTAAGGGGGTTGAGGTGACCACATGGAACCACTGTTGTTGCTTCCATGGATGTAAGGGAGTAAGGTCAGAGGTAAATGAAATGTAAAAAGAAAAAGAAAAGACAGTGATGATTTCCTAAATGCAATACCACACCAACCAAAACAAGATTCCTATGAGTAAGACAGAAAATTCAGCATCCCACAACCAGTCAGGGTTCCTAACCAAAACTAAAAAAATCCTGTCAGCCTGTCAGCCAAGGTCACAGAAATCCCCATGCAGCACAACCTGACCCGGGTGCTGCAGTTAGTGCAAAATGCTATTGCATAATTGCTGACATGAGTGAGACATCACCATGTAATACCTCTGTTCTGAAATCTGCACTGCTTGACATCTTGCTACTAGGCCAAGTTCAAGTTCAGGCCAACTACAGGTTCCACATAATACTTGTTCTGCTCTTGTAAGAAATCAATCCTTTACTGTGGCAGCATCTACACTTTGGAACTCCCTGTGTATTTACATTAGGCAGGCACCTTCATTGTCCTCATTTGGGCACCTACTAAAAACATTTTTGTTTAGACAAGCCTACCCAGTCATGTAAAAGCTATTATGTCTTTCATCTGTTTTTAACTAATTTATTATTTTGAATATTTTAAATACTTATCTTTAACTGTTAATTAGAGAAATGAAAGGGAAATTTAAACCATGAGTAGGGATGTTGAATAATCAACAGGGGAACACACTGACTGACCGAGATGAAATAAAAGGAAGATGGAAGCAATACACTGAAGAACTCTATAAAAGAGATGCCAGGATGACAGATTCATTCATGGAGGAACCATATGATGAAGAACCAGAAGTTTTAGAATGTGAGGTGAAAGCTGCTCTTAAAATACTTGGAAGAAACAAATCACCAGGAATAGATGGCATACCAACAGGGTTGCTACAAGTTACTGAGACTGAATCTGTTCAAATTTTGACAAAAATTTGTCAAGAAATATGGAAAACTAAACAATGGCCCACAGACTGGAAGCGTTTAATATATGTCCCGATTCCAACGAAAGGGGATCCCAGGAAATGCAGTAATTATCGAACTATTGCCTTAATATCCTATGCAAGTAAAGTAATGCTCAAAATTCTACAACAAAGGCTCTTACCATATATGGAGCGAGAAATGCCAGAGGTCCAAGCTGGATTTAAAAAGGGAAGAGGCACCAGAGATCATATTGCAAACATACGTTGGATAATGGAACGGACCAAGGGATTTCAGAAGAAAATCACCCTGTGCTTTATAGATTACAGCAAAGTCTTTGACTATGTAGATCATGAAAAACTATGGAATGCTTTAAAAGAAATGGGTGTACCACAGCATCTGATTGTCCTGATGCACAACCTATACTCTGGACAAGAGGCTACCGTAAGGACAGAATATGGAGAAACTAATTGGTTCTCAGTCGGAAAGGGTGTGAGACGGGTGTATTTTATCACCCTATTTGTTTAATCTACACACAGAACATATCCTACGGAAAGCGGGATCGGACCAAGACGAAGGAGGTGTGAAGATTGGAGGGCAAAATATCAGTAATTTAAGATATGCAGACAATACCATACTACTAGCAGAAACCAGTAATGATTTGAAACGAATGCTGATGAAAGTTAAAGAGGAAAGCACAAAAGCAGGACTGCAGCTGAAGTTCAAAAAGACTAAATTAATGACTACAGAAGATTTATCTAACTTTAAAGTTGACAATGAGGACACTGAACTTGTCAAGGATAATCAATACCTTGGCACAGTCATTAACCAAAATAGAGACAACAGTCAAGAAATCAGAAGAAGGCTAGTACTGGGGAGGGCAGCTATGAGAGAACCAGAAAAGGTCCTCAAATGCAAAGATGTATCACTGAACACTAAAGTCAGGATCATTCAGACCATGGTATTCCCGATCTTTATCTATGGATGTGAAAGTTGGACAGTGAAAAAGGCGGATAAGAGAAAAATCAACTCATTTGAAATGTGGTGTTCAAGGAGGCCTTTGCGCATACCATGGACTGTGAAAAAGACAAATAATTGGGACAAATTAAACCAGACAAATTAAACCAGAACTATCACTAGAAGCTGAAATGATTAACCTGAGGTTATCATACTTTGGACACATAATGAGAAGACGTGATTCACTTGAAAAGACAATAATGCTGGGGAAAACAGAAGGGAGTAGAAAAAGAGGAAGGCCAACCAAGAGATGGATTGATTCCATAAAGGAAGCCACAGACCTGAACTTACAAGATCTGAACAGGGTGATTCATGACAGATGCTCTTGAAGGTCACTGATTCATAGGGTCGCCATGAGTTGTAATCTACTTGAAGGCACATAACAACAACAACAACAAGCCCCACTGAACTCAATGGGATTTAACTGGTTTTGCCAATAATTTTATTGTTTTAATTCCTTCTATAAACCGCTTTGAGTTTGTTTTTTTTTACAATAAAGCGGTATATAAATGTTGTAAATAAAATACATGAATAAATTTTGGAGTCACTGTGGTCCTTGGGTCTCTTTCCTCTTTTATACCGAGTCAGGCCATTTGGTACCATCTAGCTCAAAACTAATGACATGGACTAGCATTGGCTCTCCAGGATTCCAGGCAATAGTTTCTTCCAGAGATTGAAGTTTGGACCTTTGCATGCAAAGCATGTGCTCTACCACTGAGCTACAGCCCTTCCCGTTTAAAAAAGTATCTTTTCAAATTGTTCTTTTCAATTCACTAATGAATGCCCAGCATACTAGGGCAGATCCACACCATGAATTTAAAACACATTCATTTGAAGCACGTGACTCCCACCACAGAATCCTGGGAACTGTAGTTTGTTAAGTGTGGTAGGAGCTATAACTGTGAGGGGGAAACTACACTTCCCAGGATTCTTTGGGCAAAGTCATACGCTTTAAATACGAGCTGAATGTGCTTTCAATGTATTATGTGGATCTGCATTACTTCATAAACCTTGCTTGCATATAAATCATTTTAATTAAATTTTAAAATGGAAATAAGCTACAAAGTTTCCTGGGTGACCATGGGCTATGCACCATCTCTCAGCCTAATCTGCCCCTCAGGGTGAAAAAACAGAGGAGGACCATGACCACCCCAAGGAAGAAGGGCAGACTTAAAATGTAGAAGAAATAATAATTTACAACCATAGTGTGAAATCAGATACATATCAAGATATATTTATGAAGAAATATTTATACAGTATAAGCATGCAAGTCAAACATGTTTATTATTTACACAACCTGTAAAGATATTTATAGTGCAATCATATGCATATTTACTAGGAAGTAAGTCCCAATGTATTCAGTGGGACTTAGTCAGACAGAAAAGCATGCACAGGACTGCAATTCAGTGATAAGGAATTTCACTCACCCAATCCAAAATTCAGAGTCATGCCACTTTAAGCTGTTTTATATCTGTTTTATACTTGTTTTATGGTTATTGGATTTTAAATGGCTTTATTTCTTGTTGTGAGCTGCTTTGGTTTCCATCCCTACCTCACAGGGTTGTTGGAAATATTCCATAGCCACTGGAGATGTAAAAATACCTATACCCCATATAATAGTTTATTGTCAAAACTAGTTGGCCATTGCAGAGCATTGTTTTTTAAAGTATTCATGCCAAATAAAAGCAGTGACACCCAAGTAAGCCCTGCCTAATTGCTTAAAAAAAGGATTGGAGGGGGAGAGAAAGATTTGCAACGCAATCCTCTTCTATGTTCACTCAGATGTCCCATTAATTCACAGCACAATCCTAACCAAGTCTACTGAAAAGTAAGTCCTACTGAATTCATTGGAGTTAATTCTCAGGTATGTGGAATTAGCATTGCAGCTTTACTCCCAGAAAAGCTTCATATTGGGAAGGATTTCAAAACAGGTTATGAATAAGACAAATAAAGTGCCCTCTTCAACAGTCCAGTAAAATTTAAACTTGTTTGACTCCTTAATTAGAAAAGTATAACACTGCAGCATGTACACTTTTGAAAATTTCTATTCAAAAATTATTTGAAAGATAAAATGTATAATATTCCATTTTTTGCAAGTAATAAAAAAACTGCACGAACGCTTTTATTATGATTATAACTAAAATTGTTTACTGTGTATGCCTTCCAAGTCTGTTGTAGTATAATACTATGCATGTTTACTCAGAAGCAAGTCCCAATCCTGTACTCTTTATGCTGCTGAAAGCTATATATTTACTGAATTACTGAAAGCAGGAAAAGGAAATTGTTCTCAGAACTTGAAATGGGGTTTAGCTATTGCCTGGGGTGGTGGTGTCAACATATCATGTCAATCACAACACTGAATTCACTTATTGGCTAAAAACCTGAAAGGGAGGGGATTAGAGCAGCCAGTAGTAACAAGTTGTGGGGGGGGGGAGCTGATATTTTGGTTTATATCTTTTGAACCAGACCACCTGGAAACTTAATTTTTAAAAAAATGAAAGCTAAGAATCCAGAGATTAAGGTGACTAACCCACAGAGGACCCCCAAAAACCAGAGTCTCCAGGTGAAAACCGGAGACCTGGCAACCCTATGAGTGCTTTAAATGTATGGTGTGGTTGTGACCCCAGGCTGCTGGAGCTTTAAAAGTCAAAGCCAGCAGCACTTTATTTATTTATTTATTTAGTTGCATTTCTAAACCGCCCTATAGCTAGCAGCTCCCAGGGCGGTGTACAACATGATAAAACCACAATATTTAAAATACAGCAAGTGTGTATTGCGCAGACAATATAAACATTATATAAACAAAGTAAAAGAAAACTAAAAAAAAAAAAGATTAAAAGCTTAAAATACTTTAAAATGCCTGGGTGAAGAGGTGGGTTTTTACCTGGCGCCGGAAAGATGACAGAGAAGGCGCCAGGCGTATCTCATCTGGGAGGGCATTCCATAATTCGGGGGCCATCACCGAAAAGGCCCTAGATCTTGTTACTGTTCTCCGGGCCTCTGTATGGGTTGGGACCCGGAGAAGGGCCTTAGACGTCGAGCGGAGTGAACGGGTAGGAACATAGCGGGAGAGGCGTTCCATCAGATATTGCGGTCCAGTGCCATTAAGGGCTTTATAGGTAAGGACCAACACTTTGAATCTGGCCCGGAAACATATTGGAAGCCAGTGCAGTTGGGCCAGAATAGGTGTTATGTGGTCGAATTTCTTCGTCCCAGTAAGAACTCTGGCCGCAGCATTCTGCACTAGCTGAAGTTTCCGAATCGTTTTCAAAGGTAACCCTACATAGAGAGCATTACAGTAATCCAATCTAGAGGTTACCAGAGCGTGAATAACTGAGGCTAGGTTCTCCCTGTCCAGATAGGGTCTTAGTTGGGCTACCAGCCGAAGCTGGTAGAACGCATTTCGTGCCACCGAGGCTACCTGAGCCTCAAGTGACAGAAGCGGATCTAATAAGATCCCCAAACTACGGACCTGTTCCTTTAGGGGGAGTGTAACCCCATCTAGGGCGGGTCTGACATCAACCATCTGAGCAGAGGGCCCCCCAACTAGCAGCATCTCAGTCTTGTCAGGATTGAGTTTCAGTTTGTTTGCTCTCATCCAGTCCATTATCGCGGCCAGGCAGCGGTTCAGTACAGCAACAGCCTCACCTGAAGAAGATGAAAAGGAGAAAGAGAGCTGCGTATCATCAGCATATTGCTGGAAACACACTCCATAACTCCTGATGACCTCACCCATCGGCTTCATATAGATATTAAAAAGCATGGGGGACAGAACTGAGCCCTGCGGGACCCCATACTGGAGCACCCAGGGACTCGAGTAGTGTTCCCCAAGCATCACCTTCTGGAGACGATTCTCAAGATAGGAGCACAGCCACCGCCAAGCAGTGCCTCCAACTCCTAAATCCGCGAGTCGCCCCAGAAGGATACCATGGTCGATGGTATCAAAAGCCGCCGACAGATCAAGGAGAACCAACAGAGTTACACTCCCTCTGTCTTTCTCCCGACAGAGGTCATCATACAGGGCGACCAAGGCTGTTTCTGTACCAAACCCCGGCCGAAAGCCGGATTGAAATGGATCCAGATAATCAGTGTTATCCAAGAGGGCCTGGAGTTGGCGAGCGACCACGCGCTCTAGAAACTTGCCCAGAAATGGAACATTTGCTACCGGCCTATAGTTGTTAAAGTTATCAGGGTCCAAGGAGGGCTTTTTTAGGAGCGGTCGCACTACTGCCTGTTTCAGGCAAGGTGGGACCACTCCCTCTCGTAACGAGGCATTAATCACCTCCTTGGCCCAACCGGCCGTTCCATTTCTGCTAGCTTTTATTAGCCACGAGGGGCAAGGGTCCAGAGCGGAAGTAGTCGCCCGTATCTGTCCAAGCACCTTGTCCACATCCTCGAGCTATACCAACTGAAACTCATCCAATAAAACAGGACAAGACTGTGTTCTGGACACCTCATTAGATTCAACTTTGAACTGAGCCAGAAAACAAACGGTAACCAGTGAAGCTGATAAAGGATTGGAGGACTCTTTTCCAGTCTCCTAGCCCCAGCCAAACCCTTGTCTAAATAGTATTGTGGATGGGCTGAATTGACAGTGGAAAAATATTTCAGAATGTTTGGGGGGGGGGGTTTGTAAGCCCTTAGTTAATCACTGTGTGTTCTTAGGTACTATAGAATGCCTTCAATTTAGCAAAGTCTACTGACCTTGTGGCTGAATCTGGGTGCACCCTGTATCCTTCTTCAATGCCTCTGTTTCTATACAAAAGGAACGTCTTTTAAAATGGGGCAAGTGTAGACAAGCACATGCTTGAGCTGTATGGGGAATTGGGTGGAAATCATGCATGATTACCTAGCAGCTGGAGATTGTGCAAACACAGCACTTGAAGGAAAAAAAGAGTAGCGAGGAAAGCTGAAATCCTACCAGTATACTACCTGGAAGGGGAATCAGAAGGATGATGTAGATTCAGCCCCTCGGCCTCCTCTTCCCACCAAACAGCTGACTGGTAGAATTTCATTCCACTCACCCCCCAGGCTTTATGCATATATTCTTGAATGTTCTACCTGCACTGTTAGATCATAGTTGCTGTGTATTTGTGTGAGTCCACCCTATGGGCAAGAAAGTTACCAAGTCACTAAAAGAGCACCTTCCTCAGTATCAACTATCTCAGACCCTACAATCATCAAGCGAGGCCTTGTTGGTGGTACCACCACCAAGCACTGCCTGGGTGGTGCTGACCCATGACAGGGCCTTTTCACTGGTGGCTCCCCATTTGTGGAAAGCCCTCCACAGTAGATGTTTCCGTCTCCATTCCTTATTGACTTTCAGGATGAATTTGAAAACATCCTGTTTACCCAAGCATTTGATGGCTGAAGGGGACTATGACTGGCAACCCAATAATCACTGATGAAAGAATGTTTTTAATCTTTAGGGAAGGCGACTGAGAGGATTGTGGCACAGCAATTGCAAATATTCTTGGATGAAACAGATTATCTTAACCCATTCAAATCTGGGTTCGGCCTTGGTTGCCCTGATGAATGACCTCTATCAGGCGAAGAACAGGGGGAGTACGACCTTATTATTCTTACTTGATCTCTCAGCAGCTTTTGATACCATTGACCATTGACTCAGCCAGCTTGGTGAGATGGGTATCGGAGGCACTGTTTTACAGTACTTCTGATCCTCCAGGGTCATTTTCAGATAATAGCATTGGGTGATTGTCTTTTGGCCCCCTGGCAGTTGTGCTGTGGGGTGCCGCAGGGTACCATCTTGTCCCCCATGCTATTTAACATCTATATGAAGCCGTTGGGAGCGGTCATCAGGAGATTTGGGGCAAGGTATCAGCAGTATGCTGATGATACCCAGCCTTATTTCTCTGTCACATCTGAATCAAGAGAGGCCGTGCAAGCCCTGGACCGCTGTCTGGACTTGGTGGTGGGCTGGATGAGGTCCAATAAACTGAGTCTGAAACCTAGCAAGACAGAGACACTGTGGGTTGGTGGTTCCAGAGTTTGGATAATTGGTCAGTTGCCTGCTCTGGATGGGGCCGTACTCCCTCTGCAAGAGCAGGACTGCAGTCTGGGTTTGCTCCTGGATCCATCTTTATCACTAGAGGTGGTTAGCATTGCCTTTTACCAGCTTTGGCCGTTTCTGGACCAGGATAGCATGACCACTGTTGTCCATGCACTAGTAACCTCCAGGCTGCATTACTGTATTGTGCTGTTGGTCCGGAAGCTGCAGGTGGTGCAAAATGCAGTGGCGCAACTGCTCACCGGGGCAAGGTATCGCCAACATGCTGCTGAATTAATTGCACTGGCTGCCCATTAGCTACTGGGACAAGTTCAAGGTTCTGGTTTTGGTGTACAAAGCCCTATACAGCTTGGGACCAGAATACCTAAAAGACCATCTTACCTCTTATATACCCAGTCAATCACTGCGCACTGCAAGCGAGGGCCTCCTGCAGATACCATCTTATCAGGAAGTCCGTTCCGCACAACAGAGGAAGCGAACCTTTAGTGTAGTGGCACCATCCCTTTGAAATTCACTCCCCTTAAATATTAGACAGGTGCCATCGGTGTTGTTTTTGGTGCTTACTGAAGACCTTCCTCTTTCAACAAGCCCTTTAAGTAGAGACCTTATCCTAGTCTGTGTCTGTGTTGGAGCTGCTTTTTAAGATGTTTTTAAAGCTTTTTAAAATAAAATAGGTTTTTAAAGATGTTTTGTTTTAATATATTTTAAAGTCTGTTTTAAAGATGTTTTAGAGTGTTTTTAGTGCTTTTGTTTGCCGCCCTGGGCTCCTTCTAGGAGGAATGTTGGGATATAAATTTAATTACTGCTAATACTAAAACAACAACAATAATGATAACAACAATAACAATAATAATGTTTTAATGCAGTTGTGTGTTGGAATGTTTTCAACTGTTCTTAGTATGCTTTTCTTTTTCTTGTTAAATTGTTTTGTTTGTTTGCTACCATGGAGGAAGGGCGGGGTATAAATTCAAGAAATAATAACAACAACAACAATAATAATAATTAGTAGTAGTAGTAGTAGTGGTAGTAGTAAAAGGTTCCTCTAGGCCACATTATCAAGAACAGCCTAAGACATTTTTGCTGCCTGCAATAAAAAATCCAAATGGTGTTTTTTCTTGTTCCCTTCTCCCATTTAAAAAATAATAATAATTATAAATTCAGTAACTGACACTTTCCCGCAGCTTGGCCCTACCATTAGGTAGAGTGAGGCACTGCCGTTGGCAACTAATGCTAGGAGCAGGAATGGCTTGCCTAGTGAGCCACAGCATTAGCTTCCTGGCAGCAGCATTGCTGCCACTTACTGGGACGGGGAAGGAGTGATGAGGTCAGGACTACGCAGACATGATGTACTGGCACAGCCCATCTGGTACTCCTGCTGGTGTGTCCACATAGCCTCGACCTTGCTATCCCCTTCTGGTACATGGTGGCAATGCTGCTGTATCACTGTGGTATTGCTGTGGCTTCACCCCACTGGGTGATCCACTCCTGGCTAAGGGAGCAGGGAGAGAAAGCGAGATATTGGACAACAGAGCTGTGGGTGCCATGTGGCCTGCTGGGTGCCCCCTAAGCTAGTCTGCTGCCCTTGGGTGTGGTGGAAGATGCTGCCCCATCAGAAGCGTTGAAGTCAGATTCAGGCACCAAGCCAGCCAGCTACTGTATGTGGAAGGAGAGTGGGATGTCATCTTGTCTTTTGCCTGCCTCATGCAGCAAAATATCTGGGGGTGACCTTGATTCCTCACCCTTTAATGGTGCTCAAAGTCTTCTGTCCAAAATGGCTGCCTGGCCCTAAAAAGGGGGTGGGGAGATGCCCCCTCCTCCTCCTTGGCTGCAATCCCAGTCATTGAGCTGCGGTCCAGTAGGTGAATTATTTTAGCAGGACTGTGGCTGTAAGAGTTGCCTGTCATTACACAGCTGCATTGAAAATCTGCACTTCGGATTCCTAACGCTCAGCACACGCTGCCTCTCTGTAGCTCTAGGATGAGTAATACATTGCCTGTATTTGTATATAATGACTGGGTAGTTTCCACCCCCACCCCCCAGTTTGCTGGGAAAGAGTCTGCAGGGTGAAGTTTTGCTTCAAAGCATATCTTCAAACATCTGCTTGTACTTATTGCACAAGTATTTAGCACAGAGCGGCACATACTTGTCTGTAGCTTCAAGGCAATGTGAAGATTTTGTTTTTTGAAAGCTAGTAAGCAGCACAGTTGAGTTAAATAAAAGAAGAAGAAGACAACAGCCTGGACAATTTTGCAAGCAAGACTTGTTCTCTTTGGCTGTAGTGTGGTCCCACCTCCCACCTCTTTGAGATCTGAACTGAAGGGACAGCAATGGATTCCATTCTCAGGCACACAGAAGAGTTGCCTCTGAGTCCATCATGAACAAGTTATTTGCTGGCCTGAGGTGTGATGAGAGTCTTTGCTCCCCCTAGCGATAGGAATGCTCGGGTTTGAGGCGGTGCCAAAGAAGTATTCCCAAAGGCTGGATCTTCTGGCAAGGAACTAGGGAGGTCTTTGCTCAGTTTACTAGAAAGCTGTGTTGGAACTAAGCAGCAGTCACCCCCAGTTGTGGCCTTTCAACTTCCTACCCATTGTGACTTGGCCCAGTGGGTGAGAGGGGCAGGAAGAGGGGAGAAATGTGGGGGGAGAAGATGGCCAGTTAATTGTCACTTCCCTGAGAGTACGGATGGAAGGCTTTGTCAGTTTCGGTTCTGTTTCTCATTTTTACAATCTTAAATTTAGTTCTGCAGCTATTTGTGATTTAAAAAAAATCCTCATGAAAATTCTTCGTCATTTTAGTGCAAATTTCTCCTAATAAACACAATTTTGTATGCAGTTTTCACTAATGGGCACATTTTTGCAAACAGTTTCCCCTATTATAATGCATTTTGTATGTTATTTACATGAATATATTCATTTTTATACACCCTTTCCCTAATTTATTTATTTATTATATTTATATCCTGCCCTTCCTCCCAGTAGGAGCCCATTGTTGTAAGTCCTGGATGTTTGGAGAACAGCTTTGCAGAATTTGGATAAGTGCAATTTTTGAAATATTGTTGTGTTTTGGTTCTCATATTGTTTCAGAAAGTGTGGATTTCATAGATTTGCCTTTAAATGCAATCTGAATTGAATTTCTCCCCCATCCCTACCTGAGAGTAAGCCCTACTGAATTCAGTAGGATTTACTTCTGAGTAAACATGGTTGGGATTGTGCTAGAGGCTCTAATTCAGGAGTGGGGAACCTCTGGTCCTCCAGATGTCACAGAACTATAACTTCCATTAGCCCTAGCAAGCATGGCAAATGGCCAGGGATGGCAGATGTTATAGCATTAGCAATGCTGGCTGAGGCTGATGGGAGTTGTGGTCCAACAACATCTGGAGGCACACTGGTTGGGAAAGGCTGAATTAGAGGTTAGCCTTGGCTCCTCACACCTGCTCTAATTGTTCTAACAGCTTCGTTTGCTCTTTTGACTTGGTGGTGACACGACCTGCAGATTACCCTCTAGTAGCAACATGGAAATAGGCCCTCTCTTCAGTGGTGCCTGCCCTCTGGGATGTTGCCCTCCCTGTTCACCAGGAGGCACCAACTGCAGCACATTTAGGGTTGCCAGGTTCTTGGCCTGAGACTGATCCTGTATCTTTAGGAGAAGAGAAAGTCAGCCAAGTGCAGGTGTTCTTGCAACTCTGTAATGGGCAAAACCACAAGGTGGAATTCTTCCTTCCCCCTGCCCAACTTGTAAAGATACAGAATTTATTTTATTTATTTATTTATTTAGTTTAATTTATATACTGCCCTAAGCCTGAAGGCTCTCTGGGCGGTGTACAAAAAGATAAAAACAAGCACAATATATAAATACAATAAATACAATAAATAATAAAAAAACAAACAAACAAACAATAACGAACCAAACAACATCCAAAATACGGAAATGCTGTTTAAAATACACTTTAAAATGCCTGGGAGTATAAAAAGGTTTTCACCTGGCGCCGAAAAGATAGTAGCGTCGGCGCCAGGCGCACCTCATCAGGAAGACTGTTCCATAGTTCGGGGGCCACTACCGAAAAGGCCCTGGTTCTAGTCATCACCCTCCGAGCCTCTCGATGGGATGGTACTTGGAGGAGGGCCTTAGATGTTGAGCGTAGTGTACGGGTAGGTTCATATTGGGAGAGGCGTTCCACCAGGTATTGCGGTCCCATGCCGTGTAGGGCTTTATAGGTCAAAACCAGCACTTTGAATCTAGCCCGGAAACAAATACGAAGCCAGTGCAGACGGGCCAGAACAGGTGTTATATGAGCGGACCTTCTGGTCCGCGTCAACAATCTGGCCGCTGCATTCTGGACTAGCTGTAGTTTCCGAACAGTCTTCAAGGGCAGCCCCAAGTAGAGCGCGTTGCAGTAGTCCAATCTAGAAGTTACCAGAGCATGAACAACTGAAGCGAGGTCGTCACTGTCCAGATAGGGACGTAGCTGGGCTACCAATCGAAGATGGTAAAAAGCATTCCGTGCCACCGAGGCCACCTGGGCCTCAAGAGACAGGGAAGGATCGAAAAGAACTCCCAAGCTACGAACCTGTTCCTTCAAGGGGAGTGTAACCCCATCAAGAACAGGATGAACATCCACCATCTGAGCAGAGAAGGCACTCACCAACAGCGTCTCAGTCTTGTCTGGATTGAGCTTCAGTCTGTTAGCTCCCATCCAGTCCATTATCGCGGTCAGGCAATGGTTTAGCACGTTAACACCTTCACCTGAGGAGGATGAAAAGGAGAAATAGAGCTGCGTGTCATCAGCGTACTGATGACAACGCAGCCCAAAACTCCTGATGACCGCACCCAGCGGCTTCATGTAGATGTTGAAAAGCATGGGGGACAGTACCAATCCCTGCGGGACTCCACAATGGAGAGTCCAGGGTATCGAGCAATGTTCCCCAAGCACTACCTTCTGGTGGCGACCCACCAAGTAGGAGCGGAGCCACTGCCAAGCAGTACCCCCAACTCCCAACTCCGTGAGTCTTCCCAGAAGGATACCATGGTCGATAGTATCAAAAGCAGCTGAGAGATCAAGGAGAATCAACAGAGTCACACTCCCCCTGTCCCTCTCCCGACAAAGGTCATCGTACAGGGCGACCAAGGCTGTTTCGGTGCCAAAACCAGGCCTAAAACCGGATTGAAATGGATCAAGATAATCAGTGTCATCCAAGAGCCCCTGGAGCTGGCCAGCAATCACCCGTTCCAGTACCTTGCCCAAGAACGGAACATTCGCCACAGGTCTATAGTTGTTCAGGTTATCTGGGTCCAAAGAGGATTTCTTCAGGAGTGGTCTCACTACCGCCTCTTTTAGGCAGTCAGGGACCACTCCCTCTCTCAAAGAGGCGTTTATTATCTCCTTGGCCCAGCCGGCGGTTCCGGTCCTGCCAGCTTTCACCAGCCAAGAGGGGCAAGGGTCCAGAACAGATGTGGTCACCCGCACCAGTCCAAGGATCTTGTCAACATCCTCAAGCTGTACAGACTGAAACTCATCCAATAAATAAGGACAAGACCGCGTTCTGGATGCTTCGTTGGAACTCACTGTCAAAACATTGGAGTCTAAGTCCCGGCGAATGCATGCGATCTTATCCTGGAAGTGCCTCGCGAACTCATCACAGCGGGCTACAGATGAATCCATAATATCCCGAGGGCCAGAATGTAAAAGCCCTCGTACAATTTTAAAGAGCTCCGCCGGGTGGGAGAGAGATGCCTTAATTGTGGCAGCAAAATATCTCTTTTTTGCTGCCCTCACCGCTACTATATACCGCTTAGAAGAAGCACTTACCAAAGCATAATTGCATTCGTCAGGAGTTCGCCTCCATCTGCACTCAAGCCTCCTCCTCTCTTGCTTCATCACTCTCAGCTCCACGGTATACCATGGAGCTGTATGAGCTCTACATAGGAGGGGGTGCATGGGAGCGATCGTGTCAACCGCCCGGGTCAGCTCCGTATTCCACAATCCAACCAGGGCTTCGACAGGAGCGCCAGTCTTCTCAGTCGGAAAATCCCCCAGAGCCCTTTGGAAACCCTCAGGATCCATTAGTCTCCGGGGGCGGACCAATTTAATAGGTCCCCCACCCTTGCAGAGGGAAAGGGTCGCTGTGAGCCTAAACTTCAGCAAGCGGTGATCTGTCCATGACAATGGGGTAGATGACAAATCCCCAACCACCAGATCACCATCTCCATGCCCAGTGGCGAAGATCAAATCAAGAGTATGTCCCGACACATGCGTTGGGCCGGTAACAACCTGAGACAGCCCCATGGTTGTCATGGAGGCCATGAAGTCCTGAGCCACCCCAGATAAAGCAGTCTCGGTATGGACGTTGAGGTCCCCAAGTACCAAAAGTCTAGGGGACTGCAACAGTACCTCCGAGACTACCTCTGTCAGCTCAGTTAGGGAATTTGTTGGGCAGCAGGGCGGGCGGTACACCAACAAAATTCCCAGTCTGTCTCTCTGGCCCAACTCCAAGAGGTCGTCTGTATCTTTAAAGATTGTGCAGGTGGAATGGAGAATTCCACCTTGTGGTTTTGTCCATTACAGAGTTGCAAGAACACCTGCACTTGGCTGAATTGTCTCTTCTCCTAAAGATACAGGATCAGTCTCAGGCCATGGACCTGGCAACCCTAAGCACATTTCAGATGCTTATCAAAAACACATCTTTTTGTCTGGGCATTTGCTGACCATTAATTACTGGATTGTACTGACATTTTTATTGTGTTTTAATGTATGTTTTAAAGTTTTGACGCTCGTATTGTAAACCATTTCAATATACTTTTTATGGTAAGCAATACAATCCCTAGGAATATTAGAGAAATTTGATTGTTTGCATTTAAAGATAAATCTATCAATTTGCACTTTCTGAAACAAAATGAGAACCAAAACACAGCTATCCTTCAAAAGTCACACTTATGAAGTTTGCGATGCAGTTCTCCAACCAAAGTTTACAAAAATGGATATATTAGGGGGAAATGCGCATAAAAATGAATGTTCTAGTAAAAGTAACATACAAAAATGCATTATATTAGGAGAAATTGCTTGCAAAAATGTGTACACTAGTCAAAACTGCATACAAAAATGTGTTTAGTAGAAGCAATTTGCACTAAAATGCTGAATAATTTTCATGACTTAAAAAAATTGCAAATTACTGCAGAACGGAGGAGAACTGAATATAAGATTGGGAAAATTAGAAACAGAGAGAACCAAAATTGATAGATCTTTCCATCCCTTAAAGCAGTCTAGAAATTGATTAAATAAATAATTGCTTTCACACAGAGGTCTGAATAAGATATAACACACACAGAGATCAAATTCTAAACTTATGGTTTAGAGATTGGGAGCATGCCATAAGTTCACAGGCTACCACTTCCCTTTCCCTCTCTCCCTCATGTACAAATTCTCACCTCTGTTTAATGGATTGAAACCATTGTTTACCATCAGGACTAACATGAAAATCCAAGGTATGGGAATCCAATATGAGGCTCAGCTGCCAGTGATCTGCCAGCACAAAAACTGCTGCATCCAAACTCTGGTGGTGGCTGAGGACCCAGGCCAGAGAAGCCCCAAAGGCACACCTATAGTGTGCATTGCAATTCACTAGCCAATCAAATGACCACTCAGCAGCTACACTTTCCTGCCCAATACATACTTGACCGATCGTCAACACATGTGCACAACTCATGGACCCCAGGGCAACACTATAAACAAATGCACGTAGCTTCGCTGGCATCCCAATCGCATGGCTGGACTGCAGTTTCCATCCGCTGGTCAATGTGTTCCTGCAGCAGGGAATGCTGGGAATTGTGTCAGGGCTGCTGCAAGAGTCCTGCAGGGGTCCTCTAGCAGTGCAAGAGTTAATCCCCTATCTGACCCTGCCAAAGAAGAAACAAGGCACAAATTTGTTTTTTTTAATGAACAGAGTTTGCAGCATGTCTTGGTTCCTCTGTGGCGGGTGATGGTTGGAGGACCTCCTTCCCAATGCTGCCATGTAGGTAGCAGCCATACTGAAGGCAGTGAATCCTTGGCAGGGACAGCATCTGTGAATGCAAGACAATTGGGGTGGGGGAGATAAACACAGGGAGATAATTGTGCCTCACACAAGCATGCCCAGGTGCAGCACTGCCTGCAATGGTTAGTGTGAGGTGCTAGGAGTGAGGGATCTGGGTGGTGTTTCATGAGCACTGGCAAGGCAACCCAGTGTGAATCTCCATTTACACCATGGGGGAGGTGCGGGAGCATGGCCAGAGTGGCTGAAGACTTCCCAGGATATGTCTCTTGGGATGGGGCCTAAGCAACCCTGTAGCCAGCCTTCCTTGCTAGGTGGGGCAGCCATATTTCTAGGTGGAGCATTTGGAGTGGCGGAAAGGCACATAGTGCCAGCCAATCACCCCTACCCCGGTGGAGAGGACATGAGAGCTGGACCAGGGTAAGCGAAAGGCAGTGACCTTCCCCTCACTCCTCCTCCATCCAGAGAGTGTGTTAAGTTACGTGAATGAAGTTTCTTCGGTTGAACTGTCTCATCCTTTTTTGAGAGATCCCCAGGAATACCAGACTCAAAAGCTTGCCTTTGCCTCTAGCTACAGTCCTCTTTCACTTGTGGTCTGTCTGTCCCTGTGTTCTGATTCTTCATGAACTGAACTACTGGTAATGACAGAGAGCTTCTGAGCTTGGCTTTGATGCTGCATTAGGTATCTCAGATTTGGTTCCACCTGAAAAACAAACCTGTCTATACTACAAGTTAAGGGAAGGGCAGAGAGAAACTTTAGGGTGTGTTTGTTAAAACCTCCTTGTTGAGAGTCCCTCCTTCTAGACTTGTTCCTGAGCTTCAGATTTTCCTTTGTATTGGACAATCAAGGGAAAGCTTTTTAACTGGCTGCTATATAAAGAACTAACTAAGCAATTGAAAACTTATTGTGGAAAACAATTGGTTTTTTTTTTTACTGGTTGCTGGGTTGATTTTTCTGTTCACAAACCCTGAAAAGGTCTCATGCTGAGCAGCACATATAGGGAAAATCTAGGGTTGCCATATTCCAGTTCCACAAATCCGGGCAGGTTAATTTGCATATTATGCAAACATTTGCATATTATTTGCATATTATGCAAATATTTGCATTATGCAAACATTTGCATATTAATACTTGGATTGTCCAGTTGTTTTGTTTTTGTGCCTAGGAATTACCACCAAAAACTGGGGAAAGATGTGAGAAATCTTTTTTTTAAAAGCAACATTTTTAGCCTTAAATGCCTAGACTCTAGTTTCCAACACTAGGGAGTATTGATTGATTGATTAAGAGAATTTATATCCTGCCCTTTTGCTGTTAAAAACAGAGCTCAGCACAGCTTACAAATATAATAAAAACAATAAAAATACACAATCAATATAAAAACATAATAAAAACACAAAATAGCAACAAACATAAAGTAAGTCAGGGCAACAGTACGGTTAACCATATACGATATATTTCAAAGATGTGGTGGGTGGAGAAAAACAAGAAGCCAAAATGTTAGGAAAAGGAGTCTTTCACACCACATGCTCAGTTGTAAATACTGTTGCAGCAAGCTTTACAAGTTCCTCCAGTATTCCACTGGTGCAGGCACTCAGACATTCAAAGTATCTGTATGTTTCTTAGGTTTTATAAAAGCAGAGCTTTGCTTAACTCAAAATTCTCCCTTTGATCAACCACATCTACACAGGTTCCACCTCCATACTCAAAATGAAACTGGGCCTGGAAGTGTGCAACAACCCCACACATACCTTGCTAATTAGATTACCAATGCCAGGATGTCTGTCTTATTGACTACTCTCCTGCTCCACCCCCCCCCCCCCGGGCATCATGAAAGACCCAGTCCTGGGCTCAGAAAGAAAATAAATATCTGGTCCTCTTCAAAGTATTGATAAGCCTCTTGTTTTAATTGAAATAATAATTATAAATTCTTGTTCTTATCACTAATGGGAGTTAATTATCTTGCATATGCTGCTGTTGCTTCTATGGCTGTAACGGAGTGAGGTTAAAGACAAGTGAAATGCAAATAGGAAAAAAACAACACAAAAGGCAGTAACACTTTCCTAAGTGTAATACCATACCAACCACAACAAGATTCCTATGAGTAAGGCAGAAAACTAAGCATCTCACAACTAAAAATATGATAAATGAAGAAATATTTATATAAAAGCATGACTATCAAATATATTTATTATTTACACAAACTGTAAAGATATTTATAGTGCAATCCTAGGTTTATTTATTCAGAAGCAAGTCCCAGTGTATTCAGTGGGGCTTACTCAAACAGGGACAGAAATGCAACTTCAAGTGATAAGCAACTTCATTCACACAACCCAAAATTCCAAATCATGCCACTTTACACTGTTTTGCAACTGTTTATACTTGTTTTTATGGTTATTGGATTTTAAATGGCTTTATTTCTTGTTGTGAGCTGCCTTGGTTTCCAACCCTACCTCACAGGGGTGTCGGAAAGATTCCATACACGCACACGCAGACACTGCAGATGTACAAATACATACAGCCCATATAATAGTTTATTGTCAAACCAGTTGGTCATTGCAGAAAAATCAGTATTAGTTTTAAAAAAATCAGTATTACTTTCCTACAGAATAAAAACTGTAATACCTAAGTAAGCCCTGCCTACTTGCTTTAAAATAGGACTGGAGGGCACAAACACAATTCTTTTTTACATTCACTCCAAAGTCCCATTGATTTTCAGCACATTCATAACCATGTCTACTCAAAAGTAAGTCCTATTGAATTCAATGGGATTTACTCTGGGCATATGGGATTAGCATTGCTTTTACAAAAAGCAAGCATTGGGAAAGTTTTCAAAACACTGCCCAAGATCTGACTCCTGCACACAAGAGGAAAAAAAACTGAAATGTATATACTTACCCAATTTATGAGATTTTCAGATAAACAGAAACCACCGTTTTGTTTTCTAGACACTGCCTAAGGTCAATGAAACTGAAACACAATCCCTGATTGGCTGCAATCCTGAACGGGCGGGGTTAAAGCTACGAAGTGCTATACAGTACTGTTTAAAGAAAGATTTAACAGTCGGGGGGGCGGCTGATGTTTTTATGTATATCTCGAGAACCGGACCACCTAGAAACTTAATTTTTTTTTAAATTAAAGCTGAGAATCCGGGCCACCTAAAGGGCTAGCCGGGTGCTGGGTGGCATGCATAGAATCCGGGTAAAACCCGGCTAACCGGGCAATATGGCAACCCTAGGAAAACCAGAAATTAGGCCTGAGTCTAGGTGACCAGCCAGTCAGCCAGCTAGCTAGCTGGCCAACTGTAATGTACACAGCAGTATTTCTTTTCCTCTAGGGCTGTTTTCCTTTGCCATCAAGTACTCAGGAAAAAGAAGAAAAAATAGCCACTATGATTGTGAGTATAGTGAGTACTTTAAAAGACTAAAGCGTAGCATTTTTTCAGAGCACTTTAAGTTATCTATTTATTTCACCCTTTAGCAATAAGCACCCAATGCTGCTCTTTTCATTATAATAACTGCAGAATAAACAAACTCTTACATTTTACTGCAGGCAAAAAACATGCTTCTTTATTGCTAGCTGGGTAGGGAACACAAATAAAAATGAAGAGCAGAGCAATGGGAAGTCCAAGGGGTGGAGTCTAACTGTAGCCCATATTACAGAGTTCTAATATTTAACTCTTCAAAGGTCATGTCATTATACAGGCTGGTTTTTTTCTGGATTACTTAAGTGAGCAGACTTTTGGGAGCTCTTCCAGATGATGCTTTTGTTGTGCACTTGCCCTGCATTATTCACTGAATTTTTCAAAGGGTCCTATTCTTAAATTGCTCTTGTTCATAAAACAGGCTGTCATTCTTTAAATGGAGGTTGTCATTTTCTGTCAAGTCACAAATTAAAAAGACCATTTCCCCAAAAAAATCCTGGGGGGGGCAAAGCATTGCTCTAGGTGGGCAGTGCCCCCGATCCCCTCGCTGGCTACAGGCCTAAGGTCTGCAGTGATGTGGCTGCTGCTGCAGCCTGAGTGGCCATGATGCTGCAAAGCAAAACATACTTGTGGTGGCTGGTGACTGGTCAGGTTGCATACAGTGGACTGGTGGCCCCTTAATTCCACCTGTAACTCCGTGTTGTGTGATCTGGAATGACATACAAATGAGCATTTGTTTGTCAGCAATGTCATACATTCACATGTGCACAGAGAACCAGGTGTCAGAAAAGAGGCCTGGTCCTGGGCGGGTTGGGCTGTGTGGGGAACTGGAGTGGCTCTCGTTGAAGTGTGTTTTCTACTGGATTCAGTTGTCAGTCCTCCAGATAAGAGATTGCAGGGTGACCCAGCAGTTCCCAAGGGAGAGTTTCCCAACTTTACCAGACTAACCTTGTGGGTGGGCTCTGTGCCAACCTGTGGTGCTCTGCGGGAGTGTTTGGAGGTGAGCCTTGTTGTCCAGAGAGTTGTTGCTGGATGCCTGTTTGGGATTGAAGCTTGAGAGAGAAGTGTTACTAGGGATAGCTCCCCTGTACTGGGAAGATGAACTTTAACATAACATACTGTAAGAAGAGCCTGCTAGATCAGGCCAGTGGCCCCATCTAGTCCACCATCCTGTTCACACAGTTGCCAACCAGATACCTGTGGAAGCCTGGAAGCAGGACCTGAGTGAAGAGCACTCTCACCGCCTGCGGTTTCCAACAACTGATATTCAGAAGCACACTGCCTCCAACTCTGGAGGCAGAGCATAGCCCTTTCCTCCATGAGTCTGTCTAATCCTCTTTTAAAGCCATCCAAGTTGGTGGCCATCACTGCCTTTTGTGGGAGCAAATTCATAGTTTAACTATGCGTTGTGTAAAGAAGTACTTTATTTTGTCTGTCCTGAATCTTCCAACATTCAGCTTCACTAGATGTCCACGAGTTCTAGTGTCATGAGAGAGGGAGAAAAACTTTTCTCTATCCACTTTCTCCATGCCATGCATAATTTTATAAACTTCTATCATGTCACCTCTGACTTGCCTTTTCTCTAAAGTCCCAAATGCTGCATTCTTTCCTCTTATAGGAGTCACCCCATCCCCATGATCATTTTGGTTGCCCTTTTCTGAACCTTTTCCAGCTCTACAATATCTTTTTTGAGGTGAGGCAACCAAAACTATACACAGTATTCCAAACGCGCCTGCCCCATAGATTTATATAATATATAAGCAGTATGATATCGGCATTTTTATTTTCAATACCTTTCCTAATGATCCCTATCATGTAATTTGCCTTTTCACAGCTGCCACACACAGGGTCGACATCTTCATTGAGCTATCCACTACCGCCCCAAAGTCTCGTTCCTGGTCAGTCACTGCCAGTTCAGTCCTCATGAGCATATATGTGACACTATATATGTGACACCCAACACCATTGTCTCATCCACACACTGAGATTATGAAGCTGCACCTGTCTAATTTGCCCTGCTCATGAAACAGATAGCATTTCAGATAAAGCTACCATGGAGGTCCTGGCTTCCAGCATCCTACATAGCAACCTAAAGTTTGCTTCCAGGACCTCCCGACTGCATTTCCCCATGTCACTGGTGCCGACTTGCACCTCCCCAGCACTACTTACCAACTAGATGATGGGTGACATCTGCAACCTGCACGCCAGGCAGGCAAAATTACCCTGCGGTCTGCATGCCCATCACCCCCCCCTATTTATGTTCCTAATGATCGAATCACCTGCTTTAAGCCTCACTTTGAGCAGTGGCATTTTTTAATTTTTAATTTTAGATTTTGCTTTGCAATGTGCCCTGTGCTTGTGCTCAGGGATCCTGAGAGTGCATTGTGTCCCTTCCACCATGGTGCCCTTTCTCTGGTCCATGCTCTTGTGCTTAAAGTCCCTACATGGGGAGCTCATCCTGCACCACATGAGCTGTAATGTGAATTGTGTTTGGTGTTTGTGGGGTTTATATCCTAGTGGTGCCATGCTTTGATGGACAATAGAACTCCATCCCATCCAGAGCGCTCCCAGTGTAGGTATGGGGAACAGCCCATTCTTTCCATGTCAGGCCTGAACCATTGTGATCTATGGGGCATGTCTCCCTTCCACCATCCTTTTGTTTGGTGAAGGATGTTCCTGGTTGTGAGGGCATCACTATGGTCTGAGTGGGGTTTGGATGTGGTAGCCAGGTGTCCTTCCCTTTGCATGCCCCTTCCCCTCTCTTGGCACACCCGTTCTGGGGGTGTTCCACTGAGCAGAATAGCACCAAATGTAACTTCTGCCCATCGGACAGTCCATGGACAGGTGTCTTTCTGCTGCCAGCATGTATGTGTGTGTGTTTCTGCCAGTCTGGGCTACCCTCTCCTGGGAAGGGGGGGTGATTCTACCATAGCTTAACTCCTGCCCGCCTGGTGGATCCAGGGTTAGGATTGCATAATACGTGTGATTAAACATACCAGGATTGACTCAAAACCATGGTTTGCTTATCAACTTTTAAACCATGGTTTTAAAGTACATAGTCAGAAGGAGACGGGAGATGGCACGGGTGGGGCTGCGTTGCTCTTTTGGCTTCCCAACACCATGGGTCGCTGCCCCTTACTGAGAGGGAGAGGGACAAGGTGCAGAGAGCCTGGTATGGTGTGTGGCAGCAGCATCATTCAGTTTGGTCCTCTGTGCCATGCTGAGCTCCCCATGCTTCGCCTCTCCCCCTCTCGGTAAACGGCAGTGACCTGTAGTGTTGGGAAGCCAGGAGAGCAACACAGCCCCATCTGCGCTGCCTCACCAGCCACTACTGTCCATAGTAGTACTAGTATAAATGTAACACTATGGTTATAGCAGACATGGAAGCAGGAAGTTTACAAATTCCTGCTTGCCTTCCACCTTCATGGGACCATTATAGATTACCTCAAAACCTTGGTTTGAAGTTGATGGTTTGGAGATTGGGAACTTTACTGTTGAATATGTCTGTCTCTATTCATCTTTCCCCTCATTCCATATAGGAGCTCTGTGGTAAATTCTGCTCTGTTGATGCCTAGAAGATGACCCGGGGGAATAAAATAATAATCTTCATTCTCAGAAAGGGCTTGTTAACCCTGATTTCTTGATTCTGGAGGCAGAAGCACTCCTGCTGCCTTGGGCCAAGCTAAATGTTACATTAATCATGCTTTTGAAAAAGCTTGTTTAATGCCACCACTTCTAATTTGAAGGAACAGCTGTTCTGGGACACGGATCCACTGCCATGCTCCCAATTTATAACTAGGGCCCTTAGCCACTTTCTTACCAACCCCCATCCCCTGAAGCTGTTTCACCCAAACATGCTATTATTACACAGCAACCTGGCTCTTATTTTGAGGATTA
Organism: Rhineura floridana; assembly: GCF_030035675.1. NCBI lineage: Eukaryota > Metazoa > Chordata > Lepidosauria > Squamata > Rhineuridae > Rhineura > Rhineura floridana. Next base: position 152,175,265 of record NC_084484.1, read on the forward strand.
GAGGTGATCATTGAATGCCATTAACCCCTAGACCACTGTTCTTCAAGCTTGGATCCCCAGATGTTGTTAGGCTAAGCTGGCTGGGATTAATGGGAGTTGTAGTTTGACATCATCTGGGGACCCAAGGTTGAAGAAGACTGTCCTAGACTACATGCAAATGAATACAAGATGTTTCAGCCTGAACTGGGCCCCTGACCATCCACAAAGTTGCCAGGGACCACAGAGATTCCAAGTGGACAAAGCAGTTTACTCTGGGTGAACTCCTGACTTCACAGTTGTTTTATATATTTATTTGTTTATTGATTGATTGATGGCCCTTTAAGAAAATCAAAGCTAGGGATGTAAGAAGGCAACTGATTTCCATTTTGTCCCATATTTGTTGCATGCAACACTGTTTCCATTCCGCTACAGTTTGGCTTTTGACAAAAACTGCATTATTTATCTTGCTGTCTGCTATGATGAGATTTTATGTAATTACTTACGTTCCACACCATTAATTTTGATGCAAAGGAAATGAAATGCAAATTGGGAGAGGGGAAGTCATCAATTACATATTGTTATGTAACGTTTGTGGACTGAAAACAACAATAATGAATACTGATTGTATTTGATGGATTGATTTCCGTTCTGAACATGGAATGAGTAAGTGAACACTGGCAGTTTCTGCTCCAGTTTTTGTTGCAATTCTCTGATATCCTTACACAAAATTATAATACGATCAAGAGTTGTGCCAGGAGAAAGAACACCTTACTCTTTCTAGCAGTTACATATTTCTTAATGAGCTGTTAGAATGTTTTTCTTTAAATAGAATACCTAAACCAGACCCAAAGAGCAAAGTGAAACTTTAAACTTCCAAATAACATACCAGTCAACAAACAGCAACTTCTCTCCTTCTACACACACAAAAAACCATACAAAATTACTCAAGCAAGAACAAAACATTTTTGTCTTGCCTAGAAGGTTGACCAAACATGTTTCCTGAAGCTTAATGATCTTGGTGCAGTTATTTCCATAAAGCCTCCTGTCTCTTAATGTGTTTTAACTGCCAAACGCTGGGTGGAAGGTTAAGTTTACTTTGGAATGCCAGTTTCTTATTTTTACATTGGACTTTATGTACTATTTCAAGAGATATCCAGATTTCTCTCTCTCAATTTTGTATATAGGTAACAAAAACATTTATTTGATTGACATATACTGAGGACATGTTGAAACGATAGCTTCCTGTGCTCTTGTCTTACCACTGTAGTGCCTAACCATGACTGCAGACAAAAAATGCTTTGGGAAAATACAAATATCTTTCCTCCTGGGAATAGGACACCTCTATGATCACTAGACCAACCATCTAGACTACACAACCTATATCTGGTTGCCATAGCTAAGTTGACCAGCAGGAGCACCACCTTGCCCTATTTATTTATTTATTTATTTATTTATTAAATTTATATACCGCCCGACTAGCAATAGCTCTCTGGGCGGTGAACATAAAATAGCATAAAAATACAATGAATAACAAAATAATACTAAAATACAATCAACAATCCAATACAATAAACATTTTTAAAAGTAAATCAGTGTAACTTAAAATGCTTCAGAGAATAGGAAGGTTTTGACCTGGCGCCGGAAGGAGAGCAGAGTCGGCGCCAGGCGTACTTCCTCAGGGAGACTGTTCCATAGTTCGGGGGCCACCACTGAGAAGGCCCTAAATCTTGTCATCACCCTCCGGGCCTCCCTGTGAGTTGGAACCCGGAGGAGGGCCTTCGTAGCAGAACGTAGTGCATGGGCCGGTTCATATCGGAAGAGGCGTTCCGCAAGGTATCGTGGTCCCGCACCGTAGAAGGCTTTATAGGTTAATACCAACACTTTGAATCTAGCCCGGAAACATATTGGCAACCAGTGCAAGCTGGCCAGAACAGGTGTTATATGCTCGGACCGCTTGGTCCTTGTCAGCAATCTGGCCGCCGCATTTTGCACTAGTTGTAGCTTCCGAACTGTCTTCAAAGGTAGCCCTACGTAAAGCGCATTACAGTAATCCAAACGTGAGGTTACCAGAGCATGTACCACTGATGTAAGGTCCTCTTTACTCAAATAGGGACATAGCTGGGCTACCAACCGAAGTTAGTAAAACGCATTCCTAACCACCGAGGCTACTTGAGCCTCAAGTGAGAGGGAAGAGTCTAAAAAGACTCCCAGACTACGAACCCGGTCCTTTAGGGGGAGTGTAACCCCGTCCAGGACAGGGTATATATCCACCATCCGATCAGAGAATCCGTCCACCAACAGCATCTCAGTCTTGTCTGGATTGAGCTTCAGTTCTCAGTGCTCTCTTACCATTCAAACATTGTTAACATTGGTAATGTTATAAGGGTAAGAGTGATAAGTACTATATATTAAATATGATCAATCTATATAGCCAGTAACCTGGAAAAGTTATATATCTTATCTAAAAAAAAGAAAGCTAGCCAGCTGCAAATGCCAACACTATCTATATTTGGTAGTCAAAAGCCAAAACCAACGATGCTTAAATTAGTGGACTTGAGCTATTTCAGTCTTGGGACACATGTCTAATCCCAATGTGCAATATGGAATCCACTTTTAGCTTTTTACTATAATGTGTGTATGTTCTTATGTGTACACATACCCCTTTCTGCCTCTCGGAAGACTGTGCACGAACCACTAGTACACCTATCTCAGATTATGGTGTGATGGTAAATTTTCAAGTATGGGAGCTCATAATAGCAGGCTCCACAGCCACATCCCCAAAGAAAGTCCAACAAACACAGGCAGCTGTGTTGATCCATTATTATATGTACACACACAGTTTCTTGGGACTCAAACTCTATTTAACTCAGCAATGGCTATTTCTAACTGCATAGGTTCAACTTGCAACACACACTGAGCTTTCACAAAAGATATTCAGCTAGCCAAAATGCAAACTTTCAACTTTTAATTAGAAATGAAAACAATCTTGCAAACAAGTGTTACCATTTGAACTGCTAGTGTTGAATAAGAACCCTACCAAATAAAAGAAAAATAGTAAGCAGCCTGATTATTTCCCTCATTCTCAACTAATTCAATGCTATCTGTCAAACAAAGCTGAAAGCTCTGTCACCACTTGCCAAAGCAAGGAGTGCCCATCAGTTCTGGCACTCCAGCAGATGATATCATCATTCCTGTTCTGAGAAGAGGACCAGAGCTGGACACCCCTCCATTCCCCCACTGATCCTCACTCATGCTGTAACCAAGTTCTAGGTCACAATAACCCACCAACTGCAGATAAGAGATCTTTCCCTTTTCTTTTTAGCACTCCAAGAGGTGCTTTTAAAATCAAAATTAAATCATTCCTGGCTACCGGATAGGTTTTAGACTAAACAAATAAAATTACATTAAAGGTGAAGAATATAAAGGAATACAAATAGGGCAACATTCTCAAGCAGTGTTATGAGTTGAAATATATATGTATCGGGGCCAAACATCTATGACTGCAACTGTTGGCCCACTTATTTGAGAGAAAGTTCCAGGAAAAAGTTACTTCCAGTAAAACACACAAAAATTGTGCAAATAATTGTAAGGGCGTTAAGTTTTCCAACAGTGCAGTCCTATTCATCTTTACTCATAAGTGCGTACATGTGTAAGGATGGCAGTCTGAGCCCCTCTCAACACAAGCATCACTTAATAACTCTAGGAAGTTAGTAATGAAAAATCAAAAATAACACTCAGATAGTTAATTCCGTTGATATCCAAAATCCACATCACAGATCTCTGGAAATACTGGAAGAGCATATCATCTGATCCCTTGAAGTCTCTTGAGGTGAAGGTTGGGCAGAAATTCCACCTTTCAACCAGTTTCCTCAAAAATATTCTCCCCCTGCAAAAAGTAGGGGATGATTTTTTGCTGCTTTTGGGGGCAGGGGAAGAAAAAAAACTTTGAAATTTTTGAGAGGGGGTTGCTGCTTACCTTAGTGGGTCTCAGCTGGCAGCAAGCGCAGCAAGCAGGAAGCTGTAAAGAGAGCCACATGCCGCTCCGTGCTGGCCACACTTCCCAGAATGCCTTGGAAGCAACAACAACCTATTCCCAGAAACATAGCTGGTAGGAAGCTGTGGACAGAGCCTTGAACTATTGTGATCTCTGTCTGTCTGTCTGTGTGCAGTGTCTTTTTTTTAAAGTTCAAAAAACAAGGAGAAAAAATGGAAAACCCATAACCATCTCGTAAGATAAATGGCAACCCTTAAGTGGGGGGGGAGAGGAAAACCAAAGTCTCCCCTTTCAGGAGGATTTTGTCTTATCCCCACCCATCCAGAAGTGGTTGACAAATTAATTTTTGGCACAGTTCTATTTAAACTTGTTTGAATGTACCTTTAATGAAATACGTTCCCTCAAACTTTTCTCTAGGCCATGCATTCTACACCCTTAGCCATATTTGTTGCCTTGAAATTCTCTCCCGTTTGCTATTATCTTTCTTCAGGCTGTGTCAGCCAGAGTACAAATCTGTGGGTTGATTGTGCAATGGAGTGATCATCAAGTGCCCCTAATGAAAGTAGGTGGAGGGAGACTATAGAAGATGGTGCTCATTGATGAGAGTTGTGGGATCTCCCAGGCCTTTTCTCTTGCATGATTGAGATGGTGATGGGTTTTTGGAACCCTCTAGTTGATTTAGACAATATTCTCTATGCCAGTGTGGGGAACTTTTGGTCCTCCAGATGTTGTTCGACTACAACTCCCGTCTTGCTTTCATTTTAAATATTTTGGCTACTGATTATATTGTACTGCATTGCTTTTACCTATACTGTGTATTTTTTACTATTGTTTTTATTCTTGTACACTGCCTGGATATGATTGCATGACAGGCAGTAAAACTAAAATACATAAAGTAAAATAATCCCCCTACAAGCTGCACAGTTAATACCAGTTAAGCTAATAATTGGTGAAAACTGGAAAAATGGATAGAGACACAGCACCAACCAAAATGAAATATTACAGAATGTATCTATGGTATATTGAGGTTACTGCATTCCAGAAAGGGAATGTTCGTTTCTCTCTGTTCGTAACGGACTATTTCCTTCTTTCCATCACATTAGTGTTGGCAACTGAGGAATGAAAGACTGGCCCTATAAACACCAATACAATTGCTGCTGATTTCTCCATCTAAACCAACTTGGAAATTAAATGTCTGTCTCCCACAGGACTAGGGTTTTAAACTTAAAAATAAATACCCAGAATTTAATGAAACTGAAAGAACAGAAACCATTAAAAGCCTGCACTGCTTCACCCTTCCTTGAACTTCTGAGAGAAATACAAAATGCAAAAGTACAAAATTAATAAAAAGTCTATGCAGATAAAGCTGGGTTTGCTCTATTGCATTAAAAAGTGTACTGGAGAGAATGAAAAAGGGTGAGCTGGTAGTTTACAAACTGAGGCAACCTCAAATCTAAAACGTATACACAGAGTGAAAGAACATAGGAAGGCAGGAAGCTGCCTTACACTAAGTTACACCTTTGGTACTTCTAGCTCAGTATTGTCTACACTGACTGGAGTGGCTCTCTAGGATTTCAGATGGGTCTTTCCCAGGCCTAACTGGAGATGCTAGGGATTGAACCCGAGACCTTATGCATGCAAGGTGGATGCTCTACTCCTGAGCTATGGCCCTTCCCCAAACAGAGAGAGATGTTTGGCATAGCCTCAGTAAATGGACTACTAGAATAAAAATAACTGATCAATCAACTATTTAAATGGCATTATTTCAGAATGATATATTTCTAAGGGAGAATCAATACAAGAATCAATTGGTGCTTTCTTTGGACTTTGACCCGTGAGATCTGGTTTCAAATCCCTACTCAGTCAATAAACTCACTGGGTGACAATGGGCAAGTCATTCTTTCTCAGCTTAATCTACCTCACAAGGTTGTGTGGATAAAGGGTGAGAAGCATACTTATTGCCTTGAGCAGCTTGGAGGAACAGCAAGATAAAGAGCAGTATATTTATTTACTTAAAATATTTCTAGGCTGCCTTTTAGGATTCAAACCCTCCTACAACAGCTTCAACCATACATATCCACATACATATAAAATCAATATGAATTTAAAACCTTAAAACATAATAAAAATATGTTTTATTTAATATTAATCATAAACAGTTTTTATCCCAGGAAGAATACCAAAGCAAAATAAGTAATTATAAACTACAGTAGCACCATATGTACTGCAGCCCAAGAACATCCTCATTCTAGAGAAGGTATGTGTAATCAAGTAGGTCTTTAGAGTCAACCTGAATGCCTGCAATAATGGGACATTATGTACTTCAGCTGGAACAGAGTTCTGTATAGGGTTGCCAGGTTCAATCCCTGAGACTGATCCTGTACCTTTAGGAGAAAAGAAAGTCAGCCAAGTGCAGGTGTTCTTGCAACATTGTAATGAGAAAAACCACCAGGTGGAATTCTCCTTCCCCCTTGCACAACTTTTAAAGATACAAAAGACCCCTTGGAGGCTGGGCCTGACAACCAAGAGGTCTTTTGTATCTTTAAAAGTTGTGCAGGGGGGAGGGAGAATTCCACCTGGTGGTTTTTCCCATTACAGGCTTGCAAGAACACCTGCACTTGGCTGACTTTCTGTTCTCCTAAAGATACAGGATCAGTCTCAGGGATTGAACCTGGCAACCCTAGTTCTGTAGGTGTGGGGCTGCATCTGAAAAGGCCCTATTGATCATGCCTGTGAGCCTGATTGCTGTCAGAGGTGGACACATAAGCAGGGTCTCTGAGCTTGATAAAAGTGCAGGATATGAGTGAAGGAGATCCTTCAAATAACCTGCTCCCAAATCATTAGGGTTTTAAAGGTTAAAACCAGCACTTTAAAGTGGGCCTAAAAACACTGGTTCCTAGGGTTCCAGGTTCTTGGCCTGAGACTGATCCTGTATCTTTAGGAGAAGAGAAGGTCAGCCAAGTGCAGGTGTTCTTGCAACTCTGTAATGAACCACAAGGTGGAATTCTTCCTTCCCCCTGCCCAACTTCTAAAGATACAGAAGACCTCTTGGTTGCCAGGCCTTGCCTCCAAGAGGTCTTCTGTATCTTTAAAAGTTGTGGAGAGGGGAGGGAGAATTCCACCTTGTCGTTTTTCCCATTACAGAGTTGCAAGAACACCTGCACTTGGCTGACCTCTTCTCCTAAAGATACAGGATCAGTCTCAGGCCATGGACCTGGCAACCCTATTATATGTCAGTTAATAGAGTACATGCATTTCTGCACATTACTTCTTTAGGTACCAGAGATAGGAATGACATGGAAAAAACAGGGATTCCTGCACCACAAAACAGAAGAGCAGTTCAACATAATTCAGCAAACTTTATATTCAAACCTAATAATACCCATGACTGAAATGAAACAACCAGGTCAGGTAAATCTTGAAGGCTTCTTCCAAAATGCATCCAGGGATGCCTGCCTTGTTGTTGTTTTTTAATCATGTAGCATCTTGCTATAGCAATGTAAAGTTTTGAGTGCAGTTCTCTCCATACACTGACCAGGCAGGCAAAGGGCAGACACTACCACCACTCTGTGCTTGGTCTCTCTCTCTCTCTCTCTCTCTCTGCCATCCTCCCCTACACTCGAGCAGATGCATCTGCAGTAAACAAGTCTTCCAGGGCACCGAAACTATTGTTTACTGCAGGAGTGCCATTCCAGCCATATGTGAGCGAGCAACTGCAGCAGCCATAGTCCAGTAGATAAGGAGCCATATTCTGACTACGTCAGAGTGTGTGTGTGTGTCCCCCCCCGTACAAAAAAAAAACTTTGTTAAAAGGAGCTTCTTTCCTTGAGGATTTATTAACTGAGATATTACTATATAGGCATCAAATATTCCAGCAGTCTTGCACCATTTTATTTATTTATTATGTTTATCCCACCCTTCCATCCAAGGGGAGCAAAAAAGAAGCAACAAAACAACATCTTGAAAGAAAAACATCTGAAAAACAATTCCACTACAGATGCAGACTGGGATAAATACATGAATGCTGGCACATTTTATACTAGTTAAACTTTCCAAACTGTCTTTAAAGGCAGCCCCACGTAGAGCGTGTTGCAGCAATCCAACATGATGTCGCTAGTGCATAAGTCACTGAAGCAAGGTCTGTCCTGTTTAAATAGGGCACAGTTGGCATACCAGCCTAAACTGGTAAAAAGCATTCCTGGTCACTGCCGCCACTTGAGCTTCTCCACTTAGCACTGAGTCCAGAGTGTTCAGGCGTTACTTACTAAACAACTAACACGGGTACAGTGAAGCTGTGAGACCACACATTTAGCAGTGTCCCCAGGATCAGTAGTTCTTCCTGGCCTCTCATGTGGTAACTTCTGAAGTGGGTCTTTTGTATCTATGAAGGCTCCCCACACAATTAAGAACCCTGATTTTATAAAACGAGTCCTTGTAAAAGCCACAGATGGCAAGCGTTATCTTAAGAGACGTTCTCCATTCTCTCAAGTCTCTCTCTCATGTTACTTGTGTGAAAGGGCAATGTGGATAGTAAGAGACCCTGGCCGATTACACCCCTGTTTAAAGCACATGACTTCTCCCAAAGAATCCTGGGAATTTGATAAGGGTGCTTTAAATGTGCATTAAATGTATGGTGTGTACGCAGCCTAGATCTCCTGGCCAACAGGATAACTGAAAAAAGGGTTTATCCAAGATCAAATTTAGAAATAAGAGTTAAACTAGAAAATAAAAAGGAAGGTAGGCTTCCTAACAGCTGCAAATGCTTGTTACAGTTGGGAACGTATATAAAACAACTCCCTCTGAGACTCTTAAAAAGACAAAAGACAAAGAAAAGTAAGGCACCCTGTGGGCATCATCAAGTGCCACAGTTCATTGTGTAACGTGCCAGTCAGTGAGTTGTACCTACATGTTACACAGACTTCTTACTGCAGCCATGGATTTCATCATTTTGCCTGAAAACAAGTAGTAACAGTTCAGTCATGTACCCATGCCACGTGGCGTAAGCTGCAATGAGAAAATGTGAACTGTTTAAAATAAACTATGAGGCTGGAGCTATGGCGACTGACTGAACTTAAGGTGATGTATTTAATTCTTGCCAATTCTAGGAAAATGCTCTCCTTCACAAGCATACCTCACCCGATTTCTTATATTCTGTGACAGGAACATAAGAAGCTGCCTTATGCTGAGTCAGACCAGTATAGACATTAGAATTGTCTACACTGAATTGCAATAGCTTTTCAGGGTTTGTAATACCTTGCTTGGAGATGCTGGGGGTTGAACCTGGGACCTCCTGCATTCAGAGCAGATGCTGTACCACTGAGCTAGCCCATGGCTCTTCCGTTACTGATGCATACTAGATATCTATGTCATGTGTCAGGTCTGCAGTTTTCGAGAGCTTCCCAAGCTTATTGCTGTGTTAGAGTTAGCTATCAAATCCTTAGACTACTTGCCAGCAGTGGCAGTTGCAATTAGGTAACCATTTGCTGAAGTGGAGTGGATGCTGAAAATGGGAGGAATAACGATCTGGGATTGGAAGAATGGTAAGAGGACACTGTGAAAGTGAATTGTTGTTGTTGTTGTTATTTAATAAATTTATTAAGTTGCATGAGGAGTCTCCAAGCAACTTATGTGTGCGTTATGTGCCTTCAAGTGGATTACAACTTATGGTGACCCTATGAATCAGCTATCTCCAATTGCATCTGTTATAAACCACCCTGTTCAGAACTTGTAAGTTCAGGTCTGTGGCTTCCTTTATGGAATCAGTCCATCTCTTGTTTGGTCTTCCTCTTTTTCTACTCCCTTCTGTTTTCCCCAGCATTGTTGTCTTTTCTAGTGAATCATGTCTTTTCATTATGTGTCCAAAGTATGATAACCTCAGTTTCATCATTTTAGCTTCTAGTGACAGTTCTGGTTTAATTTGTTCTAACACCCAATTATTTGTCTTTTTCGCAGTCCATGGTATCCACAAAGCTCTCCTCCAACACCACATTTCAGAGGAGTTGATTTTTCTCTTGTCCAAAATCAGAAAAAAATGCATTACAGTAAAAGCCACATAATAACACATCAAACAAACTCAATAACACAGCAGCAACAATGTCAGAAGCAAGAACACACCATCCATAGACAGCAAAATCATCATACTCCATCAAATACCTGGGAGAAGAGATACTTTTTACCTGACACCAAAATGATGTTAATGATGGTGGACCTCTCATTCCACAAGCAGGGAGAGCATTCCACGAGCAGGGAACCATAACTGAAAAGGCCCTCTCCCTTGCCTCAATCCTCCATACCTCCCTCACCTGAAGGAGGCTCTCAGATGAAGATTGAAGGGTCGAGGTAAGTTCATACTGGGAGAGGTTCTCTGAATGATATTGGGATCCTGAGCTGTCCAGGACTTTATAAGTCAAAACCAAAATGAAGAATGTGGGGTTAGTACCCAGGCTGCCTTTCGACTGGTAACACTGACAAAATATTAAAATCACCTCAGAGCATCTTCTTATCCATTCAGCATGGTTGCCTTTCTTGTCAGGCCCCACTAGGGTCTTGTTCACCAGAGTTCCCACAGCTTCCTTATCCCCCAGAAGTTTACATCTTTAGAAAAAATGGTCAGGGTGAAGAAATTATGTGAGGCAGGCTTGGCTTAGGTATTTTGTGCTGGAGGGCAAAAATAAAATGTGACTACCTGTCCAACACCAGAGCCCTTTGCCATCCATCCCACACAATACTATTGATAAAGAGACCTTATTAGGATCTTCTGTAGAGATGTAAGAAGGCAGCAATTTCCATTTAATCTTGTATTCATCATATGCAGTGCTGTTTCTGTTTCGCTGCAGTTCATTTCCTGACAAAAACTACATTTCATCAATGTTATTCAACACTTTTCATTTCAACACAAAGAAAACTCAATACAAATTGGGGGGGATCAATTACATATCATTTGCAGACTGAAAACAACAGCAAATACTGATGATATTTGCTGGATTGACATGGGACAAATAAGCAAACATTGCCAATTTTTGCTCCATATTGGAGCAAAAACCTTCATGTCACATATACACTGATGGGGTCTGAACTGACAGTGATTGACCAGGAACTAGACCTTGAGATCATAGTGGATCGCTCGATTAAGGTGTTGACTCAGTGTATGGCGGCTGTGAAAAAGGTGAATTCCATACTAGGGATCATTAAGAAAGGTATTGAAAATAAAACTGCCGATATCATAATGCAGTTATATAAATCTATGATGTGGCCATATATGGAATACTGTGTACTGTTCTGGTCGCCTCACCTCAAAAATGATATTGTAGAGCTGGAAAAGGTTCAGAAAAGGGCAACCAAAATGATCAAGGGGGTAGAGTGACTCCCCTATGAGGAAAGGCTGCAGCATTTGGGGCTTTTGAGTTTAGAGAAAAGACAAGAGGTGACATGTTAGGAATGTATAAAATTATGCATGGCATGGAGAACGTGGATAGAGAAAAGTTTTTCTCTGTCATAACACTAGAACTTGTGGACATCCAATGAAGATGAATGTTGGAACAATCAGGACAAAGTCGTTCTGCACACAGCTCATAATAAGACCATGAAATTTGCTCCCACAAGAGGAAGTGATGGCCACCAACTTGGATGGCTTTAAAAGAGGATTAGACAAATTCATGGAGGAAATGCTATCAGTGGCTGCTAGCCAAGATGGCTATGCTCTGCCTCCATAGTCGGAGACAGTATGTGTAGGCTGCTCAGAAGTGTAACAAGAAGTGTTTTCCAGAAAGACAGTGCAGAAATGACTATTAAAGAGTTAAACTGTGTGCAGGACTGCCAAGGTCAGCTCACAGCAGATGCGGCTGGCGAAGGGCAGTGTTAGCTATATAACCTTGATAGCTAAAGCACATAGTGTGGGGGTGTTGTTAGAAGTAAGGAGAAGCCAGGAATGCATTAACGTCTGTAACTGCTAGTCAGTAAAAGACTCTTAAACCTATTACGGACTTTGTCTATTTGTCTTGGGCACACATCTGGGCTAAACACGACTGGGTACAACCGGTCATTGGGCCTACGCTGGAATCACTGCTACAACAGGGGTTATGAGCCCAGCCTATGGCCAATAGTAGCCCAGCCTACAGAGCAGAATAGCCAGAATCGAACCCAGGATAAAGTCCAGAGTGGAGCAGAGCAAAGCAGCAAGCAAGCCAGAAGCTTGGGAGAAGCGGTAACGTGGCTGAGTGCTTGATCGAGAGAGGCGGGGAGGAGAAGTGTGCTGTGGAGATGGCAGTTTCACTTTCGGCCAGCATGCCTCTGGAAAGGCTCACTGAAAGTAATTATTCAAGCTGGAGACTTAGAATGCAGGCTTTCCTAACGAAAGAAGATTTATGGCAAGTAATTGAAGACGACCCACCAGGTGTTCCGCAGCAAGCGTGGATTCGCATGGATGACAAGGCAAGAGCATTTATTATATTGGCTTCAGACGACTCTCAATTGTTACACATGAAAGAACAGTCAACAGCAAAACTCATGTGGACAGCTTTGAACGAAGTTCACGTGAGACAGACAGAAAGTAGCAGGATTTTCCTAGCGCGTAAACTGTATCAAACGAAACTGGCTGAGGACAAGACTATGTCTGAGCATTTATTGGAATTACAAAGACTGTTTGCAGAGCTGCAGGAGCAGAACGTAGAGCATACACAGTTACAAAGAGTTTATATCATCTTATCAACATTGGATTCGTCTTGGGATTCGTTAGTCAGTTCTTTAGAGGCGATGCCGCTACAACAGTATGCTTCTGAATGCCAGTTATTAGAAACCATAGACGGGGAGAGTGCTCTTCCCTCAGGTCCTGCTTGCAGGCTCCCCAAAAGCATCTGGTCGGCAACTGTGTGAACAGGATGTTGGACTAGATGGATCACTGGCCTTATCCAGCAGGCTGTTCTTATTTTCTTATCCCCAAACTCTTTGCAAGGCTTCAGTTATAGATTGTGCCTCATGACATATAAACCTAGCCTGTTAACATTTTCTCACTTTCTGACAATTTGAAACACAGGATGCTGCTTTGTACCAGGTAAACTTCTTTGTCTATCTAGGCCAGTTGTGTCTACTCTGACTGGCAGGAGGCTGACCATGGGGTCAGGCAGGAATCTGTCACATTGCCTTCTACCTATTCCTTTTAAAAAGAGATTTGGGGTATGGAATCTGGGACCTTCCTCGTGCAAAGCATGCGCTCCATCCCTTCCCCATAGATTTGTCTGAGGACTGATAGTTATCCCTTTATGGATTCACGCCACCTGATTAGCTACAGTTTAGTGTTACTTCTGAATCATAAATTGTGGTCAGTTATAATTATGGCTTGTTGAAAGAAGCCAGCTTTATAAACCATAGTTTGAAGGTGGCTCATTTCAAGAAAACCATAGTTTAGATTGTCCACAGTTTGGTTTGGACAAAATGACAAGCTGTGGTTAATCAAATCAAAACAAAAGTGAAATCTTCTCAACTTCTCATCATCACTGCGCTGGAGGAGGGAGGGGAGGGGGAGCATACAAGCCTAAGACTCATTGCGGTTCATTACATGTCATTTACCATGGTGTCCTCCATATGCAGCCTCAATGGCTTCACTCAAATTACACAGAGCCACTATTTTGCTTTAAGGGCACTTGCCCTCCCCATGCAGTTAGACTTAGATTGCAGCAGTTGTATGATGCACATATTGAAAATGGAGAAAGATTTGGGGTTGTGTCCAGTTGTGTCCCTCCACTGATAGAAGGCTTTCTGATCCAGTGGAGGCTTCCATTAGCAACAAGGGCGGGGGAGGCCATTTTTGCTGGTTTCCCCTTCCCTCTGCACCCCATCCCCATCCGTTCAAGAGGGGTGGGAACCCTTTGGAATAATTCTGTAGGTGGCGTGAGGGACTACATGAGAACAGGGGAATTTGTAAAAATTACCTTACCTCCCCCACCCCCTTTCATCTCATGGAAATCTCTCCAGGATCAAAGAGCCTTCCATCAATAGAGGGAGAGAATTGGATACAACCTTCTATATCAGGGTTTCCCAAAGTGGTCAGTATTGAACCCCTGGCGTCAATAGGACTGTGCAGGGGGTGAATAAAGACCCAGGAGTAAAAAGGGGGAATTGTAAAAGGGCCTTGGGTGGAAAATAAGTTTACGAGGTATAATGTAAAAAATTTAATTAGAAATCATGACCCTCAGAAATAAAATAAAAGGCATGGAAATGTACAGAGGGTACCTTCCTTGCCAATGAGGAACAATCATTAAAGTTTGGGTTGGGGCTGATGACAACTTTATGAGCTCATCAATGGGTGACTGAACACAGAAGTTTGGCAAATGCTGCTCTATTGTATTTGGTATGGCATTCTCCAAGCTGTTCTGGAGCATCCAACACAAATAACAGTAGGATTCCCCCTGCCCTAAAGTGCCCTAAAGATTGGAGGTTGCTACTGAAGAAGAAGGTGACCTCATTATTTTAATTAGTCCAAGAGGTCAGAAGTTGTCATGTTACATCTTGGAGCTCTTTCCACTATTGCCTTTTTTTGAGGGTGTATGTGTACAATTCTGCAAAAATGCAAAACCATCTCTTATGGTGATTCTAATTGAAAATTACATGTAACATCTTTCCAAATTGCTTCTAATTCCAGGGTTCATATAGCAAAACTCGCTAATCACCACAGCATAGTAAATAAGCATAGTTATGCTTACTGTTTGTTTTTGTTGTTATACACAGTATTTCAAAGTTGCTACCAAAGGCTTCAGTCAGCCCCGCCTCCCATTGCCACTGGAATATCAATGGCATATCCATCAATATGATTGCCTATAGTCTTCATTCCACATGAACAGGTTTCTTCTTTGCATAATATACTTTATTTACATCAGTGCCATCATCCACTAAATGCTCTTTATTGAAAATTATCCTAATTTAAAATCCATATACTTAATATGTTATTAATGATTTATTTAATTGTACTCATTAAGCTATGTAACCTTATTTATTTCATTAAAATGTCTATCTCCATCCAATCATGAATTATATCCAGAACCGATCTTTTTAAAGGGAGGCTGTGATCACATTGTTTCATTCTCTGTATGAAGGGCTGTACATTTATGTAGGTTACACATTACTTAATGTTCCAAAGCATCATGTTTCCCAATCTTAGCAAAGACATGAAAATCCAAGCAAGGTAAGTCATTGGCTGAAAATCACCCTACTGATCAAAACCAGAACCAAATAAAATCTTGCTAGTTCATGACCAGTTTCATGTTAATGCTGGGCTAAAACACTGGAGATCTCAAAAGATCGTGCATAGGAAAAATAATAGTTCAGATTATAAAAGTTCCATGGGTGAACAATTTTGCCGTCATAATCACCTGTATCTATCCGGGGTGGTGGTGGTTTACAATATCGTTTTTACATGACTGGCCAAAGGAATTAAAATGTACCAAAACTTGGCCAAGATCCAAATTATTTCACATGAGCACTGCTGCTTCTGCAATTTCCTCTGCTGAGCTAATATGCCTCTGCAGAGAGGCCTACACATTCTAGGAGCTGCTTTGAGCCTGTGGTAGAAGAAGGTGAGCTTCAGAAACCTGTAACAATTTCCAGAGGGGTAGCTGCATTAATCTGTTGTAGCAAAAACAAGAAAGACTGCTTTGGCACCTTGAAGACTAACACATTTATTTATTATGACAAAATATGTTATGCCATAATAAATAAATGTGGTAGCCTTTACAGTGTCACAGCCAGTTTCTTAATTGTTTTAGAGCACATGGTGAGCATGCAGAAACCCCTCAGATCCCACCCGCATTGGGTTAACTAGTTCCCTTCTGTTTCTGCTTTTACAACTGCCTCCATCCACCTACTAGTCAATGTGTTACTGTATTCATAACTAAGGGATTTCCTGTTTAATCTTACAAAAATATTCACTTTAGGGCAAGGGTAGCCAAGACGGTCCCTTCTTGATGTTGCTAGACATCAACCACAGCCGACTATAATTTTATGCCTTCTTCGTTAAATTTTACCCTTGTAGTCTCCTTTAGTACCACTCCCTATATATATGTGTGTGTATCTATCTATCTATCTATCTATCTATCTATCTATCTATCTATCTATCTATCTATCTATCTATCTATCTATCTATCTATCTATCTAATCTAGTATTTTATGTATTTTAATTGTATTTTATGTATTTTAATTGTATTTTATGTATTTTAATTTATTTTAATGTGTTTGTGATTTTATTGTTTACAATTTTATTAGGCACGTGTTTGGTTTTTATTTTTGTAAGCTGCCTGAGTGCCCTATTATAGGGTAGAAGGGCGGGATAGAAATACACTTTAAATAAAATAAATAAATAAATAAACTAGCATAGCCATCAGAACATAAGAAGAGCCCTGCTGAATCAGGCCAGTATCCCATCTAGTCCAGCATCCTATTCTCAGTGGCCAACAAGATGCCCTTGGGAAGCCTGCAAGCAGGACCTGAGTACAACAGCATTCTCCGCTGATCAGGAACAGGGGTGTAGTCGTTTGGGGTCTCAGGGGGGTCTTAGACCCCTTACTTTTAGGGGAACAGGGTCCCAGTAGGGTCCCTATGTCTCCAGCATCCTGTGAGGCAATCAGCATGAAAGGGGGGCATGTTAGCCACTGAGAAGAGTCTTCTAACACGCTTCCTTATCCTGTCCTGGTGACTGGAGCAAATCAGAGTGAAAGACTCTTCTCAGTGGCTAACATGAGACCTAACATGTTCCCCTTTCATGGTGACTGGCTCCTAGGGACATCTGTGGTTGTTGGAGAAGGCATTAACAAGGATCTCATTCTCAACCCAGCAGCAAAAGAGGGGGGAGGAGGACTGTGGCTGTGACTAACGTGAAGGGACCTGCACTTCTGAATTTGCCACTAACTACTGGTCTGGAATGATATCCAACAGCATCTAAAGGACATCATGTTGACTGTACCTATTTTTGTAAATATCCTTGCTGATTAGTTCTTTTCCATCCTGCCTGAAGACGTATTCTGTATAATTCAAAAGCTCACATAAACAAATGTTTTGGTCCAGTAACAGGTACCAACACAACCTTTCAGGAAAAAAAATGTGGAGGAACAGCTCTCTTTGGACTATGGAATAAGATCCTCTCTTCTAAGGCATATGTACCCACTGACAAGACATTTTTTTCTCTTTTCTGTTATGAAATAAAAGCCTCTGAGCAAAGGGCCTGTTGCTTCACGGTTCAACTCTCTTCTGTCTCAGAAGGCTTGCTGTCTGATTTCTTGCTCTGAGGAGATTAGAGAGAGTGTCTTGAGGGAAATAAAACGACAACCACAGAGTGCTTTGCACATTGCTCAAAGGCTCTATTTCTCTCTCCCCCTGCCTCCTCTTTGGGGCCTTAAAAAGGAAAAAAGGAAGGAAGCTTGAGGCTGGTGGTTTGGCAGGTGCAAGCCTTTTCAGGCAAACATCTGTTTTAGTGGTAGGTCTGAGCCTGTGTGCGTGAAAGCAGAAAGCCTGCCTCCACTCTGCTCCCTTCCCTTCCCTTTTCTTACTGTTTAGAAGAGATGTGCCCAGCCTGCCATTTCCCTCAAGCTTGCACATTCAGACTTTGCACTGTCATATTTGTAAAGGAGGGTTACCGAGGGTGAGGATTCCTTCCTGTTAGGCCAGTAAACTGTTTAAGGCAGCTGTTATTGTGCTACATAATAATCAGACTGTTGTTACTGCATATGCAGTCGCAAAACTGATGTTTAAAAGCACTAAATTGGGGGAGATTTGTAACGGCTTTTATCTTGTTTTGAGTACAATTGGGTGTAGGGCAGTAAAACTGGCTGTGGAAATAGAATTTCCTTTAGTTTGCTAGATGGATGTTACCAAGGTTGATCTTTGAATTCAAGGGTTTTGGTGTTGGAGGCATTGTGCATGTGAAGTAGGACTCCTTTAAAAAGTGTGTTTCAGAAAGTAAAAGCAAAATGGCTGAATGTGCAGCACGTAAAAATGTTGCTATGTTCTGAAATATCTTTGTATTGTTATGAGCATGGGGGATGGGATGGATGATTCCTGTGTGTCCCCTTTCCAGCCTCTGATTTGGAATCCCATGCCTTGGGGCTGGCTCTGCTGGCCAGATGAATTTCCTTTGTTAACCAAATAGATTGTCCAGGTAGGATAATGGGTCTATCAGTTGCCTAGCAACAGTGAATGGGCCAGGAACACCCTTTTGTCATTGAAACTCTTCAGGAGAGGATCCCCCCCCTTCCTGGAGTCCAGCAGAGGCTTGTAGTTTAGTTGGGTCTAGAGAATGCTTGGAGACTGTAGGCAGGCAGAAAGACTGGCTCTCTGCACCATGGCATTTGGGGTGCCTCCTGCATCCCAGATGGAAAAGCTGGATATTGGACTGCTGATGCCTTGAACCCCCTCCATCTTAAGCTCAGGTTGGAATGTGTGTAAATAAATAAACCATATTTCATAAAGACACAGCAGTCTCCACTGACCTTCTTCCCTTGAAGTACGCCTGGCACCAACGTTAATATCCTTTCGGCGCCAGGTTAAAATGTTCCTATTCACCCAGGCATTTTAATTAATTATGTTAATCATTTTTAATCATTTAATCATTCAACATTATAACATCTTTGTATTTTATACTTTATGCTTTTAGTATTTAGAATATCAGTATTTTTAACGTTAGTATTTGTGAGTGTTCTAATTCTATATGTGTTTTAATTGTATAGTGATGTATTTATTCTGTTGTGAACCGCCCAGAGAGCTTCGGCTATGGGGCGGTATAGAAATTTAATAAAATAAATAAATAAATAAATCATTCCCAAAGGAAACCAAACTCTGGATGAGCGCAGGGACCCCGGAAATCTCACTGCTCGGAGATTGGGGAGGCGCGCAACAGTATTATCAAAGAGGCAGGTGACTTACATTAAACACAAATTGAAAAGAAATACAAAAAAAATTATTAGTGAAAACTGTATCAAACTAGGAACATAAGAAGCTGCCTAATACCAAGTCAGACTATTGGTCACATCTAGCTCAGTATTGTCTCTACACTGATTGGCAGTGACTCTCCAGGATTTCAGTCAGAGCAGGAGTTTATCTCACCCCTACGTGGCAATGCTGGGGATTGAACCTGGGACCTTCTGCATGCAAGACAGATGCTCTGCCACCACTGAGATTTGGCCCTTCCCATAAATTGATAATTTGCAACCTTTCTCCAGCCTCTTATTTCTTTACAACATTTGTTTACTACCAAGGCAGTTGACAGTTTAAAAAATTGCCCAGCAGTATTTCCAAATAGGCACACCAGCCAACCATTCTAAGCAGCAGGCACCACACTATTAATAACGGCTTCTTCTCAGGCTGCTCTCTAGGGTCACCCTCTGAGGAAGAGGGCCTTCTCAGTTGTGGCTTCCCATTAGGAGTGGAAAGATCTGTTAATTTCACTTCTCTCTGTGTCTCATTTTACCAATCTTAAATTAAGTTCTGCAGCAATTTGCAATTTAAAAAAATCCTCATGAAAAATTTTCAACAATTCAGTGCAAATTTCTCCTACTAAACACCTTTTTGTATGCATTTTTACTAATGTACACATTTTTGCAAGACATTTATCCTAATATAATGCATTTTTGTATGTTATTTTCACTGATATATACATTTTTATGCATATTTTCTCCCAATATATGAATTTTTGTAAACATTGTTTGGTTAGAGAACTGCAAGTGCAAATTTTGAAGGATGGCTGTGTTTCAATTTTCATATTTTTTTCGGAAAGTGCAAATTTGATTGATTCGGCTTTAAATGCAAACCAGATCAAATTTCTCCCTAGCCCTCCTCCCTGTCTATGGAATGCTTTCTCCAGCAAGGTCTGCTTGGCACCTTCATTGACATCTTTTTGTGACCAGCTTAATGCTTCATGTGGCGTATTTGTAGCACAGCTGTCTTTTGTTCTTCACCACTTCTTTGTGTGTGTACTACAAATATGTGATGAGTTGTGGAACAAGGGACAGAGAGTAATACATTCCAAGAGGCAAATCAAAGTGAAATGCACTGGAAGAACCACTGAAGCATAGTACCCCCTTATGAAATGAAAGTAGAGCCTCTACATTTGCAGCTTGAATCCTTACAACTTGCTTTATGTAATTTAAATGTTCTTCACAAACTGTATTTCTTGTTGAAATCACTAGGTGGCATTTTACTATGAGAGTTGGTTAAAAAATTAGACTTAACGCCCAATCCTACACCCATTTACATGGAAAAACAAAGTTACACAAACCATTAAAATATAAAGATTCTCAATTAGAATGCACAATAAAACAGTATTATTTTATTTTATTTATTTTAAACATTTATACCCCGCCCTATTTTCGAAGGAACTCAGGGCGGCTTACAATAAAACAGAAACAGTTAGAAAACATCACTATATTCAATTTAAACAATTTAAGTGAGTTAGATACAAAGTAAGTTAAAAACTAACTACTATAATTAAAAGCCCGTCTGAATAGAGCAGTCTTCACCTGTGCACGAAAGGCCGATAATGAAGGGGCCAGCCGAACCTCGCTAGGAAGAGAGTTCCACAGATTAGGGGCAGTGATCGAAAAAGCCCTATTCTGTGTCTCTGTAAGAAAGACTTGCGAAAAAGGAGGAGTGAGAAGAAGGATCTCGCTGGAGGATCTTAGAGTCCGGATTGGTTCATAGAGGGAGAAGCGCTCTGACAGATAGCCTGGACCTAAGCCCTATAGGGCTTTATAGGTCAAGACCAGCACCTTGAATTGTGCCCGGAAACAAATGGGTAACCAATGGAGCTGATACAGCATAGGGGTTGTATGATCTCTATAACCCGCCCCAGTCAACATTCTGGCTGTAGCTCTTTGTACCAATTTCAGTTTCCGAGCAGTCTTCAAGGGCAGCCCCACGTAGAGTGCATTACAGTAGTCTAATCAGGATGTCACTAAGGCATGTGTCACCGTGGTCAAGTCTGACAGATCAAGGAACGGACGCAGTTGGCGCACCAATCTTAATTGAGCGAAGGCACTCCCGGCCGCAGCAGAGACCTGCGCCTCCAGGTTCAAAGCCGAGTCCAGGAGCACCCCCAAACTGCGAACCTGTGATTTCAGGGGGAGTGTAACCCCATCCAGCACAAGTTGAATCCCTATTCCCTGATCCGCCTTCCGATTGACGAGGAGCACCTCTGTCTTGTCAGGATTTAACCTCAGCTTGTTCGCCCCCATCCAGTCCATCACTGATATCAGGCATTGGTTTAGAGTCTGGACGGCCTCCTTGGTTTCATCAGGCGGAAAGGAGAGATAGAGTTGGGTGTCATCTGCATATTGGTGGCACCGAACCCCAAAACTCCGGATAACCTCTCCCAGCGGTTTCATGTAGATATTAAATAACATGGGGGACAGAACCGAACCCTGTGGGACCCCATAGGTCAATGGCCAAGGGGTCGAACAGGCATCCCCCATAACCACCTTCTGGGTTCGTTCTTCTAGGAAGGACCGGAGCCACCGTAGTACCATGCCTCCAAGGCCCATCCCAGCGAGGCGGCCCAGAAGGATACCATGGTCGATGGTATCGAAAGCAGCTGAGAGGTCCAGTAAAACTAACAGGGACACACTCCCCCTGTCCAGTTCTCTGCGAAGGTCATCAACCAAGGCGACCAAGGCCGTCTCATTTCCATGGCCTGGCCTGAAACCAGATTGAGAAGGATCTAGATAATCTGTTTCATCCAAAAATCCCTGGAGCTGGGCAGTCACCACCCGCTCTATTATCTTGCCAAGAAAAGGGAGATTGGAGACTGGGCGGTAGTTACCTAATAATAAGGGGTCCAAGGAGGGTTTTTTCAACAAAGGTCTTATTACTGCCTCCTTTAGACAGGGCGGTATTCTGACCTGTCCCAGAGAGGCATTAATCATTTCCATGACCCACTTAACCAGTCCTCCTCTGGCGGTTTTTATAAGCCAAGAAGGGCAAGGATCTAACATGCATGTGGTAGGGCGTACCATTAAAACAATACAATTGAAAACAGGGGACTCAGGTCAAGAAATCAAGGGAATGCCTGTGTTAACAAGCACATCTTCAAAAGTCAATGGAATGGTAATACAGATGGGGACTCTTGTATTTAGGCAGGGAGTGCATTCCATAATACCAGTGTTACCAGTATAAACGCCTGTGTCTGTGTTACCATAAGCTGATAGTCATCAGGCCTTGACAAGGCTAACTAGGTTCCATTTGTTGATCTTACTGCCCTTGCTGGGCCATGGAGGGGAAGTCAGTCTTTCCGATAACCTGGTCCAGATTTGTTTAGGGCTTTATATGTAAGTAACAACAACATCACTGGCTCAGTGACTAACAGGCAGCCAATACAGGGCACTCAGCACTGATGTGATATGTACCTGGGCCTCCGTATTCTGCACCACCTACAGCGTCCAGGGAGGTCACACATAGAGCACATTACAGTAGTATCAATGTGAGGTTTCCAGTGCGTGTGGCCAAGTGTAGCATGGTTGATGCACCAGATGAGGCTGGTAGTAGGCACTCTTTGTCTCCATGGACAAAGATGGTTCCAAGCGCATGCCTAAATGTTGTACCCGCAGCAGGACATGAGCACAACAGAACTGTTCCACTTTTGTTTCATAGCAACTGGTATTCAGAGGCATATTGCCTCTGATACTGGAGGTAGTACACAGCCATCATGGCTAGTAGCTATTGATAAACTTATCCTCCATTAATTTGTCTGAACTAGTTTTGAAGCCATCCAAGCTGGAGGCCATTGCTACACCTTGCACTGCAAGAGAAGCCTCTATGGCAGCCTTTCCCAACCAAGTAGGGGCGATCTGATTTGCCTCATTTCCATGTTTGGACAATTTCAGAAGGGTGTCTTTTAGAATTGACAGTCGGGACAGAATCTCACACTGCTGCTGCTCAGGTAAAGCCCCAAAACTGTTTAAGAGTAAAAGTTATTTGGGAGTATAATACCCAGTGACCGGGGCCGGCTCTCCCTGAGGATGGCCCCTTCCGCCAGACTTATCCGGGCGGACCGTCATCCCTTGCTTTCCTGACTCGTGGGTATTGATTGTTGTAGTTTTGGCAAGAGGTGATCGGGAAACAAATGCCCCAGGGTAAGATCCCTGGGGCAGTTCTTCTCTTTCCAAGGTGGCAGAGACTATGGGCTTCCTCGGAGAGTGGTCGAATAGAGGTAGAGGGGGTGAATTGTCTTTAAAGACTCTTTTGATCCCAATTCCTCTGACCAAAAACGTCTCCTTGTGCGCAAGGATTATAGTCGCGGTGGAGACTGCAGAAAATGTAACTAAGGCGCAGGCCGATGTTAAGTTATAATAGAGATATTCGACCTTCTGGATCAAATCCGGGACCTTAATTAGCCCAAATGTTGCTGGTAAGAACTTCAAAAAATACAGTTTCCTCTCCCTCTGGAACATCCGGCCGGGTGGCTTTGGGTAGTTGGTAAAAGCTAAGGTCCTGTCCTCTCATTGTAGTCGCCATTTCTTTTGTCCTAAAGTTGTTGGCCTAGCTACTGCCTGTACTTCCTTTTGTCTGTCCTGAATCTTCCAACATTCAGCTTCTTTGAATGTCCACGAGTTCTAGTATTATGAGAGAGGAAGAAGAACTTTTCTCTATCCACTTTCTCAATGCCATGCATAATTTTATACACTTCTATCATGTCTCCTCTGACCCGCCTTTTCTCTAAACTAAAAAGCCCCAAATGCTGCAACCTTTCCTTGTAAGGGAGTCGCTCCATCCCCTTGATCATTCTGGTTGCCCTCTTCTGAACCTTTTCCAACTCTATAATATCCTTTTTGAGATGAGGCGACCAGAACTGTACACAGTATTCCAAATGCGGCCACACCATAGATTTATACAACGGCATTATGATATCGGCTGTTCTATTTTCAATACCTTTCCTAATTATTGATAGCATGGAATTTGCCTTTTTCACAGCTGCTGCACACTGGGTCGACATTTTCATCGTGCTGTCCACTACAACCCCGAGGTCTCTCTCCTGGTTGGTCACCGCCAGTTCAGACCCCATGAGCGTATATGTGAAATTCAGATTTTTTGCTCCAATATGCATAATTTTACACTTGTTTATATTGAATTGCATTTGCCATTTTTCCGCCCATTCACTCAGTTTGGAGAGGTCTTTTTGGAGCTCTTCGCAATCCCTTTTTGTTTTAACAACCCTGAACAAGTTCCCAGTTGAATACTGAGGTCTGCCCAGATTTTTGTGTCCCTTCTCCTCCAGGTCCAGGACCTTGTAAATTTTGTTAAAGTTCATTATATAAATTAAATAAAATAAATAAATAAATAAATTTTGGATCCTTTCCTGAGATAACCGGGACCTTTGATGTTTTTCGTTTTCTTTTTCAGTTTTGTTTGGGTCTCAGAGTTGCTCCGAGTTGGGCCCTTTTTAGGTGAGGCCATCACGTTGGTAGCCCGCTTTGTGGAGGTGGGAGCAGGGTTCAAAGTAATTAAAGCAGCTCCATTACGACGACGTGTATCATGAGCTGGTGCCCCGATAGGAGAGATAAGACCATAAGAGTAAGTTGCAGTCTGATCGGTACAGGGCATTGGCGCCTGCTTGGAGTTGGCCATGCTAGCTGGAGGGGATAGACTTGTTCCCCTTGGTCTAGTCCAAAATGGTCCAAGATGGTCCAACTGGTCCAAGCATAATGTAAGAAGGCTCTTGATTTGTGATAGATCTTCCGACCAATGAATAAACAAGTTCTTGATTAACTCGAGCTGTGCGTTGAGAAGGTCTGCTATCGGCTCTAATGTTGGGGGTTCATGGTGGACTCCTTCGTGAGTTGCGGGTTGGTATCTTGGTGGAGAGTGTGGCTGATAGGGAGGGTACCGCTAAACATATTAGGAGCCTCCATAGCCTCCTCACCATCAAACAGAGTAGAATTTGGAGGGGTATAAACTCGCCTGGGGCTCGGGCAAACCAGCATTTACAAGTGGAAACTGGGCGTGATCCAATTCTACAGCCAGGGAGCACTCATCCGCCCTGGCAGTCACCCCATGCAATGAAAGCAGTAAATGGGACGGACCCAGGGTCCAGTCATGGCATTCTCCTTTTTCTCCTGAAGGCGTCGGGGCCGATTGACGCTTGGCAAGGGGGACAGTTAAATTTGGGCCAAAAAAGTCTGTAATCATGCATTGGTTTTCTTGTTTACTGGCTAACTGGTTGTCCTCTACCATTATTTATTATTTTATTATTTAAAATACTTATACCCCGCCCTTCTTCCGAGGAACTCAGGGCGGCTCACAATTAAAACAATAAACAATCACTTCCGGGAAGGGTGACTTAGCCTGTGCCTGCTTTTGAGACGGGCTCCTGCCTCAAAAGAAGCTTATTCAGATATATCAGTCAGATTTTTTCTTTTTTTTGACTGATTAAACTTCTCCCGGGTAGGGAGAAACGAAGAGATTAACCTCAAAGCCTATTTTTGTTGGGACGACCAGATCTCATTAATTTATGGGACGAGGTCCAGCCGACGAAGGTGGGACGGATTTTTAACAACAAGCTCTATCTGGAAAAGCGAACGTTCATCTTATCTTCTAAGAGAGAACGCACTAACAGGCAAGCACCCTTCTTTCTATATTTTTCTTTTACTTGACTTAAATTGTTGCTGTTTAAAAGAGATTTGCCAGATTGATCGGTTTTTGACATCTCACTGGGGAGCCATAACTTCTCTCTGCTACTCACTAATTAATAGCTTATCTCTGTTTTTGTTGCAAAAAGCTGTCCTGGATTTGCATTCTAAAGATATACACAGAAGAGGGATTTCTATTCCAGATTTTTATTTTGAAGAATATTATATTGTCTGAGACTACTCTCTTTTTGGTCTATTTTATTTTGACGAATCTGTTTTCTGACGACCGCCATTAATTGTTTCGATCCTGGGAACTGCATTTTGTTTACTTAAGCATGGAGAGATAAGGCTGTCTGCTCTGTTTATACTGTGATGTCACCAAGTTTGGAGTATTAACCCAATTGTTGCTGAAATAAGAAGTGGTTTTCCTATATTTTTTTTTTAAAATGGCAATTAAGAAAGTGGCTGAGAAGCTGGAAATAACTATGTTTCAGAAAATAATGGATGAGATTGAGATAACGAAACAAAACCTGCGACAGGGTTGTAAGGAGCTGAAAATTGAATTGAGTAAAATGAAGCAGGAGATTAAAGATATAGGGGTCCCTGTGAGAGAGGTGACCCTGGAAGGGGTCCCTGTGAGAGAGGAGACCCCGGAGATTGGAACAAACGTGGAACAGGAAAAAGATTTGGAGTCTATGGACTTTAGAAACAAAATTTATTGTTTGGAGACACAGGAGATTAAAGACATAGGGGTCCTTGTGAGAGAGGATACCCTGGAGACTGGAACAGGGGTCCCTGTGAGAGAGGAGACCCTGGAGACTGGAACAGGGGTCCCTGTGAGAGAGGAGATCCCGGAGATTGGAACAAACGTGGAACAGGAACAAGATTTGGAGTCTATGGACTTTAGAAATAAAATCTATTGTTTGGAACTCAATGTTATCTCTGAAGAAATTAATGAAGATTCTAGAGATAAAGTTATCAATGGCATGGATAATCTTCTGGACTGGAATGATGTGATGGAGCCCAATATAGAGAAAATCTATGGAATTAACTGCAGCCATGTGACAATGGAAAAACTTTCAAGAGATGACCCAGTGTATTTTGAAAAAAAGAACAGAGATATGATTTTACAGCAGTATTTCAGCAACCTATTCAGAATGGATGGCAAGAAAATATTTGGGATAGAGGTAATTCCCATCAGACTCTTACTATATGACTATGGCTTTGACAGCAAGATTATTATGGAATACTGATAATGGAAGATTGGATACTGAAATTATTGGACTTAACAAGACTACTGAAGATGGAAGATGGAAAATGGAACTAATAGGGATAATAGAACAATGGCTACTGAAATTACTGAACCTAACAGATTCTGATGTGATGGATTAATTGAAATGTTTATTTTGACTATGGTTATGACAATAAGATTATCATAATTAGTAATGAGATGGATTAATCGATATGCTTATCTGGAAAAAAAAAATTGATAGATATATTTCTTAAAGAATTGAAACCTCTCTTTGACTTTTTGTGGAAAGAATAAAGTAATGTTTATGAGATTTGATGATTAAGTAAGATAACTACTGGAGGAAAGTGATTTTATAATATGACTTAAGAGACAGGATTGTTATATATTATAGACTTATAACTGATTTGATCTTTGACAAATGGGAAGTCAATATTTTACTCTTTATTTTTTATTTTTTTTTTTCTTTTTGTTTAACTATTTTTGATTTTGTTTTTTGTCTTTGAATGTTTTATGATTTTGTCTTGTATGTTTTATGAAAATCTGAATAAAAATTATTGAAAAAAAAAAAAAAAACAATAAACAATCAGAACAACCAATATACATGTTAAAAACAATTAAAAATAGATTAAATCAAAATAGATTAAAACTATAACATTTTCAGTTAAAAGCCCGCGTAAATAAAACAGTCTTCACCTGGGCGCGAAAGGATGATAGCGAGGAAGCCAACCGAACCTCGCTAGGGAGGGAATTCCACAATCTAGGGGCAGCCATCGAAAAGGCCCTATTCTGTGTCTCAGCAAGAAGAACTTGCGAGAAAGATGGAATAGTAAGGAGGGCCTTACCGGATGATCTTAAAATCCGGACAGGTTCATAGAGGGAGACACGGTCTAACAGATAGCCTGGACCTACGCCGTATAAGGCTTTATAGGTCAAAACCAGCACTTTGAATGGGGACTAAGCCTTGCCACTTGTAGCCCTTCCTGGTAAGGACCATTGCCCTTAGTATAAAAGGTTCTCCAGGATTAACTGCTTAAACTAAACATATAATAATAGTTATAGAAAATAGTTATAGAAAATTCAGCCCTGTTACTTTAAGGCTGCTAATTCATTTCGTCCATATCCGTGAACCTTGAAGTGAATGAGATAAAACGAATTAAAATGTACACTGCAGACTGGAGCTTGTAAACAATGACCAAATGGAAGAGTCAGGGAAATGGTGCAAAAATCCTAAGGACCTTCAGAGGTTACTGTTGCCGGGTAGTTGAAGGATTACTCCTTATCTGTGGCTAACGATGTTTACTCACTCAGTATGGATGTTGGCCAGAGCAAGCCAAGGCAGAGGGGGAGGAATGCTATCTTCACAAAACTGCCCTCTAAGGTCGAAAGTCCAGAAAAAATAGTGCAGGCATGCAGCAGTCAAAGAGGGGAGGTCAGCATACGGCAGCAAGGCAGCGAGGAGTGAGTTATAAGATAATAAATTAGGCCCCTTTGTAAACGATCAGAGGGAGCTCCCTGGGCTGCGTCTATCCCTCGCCTCTCTTCCTGCAGTCCCCTTTCCCAACCAGTGTGCCTCCAGATGTTGTTGGACCACAACTCCCATCAGCCTCAGCCAGCATTGCCAATGGCTGAGGCTGATGGGAGTTGTGGTCTGTGACGCCCTTCCCTGGCTCTCCCTGTCAGGTTCCTACCTGCTCGTGGCTACTGCCTTTCACTAGGCACCACCAGGGACTCCACCAGTCTGGACTGTCCTTTTTTATGGTTTCTCTCTCCGCTCTAGCACAGATCTCAATAAATCCCCCTGCTAGGCAGCACCACCAGTCACGTTCTGCAACCAATGTTCCCAGAGACCTTGCCTGAGTCTCTCTATCCGGTTACATTCATGACTGTGTGCCTATGCTGTTGCCAACCCCCTTGTATCAATGCAGATAACTCATAACTCGGGGTTGCTCTGGATACTTATAGTGTTATCTTCTCCTCTTCACCGCTGCCACCATTTGTTACTGTTTCCCTTCAGCCTTGGTCATTACCTTACCCTCCCTTCTGGTCTGTGAAACCCCAGCCAAGGATCAGGCCTTTGGTAAACCAAAATAGTATTTATTAAATAACATTAATAACAAGATAACTTTGATAATGATCTACAAGCTTATGGTTTCATCTATTACTGTGATATTTGACTTATTACTAATCCGAACTCCACCTCCCTCTTTCTCCACACTCTCCTGACATACACCAACTCACACCCACCTCCCAACTCCACCAAAACAACCCACTCACGTCCACCCAGATTCAACTGTCATCCTTCCATTTATACTCTCAGCCATTCAAACACGCAGCCAATAATCCAGCATTCTACTGCTCATTTACTCCCCCCTCCTCTTTCATTCCACTTACCATGTATCTTCTATACAAACAGCACTTACCATATATACATTAATACAGGAACATCACATGGTCCAACAACATCTGGAGGCACACTGGTTGGGAAAGGCTCAGGGGCGTCCCTACCGGGATGCGGAGGGTGCGGCCCGCACCCGCGTGTCATCATGAGGGGGGTGACACCCAGAGCCACCCCACCCTGCGCCGTTGCCCGGCAAGGCTGCGCCAACTCCTCCTCGGAGGCGGGCGGGTGGACGAGAGCGGGAGCAGGAGCAGCGTTGGCGGGGCGAGGGAGGCGCACGGGCGTTCCCAGGCCTTCTGCGGCTGGGTGCCCCTCTGGCGCGCGTCCTCCCAGGGGGATAGACAGGGTGGCTGGCCTCGAGTGCGCGCGCACAGGCGCACGCACGCAAGCCCAGCCACCTCGTCCATGCCCCTGGGAGGGCGCGCACCGGAGGTCCGGTGTCTTAGAGGTCTTAGAGTGGCCGCTAGTGATGCCACTGGAAAGGCTGCTCTATGGGCACTAATGGAAACTTCCTTTGAAATGCAAATATCAGCTTCAAAGAGGCTTTTTTTTTGCTGGGACTATGCAGGGAGAGAGAGTTAAACTAATCTCCCCTTGCTCCCTAGATCTGTGGCTGCTCAGGCTTTCCCAGCAAAAAATAATAGCATGAATTCAAGTGAGTTTGCATCTGGTTTGGCCCTTGGCCCATTTGTTTCCAACTGATTTCTAAGTAATTAGATTTAGGGTAAGGATGCAATTGTCTTTTGTCATCAGACTATACATGGATCATTTTGCGGTTGAGTCAAATTTCCCTTTGGTTTGTGAGATTGGGTGATGAGAGAATTGCTCTTCCCATATCCTGTTCCAAATGACACTCCACTTCCATCATCGTCATCAGTGAAAAATCCCCACTTCCACATGTTAAGTGGGGTCACCAACGTGGCGCCAGTGTGCCTAGCAGTACCTTCTATGGTGCCCACAAAAGGTCCCAGTCAATATTCCCTTAAAAAATCACAATGCACAAGAGACTGTTTGCTCTTTCTACTCTCTCTGGCATTGAACATGCTCTTTTAAACATGTCTGAATTTCATTGGAGAACAGGACTGAGCACTTACCCTCTTTTCCATTCTGAGAGGGACAAAGAGTCTCTCTCTGTGAATGAGGGTGGTAGTGGGTGGTGGTGGCTGATGTAGGTGCCTTTCCCCCCATTGATGGGCTGGGGAGAGACACCATTTTGTGGCTCACCAAAATGTCACCTCCATTTTGTGTTCCTGTGTCGTCTTCTACTCTTGTAGATGTGGCAGCCATTTTCTGTTATGCCAAAGATCCCAAGGCAGCCATTTTGTGACTGGTGCCTATGTCAAAATTCCAAATATGCCCACAGACCCAAAAAGGTTGGTGACCCACATTAAGGATATGTGGACCAATATACCTTCTTCTTTCCTAAGTAGTTAATTGAAGCCTACCAGCACAGACAGCAATTTACTGACTTGGTTTATTTAAAGAAATAACGTCATCTTGGATGGCCAGGAAAAGCCAGAGCAAAAACTGAATAGCAGAGTACCTTACCTCTAAAACATTACATCTGCATTGATTTCTGAGCTCAGGGCTTTGCAGTTACATGATGTGAGTTACAACAAGCATGCAATCCATTTTAGTCACAAGGAAAAGGACAGAGACCACCCACTAATCACCAAGAACAGCTGATGTCTTTTTTAGGCCTAGGGAGCACATTTGTTGGAGCCCTGGCCATATGGACTCATCAGGAGAATGTGCTAAGAAAGGAAATAGGGCCGTACTTTACATTGCTAGGAGAAACTGATGCTGTGAGCCCTTCTTTGGGGTAATGTGTTTAAGCCTGCAGTAAAACATGTATGATTTTCCGTGGGGGAGGAGATCTGCAATTCTGGAAACTTTCAAAGTTATTCATAATCAATACTGGAAAATGTAGGCCATAAAACACTCTTCTCATATGTGTTTGTATAAATCATCCACTCGCTTGTTATCCTCATTTTATTATTGTTACCTCCGTGTTCCATAATGAACCATCAGGTCCAAAATCAGGCAAACAAACACATTTCAGATGAACATAGCTTGCTTTCAAGGTGTGTGGCAGAGCCCAGAAGGTGATGGATGTTAGGCAACCTTGACAGATTATCAATTTGGAACCCTTTGTCTCAAATCCTCATTTTCTGTTTGTTCAGAAGCTTCGTACAAGGGAAGAGGAGCAAAACACTAACCTTGGCCTGGTCCTTCACCTCTCCTTTTTATCTCAGTGTCCCAGACATACTAGCTGCCACTTTCACCTAAAGGCTTGTAGGCCTTCCCTTTTTTCTCCTGCCCATCTTACAAAAACTCTTCCACCTTTTCCATTTCCAGAAGGAACCAGTTGGCAGTCCACATTGGCAAACGGCGGAGTGGGTGGAAGATAGCCTTGCCCCCACACTCTGGAATGGAAAGTGGATGGGGATCTACAACCCAGAGCTTGGAAAAGTTACTATTTTGAACTACAACTCCCATCAGCCCCAGCCAGCATGGCTACTGGATTGGGCTGATGGGAGTTGTAGTTCAAAAAAGTAACTTTTCCAAGCTCTGCTACAACCATAGCAGCAGCATTACAGTGGGAGAAAACAAGATTTTGCTAATGAGACCTGGCCAGGTAAGACCTGGAGAAGGCTTATATAAGAGGGTGTGGGAGGCTGGTGCCCTCAGTCAGAAAAGAAAGTGACTTACCATGGCCTAGATGACCGGCTTTATTTTGCTTTAGATCTAGATGACAGGCTTTATTTTGCTTTATTCCCAGCCTTACAAAGGCCATGTGCAAACTGAATGGAGGTAGAGATTTGAACAGACCTATTTTCTTTTGTAAATAGCACCTGAGGGCCAAACAACATGTGCTGTGAAAAATCTGTGATCAGATCTCCTAGTGACTTTTTTAAAGCTTAAAAGCAGTTCTCTGTGTACATGTAGCTTGGCTTGGGATAGCGTCTCTGTAAGACAGGGTATTTAAACCTCCCCCACCCCCTGCTGTGTTTCCAGGATTGCTACCAGAAGCTGCTAATAGATTCACTAAGAAGAAAAAGACAGACAAAAGACATGATGGGGCTTACTTCTAAATAGACATGCATGTATAGGATTTCACCAGCCCGTCCATCAACCAATAACTCTTATTCTTCAGTTTTTTTACTATCAGCACTGAGCACTCCCAACCGATCTGCCCAGGAAAAAAAGCACTTCTTTATAAAAACTTGATGTATGTGCTTCTGACATGCAAAAGAAATATCTATCCTGCTCCAAACAGAGCCAATAGCAGCTTTGAGCTGGGATGGGGGGCAGGAGGCCTGGAGTTAAGTCATTTCCCTCCCCCCATATTTAAAGTAAATATCAGGTGATCTGATAATGGATCTTGTGCATTACATCCGGCTTAGCTCAAAGGTGCACCTTTCACTGGAAGATGACAACCCTAGAAACACTCTAGGGCAATGAGTACAATTGCGTTTTTAGACATTTCCAGAGCCTAATAATGTTCATCTGATACATAGCTGGGAAACTGCTATTTTAGGCCTAGAGGCTTGCATTGAATCCTTAGCTGCAAGCTGAGGTTTTCATTGCTATTTTAGATGCTACACCAAAATTATAGTGCACTTTGGTGTTGTTCACTGAACCCCCTTTTTTTCTTTCTTTGTAAATGTTCAGTTGTCTCCAACTCAATAACTTAAACTTATCTCCAGAGAGCCTTAAGCTCTTTAAATATCTTCAGGTTGCCAGATTTCTTGTTTTCTCTCCAGGAAACCAATTTTGTGTCTAAACTCTCGAGATTAGTTTGACAGCATCTTCCATGTGTTCCATGCTGCCCAATAAAATGCTGCCTAATTGCTGCTTTTGCAGAGTCTCAGAGGTGACCAGATTTGGCTTTAGACTATCACTGTGGACAATAAATTCTTCTCAGGCTGGAGTAACCCTTATTATTGAAATCTGAGCTGCAGTTCTCTAAGTAACCCCAAAACATCTTGTAATGTTGTTCCTCACATGCAATGCAAGACTGATTTAACAGCAATTGATATGAATGACAGAAATGTCCTGATTTCTTTCCTCTTCAAAATGAAAACGGATGTTTCTTCAAATATAGCAGTGAGCAGCACATAATCAATAGGCCTTATGTTAGTAATGACAAAATTGTTCCATCACTCCCCAACCCCTCATGAGACTTAAGCATGAAGCATGACTAAATTTAGTTGGATCTGAGCCACTTTTGTTATTTTAGTTGGATTTTAAACATTGTTTTAAAGAACCAGTACAGGGGGGAAGTATTTAAAACATTTGGGCTATGCACACTTACCAGTGAACTCAGTGAAATTTACTCCTGCATAAACATGTTTAGCGTTGCACTATTTTTTCCAACTGGTTATTTATAATTATTAACAGCACAATCCTAAACCTGTTTACTCTGAAGTTAGTCCCACTGAGTTCATAAGAACATAAGAACATAAGAAGAGCCTGCTGGATCAGGCCAGTGGCCCATCTAGTCCAGCATCCTGTTCTCACAGTGGCCAACCAGGTGCCTGGGGGAAGCCCGCAAGCAGGACCCGAGTGCAAGAGCACTCTCCCCTCCTGAGGCTTCCAGCAACTGGTTTTCAGAAGCATGCTGCCTCTGACTAGGGTGGCAGAGCACAGCCATCACAGCTAGTAGCCATTGATAGTCCTCCATGAATTTGTCTAATCTTCTTTTAAAGCCATCCAAGCTGGTGGCCATTACTGCATCTTGTGGGAGCAAATTCCATAGTTTAACTATGCGCTGAGTAAAAAAGTACTTCCTTCTGTCTGTCCTGAATCTTCCAACATTCAGCTTCTTTGAATGTCCACGAGTTCTAGTATTATGAGAGGGAGAAGAACTTTTCTCTATCCACTTTCTCAATGCCATGCATAATTTTATACACTTCTATCATGTCTCCTCTGACCCGCCTTTTCTCTAAACTAAAAAGCCCCAAATGCTGCAACCTTTCCTTGTAAGGGAGTCGCTCCATCCCCTTGATCATTCTGGTTGCCCTCTTCTGAACCTTTTCCAACTCTATAATATCCTTCTTGAGATGAGGCGACCAGAACTGTACACAGTATTCCAAATGCGGCCGCACCATAGATTTATACAACGGCATGATGATATCGGCTGTTTTATTTTCAATACCTTTCCTAATTATCGCTAGCATGGAATTTGCCTTTTTCACAGCTGCCGCACACTGGGTCGACATTTTCATCGTGCTGTCCACTACAACCCCGAGGTCTCTCTCCTGGTCGGTCACCGCCAGTTTAGACCCCATGAGCGTATATGTGAAATTAAGATTTTTTGCTCCAATATGCATAATTTTACACTTGTTTATATTGAATTGCATTTGCCATTTTTCCGCCCATTCACTCAGTTTGGAGAGGTCTTTTTGGAGCTCTTCGCAATCCCTTTTTGTTTTAACAACCCTGAACAATTTAGTGTCATCAGCAAACTTGGCCACTTCACTGCTCACTCCTAATTCTAGGTCATTAATGAACAAGTTGAAAAGTACAGGTCCCAATACCGATCCTTGAGGGACTCCACTTTCTACAGCCCTCCATTGGGAGAACTGTCCGTTTATTCCTACTCTCTGCTTTCTGCTTCTTAACCAATTTCTTATCCACAAGAGGACCTCTCCTCTTATTCCATGACTGCTAAGCTTCCTCAGAAGCCTTTGGTGAGGTACCTTGTCAAACGCTTTTTGAAAGTCCAAGTACACTATGTCCACTGGATCACCTCTATCTATATGCTTGTTGACACTCTCAAAGAATTCTAATAGGTTACTGAGACAGGACTTTCCCTTGCAGAAGCCATGCTGGCTCTGCTTCAGCAAGGCTTGTTCTTCTATGTGCTTAGTTAATCTAGCTTTAATAATACTTTCTACCAGTTTTCCAGGGACAGAAGTTAAGCTAACTGGCCTGTAATTTCCGGGATCCCCTCTGGATCCCTTTTTGAAGATTGGTGTTACATTTGCCACTTTCCAGTCCTCAGGCACGGAGGAGGACCCAAGGGACAAGTTACATATTTTAGTTAGCAGATCAGCAATTTCACATTTGAGGTCTTTGAGAACTCTCGGGTGGATGCCATCCGGGCCCGGTGATTTGTCAGTTTTTATATTGTCCATTAAGCTTAGAACTTCCTCTCTTGTTACCACTATTTGTCTCAGTTCCTCAGAATCCCTTCCTGCAAATGTTAGTTCAGGTTCAGGGATCTGCCCTATATCTTCCACTGTGAAGACAGATGGAAAGAATTCATTTAGCTTCTCTGCAATCTCCTTATCGTTCTTTAGTACACCTTTGACTCCCTTATCATCCAAGGGTCCAATCGTCTCCCTAGATGGTCTCCTGCTTTGAATGTATTTATAGAATTTTTTGTTGTTGGTTTTTATGTTCTTAGCAATGTGCTCCTCAAATTCTTTTTTAGCATCCCTTATTGTCTTCTTGCATTTCTTTTGCCAGAGTTTGTGTTCTTTTTTATTTTCTTCATTTGGACAAGACTTCCATTTTTTGAAGGAAGACTTTTTGCCTCTAAGAGCTTCCTTGACTTTGCTCGTTAACCATGCTGGCATCTTCTTGGCCCTGGCGGTACCTTTTCTGATCTGCGGTATGCACTCCAGTTGAGCTTCTAATAGAATGTTTTTAAACAACTTCCAAGCATTTTCGAGTGATGTGACCCTCTGGACTTTGTTTTTCAGCTTTCTTTTTACCAATCCCCTCATTTTTGTGAAGTTTCCTCTTTTGAAGTCAAATGTGACCGTGTTGGATTTTCTTGGCAATTGGCCATTTACATGTATGTTTAATTTAATAGCACTGTGGTCACTGCTCCCAATCGGTTCAACAACACTTACATCTTGCACCAGGTCCCGGTCCCCACTGAGGATTAAGTCCAGGGTTGCCGTCCCTCTGGTCGGTTCCATGACCAACTGGTCTAGGGAATAGTCATTTAGAATATCTAGAAACTTTGCTTCTTTGTCATGACTGGAACACATATGCAGCCAGTCTATGTCCAGGTAGTTGAAGTCACCCATTACTACCACATTTCCTAGTTTGGATGCTTCCTCAATTTCATATCTCATCTCAAGGTCTCCCTGAGCATTTTGATCAGGGGGACGATAGATCGTTCCCAGTATTAAGTCCCTCCTGGGGCATGGTATCACCACCCACAACGATTCTGTGGAGGAGTCTGCCTCTTTTGGGGTTTCGAGCTTGCTGGATTCAATGCCTTCTTTCACGTATAGAGCGACTCCGCCACCAATACGTCCTTCCCTGTCCTTCCGATATAGTTTATATCCAGGGATAACCGTATCCCACTGGTTTTCTCCATTCCACCAGGTCTCCGTTATGCTCACTATATCAATGCTGTCCTCTAAGACCAAGCACTCCAGTTCTCCCATCTTGGTTCGCAGGCTCCTAGCATTAGCGTACAGGCACTTGTAAGCAGTGTCTCTCTTCAAGTGTCTTTGGCACTTGTGGTTAGGCCTGTGGTAATTTTGCTCTTCTGAATTTATATATATTATATTTATATATATTTATATTATAATATATATATATTATAGTTCAGTGGGATTTACTGTCAGGGACTGCAACGTAATTGCAAGTTTGTGGTTTAAAAAGTACTCTACTTGATGTACGGTAATTGGTAATAATGATTATATTTATACAGCCTTATTAATGTACACAGCACTGGTTTCATGGGTAAAGAAAAGAAAGGCAGGGATCCTGCCCACAAGAAGTTTACAAGCTAATTTTACCATGATTTGTAAAAGTTAATGCAACAACAAATTTTATTATAGTCGCACAAACCAGGGGAAAGTTTAATATTTTACCATGATCTACATTGAGGACCTTGGTAGGATGAAAGGTAGATTATAAATGTTAAAGAGCCAGGGTTGGATCCAGACTGCAATCCAATGCATACATGTCCTCAGAAGTAAGCTCCACTGGGTTCAATGTGACTTACTCCCAAGTAAGTGTGTATTGGATTGCAGCCTTAGTCATGCTTAAGAGCAGACCCACTGAAATCAATGACACAAGTTAGTGATGGCTAATTTAAGGCCCGTTGATTTCAATGGTTCTACTCTAGGCACGACTGAATCTGAATCCAACCCAAAGTCTCTCTCTCTTTTAAAATTTTGACCTGAGCACAAAATTCTGCTGCTCGCTTATCTCGCGCAGTGAGTTTGTGCTGAGGGACGGCAGAAATGGGGTATTCCTTCGACCGCGAAGACTCAGGTCTCCCCCCACCACAGGAGGAGGAGCGAAAGGAGCCCTCAAGGCGCCCTTCCCCCTCTGCCTCCATGGTAACCAATCGCTGCTGCTACCGCGCGCGCACACCAACTGGCTGAGGGAACCGGAGGACTGCGCCCCCCCATCCCCGCACGCGCGCATACACGCATGCCCGAGAGGACGCGGCCCAGCCATTCCATCCTTTTCCACCGCTTCTCACCGGATCATCAGCCCTGTGAAAGGAGGATGCGAGGCAAACCCCTTCCCCAACCAAGAATCGCGAGCCACAGTATTTCATAAAATACGTCCCGCCGCAGGTAAGCAAGCAAATAGGTCCAGGGAGAAAGGAATTTTTCTCGCGAGGCATGATGGGAGTTGTAGTTTTTGTGGGTACCTTATTGTCTGGTAGCCCAAGGAGACGCGAACCTGAAAGTACTACAAATCCCAGCGACTTGTGGGTATTCGTTTCGTGTGGCTCTTTTGCCCGTGAATCTCCCCCCTCTTTATTCTGAGGGTCGGGTCGGAAAGAGGGAGGGTCTGAGGGAAGAGGCAGACTAAATTTGTGGGGAGGTGAAGTTGGATAGTGGGGGAGCGGCCGCAATCAGAGACCGCGCCCATATAACGGTGTAAAGAGGCCCTTCCCCTCCTTTGATTCTTGTCTTTTAAGAGGCCGTATAATTTCGGGCTGGATAATGATGTTATAGCTTTAAGTGATGGGAAGGAGCGGGAAAAAAGAGGAGGGTATACTTATTGTAATTTCTATTGAATAGATTTGTGTGGGGCTGGGGTTTATCACTCCGTTAAATGATAAAGGACATAAAACCTAATACCCATTTCACCTTTTGTGATGGAGTTTGTTATTCCCTTTCTGACTGCGATGTGATGACTTTTATATTTAAATTTTGACATTTCTCAGGCGTGCTACTCAAAAGGCTGGTACCTTATAACACAATGAGTAATGTAGTAATGGATTCATTTTATATTAGAACACTGGCTTCCTTAACGATAAGATTTCAACAGCAAAAGTTGAAGCGTTTTAAAAAGAATTTCTTTGGGTGTGGTTCATTTCAACTGGGTGAAAGATGGCTGCAATCTCGCATATTTCTAAAGCTGTTCCCTTTCAGAGTTCTTTTGTGCTTACAGTGATGTGATCGCTGACATGGATGTGATGGTTTGCATGTGTGAAACTGCCACCACCAACTGAATGCCACAAGTAGAACTCTTGTAGTCTCTCAGACACATTTTGTTCCAATAGAAGCGCTTTGCATAATCACCCTGGAGTCATCAAGTGATGAAATTCTGAGTGATGTTCATGAATCAGTGTGAGTTGTGTTCCTGTCAAAGTGGTGTCATTGTACTTTATGTTAATTTTTTAAAAACTGCTATCTCTGTTTTCATGGTTGAAGCAAGGAACATTTAGGGGTTTATCCAGTACTGTATGAATGGCATTCCACTTGTACAGTGGGACTTCCCTTTTATCTCTCTGTGTGCCCCCAAAATCTGTTCCAGAGGTTTCCGCAGGACAACAGCAGTCTGTTGCATGAGCTGAATGGATGCGACCGTTTTTGTGAATAAGAACAGTCTACAGACTTAGATTGAATGCAGTGGGAATGTTTGCTAAAATGAGGGGATTATTGTCACACAGTATCCATTGGGTCTTGATTGGAAAATGATTAGAAATAGAATGAAGTAATGGTCACAGTGAATGTTAATTTGAAATATGGCATGTAGAAGACCATACTTAGTAACAAAGTTGGTTCCTGCAGTTGCCAATTGTGGGACCAACATGATAGATGCATGTTGTTTATCACTCAACAGGACCAGTTGTGTTCTGCTGTTCCAGTTCCAAAAGATACAGTGACTTGCACACACTCTAGAACAGTGGTTCCCAACCTGGGGGCCGTGACCCTCTGGGGGCCATGAAGTAATCCAGAGGGGGCTGCGAACAGTGAATAAATGAATTGTTTTTATTTTTTTAAAAAAAAGTCTTCACTCCCTGGATGTTGCCTGCTCCCGAACGCCGCTGCAGTTGACACCTCCGCCTTGCTCCAAATGAGAGGGGAGGACTTTGCTGAAGTTGCCAGAGCAACTTTCAGGCACACCGAGGGCAGGCATCTGCCCATACCACATATGGCAGATGCCAAAGGAGGCTGAGGGAGCTGCTACCAGGAAGCAGAGGGAATTACTATCCTGACTCCTGTCTCCTTGCACTGCCACTGCTTACTCAGAATGAGAGGAGAGTGCTTTTCATGGAGTAAAAAGAAGCAAGGCTGCAAGGAAAGGCTGTTTTCCCCCTTCCTTCCTGGCAGCCAGCCTGCCTGCCTTTCTTGACTGCTGCTTTGCTGCCATCTCCTTTTACAAATTATTCTTATATGCGAGGCCGCCCAGATCTTGTTTTTGACCCAGACAGAGCCAAGGAGCAGTGAAGAAGCTCAGGACTTGCTCGCCCCCCCCCATTTCTGAGGCTAAGTGTGTGTGCGCCAGTGTCCCCCCTTTCTTCCACCTACACTCTGCCCCCCCCAACCGTTACCTCCAAGCTGCTGCAGCAGTTGAGAGCTTCCCCCCTCCCACGTGCCCAAATACATACATGCCTGCAGATGCTTGCAGGAGGGGCAGGTATTTTGTGTGTGTGCATGTGCTGATCTGTTCCACTCTCATTCCCCAAGTGCATACTAACCAAGTCATCAATTCTGATGATCATCCCAAGGCCTAAAGGCACTAACCCCCCTCCTCAATCTGTGCACCCTTTTGTCTTCAAAATCTACCATCTCCACCACTACCACATTGCTTGATGGTGATGATGATTTTTAAAAAGATCAGCAGGTTGGCTGAGGCCGGGGTCCACATACTGCAGCTGAAATGTATTTATTTATTTATTACTGCATTTATATCCCACCTTTCCTCCAAGTTGGTCAAAGCGGTGCATATGGTTTCCTGCCTTTCCATTTTATCCTTACACCTGTGAGATAGGTCAGACTGAGAGACTGTGTCTGGTCCAAGGTTAACCAGTGGGCTTGATGGCTGGGTGGGGATTTGAATCTAGATGTTAGTCCAACACTGTATGTTGGGAGACAGGACTGTACATCTTCAGACTGTGTGGGGGTGGTATACCATTTTGATTGGACCTTTGCATTAAGAAAAGAAAGCAACACCTTTCTGTCTGCAGGGAGCTTTTTATGGAAAGGGATATTTGGAGATGTGATTTTGCCACACACCATTTTTTCAATTAACAGAGACTAAATTACAATTCGTGGGGGGGGGGAGGTCACAAAATTGTTTGAGCTTACAAAGGGGGGTCCTGTACTCATAAAGGTTGGGAACCACTGCTCTAGAAGCAGAATGAGTAGAGAAAGTACTGAGAGCAGTGGTCTAAGTACCCACTGTGAGAGGATGCTGAGTGAGTAGGCTGTTTGTAAAGGTTGTCTTGGATTCATTCCAAATTGAGGAGAGCTTTATAGAGCATTTTTGGACATGGGCAGCACTCCTTTTCAGGTTTGTCCTCTTGGC
Source organism: Rhineura floridana (assembly GCF_030035675.1). Classification (NCBI taxonomy): domain Eukaryota; kingdom Metazoa; phylum Chordata; class Lepidosauria; order Squamata; family Rhineuridae; genus Rhineura; species Rhineura floridana. The sequence goes on from NC_084484.1 coordinate 152,216,235, forward strand.
TTGTGAATATGGTGGACTTTGAACTGTCCAGGTATGTCTTTTAAGGCAGGTTTCCTATTGTGTTTGTTATTAATAGGATATATGTTGTAATAGGAAATTGTGTCTTCCTTGTGCCAGAAATATCTAGATGACATCATCCTACTGTGTTCTCAGAAGCATCCTGGAGGATGCTTTACTGTATCTCAAGTGCATTCATTTGTTTGGATGATTGTCTGGAAAGAGACCAGCTACAAGTAATCAACAGCTCTGTATGTTAAAGCAAAAGAGCATTGCTTGGCCAAAACTTACAATGTAGCCCATGTTTTGACTGCTTTAACAACTGTCATTCAGCAAGGCATCTTTTATGAGAACTAGAATGAATAAAAACATGGTAAGGCCAGCTTGTTGTGTGGGTTAGTTTTTTGGAAAGATCTGAAAAGCCTGAGCCTGTATAAATGAGCAAAGGGTTGGAGACTGTTTTTATTGATGAGATGCTTTTGTGGCAGAAAGCTGTATCCTTGCCATTGTTGGTCCTCATATGCATCAATATTGCTGTTAGATCTCCATTGGGTAAACCATTGCTCTGTGTGCTTCGGTCTTATGCACAGATCACATTTTTTATGTGAATATCTTTTAACAAAAGGTAATATGTGAATGAGACAACAGATGTTTGGAAATAAATGTACCACATTATGCACATATCGGAGAGCCAGCATTGGATCCTACTTGTCAGATGTAAGTTTTGTTTACTTGTGATGTATAGGAAAGCCACTGGGTAGGGTGCTAGGTATGCTGCAGTTTTGCTGGAGGAAAGAAAAGGTGCAAAATGTACTGAACCAGAATTCAGGTTTTTTCTTTTTTTAAAAAAGGATCCTTAAGTCTGTTAATAGATGCTTGAAGATATGTGGGCAATCCATGTTGAAATTCCAGAAGCCAGCAGACTGGATAAGATTTCCAGTTGTGGCTGTAGGTTTTCATATATAGCAAAATAACAATAAATTGTGCAGAATAGTAAAACTTGGAGTTATAGGACTAAGTTACTATTTATTTATTGTGGGTGGAATTCAACATAGCACTAAGGTAATTGTTCTGTCAGTGCAATGATTTCTGCTGCCACTGTGAAACATTCTCCCTCTCTTTTCCTCCGTGTACCCCCTAAATCTGTTCTAGGGGTTCCCCCACCCTCTGGAGCAGTTTTGAGGAAGGTGTGGGGCACGCAAGGGGGGAGGGGGGAAATCCTTGCACTGACAGGACTCACTAGAATACCACTACATTTATTAGTCACTTTTCAACACAGAAGCATGTCCCAAAGCAACGTACAAGAAAAAAGACATTAAAACTCTGTATAAAATCCAGCCAGCTAAAGATCACCCCCACAGTGAGTGGCTCAGGGGTTACATGCCCTGCCACCTGTGCAGCCGTGGGCAAGCTGCATAGTCCCAAGGAGCCCAGTTGCCCCCCAGCTGGCAGTTGTGGACAAGGAAGGGGCTGGCTTGTGCAGCTGTGGCAAGCTGAGCAGGCCCTAGCCAGCTGGGGAGGACTAGCCTTAGAGGGAGGCAGTGGTAAACCCCCTCTGAATACTGCTTACCATGAAAACCCTATTCATAAGGTAGACATAAGTCGGGATTGACTTGAAGGCAGTCCATTTCATTTTTTCATAAAATGCAGTACCTAAACATGCTGCTCCAACAATATTTATTCAGCATGTTTCCAGATTCTTCCAATCTACACAGCAAGTGAAGTTGACCATGATAAACCAACGGAAATTGTGTTTGCATTTTTCCAAATTTGTAGGGCAGTCCAATATCTCAGAGAAGAGGCCAGATCTCCTGCTCCCCTGGTGCATTCAGTAAAGCTGCCCAATTTCCCTGCTTTTAAAAGGTTGATAGAAATATCTGTTGGCTATAGGTACGTTCTTAAACCGCAAGGGTTTTTTTTCCTGTTAGTGAATTTATCTGCTTTTTAATCTGGGATGTAAGAAATGGGATCCTGTGCAAGTGTGCTGAGAATGGATTGATCATTTGCATGCTTATTAAGTTCAATGGGATTTACTCCCGGGTAATCATGCTTAGAATAGGTGAAACTAACCACGGGGGGGGAGGAGAGAGGGCAGGGACAGGGAAGGGGAGGGCAGAGGGGAGGAGGAGGGATGAGAGGGAGAGGAAGAGGAGGAAGGAGGTTTGATCATTTGCATACTTATTGAGTTCAATGGAATTTACTCCCCTGTGCTCATGGTTAGGATAGGGGAAACTGACCTCAGGGAAAGAGGAGGGAAGGAGGGAGGGCTGGAATGGGGAGGGGTTTAGAAGAAGGAGGAGGAAGGGAAAAGGAGGGGAGGGGATGTGAAAGGCAGGTGTGATCATTTGTATGCCTGTTGAGTTCAGTGGGATTTACTCCCATGCAATCATGTTTATAATAGGCAAAACTGACCATGGGGGGCAGGGGAGAGGCAAGTTTGATCATTTGGACGCTTATTGAGTTCAATGGGATTTACCCCTGTACAGTTATCCTTAGGATAGGTGAATCTGACTACAGGGGAAGAGGAGAAGGGGAGGAAGAGCTGGAGTGGAAAAGGGAGGAGGGGGAGGAGGAAGGGAGGGGATAGGAGGAAGGGGGAGAAGGAGAGCAGGTTTGATCATTGCTTATTGAGTTCAGTGGGATTTACTCCTGTGCAATCATGCTTAGGATAGGTAAAACTGAGCTGGGGGAGAGACAAAGAGGGGAGAAGAGGGGGAAGGGAGGAGAAGGAGGAGGAGGGCAAGAAAGGTGGAAGGGGAGGAGATTGTAGGGTGGGCACTGGGCAGAGGGAAAGCCTTTTTCCTTTCCAAAAGAAGAACATTGTGAACAGTATCATGTTTTTCCCCCCAGGGTTTCCCCCACCTTTTTATTCTACAGCAGATGCATGTAGTCTTCCACCGAAATTTAAACCAAAGCTTTCCCTGGCCACATCCACAACAGACATTGATTCCTCTTTAAACAGTCATGGCTTCCCTCAAAGAATCCTGGGAAGTGTAGTTTGTGAAGGGTGCTGAGAGTTACTAGGAGATGCCCTATTCCCCTCACAGAGCTACAATCCCCAGAAGAGGGGCTGACTGTTAAACCCCTCTGTCCAGATAAGGTCACAGTTGGGCCGCCAACTGAAGACACTCCATGCCAGCAAGGCTCCTTGTGCCTTGAGTGACATTAATGGATCCAGAAGTATCCCCAAGCTGTGCACTTTCAAGGGGAGTGTACTCCATTCAGAACTGGTTGAACTCCACCCATCTGGTCTGGGGAACTGCCCACTAACAGTCTCTCAGTCTTACGACTCTCATGCAGTCCATGAGAGTAACTCCAAGTTACCATATGTAATAATAATTTGCTTTTCTTTTTGTAATTCTGTATCGTGTCATAGGTTTCTTGAAGAAGATGAATTTGTCTGAGATTTGTGATAATGCTAAAAAAGGAAGGGAATATGCACTTCTCGGAAACTACGACTCTTCAATGGTTTACTACCAAGGTGTCATCCAGCAAATTCAAAGACACTGTCAATCCATCAGAGACCCAGCTCTGAAGGGCAAATGGCAACAGGTATAAGACAGTGCTTGCATAGCAAAATTTATTTCAAAATGTATGTGCTGCTTAAAGTGGCTCATGTGATGGCTGGAAAAAGAATATAAACACTGAAAATATTAAATAAAGAATACCAAAAGTTATAGTATTAACAAATTTGGAGCAGGATGGACTGCATCATCTATGCAATGCCCTCAGCCATCAATCAGATTAAAACCTCCCTTTAACAAGTGTTTTTTACTATTTTCCTAAAATCTGATCTGACCAGATTAGCCTCACCCAGTAAGGACACTGCTATGGAGAAAGCCTTATCCTCTGTGATGTGTATTCTGTGGAATGCAAATTGTAATGCAGTAAAACACAATACAAGAAATTGAAGAAGTGATAAAAATATGGTTAAAAATCATACAGAATCTGGTGTAGCACATTACAATTGCAGAAAAATCATTGTGGTCCTCCAAGACCATCAGCAAGTTTCAAGTGGCCTGTGGAGAGAAAAGTTTGGGAACCACTACTCTAGAAGCTGGCCAGAGGACCAACTGTGCATTAAACTATATGCTATCATTCCTCCTTACCTTGGTGATCTATTCCTTTTATACCTTAATTATGTAAAACACAGTTGTGAATGCTTTAGGGTATCATAATCTGTTTATTTTCAAGGTTCGGCAGGAATTATTGGGAGAATATGAGCAAGTTAAGAGCATTGTCAACACTTTAGAGAGTTTTAAAATAGACAAACCTACGGATATTCCTGTATCTTATCAAGATGAACATTTTAGGGATCCAACTGTTTGGCCACCTCCTGTTCCAGCTGAGCACAGGTAATTGGGTTTGTAATAGGATTGTAAGTTTTATTGGTAGATTAATCAATTCACATTATAGAGAGAGTGTGGAATAGCAGCTAAGAGGTTTATTTCCAGCCTCGTACTGCTCCTTTCCTTTCTCTGGCTCCTTTAGGCCTGTTTCCAAGCTATGGCTTTGACTTTACTTTTCTGTGGATCAATTCAGGCAGTATACCTAACAACAGTGGTCTCTGTGAACTGTTGTTCAGAATCCAAACTATGGCTTGAGCATGTAAACATAGAGAAAAACTATGATTTATACCTGTTTGTCTGCTTTCAGTTTTTGTATGCTCTACAGTGCTGTTTCTGTGATGCAGCTACGTCTGGAGGCAGAGCTTTCTTTAATTTAATACCTTTTATTTTCAGTAGACAAGAGTATTAGAAGATAAACACTATTATAACAAATTACACTATTCAATAAATATACTTTGTTATACAAAACATAAAATATGTAGATTTAATTTAGCTAGAAATCTATTTGTTATGATTAAAATATTCTAAAATAGCATAGAATATTAGTCATAGGAATTAATAACTTTTCTTTTAATATACTAAATTTCCAGATCACATTTACTTAAAGTTTCCTTATAGTTCACTTGATGTTTTGTCATCTCTGTGATTGTAATTATTCCCAACTGTTCCCACAACTTTCTAATAGGTTCTAACTTAGTTGGTTTTTGTTTTCCTATCCATTGACTGGCATACAAAATTCTTGCTAAGTTGAGTATATACAACACCTATATTTGACATTATTTTGTTGTTCTGTATGTGAAATTCAGTTAACACATTAGAGGATGAGATGATACAACAATATGAAAATGTTACTTAAGAACTTCAGTGAACTTCTTCCAAAACTTCACCACTTTAGGACATTTCCACCAAATACGTTAGACATGTCATTTCTAATGCAACATCAACACTGACCGTCTCCTGCTTCACAAACCATTTTATTTTTCACTGGTGGCCAGTGCCTCGGTGATGGACTGGATGAAAGCAAGCAAACTAAAACGTAATCCAGACAAGAATGAGGCACTGTTGGTGGCTGGTTCCTTAGACCAGATGGGTGGGGCATGGCCTGCTCTGGTTGGGGTTATATTCCCTCTGAAGAAACAGATATGTATCTTTGGGGGTACTTCTGGATCCACTACTTTCACTTGAGGCCCAGGTGGCTTCGGTGACGCCTTCCATCAGTTTTGGCTGGTGGCCCAGCTATGTCCCTATCTGGACAGGTATAGCCTAACTTCTGTTGTCTAGATTATTACAACGCATCCTGTCAAACCATCTTTTTGCCAATCATGGTTTTTAAATTTATGTCTAGCCATAGTTTCTGATTCTGGTTTGCCTGCTGATTGCAAGTCCTAATTTGTGATTTCACACATCATACCATAATTAAGTTTCCTTAATTATGGTTTGGTGCAATGTCTGACTCTGGTTCCCCTCTTTCATTAGTTGTTGTGACTGGACAATATTCCTGGCTCCTCACCTTAGTTTTCCCCTGGCTTTCCTTTTGTTAGTGTATGGCTCCATTTCCATACTTACAGCAGTGATGGGGAACAGGATCCAGCTGGTGGGGCTTGATCCTAACCTTCAATCTCCCTGCAGGCCATATTGACAGGTGGGTGGGACCCAAAGTAATTTTTTTCCTGTGCAGGCACAGCTTAAGCCCCACCAGAAAGGGACATCCTTTGCATTGCCTGTTTGAATTCAAGCAGGCGATGCAAAGTAATATTTGCGTTCACAGTGAGCCCTGCTTTGGGCAGGGATTGGCTGTGGTACAGAACTCTTATCTGGGAATTCTGTAAGGTAGCTAATCCCACTGTGGCTTGCTGACAATTAGAACAATTGAAAGTAAGGGTGTGCGTGGTTTGAGTAAAATGCCCTCGTGAGCCAAATTAGGATCCTTGCTTAGCCTAATTTGACTTGTGGGCTGGAAGTTTCCAGTCCAACCTTTTGTCCTGAAGCATGGCCATTCACCCATTGGCTTCTCGTGGATCAGTTTATATGAGCTGAACATCAGTTTTTTTTCTACTGAATTGGCTAGCAAAGTACTATAGTAAAACATTTGGTTTCTCTTCCTGCATCGTGTGTCCTTCGCTTGACAGAGCCCCACCTCAAATAAAACGACCTAATCGAGAAGTGAAGCCTCTGAGAAGAGAATCACCAGGATTGCAGCGGGGACCCGTGGGCAGAGCTCAACCAATATCAAAAAGTGACAAACCTGCCAGCAGCCGAGAGAGGGAATGTAGAGTAAAAGGAAAAGATGAAAAGGTAAGAATTTAGGAGACAGGTGGCGGCAGGGAGGTGCCTTTCTTGAACATTTCCACAGAGGTGTCTTGCCTATGTTGTAAGCAACACATGAAGCATATATTTCTTTGGGCAGCTTCATATATGACTATTTTCCTACATGGATTTCTCTTCTGTATGGGAAAAAACGTGTATGCTGTGTTGTGTAATTAATGTGTATTTGCAGAAAGTCCCTTTCTTCCACTATTTACAACTGGTTCAGATATAATGACATCAGATCTTAAAAGAAGGGTTTTGAGAGTTACCACCTCCTTTGTACAGGAAATAATCAACAGTATTTAGAATTTTGAAAAGGTTGCTACTATGTTCTTTGCTTTCTAAGCCAAACTACTTTTGCAAGACTGATGTTTTGTTTTAAAGATGTTTTTAGTGTTTTGTCACTTGTTGTTTGCCTCCCTAAGCTCCTTTTGGGAGGAAGTGTGGGATTTAAATGTATAAATAAATAAATCTCCAAAGAAAGCAGAGATCACAATATGAACTGTGAATCTGTTTTGCTATGTGCCAACTGAATTTTATAATTGAGAACTGAATTTCAAAATAGCTACTTACTTCAAAACACTAAGTTTTCCCAATGGGGGGAGCTTGTTCTCTGAGAGCAGTTCTCAGAAAGGCAGTTAGCTGCACGTCTCATGGTTTTGTCCTTGCGTTCAAGATAACTTTGACATAAGTGATCAAATTAATCTAATTTTGGATTGGCCAGTAGATATAGATGAAGCTAGAGCTGTTTTAAACTATTAGGTACAAGCAGATCTTTTCTTGTCTGCCATAGGTCTTTAAACCTGCCACAGCTGAAAGTGCATGAGATTGGAAGTCTTGCTCTATGCCAGCAGTGGCAAAGAAAAGTCTGAAATATTCTTATAAGTGGAAAGGCCTTAAAGATCAAGTGAAATTGGTGCAAAGAAGGAAAGGCAAAAATAACTTGAAATGTAATGAATGTAAGGTAATCATAGTGAGGCAGATTCTTTCTATCTACAGCCACTAAACGCCAAATAATATTTTTGTGTTGATAAACTGAGACTTGTTTTACTTTGGTATGGCTTTTATCAGTTGACGGAAATGTCTTTGTTAATATGATTCATGGATTATATTTATGCCCTATTTTCTGGATTTTTAAAAAAGTGTTTGGTAAATAGCTGTACTCTGTCAATGATGGCTCTTTTTGACAATTTAATCTACCACCTGGAACATAGATATACATTTTAGCTTATGCGGTGTTTAAAAGAACACTTATTGTTGTTGTTGTTGTTGTTGTTGTTGTTATTATTATACCCCACCCTTCCTCCCAGCAAGAGCCCAAGGCTCCTATAATCTCTATGCTGAGATCTTAGGTATTATCTGTGCAGTCAGTTTGTAAAAGGGGGAAACAGTTTTCTCTTATTTCTGGTTTTGTGCCAGTGATGGCAGTGTTTCTAATTATTGTTGTCATTAAATGCTTTTCCAAAAGTTAAGATGAATAGTAAAAAAAGAAAAGAATTTCACACCTCTATACCAGTGAGGTATAGTGGTGAACTGAGTATCAAGAGTTGTACTAGGTCAATCTGAGTTCACATACATGCTAATCCATGAAGGTCATTGTGGGACTTTGGGACAGTCACCATCTTCTAGCCTGATCTGTCCCATAGGATTCCTGCTAGAATCAAATTAGGTAGCCCCATGAATGTCATTCTGAGCTCCTTGAAGGTAGGGCAGTATACAAATGGAATGAATAACCTAATTATTGTGCTGTGCATATATGGCCAGTAGGGTTGTCATACATGATGTGTACATGCTTTTGCTTGAAGGGAGGTGACCTCCACATAGGAAGGTTGTGCATAAAGCAGCTCTTAAGTGCAATGTGGCAGAACCTTAGGCTGAATAGATCAACAATGCCATGGTGAAAGTTAGGGTCATGATTAGTATGGAAAAAGACATGGTCACATGAAAATGCTTTTTGAGAGATAGATGTATGTCTGCCATTTGCTTATCTGGAAGTTGGCAGCTGTCTTAAAACCTTTATCATGTTAGGGGAGATTTTTTTTTCTTTTTGCGCTCCTTCTCCACACAAGCGGCATTCTCTCAAAAGCTTGTTGATATGTATATTCTCATTCTCTCTCTCACACACGTATATATACGTGTTGATTCTTCCTCACCCACCTCGCATGCATTATTTTCCTCCTCCTTCTATTCCACTTCCCACTCATTATCCTTCTTTCTCCAGTTGCTTTTCCTCCAGCTTCACTTCCCCTCTGTGTATCTCCTTATCTGTACACGGCAGTAAGATTGGCAGGGTGCTCTGAAGTTGAACTCTAGGGAGGCTTCTTGCCGCATCCTGAGAGCTCTCAGAACATGGTAACTAGATAGCACAGAGACCCTTTTGTGTAGAGACTTGAGAGGTTGCCTTGGGGCAAAGGGATCCCATGGATGCCTACTACTGTGTCCCTAAAGCTCTTACAGCAGTGGTTCTTAACCTTTTTTTGGGTCACAGACCCTTTTGAGAATCTGATGAAAGCTATGGATCCCCATAAATAAATATCATTCATTTTATTGCATTGGAAATGGATTTTATTTTTTGCGCCTGGTTCATGAACCCCCTAGGAGATCCATGGACCACAGGTTAAGAACCCCATCTTATAGTCAGCTGTCATAGAACCCAACAGTGCATACTTTGCATTAGGTAAGAAAATCCTCCCCCCTGTGGGTATAAATTTAGCTGCAGTCAGGGATGAAGAAAGCATAGATTCACAAACCCTCAGGCTTGATGGAGGGTTTAGGAGAGATGGAGGGTCATTGCAATCTCCTCCACCTATTTTTTTCTGCAACATGTGGGAGTCCTTCCTACCCTATGGTGTGTGTGCCTGCATAGACACACAGGCAACTATTGTGGACCCTGAGGCTTACTAAGGGACATACTAGATGTGCTGAACCTCCTCGCATTTAAAGTAGGGAGTGAGGCTTGACTTTTAGAGGAAAAGGGGTGTGTGGTCTACAGCTCGTTTTTCTGTAGCCCACCGCCAAGGTGTTTTTGCCCCCAGCCAAACTTGGACACTGGAGTTTGCCATTGTCTGTCTAGCTGCTTACAGACAGCATGCTGGGGCCATGCTGTTTCCTTCCCCTTTCCTCTGGGAAGGGTGGTCCCCAAGCCAGGGATGGGGCCAGAATAAGCAGCGTCTGGGCTGGTTCTGATTGTTAGATGGCCTTTAGATGCACCCATGATAATCAGAACAGCTCTCTGACATCACAATGATGTCATGTAGGAGCTGTTGGTGGATTATCTAGGGCAAGATCTAATATTGCCAGATGTTGTAGTGCACCAGAATTATATATAGTTGTCCAGAATTTACTTGTAACCAGTATAAAATTATGCATACTCGTAATGAGTATAAAATAATTCAATTGGGGGTGTCTGGTGAGATGCATTATAGAACTTGTACATGGGTTCAACCCCCACTGGAATGCTGTTATTACTGGGAATAGTAATTCTAAAGCAGAGCCATTGTGCAAAGGATTTTTCATGATATGAAACTTTTCTGCTTCCCTTTCAATCTGGGTTTTTTCATTCAAAGAATTTGGTCACTAGGTGGCAGAAAGGAAATGGCTTACACTTAATATTGCAGAATGGAGTAAGGATTCTATTTTGAAATCCCTCTGTGAACATGCATGGCTTGAGCCACTGCATGAACAAGCACCATTGTGAGTTACAGCAGTATATTGTTTCCTGCCCATTGAGCTACCACAGTGCACTGATGATAGGTGGGCTTTGTGAGAAGAAGCCAGCATCCAGAGGACAAAGTTGCCTGCAGCCATGCACAAGTTGAACAGCCTTCCCCTATTTTCTTGCCTGTTGAGGTCCAGCATCCTTTTCACAACAATCTTCTGTTTTACATGAGATTTTTTAGTGTAGCTTTCCTATGCAAAAAAAAAAATTGATCAGAGATGTATGAATAGCTTCACTCTCAGTCTCATTTTTAAAAAGTGGGCTTGGAAAGACCAGAGAGGCACATCCTTTTTCCAAAGGGGCTTGGGAATAAATAGCACCAAAGGGAGGACCATAAATTACCACTTGCACACGCTTCTGTTCCCCTGTCATCTCCCTTATCTATGCCTCACAATCCACAGACTGTGTCTGTTCTCTTTCTCATTAGCTGCTTCTAGCAAACAGCTACAAGCACTTTCTGGTTTGAAGTACATAGAGTGTAAATTGTCTCCTACCTCTGTCTAACTCAGTCAAAAAACAAACCAACCTTCAGCTGGTTTTCTGCACCACTGGGCAACATCTGTAAACTCACATGGCAGCTAAAAGGACCTTTTTGAAATATTTGTGGTGTAATTTGGAGTGCTGCTGCTGCTGTCCAATAAACTTCACTATACCTACCTACCTGAAGTATTTATAGGAATGCTGTGAACTATGTTGGTTTATAAACAAAATGAAGAGATCACTGGCACATAGGAATGGGGGAGAAATCGGATTCAGTTCGCGTTTAAAGGTGAACATACCGGATTTGGCCTTTGAAAGCAATATGCAAACTGAAACACAACCATCCTCCAAAATGTACAAAATGCATATACTAAGGTAAAGTGTACATAGAAGTGTATATATTAGCGAAAATAAGTAAGAAGATGCATTATGTTAGGGAAAATTGGTTTCCAAAAAAATGTGTATATCGGAGAAATCAGCCCCCAAACCCTGATGAATTTTCATAAGGAAATGTGAAGAACTGAAGATTGGAAAACCAAAAGCCCAAAACTGACATATTCATGGCAGCTTTGTTTCTCTGTAACATCTGAATCTGGAGAGACTGTGTATGTCCTCAGGCAGTGTCTCGATGAGGACTAATAAACTACAACTGAATCCTGACAAGGCGGCGGCCTTGTGGACAGGAGGCTCTGGGTCTGGTAACTGGGCTGTGTACAGCTCTGGGTAGAGCTGCGCTCCCTCTGAAAGAGCTTGTACAGAGTTTGGGGATGCTCCTAGATCCATTGCTAGAGGCCCAGGGGTGGCCATTACCAACTTTGATTGGTGCACCAGCTACAAATGCTTCTGGACAGGGATATCATCACCACAATGGTCCATAGATTTAAAGGTTCTTGAAAACAACCAAGCGTTTCTAGGGAAGTCTTAACCTGGCAAGTGGTGCTGCAAGTTGGATTATTTGGGTGCTGTTTTCAGGGAGGGAGGACTGAGATGCTGAAGTGAGATCTGCCTCAAAAGCAATTTGAAGGCAAACTCTCATCTGCCCACCAGCTGATGAGCCCACCAGAGGGTGCTTTCAATCCCTTCCATCCTTCTCCTTCAGACCTCTGTGGGAATTTGAAGACGCACTCCCATCAGCCCTTCAATTGATGGGTAGACTGTAGTGCAGGTTGTCTTTGAAGTCCCAAAAATCAGGGCTTCAAAGGGAAGCATCACCTGACACCACTACTACTACCACAATATTATTATTATTACTACTACTGCTACCACCACTACCACCTGCCCTTTACCCAAAGGGCAGGCTACAACCATTTTAAACACACAAAAATAAAACCAACCTAAACAACATCACACTATGCCATCAGGTGACTGACAGGCAGGAAGCCCTGCCCACCTGTTAACTCTGGCCCACCTGGGGTTGGGGAGATGACGATCTGACCCTCTGGCCAGAAAAGGTTCCCCATCCCTGTTCTATGAAATATAAGATATGGTACCCATTGGCAGACAGCTGTTATCAGAGGACCCCTGAATACTTGGGGTACAACTACTCCTATAGCACTGCTGAAGCTCAGGAGGTATAGAAGTGTCTGTATGAAAAACTACTGGGAGCACTGTGTAAGTTGCTCTGTGCTTCCCAAAGATGTATAAATAACATAAGTCCATGAGTATTTTGAGCCACCTCCCAATAGCCTATTTACTGAGTGTACTCCAATATCTGTAATGTGTTCTACTGATGGATACAGCCTCTGACCCAAACTTATCCTGCATTAGTTTACTTTTTTAAAAAAAAATACTGATTAATAAAAATCTCTAGGAAGTTTACAATAAAAATACAAAAATAAACCTTAAATAAAATTACCTAAAAACTGGACAAACACACAACTGCATATCACAAATAAAGCTGAGCAGTATACAAAATAAAAAATTAAAATGTAAAAGTCAGAGTGTAGGAAAGCTTGGGTAAAGATTATATTTTAAAGAGGTATTTAAAGGTCATGGCTGTCTCATGAATTAACCGAGGGAGGGCATTCCAAAGGGTATGTGCTATTGCTTAGAAGGCCTACTTCCATATTGTCACTAAGAGACAATCCACTGGTTGTGAAACAGCCAGCAGGGTCTCCTTAAACAATCTTAAAAGGTCGGCTCTGTACCAGGGAAGGCAGTCTGCAAGGTATCCTGGTCCCAAGTTGTTTAGAGCTTTAAACGTCAACAACAAAACCTTGAACCTGACTCAAAAGTTAATGGGCAACCAGTGCAGATCTTTCAACACTAGTGTAATGTCCCAGGTATCACTCTAAGCACCCTAGCAGATGCATTTTGCATCTAGCTGCAGCTTCTGAACCAAGCGCAAAGGTAGTTCCACATAAAATAATTTGTAGTCTAATTGTGACATTACCATTCACCTCCCTGCTTTTAATTATATGCAGTTCCTCCTCGTTTTCAGAGTTTATATTTCCCTTTAAAACAACATGGACAAAGCGGGCAGATGACAAAACCTGAGAATTATTATTTGGTTATCGTGCTTACGAGCCAGTGTGGTGTAGTGGTTAAGGTGTTGGACTATGACCTGGGAGACCAGGGTTCGAATCCCCACATAGCCATGAAACTCACTGGGTGACCTTGGGCCGGTCACTGCCTCTAAACCTCATGAAAACCCTATTCATAGGGTCTCCATAAGTCAGAATCGACTTGAAAGTAGTACATTTACATTTACATGGTGTTTACAATTCTGTTAGCGATCCCAGTTTGCCCATTCTAGATGTCAATAAAATGTGTGTTGATGTACACGCTTTTGACTTTCCCCTTAATTTTTTCATCTCAAAGGCCCTTGGAATGTATCCATTTATATATATTTTTTATTTTTTTGCCTATTGATTTCATGTCTGGTTGAGATATGATGACAAAGGGAGTATGTCCTAGCTAACAGTTCAAGGGAAGAAAAAGAAATGTAGCTGCAGAATTGTTTTAGCTTTCAGCTATTTTTTCCCCCAACATCTTGATCTAGGGAAAGAAGATCCCCCAGGATGGTGCTGGTGATGGTGAAATTCAGAAGTTTGATGGAGCAGGATATGACAAAGATCTGGTTGAAGCTCTTGAAAGAGACATCGTGTCAAGGAATCTAAGTATTCATTGGTACGGTGCTTACTTTGTAAAGTGAGAGAAGCTAGAGTTCTTAACTGCCTAGGAGCCATGTATCTTAATCTTGGTACTTAGGCAATTGTGGTTCTTGAAAACTCATATTGAGGAAAAAACAACAAAAGAGCCTTGTGGCACCTTAAAGACTAACAGATTTGTGATGGCATAAGCTTTAGTGGGCTACAGCCTTAGTGCAAAAATAAACACACAGCTCCCTTTCTGAAACTTGTATTGAGACTACATTTTCTTCACTACTCATTCTTCACACAACTAGGATTACTTGGAGCACTCTGGACATACTGAAAGGCAGATTCCTGCCTGAAAATACAAGATAGTGACTGATTCTATAGCTGTGATTTCTGATATTCAAAGTAAGTTCCAAGGCTGAGCCTCAGTGAACCGTGGCTCGAATGAAGCTCAAATTGGTATATGTCTGGTTCACATGGTACTGTAATCCAAACGTTGGCCTACCAGGAGTGCGTGAATGTGCAGGCTGCTAGAAAGCAGCTCACAGCCACTTTGTACCTACCTGGTCTTTTTTACTCACATTTGACTATGTCTTGTGGTTAATGAGGAGAGAGCTTCACCACAAGCCCGGGTTTGGATGGCATGCTACACCAAACTTTAATTTAGCTCAGTGCGGTGTGGAGGCAGGAGTAAAAAGACTGGGGAGGAGCAAAGCAGTTGCGAGCTCCTCTCCAGGAGCCCTCTTGTTCATGTGGTTCTAGTAAGCCATAGTTTGGCTTACTGTGCCATGCCAACCAGACCACAGTCTATCGGCTAAAATATTTGGGTAAGTTTGTGTGGTGAGAGCATGTTGTCCTGTTAAACTGGTGCCTCAAAGAAGAGATTCCTGTACAGTAGAATTTCGGATATGGAAACCAAAGATTTGGCTCCTCTTTGTATCAGCACATGAAACTGTGATGGTGTGAAGCTGAGGAAAAGTTTTTAATTCATTCTTAAATGTTGTCATGTAAGGTCACCATCTCCTACAAGAAACTGAAGGCTGAGTCTTACATTAAACCTGGCACATGGAAATACATTACTGGAAACACATCCAGGTTGCAGTGGCTCCAGGTGGCATCCAAGAGAATCCCTTTCCACATGATCCCATTAAGTGGAGCATATGCAACACTGGTGTACAAGCTCTCCATGCAGTGGTGACAATTGACTTGGAGAATGGCTCTTATTTATTTATTTATTGCATTTATATACCGCCTCATAGCCAAAGCTCTCTGGGTGGTTTACAAAAATTAAAAACATTAAAAACAAGTATACAAATTTAAACCATACCAAATTAAAACCCATAAAAACTGATAGGCAAGTTAAAACACATGCTATTCAAATGCTGTTAAAAATGCCTGGGAGAAGAGGAAAGTCTTGACCTGGCGCTGAAAAGATAACAGTGTTGGTGTCAGGTACACCTCATCAGAGAGAGCATTCCATAATTTGGGGGCCATCACTGAGAAGGCCCTCTCCCTTGTTGCCAGCCTCCCAGCTTCCCTCCGAGTAGGGACCTGGAGGAGGGCCTTGGATGTTGAGCGTAGTGTATGGGTGGTTCGCATCAGGAGAGGCGTTCCATCATTTATTGTGGTCCAAATCTTTATGGATTAAAACCAGCGCCTTGAATCGGGCTCGGAAACATACAGGCAGCCAATGCAAGCGGGACAGATTCAGTTTTATATGTTTGATCCATCTGGTCCCTGTTACCAATCTGGCTGCTGCATTTTGCACAAGCTGCAGTTTCCGAACCGTCTTCAAAGGCAGCCCCACATAGAGAGTAATCTAACCTGGAGGTTACCAGAGCATGGACAACTGAAGCTAGGTTATCCCTGTCCAGACAGGGGTGTAGCTGGGCCACCAACCGGAGTTGGTAGAAGGCGCTCCGTGCCACCAAGGCTACCTGAGCCTCAAGTGACAGAGATGGTTCTAGGAGAACCCCCAAGCTACGAACCTGCTCCTTCAGGGGGACTGCAATCCCATCCAGGACAGGTTGGACATCCACCATGTGGTCAGAAGAACCACCCACTGACAGCATGTCAGTCTTGTCTGGATTGAACCTCAGTTTATTAGCCTTCATCCAGTCCATTGTCGCAGCCAGGCACCGGTCCAGCATATTGACAGCCTCACCTGAAGTGGATGAGAAGGAGAGATAGAGCTGCGTGTCATCAGCATATTGATGGCAACACACTCCAAAACTCCAGATGACCGCATACCAACGGTTTCATGTAGATGTTGAACAGCATGGGGGACAGAACTGACCCCTGTGGAACCCCATACTGGAGAATCCATGGGGCTGAGCAATGTTCCCCAAGCACCACCTTTTGGAGCTGACCCGCCAAGTAGGAGCGGAACCACTGCCATGCAGTCCCTCCCACTCCCAACTCAGCCAGTTGTCCCAGAAGGATACCATGGTGGATGGTATCGAAAGCCTCTGAGAGATCAAGGAGAATCAACAGAGTCACACTTCCCCTGTCTCTGTCCTGACAGAGGTCATCATACAGGGCGACCAAGGCTGTTTCCGTGCCAAAACCAGGCCTGAAACCCGACTGAAATGGATCCAGATAATCGGTCTCATCCAAGAGTGTCTGGCTCTTGCATGTTACAAGTGCCGTGTGGAGCTACTGAAACATGAAACCATTTCCAGCAACGTTCATGTTGTTGCCAGGGACCTGCACAGGGAGCATGAAAGTTTGGGATGGGGAAAGAGTTAGAATTATTTAAGAGGGATGTTTCTAAAACTGTATTTAGTTCTTCCTACTGCTGAGGTGATCATGAGATCTGTGAAGACATTTTATGTACAATCCCCCCTGTGCTCATGGCCGTTGTGGCCTGTTTAGCCCCAGTAGTGGATGGGACATGTAATCCACCTAAGAACTGAGGATCAGAAGCTAATCTTAACCAGGGTCTTGCATGATGCTATCTTACCCAGCCCTCTGGCTTGCATTATAGTGAGATTACATTTAAGAAACAGGTTTGGGCTTGACACTTTCTTTTACCTCCTAAAATGTGATCAGTGAGGGCACTCTGGGTGTGTTCACCTTCAGACCCTGTTCTCCCCTCCCTCCCATAAAACAGCAGCACTAGCCTAATCCTTTCCACCCTGCAGGACTATTACCAGCTTTCCCATTTTGCTGGGTCCCAGATTACATCAATCCCCTTTCAGCCTGAGACTGAACTAAAGGAAGTCTAAAGAGATCTTTGGGCATCTGGGACTAGTTGTCTCAATCACTGAGTGGATGGGTCAGCTCTGTGTGTCATGACATTGTGGCATCATTTAGACCATGGATGTTGTTGCTATTGCCTGATTTGCTGTTGTAAGCAGACATGTAACTTGCCTCCATAGCCTAGATGGCAGCCACATGCTGCAGCTGGCTGGAGTTGCTCGTTCCTGTTCTGTCTTATCAGGAAAGCTTCTGGCACTGTGTACTGTTCAGATCATAAAGCAAGATTTTTGTTCTTAAATGGTACCATGAGCAAAAGGTTGATTACAGATACTCATTAAAATGCTCTTGAGTGTTTTTGCACATTTTAAAGTGTTTCCTTGGTAATCATGTTTTCAGGGAACCTGTTTTTTAATTCAACACCCTGTGATAGGGTTAACTGAAAGACATCTCTCCCCTGGCTGCCTTTCACATGAAAGGTCATTTTGAGGACACTGGCTTATACTTATATCCAACGTAAGAACATGCTGTGACTTATTTTACAATAAATGAAAGATGTTACTTTTACTTTCATTTATTCAAGCAGAATATTTTCAGTGTGACCCTTCTAAATCTCAGTTGATCTTTCACAGGGATGATATAGCAGATTTGGAAGAAGCCAAAAAGTTATTAAGGGAAGCAGTTGTTCTTCCAATGTGGATGCCGGATTTTTTCAAGGGGATCAGGCGACCTTGGAAGGTGAGAGCTGTCGAGCTACTATTCATGTCTGTGCAGTTATAGATGTGTATAACACTGTAATGCGTATTTAGACATTTCCTCCTATAATGGGCCCTATGCAAATGCAGGGATGCATGTTTAATTTGATGTTTTGTATTAGTTTGCAAGCAGGTAGTCTGATTATTGGATGTGTTTTGAGATGATACTTTTGTCACTGGCAGATTACCTCATCCTTGTTGCCATTCTATGTCAGGGTAGCAGTCCACACTTAGGATGATGGTCTGCTTCGATAACCCTATGGAACCAGCTGGGTCTCAGTATTCCCTGTATTATACATGCTAGTCTTGACGGGTACTATTCAGTTGGTTAACTGAACAATAGCAGGTTGACTATGGCCATGTATGTGGCTTTTTTCAGGTGCTGTCTCCCATTGCTTCAATGGCATACGTCTCTGTGCTTTACAGAGAACCTAAAGCAGATGAAGTCAGATAGGAGTTGGCAGGTGGCTCTCAATTTATGCTGAAGCTGACAGATTGCAGCATAGATACAAAATGCTAGGTCTATGGACCTGTTGTTACTACCCAGCAGTGTGGCTGCCATTGTATTATGGCTTCCTACATCACTCAGTAGTATTGGAACGTTGGGGTTACTAATATGGCTATGCTGATGCTACTCCAGTTAACAGATTGTGGAGGAACAATCAGAAAAGGCTTCATACCATGACAGCGTTAGCTTTAGAGAAACTCTTCTTCACCACTTCCATTCCAGCAAAGTCCCATCCATTAGAACTGTTTCAGGCTGTGAATGGCCTAGTGAACTCTGTTATGCCACTTTTCAAAAGACTGAAATAACATTAGTCCATTGTGGATGAATTTGCAACCTTCTGTGCAGGCAAAATTAATCACATTTGATTTTATTTGGGAGTCACAACTTTAGAGACAGTTGAAATTTTGGGGATATTTGAGGCTTAGTCCTTTTTATGCAAATCAGCTTCAGTCTCTGTTGCTGAAATGAAGCATACGGCTGGGGTTATGAAGGTAGACACCTGCGAGCGGGACCTCTCCCCATCCTGGTGAATGAAAGTCAGTTAGGAGAGGCTGAGCTGTTCGCTGGCTAGCATGATTCATTACATGAAGAGAATATAAGTTTCCAGAAAGCCTTAAATCTGTGATTGTCTAGTTCTTGCTTCAGAAGACCTACATAGGATGTGGATTCCAAGCCTAGCCTTTCATTTCTGGGGAAAGTTATTGAGCAAGTGGTGGTTGTCCAACTCCAAGTATGCTCATTAAGTTGTGCCCACATAAACTCTATTTTGAAACAGCTGCACCAGTTGCTAGTTGTCTTCTGGGTGCAATTCTAGGTGCTTACATTGACTCTTAAAGCCCTAAAACACCCAGGACCCAAGTACCTGGAAGAGTGCCTTTTTCCATATCAACCTGGTCACCTCTTTAGATCAGCAAATGAGGCTCTCCTAATGGTCCATGCACTGGATGAGATAACAAGGTGTGGAGGCCCCAGGGAAGGGCCTTTTCAGTGGTGGCTCCATGTTTATGGAATTCCCTCCCCACTGAGGTACATCTTGCCATTTCATTCTTTTAGATGACAGGTAAAGATGCTTCTTCTACAAACCTTTTGGACGTAGGTAGGATGGTTTGGATGAATTGATGAGTTTTTTCCTGTTGTATTGTTTTATGGTGTTGTGTTGTAATTGTAATTTGGTAGAGTTTTTTTATTAAGTTTGTATTTGCTTTATTTCTGTATGCCGCCCTGTGACTAACAGGAAGGATGATATTTCTCTCTTTATTTGAATAGTTATATAATACCATCAACTTCCAGGATTCTTGCCAATCTAATTTTCAATCTGGGTATAGTAAAAAAAATACTGCTTATGGATTTGATCACCAATGTGGAAATTGCACCCTGTAGAGCCTGATAGACCTTTCTTCAGCCTTCTATGTCACGACATATCACAAAAGGACCTGACAGCTGTTCAGTGAACTATAAATCTAAATGCAGAATGTTTAATAAACAATAAAGCCAGAAGCCAAGGAGAATTGGGGATGATCTCTCTACTTTTGTCCTCTGATTGTGAGAGGGCGATATTTCACTGTCATTGGAAGAGTAGAAATAAACAGCATGTGGTGTTAGTCATTCCAAATAGTAACCTGGATAGCAACCAGCCAGCTCATGTATGCTCAGACTCTCTTGAGAACAATTCTTGGGACAGCTGCTTTTATTGCCAAGATAGGCACTTGGTATGAAAAAGACAGCTCTCCTCCCAGGTGAGAGCAAGCATGGATAGATATATTTGTGTGGACATCAGAGAGTTGCCAGTTTTGCTTCCTTTGAAGTGTTCTTTGAACTGAGAAGGGCCAGACTCTAGCTGTACTTCCCACTGTTCAACCGGCAATTGTTACAACAGCAAGGAATAACCCTGCTGTGATTCCATCAAAACGCCCACCCCCTGCAGCGCACTTGAGCATCTGAGTGGAAAATTCCTAGTTTTGACAGAGCCAGGATGTAAGGACAAATTTTGTGTAAAGCATTTTAACTAGACATTTACTGCTGGACTGATAGTTCTCATAAAGAATGTAGCCAGGTATTGCAGAAATTCACTTTATGAAACAGCTCAGCTCTGAAAAATAGGCCAGTTCCAACCATGTGGAATGGAATACAATACAGATTAGCATCTGGATTCCTGTAAATCAGGAACTGAAAATCTGTTGCCTTCCAGATGATGATAGGTTCCCATCAGCCATAAGAGGAATGGCCAATGATCAGGTATGATGGGAGTTGTAATTAAGCAACACCTGGAGGGCCACAACTCCCCAGTCCTGCTATATAGGTATGAGTTTCAAGAGTGAAAATGCGGGGGATGGCATTTCCATGACTGGATCTCCCAGTATTTTTATTTTCATTTATCTAGAGTTGCTGAGAACTTCAGGGCTGCTATGGCAATCGTGGAGCTATCCTAATTTGTCATTAGCCCAACAGATATAGCAGGACATATTCTCAACTTGATATTCATGCCTTGGTAGGAAACTAGTGATCTGGCTGGGGAGGAGTTTTCTTTTACTCTGTCATGGTCAAATCATGTCTTGATAAAGTTCACATTTACGGTGGCCTTTTCCCTCCCCGCAGGGCTAGTGGACCAATTCATATAGTTAAAGGTAGACGGAATCTGAGGGATTCCTGAGGGCCCTCAGGGAATTGCCAGTTGATATGGTTGGCACCCCTGTCGATATCCTAATCTCTCTGTGGAATGCTAAGATGACTTGGATGGTTGGTACTGTCACTCTTCTTCCTTAAGGCACAGCTCGATCTGCTCCCTGGTTTATCAAGGAACTGTGATTGATAAACCAAATGAACAGATGAGCTAAAACACAGGTGGTGTAAAGCTTAATGTTAATACAATATAATACAAATAAGAACACATTATCATGCCTATTCGATGGTGATAAAGGTGGTGAAGAATGTGCTATATGTCTTATGACCCAGGTACCTGAAGTAATGCTTGATCCCAGGCTCTTATTTTGAGGTCATCCATAGGGCTCTTTTCTCCCCATGCTTCCACCATCTGATATGAGTTGGGCACTAACCAGAGAGAGCCTTCTTAGTTGTAGCATCCTACCTGTACGATTCCTTCCTCAGACAGTCTGCCTGATGCCAACATGACGATCAATTTAGCTCTAAGCAAAGACTATGGTCAGCATCCTACAAAGTGCCCTTGCTAGCTAGCGCAAGGACTTTGGCTGCGCAAGGAAATTTTCCCTCTTCCTCTTAGGCGCCCCTTAAATCTGTTCTGCAGGTTCCCCAACCCTCCAGAGCAGATTGGGGGGGGGCAGGGAGAGGAGAAGAAAGAAAAGTTTTGTTGCGCAAGTGGTGCACTAGTGGAAGCGCTTACTTGTCTATGGACGCATTTTTGTTCTTTCAGGTTTTTACCTGTATTTTCTCTCTTGCATCTATGATTTTATTAAAACTTGTGGGCGGGGGTTGGATTTTAGGGTTTATTCTCTTTTTTGTAATTGTTGCTGAACAGTAGAGTGTATGTTTCCCCCCCCCCAAATGAAATAAATCCTTTTTTTTTGCATCAGAGCCCAATTCAGCACGGTGGCCAAGTATTTAGTGATATTGCAGGAGACTTTAGAGCACTTTATATTTTCTGCAGCTTTTACCTTTAATTTCAAGAGAATTTCTGCAGCCTTAGGAGTGCCATTTAAATACCAGCTGTATAGCAAGAATATGAACACTTGTGATTTAATTACCCATAAATTTACTTCAGAGCCTACATTAGAAAAGTTCTTAAATGGCTATAGAGGTAGTAAGAGTTAATGGGAAATCTAGACACAGTGAGTCCATTATAACCAAACAATCAGGGAGGGGAAAACAATTTTGAATAATTGCATTTTCGGTTGATTTGTTTTTACAAGTCTTCCCCATGTCATTCTTTCAGAGTAGTCTCCCCCCACACCTCACCCCCAGGAACAGACAAAATTTAATTTGTAGTGTGGATAGGTTTTAACTGGTTATTTTATTGTGGTGGTGTTTTATGTAAGATATTAATTGCATAAAGTCTGTTGTGATGTGCAACTCTAATTTCAACTAATTTTATTACCCTGAAATCCAAGTTCTTGTTAGCACTTAATCTGATGTTATGTTTGCAGGGGAATGAAAGATATGCAGTAACAGGGGAGTGCATGATGACAGAGTCTGCTGTACCTTTCTTTATGGGATGTAATCCTCCATAGTAAGACCCCAGCCTTTGCCACAAATGGCAAAACTCATTCATGAGCAATAGGTGACTTTTGAATAGATCTGAATGTCAATTGTCAGCAGTTCAATAATGTGAATTGGAGAAAAATGAAAAGCTTATGTGAATGAAGTTGGCTTTCTTTCCAATCCCTAAACTTCCCAGCAGATGAAGGTGGAAGATGGTAGGCCAGCATAGGGAAACCTTGAGGACCCCAGGGGGCAGGCTTGGATAGTGGCAAATCTATGGCTTCAGGCTAGCTTGAGTGGGGTGAGGAAGAGGTGAAGCTGGGCTACAGTCTTAGAAAGGGAGGACATGGTGGTAATTGCGGCTTTATCAAGTAGGCCTTGAAGATACAATTTTTAGGCTTTGTCCATTCTGGGTCCTTGTAATCAGAAGGTGAAGAAGCTTTAATATCTGTCTCCTAAATTGATCCTTTTAGAGTAGCTTCAGTTATATTTTTATTATTGGACTATACTTTGCAAGTAGCTCCATCTCTGAAGATAGAGTTCTGTGAAACTCAGAAGTTTGCTATCTTGTCAGAACAGATTATACTCCCCTTGCCCATTAGTATCTTCCTGCAGAAATGCTTCAAAATATTAGCCTATTTTAAATGATGGTTCCAAGCTTCATAAACCATGAAGTGATCCTGGCTTATTTTCTTGGTATTAACCAACATTAAGCCCAAGTTCCCCAGTTTGGGTCTGATGGGGAACTATGGCTCAATGCAAGCCAGAAACTGGTGCGTGATGGGATGGAGGGGTGGAGCACTTGGCCCTGATGCTCATTCCTGTCTTCATAAACCATGGAATGGTTGTCCAAACCAGGCCATTACATAGGCACTTGCTTGCATGGATAGGATTTATATACGAAATATTGTTTCCCCCTGAACATTTGCCTATAGTTAAATTCTGTGCATAGTGATGGATGCGTCTGAGCTTACTGGACAGTGCCAGGAAAGAACTTGCAGGGTGTTCAGGAAGGCAGTTCAAAGCAGAGAGTGCCTTTACGTTGCAGGAAGGTCTCAAGAATCTGAGATTGTGGCATGTCATTCATTAAACCCACACATCCATTTCTTTTAATACAAGACATTTCTCCAGTGGCAAAATAAATGTAGTGGTGTTGAAATTTGCTGTAATGGTATTTCGACTAAATATATCTACAGTAGTAACTACAGAAATGTTGAGCTAGAGGAGGCATTTTCCCTCTCATCTTACCTTACCTTTCAGATGTCTAGTAACAGTTAGCTTTGCCTTCATGAAATCCATGATGGCCTTTATAAATCAAAAAGCAGAGATGCTCTTATGCATATAGCACAACTGGATTTGACAATCCTAGGCTATGTTTAGACCAATCAATTTAATCTAATTACTCTGTGTTTGTTGCACCTGCTTGTTTGTATCCATTTAGTTGTCTGCATTTCATTTTAGGGAGTACTGATGGTTGGCCCTCCTGGGACTGGTAAAACCATGCTAGCAAAAGCTGTCGCTACAGAGTGTGGAACAACCTTCTTCAATGTTTCTTCCTCCACTCTGACATCAAAGTATCGAGGGGAGTCTGAAAAATTAGTCCGCTTGTTGTTTGAAATGGTAAGTATTACTGATGCACAAGTATCACAGAATCTTGTTGTGTAATAGCAGACATCGAAGTCCTTCCAACACATTGTCTCAGAAACAAATTAATCATTAGGTTAAATGGTCCTTATGAATAAATAGTGTAAAAGTCCTAGAACTATCATTGCTAATTGGACCAAGGCTTCTTAGCAGCAGTTGTCAGGCATGTTGAACCTACCAGCAGCATTGTGCTACTCAGTGCTTGTAGCCATAACTTTTAGAACGAATGACATCTGTTTTCAGAAAGACCAATTATTGGCGGGGGGGGGGGGTTAGGTAGTCTAAAATCTTTCACTGCTTTCTTTTATTTATTTATTTAGTATTTGATTTATGTCCCACTCTTCCTCCCAGCAGGAGCCCAGGGTGGCATTAAACATTCTTTAATGTTTTACTTTTATCACCGTCAAAGCCTGATACGTCTTGACCTTTCTGCCTTCTGTGTTTTGGTTCTTATTTTAGATATTCTCTTCTTTTCATTTTATCTTTTGCAATTTTCCATTTCATTTTCTGCAGCACTTGTAATGGACAGAATGTTTTCTAAATCTTATGTTGCTCATCTTTACATAATTCTTGTGAGGTAGGCTGCTTTAAATCACAAAAGCAGGACTACAGCTGAATGTCAAGAAGACTAAAGTCATGACAACAGAAGATGTATGTAACTTTAAAGTTGACAACAAGGACACTGAACTTGTCAAGGATTATCAGTACCTTGGCACAGTCATTAACAAAAATTGAGACAATAGTCAAGAAATCAGAAGAAGGCTAAGACTGGGGAGGACAGCTATGAGAGAACTAGAAAAGGTCCTCAAATGCAAAGATGTATCACTGAACACCAAAGTCGGGATCATTCAGACCATGGTATTCCCAATCTCTATGTGTGGATGTGAAAGCTGAACAGTGAACAAAGTGGATAAGAGAAAAATAAACTCATTTGAAATGTGGTGTTCAAGGAGAGCTTTGCACATACCATGGACTATGAAAAAACAAATAAATGAGTGTTAGAACAAATTAAACCAGAACTATCACTAGAAGCTAAAATGATAAAACTGAGGTTATCATACTTTGGACACATAATGAGAAGACATGATTCACTAGAAAAGACAATAATGCTGGGAAAAACAGAAGGGAGTAGAAAAAGAGGAAGGCCAAACAAGAGGTGGATCGATTCCATAAAGGAAGGAACATACCTGAACTTACAGGATCTGAACAGGGTGGTTTACAACAAATGCTACTGGAGGTCGCTGATTCATAGAGTAGCCATAAGTCGTAATCCACTTGAAGGCATATAACAACAACAAGGCTGCTTTAATACCCGTTGTACAAAGGGGGTTCATTGATAAATATATGAATATGTATATAAAATACAGTGATACTTAACCACTCATCATAGGCCCATAACAGTGGGAAATAATTTGTTTTTGTCTTCTGTTTCTTAGAACATTGTGTCAAAGCTATGTACCTTATCTGACTGAGAACGTTTTAGAAATGACTCTTAACAATAGCTAGAACTTATGTTGCAGACACACAAATAGGACAGAATCTGTCAAATTTTATAAAATGCCAAAATAATTTTATCAAGAGGAGATCTGCAAATAATCATGAAATATGGGGTGGGTTTTTTGTATGGTGGACCATTTCTGTGTCTGTTTTCTCTTTTTTCACACGTGCGCATGCACACACACACGCACACACACACAGAGTGTCTTACACTTGACCAATGCTGCAGTAGTGGTTTCTGTTCTGCTAAAACACTTCCCACCACCAACACAACCCTATGTCTTTTGTGCTGACAGTTAAAAAAAAAAAAACTTCTGAGCATGTGCAGTGTTAATGAACATTCTATAGCACCTTACCAGCTGACCAGTGGTCCACTGAAGCCAGAGCTCTTTCAGCCTATAGCAGGGGTAGCCTACTTGGTTCCCTCCACGTGTTGTTGGACTCCAACTCCCATCAGTCTCACCCAGCATGGCCAATGTTTAGGGATCATAGTAGTCCAATAACATTTGGAGAGCATCTCATTGGCCACCTGTGGTCTATACCTAACAAAAATGTTTCAAAAACGTCTTGCCTAAAGTTTTTTCATTTTGTTTACCCTCTCCCAATTTTTGGAGATACACTGACATAAAGTGTTTTTCTGTATATATGCTTTAATTTGATATATTATTTGTCTTTCTGCATCCACACAAGTAGCTCTAAAAGAATTTCCAAAATTGGCTTAGATTTAGCATTAGATACATGGGTGGTATTGCTAAAGTGTTTGTCATATGGTAAGTTTGACAGCACGTCACTATCTTTGTTGAACAGTCTTTCTTTGTTGAACAATTGACTGTAACACCGTGGCATCTTGCATGTGATGGGATCTTATGAATACTTGTGATGTATTAATAACTGTTTGCTTTGTTTCAAGGCCCGCTTTTATGCACCCACAACCATTTTCATTGATGAAATAGACTCTATTTGTAGCCGCAGAGGCACCTCCGACGAACATGAGGCAAGCCGCCGGGTCAAGTCTGAGCTTCTTGTTCAGATGGATGGTAATTAATGTTTGATATTGGCACTGGAGCTTCCCTTTCAGTTTTATAAACTGCTTGTAGATGTTTGATATTGGCACTGAAGCTTCCTTTTCAGTCTTATAAACTGCTTGTAGACTCGCTTTGGAAATGAGTGCAGAGGACCCCAGTCCTCCCAATTTTTTTTGTACAATTTTGTTATCCTTTTCTTTTATTTTGGCTGGCTAAAAAGCAACGTGCAGGTCTCAAGGCACCCCAACCCTCTTCCCTTCCTTTCTCCAGAGTGTCTTTGGGCCTCATATGGGTCCAGAGACATGCTTCTCAGCCAAGGAAAGGACAAGGGTGGGGTGACTGGAGACTAATGCCTAGCCTCTCTGCTCATTTTTTTCCTTAAAAGAAAGGGAGAAAAGGGACCCTGTTGCTCCTTGGTAAGCTT
The DNA here is from genome assembly GCF_030035675.1 of Rhineura floridana. Lineage (NCBI taxonomy): Eukaryota > Metazoa > Chordata > Lepidosauria > Squamata > Rhineuridae > Rhineura > Rhineura floridana. The sequence goes on from NC_084484.1 coordinate 152,243,408, forward strand.
TGGGGATGTGTGTGTGGAGTCGACTTGGGAGAAGTGTTTGCCTGTTTGGGGAGAGGAAGCCTGCTTCTTTTATTTATCTATATTTATTTAGCAGATTTATAAACCACTTAATCAAAGAGCTCTCTCAGTTACAATTATTAATAATAATAATACTTTACATGGCATACAAATAACATTGTAAATAAAGCACAGCTAAAACCCACAAAACAATTAAAAGTAAATATACATAATCCTTAAAACACAGTCAAATCAGTAAACGTGCAAGCTCTGCAGATCAAAGTGGTTGAATAAGCACATAATGGGGCAAGGCAATCCCTTAAGTAAACTAGTCCCAAGCTGTTGAGACCTTTGTATACTATTAGTAAACTGACATTCTTGAGCCAAGTGTAATATGTTGACAGAATCTCACTCCTGTCAGCAAGTTTGCTGCAGCATTTTGCACCAAGTGCAGTGTCTGGGTCACATGCAGCTCTCTCTGTGTGTGTGAGAATGCCTGGTGTGAACGTGTTGCCTGTTTCTTGGAGTGCTTGTTTGGGTGGGTAGATTTGCCTATTTGTGGCTTTTTTGAATGGGGGTGTGTTTTGCCTGGCTTGTGTTGTGTGTGTGTGTGAGGCTTTTTGGGGTGTGTAGATGGGTTTTGCTTGTTGGTTTGGATGGGTTTCTCTGAGCATTGTCGGTTTCTTTCTGGGGAAAGGGTAATTTTGTGGTGCTTCATAGAAGCAAATCCAAATATGTGGTTTGGTATTGGGCCTCAGATATAGCCTCTGCCTTGTACTCAGTTTCTTGAAGTTATTTGTCTTTTTTGTGACAAGTTAGGTCGCCTCAACAGTCATTTTGTGACCAGGTAGGCCCCCATGTCAGCTGTTTTGTGATTGTGCTCACAACACTTTCTCAGTGTCCCTCAGGCCCAGAAAAATTTGGAACCTTAACCTCTGTATTTCATGGTTTTAGGTCAGTGTTTTTTAGCTGAGGAGGGTTTTATGGCTAGCTTGTATTATGTGATTTGAATTTGAATCTTTGCTTGGTTTTAATTATTTGTTGTTTTGTTTCCTTAGTGCACAGGGAAGCTCAGTTATTGCCTGTGTCTGATTTATAAATCTATGTATCCATATATCTTATGTTGTACAGCTGTGTCTTTTGTTGATTTAGGAGTAGGTGGAGCTCTGGAGAACGACGACCCTTCGAGAATGGTGATGGTGCTAGCTGCTACAAATTTTCCCTGGGACATTGACGAAGCTTTGAGAAGGAGGCTAGAGAAAAGGATTTATATACCATTGCCAACAGGTGAGAGTGCTGTAATCATTTCCTTCTAAATACACTTTTCTTATACTTTGTAGATTCCTTGGGGACTGTTAAACAATTCATTGACACGTTGGTTACAAACTCTGCATTTTCAGAAGTTAATAACTTGTCTTCTCTCTCTCTCTCTCTCTCTCTCTCTCTCTCTCTCTCTCTCTCTCTCTCTGTCTGTCTCTAAGGTTTGACATTTCAGAATGAAAGGTTGCAGTACTGCAGACCTAATAACAGGGATTGTGGGTTTTGAAAGCAACGTCATTTTAATTAGCTTGGAATTGTTTTGAATGTTTAACAGTCCTTGAATTAGCATCAAAAGCAGCCTTAAGACATCTTTAAAGAAATAATGCCAATGCACTTCCATGCACTTGCCGATGAATGTAGAAAAGCGGATCCACGAATTTTCACTCTCAGGCTTGAAATGTTGTAAATCAACTCTTGCCTGGCTTTTTATGACTAGATTTCCAGCCTTTCAGATCGTAGCCTTCTGATTGTTCTCCTGCCTAAGGATGCCTTATCATATATTGCCTTTCCTGGCTGTCAATCATATATGCTATTAATTTCAAGACTATCATTGTAGCTTTGTAAAGCTGTGTCTTCTCTTGATACTTCTTTCTGCTTTCCTCCATGAGGCCTCAAGATAACAAAATAAAAGTACAGTGTGATAGCAGTTGGGACTGAGCTTGGTGAACGGAAGGACTTTCATAGCTGTACAACCTGACTCTGGAAGCTTATAAACTCTTAAGGGTCAGAATGACACATTTAAGCACAGCATAGGGCTGCTGGCAATAATGGCATCTCCATGGCACATTCTTCTTCTCTCCCCTGTAATGTTTAGGATCACTTTGTACTTTTCATGATGGCTTTGATGTGAGTTTCCCCACTGCACATCCTTGGTTGCTGCTGGTGGAATGGGGGATCTCACCATGTGATGTCATGATACATGATGAGTGTTCCAAAATATTACAGAGGAGAGGGAAAGTGCTCAACACAGAGATTCCGCTTTGAGTGGCTGCTCCGTGTTGTCTGTAACGTGTGGTGGTCAGAGTGTTAAACGACGAATGATGAGACTCGGGTTCAGTTCCCCACACAGCCACAAATTCACTGGGTGACCTTGGGCCAGTCACCATCTCTCAACCTAACCTGCTTCACAAGGTTGTTGTGAGGATAAAATGACTGGTTGGCTGGGGGAGAACCACATACACCACCATGAGCTACTTGGAGGAAACGTTGAATACAAATTTGATTAATCGAAGCTCCAGCTTGTAATGGGAGGCCTGACTTTATGGCTGATCAGGGGTTTTTTGCTACACAGATATCTGCAAGGCAATTTAAATCCTATCCTCCTATTGATCTAAACTTCTGCTTATTGTTAATGCAAAAGGAAAAGTTAAAGACAGACATTCCAGACAGACAGACCAAGATGGCTTTCTCTGAAATGCTACTGGTTCCACGCGCAGGACCAGCCAGACAGGCCCAGCTTTGCAGTCTCAATGCGTGGATGAGACGATGGTGTCGGGTGGAAGCGTTTGGATTTGTTAGGCGCTGGGGAACATTTTGGGACAAGCCGGGCCTGTACAAAAGGGACGGGCTCCACTTGAACCAGAATGGAACCAGACTGCTGGCACTTAAAATTAAAAAGGTGGCAGAGCAGCTTTTAAACTGACTGAGGGGGGAAACCCGACAGGAGCTGAGAAAGGTCCGGTTCGGAATAACCCGACAGGAGCTGAGAAAGGTCCGGTTCGGAATAAACCTCCCCCCTGGGATAAAAACCAAAGAAATGATGAAATTTTAAAAGGGGTAGGCCTAGAAGTAGGCATTGTGAGAGCAGGGGCACAGGATATAAATTCAGAAGAGCAAAATTACCACAGGCCTAACCACAAGTGCCAAAGACACTTGAAGAGAGACACTGCTTACAAGTGCCTGTACGCTAATGCTAGGAGCCTGCGAACCAAGATGGGAGAACTGGAGTGCTTGGTCTTAGAGGAGAGCATTGATATAGTGAGCATAACGGAGACCTGGTGGAATGGAGAAAACCAGTGGGATACGGTTATCCCTGGATATAAACTATATCGGAAGGACAGGGAAGGACGTATTGGTGGCGGAGTCGCTCTATACGTGAAAGAAGGCATTGAATCCAGCAAGCTCGAAACCCCAAAAGAGGCAGACTCCTCCACAGAATCGTTGTGGGTGGTGATACCATGCCCCAGGAGGGACTTAATACTGGGAACGATCTATCGTCCCCCTGATCAAAATGCTCAGGGAGACCTTGAGATGAGATATGAAATTGAGGAAGCATCCAAACTAGGAAATGTGGTAGTAATGGGTGACTTCAACTACCTGGACATAGACTGGCTGCATATGTGTTCCAGTCATGACAAAGAAGCAAAGTTTCTAGATATTCTAAATGACTATTCCCTAGACCAGTTGGTCATGGAACCGACCAGAGGGACGGCAACCCTGGACTTAATCCTCAGTGGGGACCGGGACCTGGTGCAAGATGTAAGTGTTGTTGAACCGATTGGGAGCAGTGACCACAGTGCTATTAAATTAAACATACATGTAAATGGCCAATTGCCAAGAAAATCCAACACGGTCACATTTGACTTCAAAAGAGGAAACTTCACAAAAATGAGGGGATTGGTAAAAAGAAAGCTGAAAAACAAAGTCCAGAGGGTCACATCACTCGAAAATGCTTGGAAGTTGTTTAAAAACATTCTATTAGAAGCTCAACTGGAGTGCATACCGCAGATCAGAAAAGGTACCGCCAGGGCCAAGAAGATGCCAGCATGGTTAACGAGCAAAGTCAAGGAAGCTCTTAGAGGCAAAAAGTCTTCCTTCAAAAAATGGAAGTCTTGTCCAAATGAAGAAAATAAAAAAGAACACAAACTCTGGCAAAAGAAATGCAAGAAGACAATAAGGGATGCTAAAAAAGAATTTGAGGAGCACATTGCTAAGAACATAAAAACCAACAACAAAAAATTCTATAAATACATTCAAAGCAGGAGACCATCTAGGGAGACGATTGGACCCTTGGATGATAAGGGAGTCAAAGGTGTACTAAAGAACGATAAGGAGATTGCAGAGAAGCTAAATGAATTCTTTCCATCTGTCTTCACAGTGGAAGATATAGGGCAGATCCCTGAACCTGAACTAACATTTGCAGGAAGGGATTCTGAGGAACTGAGACAAATAGTGGTAACAAGAGAGGAAGTTCTAAGCTTAATGGACAATATAAAAACTGACAAATCACCGGGCCCGGATGGCATCCACCCGAGAGTTCTCAAAGACCTCAAATGTGAAATTGCTGATCTGCTAACTAAAATATGTAACTTGTCCCTTGGGTCCTCCTCCGTGCCTGAGGACTGGAAAGTGGCAAATGTAACACCAATCTTCAAAAAGGGATCCAGAGGGGATCCCGGAAATTACAGGCCAGTTAGCTTAACTTCTGTCCCTGGAAAACTGGTAGAAAGTATTATTAAAGCTAGATTAACTAAGCACATAGAAGAACAAGCCTTGCTGAAGCAGAGCCAGCATGGCTTCTGCAAGGGAAAGTCCTGTCTCAGTAACCTATTAGAATTCTTTGAGAGTGTCAACAAGCATATAGATAGAGGTGATCCAGTGGACATAGTGTACTTGGACTTTCAAAAAGCGTTTGACAAGGTACCTCACCAAAGGCTTCTGAGGAAGCTTAGCAGTCATGGAATAAGAGGAGAGGTCCTCTTGTGGATAAGAAATTGGTTAAGAAGCAGAAAGCAGAGAGTAGGAATAAACGGACAGTTCTCCCAATGGAGGGCTGTAGAAAGTGGAGTCCCTCAAGGATCGGTATTGGGACCTGTACTTTTCAACTTGTTCATTAATGACCTAGAATTAGGAGTGAGCAGTGAAGTGGCCAAGTTTGCTGATGACACTAAAGTACAGTGTGATAGCAGTTGGGACTGAGCTTGGTGAACGGAAGGACTTTCATAGCTGTACAACCTGACTCTGGAAGCTTATAAACTCTTAAGGGTCAGAATGACACATTTAAGCACAGCATAGGGCTGCTGGCAATAATGGCATCTCCATGGCACATTCTTCTTCTCTCCCCTGTAATGTTTAGGATCACTTTGTACTTTTCATGATGGCTTTGATGTGAGTTTCCCCACTGCACATCCTTGGTTGCTGCTGGTGGAATGGGGGATCTCACCATGTGATGTCATGATACATGATGAGTGTTCCAAAATATTACAGAGGAGAGGGAAAGTGCTCAACACAGAGATTCCGCTTTGAGTGGCTGCTCCGTGTTGTCTGTAACGTGTGGTGGTCAGAGTGTTAAACGACGAATGATGAGACTCGGGTTCAGTTCCCCACACAGCCACAAATTCACTGGGTGACCTTGGGCCAGTCACCATCTCTCAACCTAACCTGCTTCACAAGGTTGTTGTGAGGATAAAATGACTGGTTGGCTGGGGGAGAACCACATACACCACCATGAGCTACTTGGAGGAAACGTTGAATACAAATTTGATTAATCGAAGCTCCAGCTTGTAATGGGAGGCCTGACTTTATGGCTGATCAGGGGTTTTTTGCTACACAGATATCTGCAAGGCAATTTAAATCCTATCCTCCTATTGATCTAAACTTCTGCTTATTGTTAATGCAAAAGGAAAAGTTAAAGACAGACATTCCAGACAGACAGACCAAGATGGCTTTCTCTGAAATGCTACTGGTTCCACGCGCAGGACCAGCCAGACAGGCCCAGCTTTGCAGTCTCAATGCGTGGATGAGACGATGGTGTCGGGTGGAAGCGTTTGGATTTGTTAGGCGCTGGGGAACATTTTGGGACAAGCCGGGCCTGTACAAAAGGGACGGGCTCCACTTGAACCAGAATGGAACCAGACTGCTGGCACTTAAAATTAAAAAGGTGGCAGAGCAGCTTTTAAACTGACTGAGGGGGGAAACCCGACAGGAGCTGAGAAAGGTCCGGTTCGGAATAAACCTCCCCCCTGGGATAAAAACCAAAGAAATGATGAAATTTTAAAAGGGGTAGGCCTAGAAGTAGGCATTGTGAGAGCAGGGGCACAGGATATAAATTCAGAAGAGCAAAATTACCACAGGCCTAACCACAAGTGCCAAAGACACTTGAAGAGAGACACTGCTTACAAGTGCCTGTACGCTAATGCTAGGAGCCTGCGAACCAAGATGGGAGAACTGGAGTGCTTGGTCTTAGAGGAGAGCATTGATATAGTGAGCATAACGGAGACCTGGTGGAATGGAGAAAACCAGTGGGATACGGTTATCCCTGGATATAAACTATATCGGAAGGACAGGGAAGGACGTATTGGTGGCGGAGTCGCTCTATACGTGAAAGAAGGCATTGAATCCAGCAAGCTCGAAACCCCAAAAGAGGCAGACTCCTCCACAGAATCGTTGTGGGTGGTGATACCATGCCCCAGGAGGGACTTAATACTGGGAACGATCTATCGTCCCCCTGATCAAAATGCTCAGGGAGACCTTGAGATGAGATATGAAATTGAGGAAGCATCCAAACTAGGAAATGTGGTAGTAATGGGTGACTTCAACTACCTGGACATAGACTGGCTGCATATGTGTTCCAGTCATGACAAAGAAGCAAAGTTTCTAGATATTCTAAATGACTATTCCCTAGACCAGTTGGTCATGGAACCGACCAGAGGGACGGCAACCCTGGACTTAATCCTCAGTGGGGACCGGGACCTGGTGCAAGATGTAAGTGTTGTTGAACCGATTGGGAGCAGTGACCACAGTGCTATTAAATTAAACATACATGTAAATGGCCAATTGCCAAGAAAATCCAACACGGTCACATTTGACTTCAAAAGAGGAAACTTCACAAAAATGAGGGGATTGGTAAAAAGAAAGCTGAAAAACAAAGTCCAGAGGGTCACATCACTCGAAAATGCTTGGAAGTTGTTTAAAAACATTCTATTAGAAGCTCAACTGGAGTGCATACCGCAGATCAGAAAAGGTACCGCCAGGGCCAAGAAGATGCCAGCATGGTTAACGAGCAAAGTCAAGGAAGCTCTTAGAGGCAAAAAGTCTTCCTTCAAAAAATGGAAGTCTTGTCCAAATGAAGAAAATAAAAAAGAACACAAACTCTGGCAAAAGAAATGCAAGAAGACAATAAGGGATGCTAAAAAAGAATTTGAGGAGCACATTGCTAAGAACATAAAAACCAACAACAAAAAATTCTATAAATACATTCAAAGCAGGAGACCATCTAGGGAGACGATTGGACCCTTGGATGATAAGGGAGTCAAAGGTGTACTAAAGAACGATAAGGAGATTGCAGAGAAGCTAAATGAATTCTTTCCATCTGTCTTCACAGTGGAAGATATAGGGCAGATCCCTGAACCTGAACTAACATTTGCAGGAAGGGATTCTGAGGAACTGAGACAAATAGTGGTAACAAGAGAGGAAGTTCTAAGCTTAATGGACAATATAAAAACTGACAAATCACCGGGCCCGGATGGCATCCACCCGAGAGTTCTCAAAGACCTCAAATGTGAAATTGCTGATCTGCTAACTAAAATATGTAACTTGTCCCTTGGGTCCTCCTCCGTGCCTGAGGACTGGAAAGTGGCAAATGTAACACCAATCTTCAAAAAGGGATCCAGAGGGGATCCCGGAAATTACAGGCCAGTTAGCTTAACTTCTGTCCCTGGAAAACTGGTAGAAAGTATTATTAAAGCTAGATTAACTAAGCACATAGAAGAACAAGCCTTGCTGAAGCAGAGCCAGCATGGCTTCTGCAAGGGAAAGTCCTGTCTCAGTAACCTATTAGAATTCTTTGAGAGTGTCAACAAGCATATAGATAGAGGTGATCCAGTGGACATAGTGTACTTGGACTTTCAAAAAGCGTTTGACAAGGTACCTCACCAAAGGCTTCTGAGGAAGCTTAGCAGTCATGGAATAAGAGGAGAGGTCCTCTTGTGGATAAGAAATTGGTTAAGAAGCAGAAAGCAGAGAGTAGGAATAAACGGACAGTTCTCCCAATGGAGGGCTGTAGAAAGTGGAGTCCCTCAAGGATCGGTATTGGGACCTGTACTTTTCAACTTGTTCATTAATGACCTAGAATTAGGAGTGAGCAGTGAAGTGGCCAAGTTTGCTGATGACACTAAAGTACAGTGTGATAGCAGTTGGGACTGAGCTTGGTGAACGGAAGGACTTTCATAGCTGTACAACCTGACTCTGGAAGCTTATAAACTCTTAAGGGTCAGAATGACACATTTAAGCACAGCATAGGGCTGCTGGCAATAATGGCATCTCCATGGCACATTCTTCTTCTCTCCCCTGTAATGTTTAGGATCACTTTGTACTTTTCATGATGGCTTTGATGTGAGTTTCCCCACTGCACATCCTTGGTTGCTGCTGGTGGAATGGGGGATCTCACCATGTGATGTCATGATACATGATGAGTGTTCCAAAATATTACAGAGGAGAGGGAAAGTGCTCAACACAGAGATTCCGCTTTGAGTGGCTGCTCCGTGTTGTCTGTAACGTGTGGTGGTCAGAGTGTTAAACGACGAATGATGAGACTCGGGTTCAGTTCCCCACACAGCCACAAATTCACTGGGTGACCTTGGGCCAGTCACCATCTCTCAACCTAACCTGCTTCACAAGGTTGTTGTGAGGATAAAATGACTGGTTGGCTGGGGGAGAACCACATACACCACCATGAGCTACTTGGAGGAAACGTTGAATACAAATTTGATTAATCGAAGCTCCAGCTTGTAATGGGAGGCCTGACTTTATGGCTGATCAGGGGTTTTTTGCTACACAGATATCTGCAAGGCAATTTAAATCCTATCCTCCTATTGATCTAAACTTCTGCTTATTGTTAATGCAAAAGGAAAAGTTAAAGACAGACATTCCAGACAGACAGACCAAGATGGCTTTCTCTGAAATGCTACTGGTTCCACGCGCAGGACCAGCCAGACAGGCCCAGCTTTGCAGTCTCAATGCGTGGATGAGACGATGGTGTCGGGTGGAAGCGTTTGGATTTGTTAGGCGCTGGGGAACATTTTGGGACAAGCCGGGCCTGTACAAAAGGGACGGGCTCCACTTGAACCAGAATGGAACCAGACTGCTGGCACTTAAAATTAAAAAGGTGGCAGAGCAGCTTTTAAACTGACTGAGGGGGGAAACCCGACAGGAGCTGAGAAAGGTCCGGTTCGGAATAAACCTCCCCCCTGGGATAAAAACCAAAGAAATGATGAAATTTTAAAAGGGGTAGGCCTAGAAGTAGGCATTGTGAGAGCAGGGGCACAGGATATAAATTCAGAAGAGCAAAATTACCACAGGCCTAACCACAAGTGCCAAAGACACTTGAAGAGAGACACTGCTTACAAGTGCCTGTACGCTAATGCTAGGAGCCTGCGAACCAAGATGGGAGAACTGGAGTGCTTGGTCTTAGAGGAGAGCATTGATATAGTGAGCATAACGGAGACCTGGTGGAATGGAGAAAACCAGTGGGATACGGTTATCCCTGGATATAAACTATATCGGAAGGACAGGGAAGGACGTATTGGTGGCGGAGTCGCTCTATACGTGAAAGAAGGCATTGAATCCAGCAAGCTCGAAACCCCAAAAGAGGCAGACTCCTCCACAGAATCGTTGTGGGTGGTGATACCATGCCCCAGGAGGGACTTAATACTGGGAACGATCTATCGTCCCCCTGATCAAAATGCTCAGGGAGACCTTGAGATGAGATATGAAATTGAGGAAGCATCCAAACTAGGAAATGTGGTAGTAATGGGTGACTTCAACTACCTGGACATAGACTGGCTGCATATGTGTTCCAGTCATGACAAAGAAGCAAAGTTTCTAGATATTCTAAATGACTATTCCCTAGACCAGTTGGTCATGGAACCGACCAGAGGGACGGCAACCCTGGACTTAATCCTCAGTGGGGACCGGGACCTGGTGCAAGATGTAAGTGTTGTTGAACCGATTGGGAGCAGTGACCACAGTGCTATTAAATTAAACATACATGTAAATGGCCAATTGCCAAGAAAATCCAACACGGTCACATTTGACTTCAAAAGAGGAAACTTCACAAAAATGAGGGGATTGGTAAAAAGAAAGCTGAAAAACAAAGTCCAGAGGGTCACATCACTCGAAAATGCTTGGAAGTTGTTTAAAAACATTCTATTAGAAGCTCAACTGGAGTGCATACCGCAGATCAGAAAAGGTACCGCCAGGGCCAAGAAGATGCCAGCATGGTTAACGAGCAAAGTCAAGGAAGCTCTTAGAGGCAAAAAGTCTTCCTTCAAAAAATGGAAGTCTTGTCCAAATGAAGAAAATAAAAAAGAACACAAACTCTGGCAAAAGAAATGCAAGAAGACAATAAGGGATGCTAAAAAAGAATTTGAGGAGCACATTGCTAAGAACATAAAAACCAACAACAAAAAATTCTATAAATACATTCAAAGCAGGAGACCATCTAGGGAGACGATTGGACCCTTGGATGATAAGGGAGTCAAAGGTGTACTAAAGAACGATAAGGAGATTGCAGAGAAGCTAAATGAATTCTTTCCATCTGTCTTCACAGTGGAAGATATAGGGCAGATCCCTGAACCTGAACTAACATTTGCAGGAAGGGATTCTGAGGAACTGAGACAAATAGTGGTAACAAGAGAGGAAGTTCTAAGCTTAATGGACAATATAAAAACTGACAAATCACCGGGCCCGGATGGCATCCACCCGAGAGTTCTCAAAGACCTCAAATGTGAAATTGCTGATCTGCTAACTAAAATATGTAACTTGTCCCTTGGGTCCTCCTCCGTGCCTGAGGACTGGAAAGTGGCAAATGTAACACCAATCTTCAAAAAGGGATCCAGAGGGGATCCCGGAAATTACAGGCCAGTTAGCTTAACTTCTGTCCCTGGAAAACTGGTAGAAAGTATTATTAAAGCTAGATTAACTAAGCACATAGAAGAACAAGCCTTGCTGAAGCAGAGCCAGCATGGCTTCTGCAAGGGAAAGTCCTGTCTCAGTAACCTATTAGAATTCTTTGAGAGTGTCAACAAGCATATAGATAGAGGTGATCCAGTGGACATAGTGTACTTGGACTTTCAAAAAGCGTTTGACAAGGTACCTCACCAAAGGCTTCTGAGGAAGCTTAGCAGTCATGGAATAAGAGGAGAGGTCCTCTTGTGGATAAGAAATTGGTTAAGAAGCAGAAAGCAGAGAGTAGGAATAAACGGACAGTTCTCCCAATGGAGGGCTGTAGAAAGTGGAGTCCCTCAAGGATCGGTATTGGGACCTGTACTTTTCAACTTGTTCATTAATGACCTAGAATTAGGAGTGAGCAGTGAAGTGGCCAAGTTTGCTGATGACACTAAATTGTTCAGGGTTGTTAAAACAAAAAGGGATTGCGAAGAGCTCCAAAAAGACCTCTCCAAACTGAGTGAATGGGCGGAAAAATGGCAAATGCAATTCAATATAAACAAGTGTAAAATTATGCATATTGGAGCAAAAAATCTTAATTTCACATATACGCTCATGGGGTCTGAACTGGCGGTGACCGACCAGGAGAGAGACCTCGGGGTTGTAGTGGACAGCACGATGAAAATGTCGACCCAGTGTGCGGCAGCTGTGAAAAAGGCAAATTCCATGCTAGCGATAATTAGGAAAGGTATTGAAAATAAAACAGCCGATATCATAATGCCGTTGTATAAATCTATGGTGCGGCCGCATTTGGAATACTGTGTACAGTTCTGGTCGCCTCATCTCAAAAAGGATATTATAGAGTTGGAAAAGGTTCAGAAGAGGGCAACCAGAATGATCCAGGGGATGGAGCGACTCCCTTACGAGGAAAGGTTGCAGCATTTGGGGCTTTTTAGTTTAGAGAAAAGGCGGGTCAGAGGAGACATGATAGAAGTGTATAAAATTATGCATGGCATTGAGAAAGTGGATAGAGAAAAGTTCTTCTCCCTCTCTCATAATACTAGAACTCGTGGACATTCAAAGAAGCTGAATATTGGAAGATTCAGGACAGACAAAAGGAAGTACTTCTTTACTCAGCGCATAGTTAAACTATGGAATTTGCTCCCACAAGATGCAGTAATGGCCACCAGCTTGGACGGCTTTAAAAGAAGATTAGACCAATTCATGGAGGACAGGGCTGTCAATGGCTACTAGCCATGATGGCTGTGCTCTGCCATCCTAGTCAGAGGCAGCATGCTTCTGAAAACCAGTTGCCGGAAGCCTCAGGAGGGGAGAGTGTTCTTGCACTCGGGTCCTGCTTGCGGGCTTCCCCCAGGCACCTGGTTGGCCACTGTGAGAACAGGATGCTGGACTAGATGGGCTACTGGCCTGATCCAGCAGGCTCTTCTTATGTTCTTATGTTCTTATGACATGTAATATGAATAAGCATTCTGTCTGATGAAACAAGAACTACTTTAAACTCGTGCGTGGAAAGTACCTAATCAGAGTTTCTGTCTTTGTTGATTCCTGCTTCTGTCTATGCAATGAGGAAAGTATATCTTCTAAGGTGTAGATGCTCTCCTCCCCACCCCCCATTCTCATCTTCACGTGAGACTTGGAAACAGCGGCGCTTCTAGACTGTAGCTGCTTTGTGGGTGGGACTCATGTGCACACCCAGCAATTTGGGTTGCACAATTAAAGTGGATTTTGGTGGTGTTGCATAACTAACACACCACCACCAAAAAATCTTCAGATATTGTGTGGTAGGGAAATTGATAAGAAAAAAATGCCTCAGAAAGCATGGGATAACAGTTGCTTGACCTGATGTTATATAATCTCCTCACCAACTTTGTGCAAACAAGTCAGGGTGAGCGCTCCATAAACAGGTCATCTGGAAGCGACCAGTGTTGGAAAACTCATGATTCATGCATACTTCCACTGTTGCTGTTTTAGGCATTGTCTAAAGTTACCCATAGTGGGACATGGATCATCTAAAAGATCAGAGTTACTATTCTGCGTTTCATGACACTAATATTTTGTAACTGCCGACACAGTACAGAACTCTTAACTGCGACATGAGCATGGAATGTTGCTGTACCAGTACAGCAAAGCTTGCCGGAGGCGCCCTTCAATGGACAGGAAGCTCATGTGTTTTCTATTTTTCCTGTTTATACTGTGCTGTCAGTGTTCGTGGTGCCTTACAGAGTTAACACAGGCAAAGTGGATATCTCTCTGCTCACAAAGACCTTGCAGTCAAAACCTCACAGTGGGGAAAAGGGAGAGAGAGAAGAGCATGGACATAATATCATTTCATGTTCTTGAAGCTTGATATCAACATTAAAAGGATAGCCGCACAGAAAAGGTGGTTCTGAGATATTGTTGACATTTGATAAAATGCTTGCTAAAAAGTTCTAGGGCTGGGGTGGGGAATGTTATGAGGATGTTTCCGTAATTAATGGCAAAATGGCTTTTACTTTCTACATAACCTTATATATCTGTACATGCGCACAGACACCTCTTCATGCAGAATTCACTAAAATTATAGATTTGATTTTTCTTTAAAATGCACATCAGTTTCTTTGACAGTATAGTGGCACTCTCTTTAACATTCAATTGTTATCAGCAAAATTGCTTCCAGGCGTCTTTTGTTTACTAATTTCCACCCATAAAATGAAATTACAAGGTTAAATGTTATTGAATATCAGCCTTTGCCAATGTGGTGCCCTCCAGATGTTTTAGGCTACATCTACCTGTGTTGGCTACGGCTGATGGGAGTTGTAGCCCAAAACATCTGGAGGGCACAAGGTTGGCAAAAACTGGTCTACATGTTTGCAAGCCCACTCTAATCAAATGCCTTTATTTTTGCAGCGAAAGGCCGAGCAGAGCTGCTTAAGATTAATCTTCGGGAAGTAGAACTGGATCCTGACATCAGCCTGGAAGAAATTGCTGAGAAGATAGAAGGCTACTCTGGTGCTGATATTACTAATGTTTGCAGGTATCCTATTTCCTGCATTTGCAAGCTAAAGAAAAATGGAATTGCTAGGCAAACGACACTTACCGCATGCTTTTTTGAGTACATTGCTGAGCTCTCAATCTTTACATCAGTGCTTTTAAAACTTTCCTTCTCGGGAACTCTTTCCACATCAAATGGTTTGCTGAGGAACCGGCATCTTTACCATAGAAACCCGAAGTGTTGCAGAAGATCTCAGGAACTGTTTTAAGGCACATGCTCAGTTCACACAAGATGCAGATTAGGCTTCTTGGGTCTTTCTGTTGCTCCTTGTGAACTGCCAGCCCTAAAGCACGTTCAGCATTCCTCTGCGCTCTGTATCATTGGGGATCTCCTGATGATAAGTTTCTAAGGAATCGGGGGTTCACCAGAACACAATTTGAAAATTACTTCCTTAGATGATCAATGCTGCAAATGATAATTATTTGTTAAGTAAGCATTGGTCTCAAATTGCAGAGATTATCTTTAGAAAAAGAGTGAAAGATTACTGTGACAACTCCTTCCCTTATTGTTAAATATTGTCAAGGATGAGAATCAAGGGGCGGTAAAATTAATAGCAAAACCTTTGGTTGCAGCCAAAATTGGGCTTGGGCTTGGGAGTTTCTTTTTACACTATGAATTACAGAACTGCTTCTCAAAGTCTTGCAAAGTACTGAAAAGGACATTTTGGCAGATATACATGACATTCCTCTGGTGCACTTTTTCCCCACAGTAGATAAAAGGGCAACAGGAGGAGAATTAACAAACAAGAAACAGCCAGGATCAAAATAGCTGACCACCTGTCCCTTCAAAAGATCTTTAAAAAAGAAGCCAGACATGTTTCCCTAGGGAGAGACCTATGTCCATGCACCCATACGAAAAGCTTTTGTGTTTCTTACAGATACACCATACACCCACCATCAGTGGGTAAGGCAGGGATGGGGAAGTTGTGGTCCTTCAGAAGTTGGTGGGAGTCCAGCTCCCGTTAGCCCCAGCCAGAATGGCCAGTGGCCAGGGATGATGAGAATTGGAGGCCAACAACATCCAGAAGGCGATAGGTTCCCCATCTCTGGTGAAAATGCACAGAGCCCAACCACTGAGTATAACCTGAGCAGATGAGCCCTGCCTTTTTGCTAGGATATATTTTGGGGATTGGGTCAAAAGCTTCCTAAACATCATAATATACCCATCTCCAGCATTGTGGCAGGGCTGAGTTGCGGTTCTTCTCATCATGGCACCTGCCTCAGTGTCTGGGGAAGGAAAGTGCAAGTGGCAGCGGTAGCAGCAGCAGATACAGCCACTATCCGGGATCATGCAATGGCCCTAACACTGTTTGAAGGAGAGTTGTTCCACAATAACAGCTTATAGGCAAATGTGACACTTGAGCTGTTTTGTTCTAATTAATGAGTTCAGTTAGGGTCTTCCTGCATCCTCTCTGCCTGCAGTTGCTCTGTGGCTGAAACAGCTGCAAGTGAACAGTGTAGAAGCCTGCTTCTTAGCTCCATATCCAGTTGCATATATTGGATTGGACCATTTGTGACCTTTTTGCTCCGTACAGAGGAGGTGGCATCCAGAGGTGGAAGGCTCCGCAGCAGTTGAGTTGCATTTTCGTTCATGAGCTGAAAAATTGCTTCCGTACCTCCATAAATCATTGTAAAAGTGGTGGGTGGTTTTTTTTATAGGTTTAATTATCTTCTGTACATTTACCAGATGCCTTGGTGGATTTCGCTTCTAAAGTGTCGTTTTACGTTACATTAACGTTGGGGATGTTAGAGATGTGCGAGCTTGCCTCACCACAGGGGAACGATGAGGCAGCTAAGAGTAAATGCTTCTGCCTTCCTGCCAGAGGCCTGCAACACAGAGAGGTAATCAAAGTCAATAGAGTTCCTAGCACACACTGTTTGTAATTAGTTCTTGTGAATTTTCCTTTTCTTTTCAGGGATGCTTCCTTGATGGCAATGAGGAGGCGCATTAATGGCTTATCACCAGAAGAGATCCGTGCATTATCTAAAGAAGAGCTTCAAATGCCTGTTACCAAGGGTGACTTTGACCTAGCTCTGAAGAAAATCTCCAAATCTGTTTCAGCTGCAGATCTGGAGAAATATGAGAAGTGGATGTCAGAATTTGGATCTGCTTAACCACATAGGCATCATTTCACAAGGAATTTTAGCTTTTCAGTTATAAAATGTTACAAGGACTTAGAAAACTTATGGCTTGAGTTTTTTCTATGGACAAGGACCCCTTTTAAACTTTTTTTTGCACTTTAAAGGGAATGAAATAAAATGTTACACAATCAGATCATGGCATTTCATGGATGAATACTAAAAACTATTAATGTAGCAAGGGAAATCCTATATATTTCTGGTTGCCTGCACTTTTTAATAGTGACTCTCAGTGTCCTGGTAGCCTTTCGTAGCTTTTACCTGCCAATCAGATATGGGATTGTGCAGGGGGAAAATGACAAAACATATTGTCCTATACTCCCGGTGTTAAGTCATATTGTAAGTCTAGTTAGAATCGGGTTCTACCCTCTGTGAATGCAGAACTGAAGTTTTTATTCTTTGCTTCTGCCTCCCTCCTATTTAGAGAGCTCAGCAGTATGATCTGAGTTGAAAATACTGAGGATCACTTTACACTGCAGTCGTGTTGCCATGGCTACACTGGTATTTGCTGGAATACTAATAATCATATAAAATGTGAAGGAGAGACACGTGTCTCTAAAATATGTAATGTATGCCTGTGGCCAGTCTGCATAGAAATTGTATAGAAATGCACATATATTTTTCATTCTTTCCATGTTTGCTGCAGCCAGCATTGGTGTAAGTGCATCAAGCACAGTTGCTGCATAAAGTGTGGAGTCATAGAGATCCTGTTGCATCACAGCCTTGTTTGAAATCTCAGGGCCAATATTGTTCTTGTTTCAATTTTACACTGGCATAAGTCCATTGATTTCACTGGATCTACTGCCATCCTTGATTTTCCATTCTATACCACTGTAAGCAAAAGGAAAGATTAGCTTTCTCGAGATACTTTGGCCTGGTAAGGGTAGATATAATCAGAGGTTACAGTGGCTTAACTTGCCGGAGCTGTCTATATTAAACTGGTGCACTTTTTCAGCCTTGTTCATGCTTCAGATGAGCCTTTTTCTTATTTGTAAGTGCTAGTTGCATCTTTGTTGCAGTATAGGATACAAAAGTGGAACACTGTGGAAACTAAACCTGAAGGTATAGAACTGTTGTCTCTGACATCTAGGAATACTCCCTCCTCCCCCCCTCTTTATTTCTGGTGCTTTATATCTTTTCAGCACATTTCAGCAGTTTCCTCATATATGGCAAATTGGTTCTTATTTCTGCAGAATCTTTCTAATGGTCAGCACACATGAAGAGTTTCACAACAGTGGCTCGACTTACTGACACAAGATCTGCCCAGCAGCATTTGCTTTAGAAGGGCTTGTGTTGCTACTTATTCATTGTGATAACCAACTCTTCAGCATAGCACTTGCTGGGCATGTCCAGAGCTGCAGATTGACTTGGTTCAATAGAGGAGGAACAATGTTTACATGGCAGAGTCCTACCATACCATAAGGTGGCCAGCTACACAGGTTGCGTTTGCAACTGTTTGTCTCTGGGTTATTTCTTTTCTTTTTTTTACATAGAAGGTGGCATTTTGGATCAAGACTGTGAATGATACATTGTATTCATTTCCAACAAAAGGCAGCTCTACCCTTGAATGGAGAAAATCACAATAAATATCCTAATGATGATTCACTTTTCTTTTATGTGGTGGTGTGTGTTTTGTGTACAGATCTTAGGATTCTTTTGTGCTCGTGCTGCTAGTGATGCTCTGGGAGCATAAGAGGAGCACAGCACCTCATGGAGCTTCTCAGTGTTGACAGCATCATCTCTAACAATTCCTCTCGCTGTCTCCTTTTGGGAAGGTAGCAAGTACCAGCGTCAAAGTACTTAAGGAATGTAAGGACTGTCATGGGAAAGATAAAACTATCTGTGAATAGGTTTAACAGAATGTATTTTATATATTAAGTTAAAAAACAATCTTCCCAGATTAAACTACATCATACACATTACAGGATTGTCAATTTGACTATATTTTCTTTAGTTTTTCCAGTTACTTTGATGTAACTCTTATTCTGCTTTATAGATACCATAACACAGCATTTCTTAAAACTTTGTTTTGCTCTTGGCTATATTTTCTCTGGAGAATGCTCTGAAAAATCAGCTGCAGCATTTGTCTTCTGCAGCTGCAGTAAAAAAAAAAGCTATATGTACACAGGGAAGAGCCAGGAGTTTCTTTGAAATTCCCATTCCGCTTCTGAAAATGCAAGATATTTTTCAGTTTAAATTTTAATGAAGAAACTGGGCAGTGGGGAATGGATTTCACCTTGTGTCTGTAGTGGAACCTTTAAAAAAACTCTTCCAGTTTGCTAGCGTTCTTCTGTTTTCAGTGTGGTCTTGAAAGTGTACCAGGGACACTGATGGTACTGAGACTACACTGAAGACTGGTCCATTAGGGTGAATAGGGCACTGCCTCACCAAGCTCAGTCTATCGTCAGCCAGCACCCCCTCCCACCTGCCTCCTTATTTACAACCAGTCCAGAAGATTGCAGTCTCTTCCTCCTTAGTGTTGCCTTTGTAGAACTCACCAGGGAGGAGGAATGGGATAAAATCAGAATTAGTTGTCTGCTCACTAGTTCCATCTACTGTTAGCCTCCCTGCCTTCTGCCTGAGAGAATATTGTAAGAACCACTGATATAATGTTCACAGTAGAAATCAAGAACTATTTAACATCATTATAAATTCCAGCCATGCTTTCTGTTTCATTGGACTACCTTTTTTCAAGTTCTTCCATAAACATAATATCCAAAAAAGTAACATGTCAGCTGTTAACTGATTTGTATTATTATTACAATTGATGACAAAGTATTTGGTTAGTAGTATTTGGAGTTGGTTTCAGTCCTACAGTTTCCCCTCAAACAATAATCTTGTATGGCTGGCAAACTGGGACAGAGAAACAGCTTGCACCAAGCTACCCAGTGAGTTGAAGTGCCAAGCCATGACCGCATTCAATAGGATGTTCTTGTTGATGCCAGCAAAGTTAGCAATGTGTCATTGTGACAGTAAGAATTCAGGGCTGAAACAGGTGATGGAGGAGATCCATGATCAGATCTCCCAACTTTTTATTTCTCTAACTTTATAGCAGCTGTGAGGGGCTCCAATTTGGATTGGAGCAGTGCACTTGGCAAAAGAACCTTCTGTAATTTCCAGAGGAGTAACTGTGCTTGTCTATTACAGCAAAAACAACAGTTTTGTGACACCTTAAAGACGTACAAGTTTATCAATACCATAAAGCATCTCATGAAATAAACTCCAGCCCATGTAAGTGTAATTAATTAATTAACTAGCTTGTCTTTTTAAACTGTGCTTTAGACTGTTGCTGCCCTGGGCGCCTACTGAGAGGAAGAATGGGATATAAGTTTAATAAAGTAAATAAATAGGTATTTTAAACTGTGTTTTAGAATGTTTTTAACTGTAATTGTGTTTTGGAATGTCTTAAACTGTTTTTAGTTTGCTCTTTTTTTTGTTTATGTTTGCTGCCCATGGCTCCTCAGGAGGAAAGGCAGGATATAAATTCAATGAATTAAAAAATAATAAATACTAAGGTGCTGCAAGACTCTTTGTTGTACTGGGGGAAGGGGATAAGCTTTCCCACCTGTCATTTTTCCTGATCTAAATCCCTCTCCCTGAAGCTTCTGTTTGTGATGAAACAGAGGAAAAAATCTGTATTTTGCCTCTATATATTTTTTTCTCCTGTGAAAATAATAGCAGCTTCTGGGGTGATTTTAGATTGGGAAAACATCATTGGGGGGAGGAGTTAACTCTTTGCAGGTGTCACTGCCCCATCGAAACTGGACTCCCGCCTTCAGCTATTCAAAAGAAAACATAGGAGATGCAGTCGCAGATTCCAGCAGAAGCATAGATTTTCATTGAACATTTTGGGGAAAACATTCTGATAGTAAGAGCAGTTTGACAACGGAACCAATTACCGAGAGGGGTGGTGGACTCTCCTTTCCTGGAGTTCTTCAAGCAGAGGTTGGACATCCATATGTTGGGGATGGCTCTAGCTCTAGATTTCCTTCAGTGGGTAGGGAGTTGGATTAGAGAGTCTGTAAGGCCCCCTCCAAGTCTGTTATGTCTTGTACACATAGAAGCATGAAAGTGAAGTATCAATAAAATGTCAGTTTTAGCTTAGGTAAAGCATTGCCCTACATGAGACCTGCTTGTCTGAAATTACATTTTTCATCACCAGTGTTCATTCTCATACCTATTGGCCCAGTGGAGATCTGCTTAACTGTGGGTATGGTGGTATAGTTTTGTGGCATGGATTATAACTGAACAGATGATTGCATGCAAGATTTTAGCAAAGGGGAAGTCATTGTGGTGATGATGATAAGAAATGAACTGTATGCTGAAATGGGCTGAATGTAATGGAAACCATAGCAACTCTTATAAATATAGTGCAAGCTAAGTGAATTACTTGAAGGATTCACAGGTAATACTGCAGGACCCAGGTTGAGAAAATTAATGCAATGTACATGAGTGCCAGCCAGGAGGATGTGGTGTTAGCAAATGGTATCTCTGATTTAGAGAGAGAAAAAGGAAGATCTATATTTGATAACTGTAGGGACCTTATTGATTGTGATTTGCCAGCTTCAAATAGAGGACAATTAGGGCACTGAAACAACGTGTTGCTCGTAGGAAGATGCCTTTATATCAGGTCAGTCTGTCTATCCATCTGGCCCAGTACTATCTTTTCTGCATGGCAGTGGCTGTCCAGGCTGTCCGGCAGAAGCCCTTTTCTCATCTTTTTTATGTAATCCTTTAAACAGGTGTAGGGAACCTTTGGCCTTTGAACCCTGTTCATTTAAATTTAGCTTTCGGTCGCTTCCAGATGACCTGTTTCTTGAGCATTCATCTGGTTGCAGGGAGCAGGGCTGGTGCCAGAGGGTGGCCAGGTTGGATCCTGGCTGAGGGCCCCTGCAGCCCAGACAGCACGGGCCTCAATAAGCCTGACCGTACACCCCACCTACCTCTCCTGTCAGTATGAATGTCACGTGTGCTGTGCATGCATGACTGCCATCACCCAAGCTGGTGGCAGGGGCTTCCCTAAGGGGTTAATGCCCTGGCCGCCATCTTGGTTGATGGCAGGCATACACACTACTTGCACACGTCATTCACATGACACGAGAGGTAGGTGGAGCATGTGGGCTGTCTCATTAGCCCCACACTGCCTGTATGGTGGGTGTTGGGCTACGGCGCCATGAGCCTGGGGCAGGCTGGTGCCCAAGGGCCCAGTCATGCCTGGCACCGGTCCTGGCAGGGAGGTGAGACGATGTTGCCTCAATCAATTGTTATCCCACACTATCCAGTGCATTTCCCCCTCAGTTTCCTTATTGTGAAAACTCTGATCTTTTGGAGAAGTGGGTTTGTTGCACAAGACCTCCAAATAAACTTTAATTCTGCAAGCTGAATTTGCTGGTATGTGATTGAATCCCACCTGAAAACAGTGACAGTCTGGAAGCACCCTTTGCTGGTTTATTCAATTCAACTTGGCACATGCAACCCTCTAGAGGGCACTTTGAAGAATTTATTTTCAGCATGCAAAGATTAAAGATGATGAAAATTAACACGTTACCAGCATATGGCACAACCACTTGGCTTTTTCTGATGTGACGATGTGTATGCGTGCTGCTAAAGAGTTGTGTGCAAATATCTATTTGCTCTAATTATCTTGGTTCTTCTGCAGTGCTTGAAGCTTGGGCCTTGCAATATTGCATTCCTCATTTCCTAGCGCTGACTCCTGTAAAAGTGTTGAGCTGTGGGTGGCAGCCAGAAACACAGCATACACATTTTGTTGGAAATGCAGCAACCGCAGCTTTGGTGTAGCTGGGAATTGCAAGCACATTTTGTTGTGTGCAACAACCACGCCAGTGGCTGAAGGGCTTGGTTTACATATATGTGACAGAATGAGAGAGAAAGGACTGAGCCACTTGGGGCTGCAGGCAGGTGATCAAATTTTGAATGGACTGCAGTGTTTATTCATTCCTTGCATGTGAAAAACCAGGGCACCAGGGAGTGGGCGAACGAGAACTTCTCTCTATCGTGCCGCTCTTTGCTTTCCTGCCATGTTTTTCTTTTTAGCTTAGGGAAGTCATCAACAGTGGCGTGCCTCACCTGTAGTCTGAAGTCAAATATTCCATTCTGCCATCTTAGCTGCCTCATAAAATGGCTTGTGTGGTGGACCAGGGCTCAGTCTGCTTACTTCATTGGCTACTTGTGCATTGTACCTCTTAGGGGTTTCTTGACCTAATGGCAATTCTAAGGACATCAGCTGGAAGCACCTCTTAATTGAATGCTTGACAGCAGAATCAGAATGAACACAGCCCTGCTCCCAGCCTGATCCTGCATGCTGCCTCCACCACCTCCCCTGTGTTCCAGACAGTCAGTTTTGCCCCCCCCGGATACTCCATTCCACCCCTCCTTGCAGCAGTAGTCATCATTCTGTGGGCACTGACCATGCTCAGTCCTCATTGGATTATTATAATGGGGGGGGTCTTCTGCCCCCCCGCTCCATAGGGGATTTCTATGTTTTCACTTCTGTAAACTTTAAGCCATTCCACCGAGCCTGGCTACATCCACACTCCTCTCTCAACAAGAAATAAAGAGAATGATCCCTTCTTTATATGTGTATGTGTGGGTGTGCATGTGTATTTTCAAGGTGAAGGAAGGGCATGGTGTGCATCAATTTTCCTGTCATTCATTGCTACAGCTTGTCCAATCTGAGGCATTAATTCTAGCAGTGACACTGCTACCACCACTATTTTATTTTAACAGTTTATTTTAAAATGGGTATATCCTTTTTTTCACCCTATAGGTCTCAAAGGGGTTTACAACAACAAAAATATACAATGTATACACTGCTTTTCTATTAAAATATTATTCAAACTGACTTGGCACGTCTGAGACAAATTCAGTTGTGTTTTGAGGTAGGTCGTGAAAAATAGGTTCTATGAGCCTTAGTTTGCTATGGAAGCAATAGTAGGCTGTCAGTAGCTACAGTCTCTATCATGGCAACCTGAATCAACATTGGTAGTCAAACAAATGTCATACTGATCCAACCTATAATTTAATACAGAGGCTAACTTGTATGAGCATAATATCTTTGGAAACACAGAATTATCTTGGCAGATCTTTATGGGGATTTCTTTAATACTCGGCTCCACATCATAATCAGATCTGGACTTTGTAAACTACAGTGCTAGACTTGCCAGGTTCTTTACTGTAGAGACATTTAACACCTATTTGATGGGCAGAAATTCAACAGGTGAAGCTTTTCCTAAAATAGAAATGCAAGGAACTGGAAAAGCTGATTTGTGCCTGTTATGTAGTGACTGAAGGCACAGGAAGAACAAAAGCGAAAACCTTATATATTGCCTTCATTTTAATCTACACTGGCCTGGAACTGTAGATTGAGTACATGATGCAGCCACCTGGCACCTAGAGTGAGTCTGGTCAACGCCGGGATGGGAAACCAATTAGGAATCTTGTGCATGCTACCTTGACTGTGCATGACACGTTGAGTACCATGAAGGAAGAAAAGTGGGATGGAAGGGTACCACAAGCAAGCTGGGCAATCCTTGCCTCCCATGGGAGAGGGGAAGATGAATTAATATGTGGAAGTCATTCTGGCACAAAAGGCTCTGCCATATATATGCTTGCACAAAGCAGCACAATTTCTAGTGCATCTAATGTCCTGTTGTCTGTAATGGAAGAGGAGGGATTCCTTTAACATCTGATATGAGCTTGGCTAAAGGTGATTCTGGATGGGGGCTCAGTATTGTAACGAAGTCATTCAGATATCGCAAATGGCTTATTGGCAACAGGGTTTTTTTCAATTTACCAGATTTTTCCTGGATGGGATAAATCCGGATTTGGTGGCGGTGAAATATGGGCTGACATTTTGATTCCAATGATGTAGTGTGGACACTGAAAAATTTACAAGCATGAGGAGCATCTGGAAGTGTCCCAAACCTCAGACTGCATCACAGAGTTAAAGAACATAACATAAGAAGAGCCTGCTGGATCAGGCCAGTGGCCCATCTAGTCCAGCATCCTGTTCTCACAGTGGCCAACCAGGTGCCTGGGGGAAGCCCGCAAGCAGGACCCGAGTGCAAGAACACTCTCCCCTCCTGAGGCTTCCGGCAACTGGTTTTCAGAAGCATGCTGCCTCTGACTAGGGTGGCACAGCACAGCCATCACGGCTAGTAGCCATTGATAGCCCTGTCCTCCATGAATTGGTCTAATCTTCTTTTAAAGCCGTCCAAGCTGGTGGCCATTACTGCATCTTGTGGGAGCAAATTCCATAGTTTAACTATGCGCTGAGTAAAGAAGTACTTCCTTTTGTCTGTCCTGAATCTTCCAACATTCAGCTTCTTTGAATGTCCACGAGTTCTAGTATTATGAGAGAGGGAGAAGAACTTTTCTCTATCCACTTTCTCAATGCCATGCATAATTTTATACACTTCTATCATGTCTCCTCTGACCCGCCTTTTCTCTAAACTAAAAAGCCCCAAATGCTGCAACCTTTCCTCGTAAGGGAGTCGCTCCATCCCCTTGATCATTCTGGTTGCCCTCTTCTGAACCTTTTCCAACTCTATAATATCCTTTTTGAGATGAGGCGACCAGAACTGTACACAGTATTCCAAATGCGACCGCACCATAGATTTATACAACGGCATTATGATATCGGATGTTTTATTTTCAATACCTTTCCTAATTATCGCTAGCATGGAATTTGCCTTTTTCACAGCTGCCGCACACTGGGTCGACATTTTCATCTTCACAAGAGAGCAGCCAGGTCTCTCCTCATTGGTTCTGTAGTCTAGGAGGCTGGGCTTGGAGAACATGATGAAGTTTGGTGATACAGTCTCGGATTAGATTTGCGTCTCATTCCGTTGAGCGTTCTGAGAATTGTTTCTAATGCTTGTTTGTGTTACTGACAGGAGCAAAAAAATTAAAACTGCCGCCTTCATTTTTTGCAGCATATTCTGCACTGCTGTTGCTGCATTTATTGCAAATTATTTTATTTATTTATTTATTAAATTTATATGCCGCCTTTTCTCCCAGGAGCCCAGGGCAGCAAACAAAAACACTTAAAGCACTTTAAAACATCTTAAAACAAAACATCTTTAAAAACATCTTAAAAAGCAATTTCAGCAGGGACACAGACTGGGATAAGGTCTCTACTTTAAAAGGCTTGTTGAAAGAGGAAGGTCTTCAATAGGCACCAAAAAGATAGCAGAGATGGCGCCTGTCTAATATTTAAGGGTAGGGAGTTCCACAGGGTAGGTGCTGCCACACTAAAGTTCCGCTTCTTATGTTGTGCAGAACGGACCTGCTGATAAGATGGTATCTGCAGGAGGCCCTCACCTGCAGAGTGCAGTGATCGACTGGGTATATAAGGGGTAAAATGATTAGGACTGAGGGTTCTGTAGCATTGGTAGCACATCCACTTTGCATGCATGAGGGCCGCAGGTTCAATCCTTGGCATCTCTAAGGAGGGCTGAGAATGTCCCCTGCCTTAAATCTAGAGAGCTGCTGCCAGCCAGTATAGACAGTACTTTGCTAGACAGACCAATGATCCGACTTGCAGGGGCGGCTCCAGGCATGCGGGGGCCCTTGGGCATCAGCTTGCCCTGGCCCCCCGGTTAGTGTGTGTGTGTGTGCACATGCGCAGCCCCCCCGTGCCCCCACTGCCCCCTACCTGCCTAGTCTTTACCATTGCCCTTAATGAAGATGGTGGCCGCGGTTTCCCTAAGGGGAATGAAGCCTCCGCTGCCATCTTTGTTGTTGGCACACGTGCGTGGTACGCGTGCACATCTCTGCCGTCAACTAAGATGGCGGCAGCGGCTTCAGTACCTTAGGGAAGCTGTGGCCGCCATCTTCATTAAGGGCAATGCTAAAAAGCCGGCTGACAGGTAAGTGGGGTGTGGGGGGGGCGCGTATCACAGAAGGGGAGCGGAGGGCCCCTCAGGGGCTCCTGTAGCTCCGGGGCCCTTGGGCCAGTGACCAACCTGGCCGCCCTTTAGAACCAGCCCTGCCGACTTGTATAACATTCCCCAATGGTCCTTGTTTTTAATGTTGACATCTAACTTAATTAATGCAATATTGTGCCTGTCCTTAAAGCAGAGGTGTCACATAAGTGAGTGAACAAAGTGTGGCAATTCTGGAGTAAACACCTAATGTGGAAGCAGTCCTTGGAACCTTGGCTGCTCACTCTTGTGTATGAGGCAAAACACTGGCAAATGGGAGTGATCAGCCGTGGTAGGTAAGTGAAGGGCTCTTCCTCTTCCTCTCACTTCACACTGGTGAGGAGGAGGTCAAATATCTCTTTGGCTTTTGGCTTGCGTGGCACAGAGTTTGATGAGTGGAGCTAAAGTTGTTTGGTCCTTCAGTCCTTGCTCATTTCAAAATATGCCCCCTGACAAGGCAAATAGGAAAATCACAAAATTACAAACCAGCAGCCTTGTACCTGGTGTTGCTCAGGAATGATAAGAAACCAAAAAAAGAGGGCAGTTTTGAAATTGGTGGTTAAAATCAGTGCAGTTTTGAAAGGCTCTGCCCGCCATCTTGATTTACAGTTGTATTCAACTGTATCCAAACGTAGATGAAAACCTGTTCCTTGGTCTCAGGAACCATCATGCAAAATTTGGTTATGATATCTTAAGAGGTATCCAAATGCATAGCGAACAAACAATTCCCCACTATATATAGCAGATGCTATATATAGCTATATATATATCCCCACTATATATAGCAGTTTTCCTAGCTAAACGGTAGGGGAAGAGAGGGCTCCTGGGTCCTGTCAAAATGGCATGGCAATCAAATTCAACAGGTGATGTTCCTCCTGTATCCCCATGCTAAGGGAAACTGATGCTGTTTAATTTCTGCATGCCATGCAAGTGTTAGACACACAATAATGTGGTCAGAAAAAAGGTGAAATCTCAAGTAAGCAGGATGTCTTTTTTCCCCATCCCCCCTCATACAGATTTTCATCTCACAGTTGGTATTCTGGCTTCCCTTTGCTCATTTCTCTCTTTCTCTCTCTTGTGTTGTCATGACAATTTAAGATATTTTACTGCATAAAGGAGACAGCACTAGGAAAGCTAGTTGTGCATGAGTGTCCCACATAAAGCATCTACTCGGCATGCTTATCAGTGAGTCCTCAATTTAAACAGTTGATTCACCTATAGCCTTGTTATCTATAGTTAAAGATCCCCAAAACTGTCCTGTGCATAAAGATTTAGGCCGCTTCCAGACTATTTTGTAGGTATGATTCCATGATATACTGGCAAATTTAGGATGTGCAATTAAAATGAATTTGGAAACAACAATCCTGTTTCCAAACAACAAAACAAGAACTGATTTTTCTGTGGTAACAAAAGTAATGGAAAAATGCACTGGAAAGTGAACAGTGATGTTGGGCAACCAGGGTAGTCATCCAGGGTCTTGAGGGGTCTTAGACCCTTACTATTAGGGAGCTGGGTCCAGACGGGTCTGTATGTCCTCAGCATCTAATGAGAAAATCAGCATGGAAAGGGAGTGTGTTAGCCACTGAGAAGAGTCCTCTAATATGCTTCCTTCTTTCCTGCTGATTGGTGCCAACCAGAGTGAAAGGAGGTGGAGACAGCCATTGAGAAGACTCTTCTCAGCAGCTAACTCTCCCCTTTCTTGCTTATTGGCTCCTAGGGATATCTGTTATTGTGAGAGAAAGCATTAACAAGGATCTAATTCGCAACTCAGCAGCAAAAAAAAGGGAGGCTGTGACTAACATGAAAGGAGCCTGCACTTCTGAATTTGCCACTGTACTATTGTGGGCACAATAGTATATAACTTCGTATAACTTCTGCACAAACAAATCAGTATCATCTGGAACCAAGTAGGGATGGGTGTATCTGTCACACTTTGGTTTCTCTTGGTTCCCATTTTCCCACCCCTAAGTTTAGTTCTCTGCATTTCTACATCAGTTTGCCATTAAAAAAAATAGTCCGCATGAAAATTCATCAGCATTTTAGGGCACATTTCTCTAATATAAACAATTTTGTATGCAATTTTGCTTGATATACTCATTTATACAGAATAAATTCCCCTGATATTATGCATTTTTGTATGCTATTTTTACTAATATATTCATTTTTATGCAGACTTTATCCTAGCATGTGTATTTTTGTACACATAACTTGACTGGAGAACTGCTTGCAACGTGCGGGGAAGAGCACATTTTGAAGGGTGGCTGTGTTTCCATTCGTTTATTGTTTCGGAAAGTGTAAATTAGGTAGCCTTGCCTTTAAATAAGAACTGAATCAAATTTCTCCCCCCTCCCTGTCTGGAAGAGTGCTTAATTATTTTTCTGTTAAGAGCTATTAAAGTGGAGATAGCCAGGGACTGGAAAGCCAAGAATGGCAACACAATTCAGGGCTGGTTTGTCAGAATTTGTCAGCTTGCCTTCTCAGAAAAAACTCACACACCAAAACAGGCTGGCAAGAGTGGTCATTAAAAGTGATCATTTTCTTGAAATTTGGTTTCTGTTCTTCAATTATATTCAGTCCTTTTTTTGTAAAAAAAATAAATGAGGCGCCAATACTCATATCTTGATAAAAGCGTTGTTGGTGCCAGCACAGACCATGAAACATGGAAATGGACTGCCTTCAAGTCGATCCCGACTTATGGCTACCCTGTGAAGAGGATTTTCATGGTAAGCAATATTCAGAGGGGGGTTACCATTGCCTCCCTCTGAGGCTAGTCCTCCCCAGCTGGCGAGGGCCTGCTCAACTTGCCACAGCTGCACAAGCCAGCCCCTTCCTTGTCCGCAAGTGCCAGCTGGGGGGCAACTGGGCTTCTTGGGACTATGCCCACGGCTGCACAGGTGGCAGGGCACGTAACCTCTGAGCCACTCACTGTGCGGGTGATCTTTAGCTAACCCTTTACACCCAGGAGACACGAGTGGGGATTTGAACTCACAGACTGGACTCCCAGCCAGGCTCTCCTCTCCACTGTGCTACACCAGCTGTCCCCACTGTGTTACCGGCTGTCCAGCACAAACCATAGGCAGCAAAAAAAGAGGTGATGGTACTTTGTACTGGTGAGTACTGTCACACAAAAGAAGCACTGCTTATATTTCACAGACTTCACCTCCAACAGTAAGTCTCCTTATGGAGCGATACGGAGACAGTAACACAATGTAGTGAGCTATAACAATAATCTTCAGTGTATAGCTAAGTAAACCACAAGCTGCACATGTGAATTTTGTGCTTTTTATTGTTTGGTGTTTATTGTTGACATACTTTTTTATCACGTGTTAATGTATTTTAAGAGAGCCGGTGTGGTGTAGTGGTTAAGGTGTTGGACTACGACGTGGGAGTCCAGGGTTCAAATCCCCACATAGCCATGAAGCTCACTGGGTGACCTTGGGCCAGTCAGTGCCTCTCAACCTCATGAAAACCCTATTCATAGGGTTGCCATAAGTTGGAATTGACTTGAAGGCAGTACATTTATTTATTAATGTATTTTAAAACAAAAGAAAAATTATTCAAAACCTGAAGTAATCCATTTCAATTTCAAGATCTTGCTCTATTTTTTTTATATAAAAAAGCAGCACAAACAACAAATTCTGATATAGCTGTCTCTTTGCTGCTGTTTTTCCACACACTCTTAATTTTGGGATGAATTGCAATCTCTTTGCTGCTTAGTGGTTCAGCTGATTTTGAATATATCGTAGAGCTGGGTTGAATGAAGGATGTGGAACTGGGCATACGTATTAGAAACTCAAGGTAGATGTAAAAGAGTGGTTTAACATAAGCTCATAAGTAGAGCCCTGCTGGAAAAAGCCCAAGGCCCATCTAGTCCAGCATTCTGTTTCCCAGTGATGCCTATGCAGTAGTGTAATAGTAAACTCAGAAGTGCAGGATCCCTTCATCATCATCATCATCATCATGATTAATTGAATTGGTATCCTGCCCTTCCTCCCATTAGGAGCCCAGGGCAGCAAACAAAAACACTGAAACACTCTAAAACATCATAAAAACAGGTATGAAAATATATTGAAATAAAACATCTCTAAATATTAAAACAATATCTTTAAAAACATCTTTTAAAAAAAGCATTAAAAACATATTTAAAAGCAATTCCAACACAGCCGCAGTCTGGGATAAGGTCTCTACTTAAAAGGCTTGTTGAAAGAGGAAGGTCTTCAGTAGGCACTGAAAAGATAACAGAGGTGGTGCCTTTATAATATTTAGGGGGAGGGAATTCCAAAGTGTTGGTGTCACAACACTAAAGGTCCTCTTCATATGTTGTGTGGAACAGATCTCCGGATGAGATGGTATCTGCAGGAGCGTAGTCATGATAGTCACAGCTATGACCCTCCCCCACTTTTTTTTGCTGTTGGGTTGAGAATGAGATCCTTGTTAATTCTTTCTCCCACAACAACAGATGTCCCTAGAGCCAATAAGCATGAGTGTTAGCTACTGAAAAGAGTCTTTGCAGTGGATGACTCACCTCCTTTCACTCTGATTGTCTCCAATCAGCAGAAAGGACAACATGTTAAAAGACTCTTCTCAGTTAACACACTCCCTTTTCAAACTAATTGGCTCGTTGGATGTTGGAGACATAGGGACCCTGCTAGGACCCTGTTCCCGAAAGAGTAAGGAGTCTAAGGCCCCGACCCTAGATAACTTCACCCCTGTGCCTATGGGAAGCCTGCAAGGAGGTCCACAACAGCATTGTCCCCACTTGTGATCTCAAGCAACTGGTCACACCGATCCAACTGGGCGGGCGCAAAGACAGTCTTCCATAGGGACAGGGTGCCTACACTGAGTGCAAACACTCCCTCCTACCCTACTTATTTATAAAATGTGAGTTGCCTCACTACTCAAAGTTATTCAAAGCAGCATACAACATTAAAAAGCTTACAATTCATTTTACATTAAAATACTAAATTCAACACAAAAAAACCCTAGTAACATAGGATTGTATCCAACTAAGAAGTCATGCACGGAATAGATCCATCAAAATAAATGGATGTAATATAGCCAGGTCTTTTGAATGCAATGGGTCTCCTCTGAGTAGCTGAATGCAACCCATAATTGCAGCATCACCCTCATCCTTAAAATATCATCCCATATTTTCTTCCCATTTAATCTGGATTTACCATTTCAGTTATTTCTTTTTTTAAAAAGATCAGATTGTCCATGGAAACAGTAAATCTGGATCAAATGGGAAAAAATATGGGATGGCAAAAAGTCCCATCTTGGGAGAAGCAGGTTTGTTGTGCAAGGATGCCAAATCAACCTTAATTGCTCAACCTGAATGGGCTGGTATGTGATTTGAATCCAATCTGAAAACAATGACAGTCTGGAAGCATCCACACCTGCCTGTCTGCTTTCCATATGGAGAAGCAATTTCGCTGAACTAGGATAATGATGTTTGTCCACTTCACAGTCTCACGAACAACTGTATGCAATCTTTGTCCAACTGTGTTTATTAAATTACAATTCACAAGGAAAATGTCTTGGGCTGACTTTGGGCATCTGTGCCTTACTTTCGACCTCCATTTGCTGTTAGCCCTGCAGGGAGTTCCTACTTAGTTGCAAAACAAAATGGTAGCTGTCATATGAACAAGCACTCTGAGGCATGTGACCACACGAAGCACTCTGGATCTGCAAACATGTTGCTGCCTTAAGGAGATCAACTTGCTACATGGCAGGACTGACTAGGTCTCTATACATGGCAATTAGGGCTTCTTTTTGTGACAGCATTCACTGCCGTATGGAGTACCACCACCTCTTGGCAGCCATTTTGTGCTGGCCTGGCACCCACAGCACTTCTATCAACATATCAGTACCAGCACCTCATTTTTTATCAAGAAGAAGAAGAAGCCCTGACTGACTATACTTGGGCAGCCAGGTATGCATTGCCAAAAAAGAGGACACCAGTCTGCATAACGTTTGCAGATGGTAATTTATGTGGATAGATGCAAATTTGGAAATAATTACTGGGATTTAAATAGAAATGCAATACATCTAGGGAAGCTTTAACAAGGTGACTTGTATACCTGTTCAGTCTGCTGGTCAGGTGCTGCTACCTATTGATGAACAGCTTCAAGACCCCCTGCTCTACCTTTCTATGGTTCCTTGTCATTAATCCAAACTTGGACTGGGCAGGTCTCCAATAGAAGAATCCTTCACATAGAGGACTGCCGGCCTTCAAAACCGTGGACTGGCCTGTGTAGAGTTGGACATGTGGCCATCCTAGATGATACACAAAACTCCAGTGAGTACTACAACTAATTATTCACCGTCTCTTGGTAAACAGAAAATAGGAGGGGAGGCACAAGTACTGGAGGCTCCCAGCTTCATATGTTTGCCCTCCAACTTGTGGAGAGTGAAGAAAAGAGTGGGGGGGTGGATGGCAGCTAGTGCGCTCAGTGCTGCTGCTTCCCTCACACTCCCCTTACATTACTGAGAACACCTGAAGAGGGCTTATGTGGAAGTCAGGTCCCTGCTTTTACCTAATAAGGACACCTCAGCAATTCCTCTCCCTAATTTCAATTGACTTGTAAACAAGAATCACCAGAGCTGGCCTTACTATACATGAAGGTGAAGCAGACTGCTTTCAGGTGGTAGAACTAAGAGGGAGAGATGAAGGCAGGAACTGATGCCTGAAATAGTAAGAATGTTTTAGCCAGTGTGGCATAATGGTTAACGTGTTGGACTATGACCTGGGAGACCACGGTTCGAATCCCCACACAGCCATGAAGCTCACTGGGTGACCTTGGGCCAGTCAGTGCCTCTCAGCCTCATGAAAACCCTATTCACAGGGTCGCCATAAGTCGGAACTGACTTGGAAGGCAGTACATTTACATTTACTCACCAGAGTGTTAATGCGCACGTGGGTTGCACACATATTCCATTTTCCATGTGCACTTCTGTGCACATTTGTCCACAGGAGCACTTCCAGCTGAATTCTGTCTCAATGTTTTCCAGTAGTGTGGACTACAGAAGCAGAGCAGAAGTTAATTCAGTTTGTATTTCATGCCTAATCTATCAAATCCTTAACAATATGAGAACTGAAACACAGCCGTCCTTTAATATTTGCAATTATCTGAATTTTGTGATACAGTTTTCCAACCAAACAATATTTACAAAACTGTATACATTAGGTAAATGACATGGACAGATCCTAACACACGGCTCCTCCTTTCGTGCTGACTGGCTTCGCAGAGCTTGGAAAAGTTACTTTTTTGAACTACAACTCCCATCAGCCCAATCCGGTGGCCATGCTTCCAATCTGATCGAACACAGGCTAAAACCTACTTAAAAACCTATTCCATAGCAGTGAGGACCCAGAAGAAACTCTTCTTCTCCGCCTCTATTGCATCCGCTGAATCTCGCCCGGCGGAATTGTTTCGAGTTGTCAAGGATCTTTTAAATTCTGACCCTCATGAATATGTTGACCACTCTATAACCCGTTGTCATGAGTTTGCATGTTATTTTGCAAACAAAGTCGCTCAGATTCGTTCTGACTTAGACGCCAAGATTAATACAGTCTCTATGGATGTAACTTCGGCTCCTGCTTGCTTAATTAGAATGGATTCTTTTCAGCTTGTTCAACCCGAGGATGTGGACAGAATCCTTGGAGAAGTACGTCCCACCACGTGCATGTTAGATCCTTGCCCTTCCTGGCTTATAAAAACTGCCAGAGAGGGACTGGTTAAGTGGGTCATGGAAGTGATTAATGCCTCTTTGGGACAGGGCAGCATACCGTCCTGTCTAAAGGAGGCAGTAATAAGACCTTTACTGAAAAAACCTTCCTTGGACCCCCTATTATTAGGTAATTACCGCCCAGTATCTAATATTCCTTTTCTTGGCAAGATAATAGAGCGGGTGGTGACTGCTCAGCTCCAGGGATTTTTGGATGAGACGGACTATCTAGATCCAGCTCAGTCTGGTTTCAGGCCAGGTTGTGGAACTGAGAAGGCCTTGGTCGCCTTGGTGGATGACCTTCGCAGAGAGCTGGACAGGGGGAGTGTGTTCCTGTTGGTTTTACTGGATCTCTCAGCTGCTTTTGATACTATCGACCATGGTATCCTTCTGGGCCGCCTCGCTGGGATGGGACTTGGAGGCACGGTAATATGGTGGCTCTGGTCCTTCCTGGAGGAACAAACCCAGAAGGTGGTTATGGGGGACTCCTGTTCGACCACCTGGCCATTGACCTATGGGGTCCCACAGGGTTCAGTTTTGTCCCCCATGTTATTTAATATCTACATGAAACCGCTGGGAGAGGTTATCCGGAGTTTTGGGGTTCGGTGCCACCAATATGCAGATGACACCCAACTCTATCTCTCCTTTCCACCTGATGAAACCAAGGAAGCCGTCCAGGTTCTCAACCGATGCCTGGTATCAGTGATGGACTGGATGGGAGCGAACAAGCTGAAATTAAATCCTGACAAGACAGAGGTGCTCCTCGTCAGTCGGAAGGCGGAGCAGGGAATAGGGATTCAACTTGTGCTGGATGGGGTTACACTCCCCCTGAAATCACAGGTTCGCAGTTTGGGAGTGCTCCTGGACTCGGCTCTGACTCTGGAGGCACAGGTCTCGGCTGTGGCTAGGAGTGCTTTCGCTCAATTAAGATTGGTGCGCCAACTGCGCCCGTTCCTTGACCAGTCAGACTTGACCACGGTGACACATGCCTTAGTTACATCCCGATTAGACTACTGTAACGCGCTCTACGTGGGGCTGCCCTGAAGACTGCTCGGAAACTGAAATTGGTACAAAGAGCTGCAGCCAGGATGTTAACTGGGGCGGGATATAGAGAACATACAACCCCGCTGTTGTATCAGCTCCACTGGTTGCCCATTTGTTTCCGGGCACAATTCAAGGTGCTGGTTTTGACCTATAAAGCCTTATACGGCTTAGGTCCAGGCTATCTGTCAGAGCGCCTCTCCCTCTATGAACCTGCTCGGACTTTAAGATCCTCCAGCGAGACTCTACTTATTACCCCTTCCTTCCTGCAAGTTCATCTTGCAGAGACACAGAATAGGGCTTTTTCGGTGGCCGCCCCTAGACTGTGGAACTGTCTCCCTATTGAGGTCCGGTTGGCTTCCTCATTATCAAATTTTCGTGCACAGGTGAAGACTGTTCTATTTAGACGGGCTTTTAACCAATGTAGTTAGTTTTAACCTATGTTTATTTAATTCCATTTTAAATTGCTTAAACTGAATATCATGTTTATTAATTATTGCTGTTTTAATGTCTTAATGTAAGCCGCCCTGAGTTCCTCGGAAAAAGGGCGGGGTATAAATATTTTAAATATTTTTTTTTTAAATAAATAGTTCAAAAAAGTAACTTTTCCAAGCTCTGCTTCTGGGGACGTCTACTGACTCAGACAATACAGAGAGCAAGGGAGACGAGAGAGAGTGGAAAAGGGGGTATGGCTGTGAAGGACCTGGTGCGACTATCATGAAGGGACCCTGCACTTCTGAATTTGCCACTACTGCACGCATGCATCAAATCTACTTTAAAGTACTGTGTGTACACAGGGATGGGGGATCTGTAATCCTCCAGTCGTTGTTGGGTTATGACTCCCACAATTCTCGACCTTCGGTTGCTGGGGCTGAAGGAGTCCAGTAACATCTGGCAGGCACGAGGTTCCCTGTTTTAAACCTTTAGCTCTAGGATGGGAGTGGGGACGAGCAAAATGTCTTGGGTTGGCACTGAGAATCCTGATGGCATTACTGGTGTTTTTTTAAAAAAAAGTTATTCCTATGGTATGTCTATATCGCATTTTATGAATGTAAAATGCTGACTGTTGGTTGTTAGTAGTTCTGGATTAGTCCCAGTAACTAGTTCTATTTTGTCCCATTGATTGCAATAGAACTAAAAAGCCTGAAACTGAAGCTTGTAAAGTTATGCTTTTATGTGTAGGAGTTTTCACCTTATCACAATAAAACAGTATGGACCCTTATTCCCTCCCCCCACTCCTTCCCATCTCTGTTACCTGCCTTTGCTCTCATATCCTTTTCTTTTGCTTTACATACATTTTCATTTCTTAGGTTTAACATGTTATGCAG
Source organism: Rhineura floridana (assembly GCF_030035675.1). Taxonomy (NCBI): domain Eukaryota; kingdom Metazoa; phylum Chordata; class Lepidosauria; order Squamata; family Rhineuridae; genus Rhineura; species Rhineura floridana. The sequence continues at coordinate 152,279,841 of NC_084484.1, forward strand.
TGTTCAGGCGCCTGTGCTCTGATAACGGTTACGATAAATGGGTGTCAATGTTCTGCTGGAGTCACGGATTAACAACGGTTGAGTTAGAGACGTTTCTGCCCATGCATTACACTGTGCCTCCTCCTAGCTGTAGGTTTTACTCGGTGAAGAGTTCCAAAAATGCACTCCAAATCTCTTGGAAGTTTGACTTTATGTAGAGTTTATAGAGCAGAATTTCCTCAGGGGCTGAACTTTGTCAAGTTAACAGGTTTCTCTATCTGCTGTAAACAGCTGCTGTTCTGTAAACAATTATTCTTTGGGTGGAGCTGCCCTCTGCTGTTCTGGTTATGTAAGACTATGCAATTGTTTGTTTAGGAAACAAACTGCATCATTTTAACAAGCTGCCACTGTCCTCTGATGCTGAATCAGATCAATGGCCCAGCAATTGCAGTATGTTCCATCTTCCCTTTAAGCAGAATCGGACACAGGTCTCTTTTCCATCCCTGGTGTCTACGTTCCTGTAATTGGAGAGATCTCAGGGATCAGGCCTTGGAGCCTCATGCATGCTAGGCTGTCACCCTGCTGTTGAGCTATAATCCCTTTGCTATAGTATAAGGTGTATTTTCCTGGTGTGTCTGTCTGTCTGTGGATGAGGGAGGGAGAGTCCAGTACCCTCAAACTTTGCAAACTCTCAAGTGATCAGGCATCTTCTGTAGAATCTCTCGTTCTGCATATCAGAATGCAGGGCTGGTGTCAGGCATGCCGGGGCCCTTGGGCCCCAGCCTGCCCTGGGCCCCAGCATCTACCCACATGCCCCACCGAACTTTCCCTTGAAATGAATGCTGGCCGTGCTGTGCTTGCATGCCTGCCATCAACCAAGATGGCAGCCGAGGCTTTCCTAAGGGGCTGATGCTTCCACTGCCATCTTGGTTGATCGCTACATGCGTGCAGGCCTGCCATCAACCAAGATAGTGGCAGGGGTATTAGCCTCTTAAGGAAGCCTCGGTTGCCATCTCGGTTGACGGCAGGCATGTGGCTGCAGCACGGCCAGCATTTACTTCAAGGGAAAGGTAGATGGGGCATGCAGGTGGGTGTTGCAGGCCTGTGTGGTAGTAGGGTGGATGCCTGGCAGCTTCCTCTCTGCGATCCATGGCAGGGTTGGGAGCCGATGCTGCCATGGATCATGGAAGGGAGCACTATCCACCCACCCTAAGGAGGGGCCCTCAGCCAGGGCCCGACCTGGTCACCCTCTGGTGCCAGCCCTGATGATATGGCACACACCTCGGCCAGTGTAATGACAAAATTAGAAATTAAGATACATGCTCTGTTCTGATTCAAAATGCCTGATTGTCTCAGGGAGGTTGCTTATTTATACTTTACTTGCTGCAAATAAGTTTCTGTTGTAACTGGGAGTGGGCTAATCTGTCAATTTAGGTTTCTCTCCGTTTCTTATTTTCCTACTCCCAAGTTCAGTTCTCCATATTTTCACACCAGCTTGTGAATTACTATGTTTTAAAGTCCTCATGAAAATGTTAGTGTACATTTCTCCTACTATACAAATTTTTGTATGCAGTTTTGCCTAATATACACATTTTTGCAAAGCATATTTCCTTAATATTTATATTTTCCCTAATATAAAGCATTTTGCATGTTATTTTCATTAATATTATATATATATATAATATGTACATGCACTCCTTGCCCTAGTGTATGAATTTGTGTACATAATACTTGATGGGAGAACTGCACTGCAAAATTCAGAGAAATGTGGATTTGGAAGGATGGCCGTGTTTTGGTTTGCATATTGTTTCAGAAACTGCAGATTAGATAGATTTGCCTTTAAATGACAACTGAATTGAATTCCACCTAGTGCCTAGTTATAGCCTGATAATTATTTATAAAATGCTGTTTCTTCAGCCCAGGGCCCACTTGTAACTTTCTCTGTCCCTTTGCCACCTTGAAGCTTAGCGTTGCCAGATCAGAAGCATCCCAAACCCTGAGGTTTTGGGAGTGGGCCCTAGTGAAGTCATCAAGCATGATACATTAAGCATCAACGACAGTTGCTTGGAGCATACCATTCAAACAAACAAACAAAAAACTCTGAATGGAAATTAAGATAGAAATCTTAGCTAAAAGACCGTGTTCTGAGGACCAGTTGAAGTGGAAATAATTCCTTCTCACCTGCTTAGTGAGCCTGGATTTACTCTAGCCTCCTTGCTCTGGCAAGAAGGGTTTACGTGCCCTCAGGCCAGGCCAGTCACCAGAAGCCATTGTAGGAAGAAGGGAGTCTAGTGTTATGGAGATGTTAGCTGGGAACACTCAGGAGTAAAGGCTGCAATACTAAACACACTTACTAAGGGACTAACTCATTAGGACTTACTTCTGAGTAGGTATGGTTGGGTTTGTGTTGTTGGAAAGGCTTGACTAAGGATCCTCTGCAAATATATCCATATCCAAGCAGGGTTGGCAAACTGCTGCCTGGAATGCCCTGCTCCTGTCTTTTAACATGTTTGTTCCAAGCCTCTTTACAGACTTGAACCTTCATTTCAGAAAGAGGTTTGAGAAATGAGTAAGATTCTCTACCCTTTCCTGCCTACCCTGTGAGCTACTATAAACTCATTTTGACAGACAACCTCATTCCACTGAGTAATAATTGACAGAGATAAAACACACATAGCTTGATCTATCTTCACAGGCAGTAGCTTAAAAACAATAGCAATTGCGGCCATACTTTCCAGTATATGAATTCTCTTTTACCGCTATTAGGCAAGAAACAAACCATCATATAACCAACAAAATGCATCATCTTGGGTTTAAGGGGGTTGAGCTGAGTGCATGGAACTACTGTTGATGCTTCTATGGATGTAATGGAGTGAAGTCAGACGTAAATGAAATGCAAATAGAGAAAGAAAAGATAATGATGATACCATACCAACCACAAGATTCCTATGAGTAAGACAGAGAACTCAGCATCCCACAACCACTCAGGGTTCCTAACAAAAAACCAAAACTAAAGAAAACCTGGCAGCCAGTCAGCCAAGGTCACAGAAATCCCCATGCAGCACAATCTGACCCTGGGGCTGCAGTTAGTGCAGAATGTTGTTGCACAATTGCTGACATGAGTGAGTCCCTGACAGCAAGTAATATCTCTGCTCTGAAATCTGCACTGCTTGACAATTTGCTACCAGGCCAAGTTCAAGGTGTTCTTTCCATGTTACGGGTGCCATATAGTACTTGTTCTACACTTGTAAGAAATCGATCCTTTAGTGTGGTAGCACTTATGCTTTTGAACTCCCTTCTTGACGTTATGCAGGCACCTTCATTGTACTCTTTTCAGCACCTGTTAAAAACATTTTTATTTAGGCAAGACTACCCAGCCATGTAGAAGCTATTCTGTTTTTTATCTGTTTTTAATCTCGTTTATTGGTTTATTATTTTGAATGTTTTTAAATACCTGTCTTTAACTGTTTTTGCCAATGATTTTATTGTTTGAATTCCATCTGTAAACTGCTTTGAGGGTTTTTTTTACGATAAAGTGGTATATAAATGTTGTAAATAAAATACTTGAATAAATTTAAGAGTCACTGGGGCCCTTGGGTCTCTTTCCTCTTTCAGGAACAAAGGAATCTGCCTTATACCGACTCAGGTCATTTGGTACCATCTAGCTCAGTACTGATGACATAGACTAGAGTTTGCTCTCCAGGATTCCAGGCAATAGTCTTTTCCAGAGATTGGATTTTGGACCTTTGCAGGCAAAGTATGTGCCCTACCACTGAGCTACAGCCCTTCCCCTATTTAAAAATTATATTTTAAAATTGTTCTTTTCAGTTCACTAACGAATGCACAGGATACTCAAGGAGATCCACACCATGCATTTAAACACATTCAATGCACATTTGAAGTACATAAATCCCACCACAAAATCATGGGAACTGTAGTTTGCTAAGGGTGATGGGAACTATAACTGTGAGAGGGAAACTACACTTCCCAGGATTCTTTGGGGGAAGTTATGCACTTTAAATGTGAGTTGGATGTGCTTCAAATGTATTATGTGGATCTGCATTACTTCATAAGCTTTGCCTGCATATAAATTGTTTTAATTATTATTTAAAAAATGAAAATCAACTACAAAGTTTACTAGGTGTCTATGGGCTACTCACCATCTCTCATACTCACAATAGGAAGGTTTTCAAAATGGGCTATGAATTAGACAAACTGCCCTCTTCAACAGCCCAGGAAAATTTAAACTTGTTTGACTCCTTATACATAGAAAAGGGGTGGCAGACAGATTAAGATGGTCCGCCCCTGGAGCCTAATGGAATCCACAGGATTCCTGAATGCCCTGGGGGAGTTCCCAGTAGATAGAGCAGGTGACCCTGTTGAACCCTTTGTCATGCTGTGGAACAGCAAGGCGCATTGGGCTGTTGACACGGTTGCCCCCTAGCGCCCTCTCCAGCATTGTGGAGCCCGGTTTACACCTTGGTACACCAGTGAGCTAAGGGCAATGAAACAGGCTGGATGACGGCTAGGGCGGAAGTGACGAAAGACGGGCTGTGAGGCTGGTTGGGCACCAGTAAAACATCATAACCGTGCTTACTGTAAGGTGGTGAGGGCAGCGAAGAAGGCCCACTTCTCTGCCTCCATCACATCCTCAAGTAGCCGTCCAGTGGAGCTTTTCTGTATTGTCAGGGTTCTGTTGACATCAGCTCCAGGAAATGGAATTTTAGACCCTTCAGAGGTCCACTGTGAACTGTTTGCAAGGCACTTTGAGGGTAAAGTTGCTCACCTCCGTAGCAGTCTTGATGCCCCATCCACATCTACTGTAGTCCCCAATGAGGTGTCCAGTGCAACATCTGCTGCAACGTCTTGGGAACGGTTTCAGTTGATGTGGCCTTATAACGTAGACAAGGTGCTTGCGATGATGCGACCAGCAACATGCCCTCTCGACCCTTGCCCTTCTTGGCTTATTAAAGCTTGCAGAGGGGATTTGATTGAGTGGATCCAGGGTGTGGTCAATGCATAATTGCAGGAGGGAGTGGTTCCAGCTGCCTTGAAAGATGTAGTGATCCGACCACTCCTTAAAAAGCCCACCCTGGACCCATTGGTTTGTGAGAACTACCAACCGGTTGCAAATACCCCTTTTTAGGGAAGGTGATTGAGAGGGTTGTGGCGCAGCAATTGCAAGTACTCTTGGAGATATGATAGCACTCGTCAAGTACATGAAAGGTTGTCACACAGAGGAGGGCTGGGATCTCTTCTCAATCATCCCAGAGTGCAGGACACGGAATAATGGGCTCAAGTTGCAGGAAGCCAGATTTCGACTAGACATCAGGAAAAACTTCCTAACTATTAGAGCCATACGACAATGGAACCAATTACCTAGAGAGGTAGTGGGCTCTCTGACACTGGAGGCATTCAAGAGGCAGCTGGACAGCCATCTGTCACGAATGCTTTGATTTGGATTCCCGCATTGAACAGGGGGTTGGACTTGATGGCCTTATAGGCCCCTTCCAACTCTACTATTCTATGATTCTATGATTCTATGGAAGAAACAGATTATCTTGACCCATCCAAGTCTGGGTTCAGGCCTGGTTATGGGACTGAATCACCCTTGGTCACCCTAATGGATGACCTCTATCAGGAGAAGGACAAGGGGGAGTGCAGCCCTGTTATTCTTACTTGATCTCTCAGCGGCTTTTGATACCGTTGACCATGGTATCCTTCTGGGCTGACTTGGTGAGATGGCTATTGGTGGCACTGTTTTACAGTGGTTCCGATCCTATCTCCAGGGTTGCTCTCAGAGAATAGCATTGGGTGACTGTCTTTCCCCCCCCGCAGTTGTGCTGTGGGTTGCCGCAGGGTACCATCTTGTCCCCCATACTGTTTAACATCTATATGAAGCCCTTGGGAGCGCTCATCAGGAGCTTTGGGGTGAGGTGTCGGCAGTATGCTGACGATACTCAGCTCTATTTCTCCATAACATCTGAATCGGGAGAGGCCATGCAAGCCCTGGACCACTGCCTGGACTCAGTGGTGGGCTGGATGAGGGCCAATAAACTGAATCTGAATCCTAGGAAGATGGAGGCACTGTGGGTGGCGGTTTCTAAGTTCAGTTAATTGGTCAGTTGCCTGCTTTGGATGGGGTCGTACTCCCTCTGAAAGAACACGTCCGTTGTCTGGGGGTGTTCCTGGATCCATCTTTGTCACTAGAGGCCCAGGTGACCTCCATGGCTAGGAGTGCTTTTTACCAGCCTTGGCTGGTAGGACAGCTGCGGTCGTTTCTGGACTGGGATAGCCTGACCACTGTTGTCCATGCGCTGGTAATCTCCAGGCTGGATTACTGTAATGCGCTGTAATGTGGCGGTGAGACTGCTCACTGGGGCAGGGTATCGCCAACATGTCACCCCGCTGCTGAAAGAATTGCACTGGCTGCCCATTTGCTACCGGGCCAAGTTCAAGGTTCTAGTTTTGGTGTACAAAGTCCTATACAGCTTGGGACCAGGATACCTGAAAGGCCATCTTATCCCTTATATACCCAGTCGATCACTGCGCTCTGCAGGTGAGGGCCTCCTGCAGATACCATCTTATCAGGAGGTCCGTTCTGCACAATATAGGAAACGGATCTTTAGTGTGGCTGCACCTACCCTGTGAAATTCCCTCCCCTTAAATATTAGGCAGGCGCCATCTCTGTTATCTTTTGGGGGCCTTTTGAATACTTCTCTCTTTCAACAAGCCTTTTAAGTTGAGACCTATCCCAGTCTGCGTCTGTGTTGGACTTGCTTTGTAATATGTTTTTTTTTAAAAAAAAATAAAATATGTTTTTAACCCTTTTTAAAAGATGTTTTTAAAGCTTTTTTAAAAATGTTTTTAAAGTTGTTTTGTTTTGGTGTATTTTAAGGTCTGTTTTTATGGTGTTTTGATGTGTTTTTTGTTTGCCACCCTGGGCTCCTGCTGGGAGGAACGGCAGGATATAAATCAAATAATAAATAAATAAAAATTGTAATAGCATCATAAGCTGCATGTACACTTTAAAAAAAATTCTGTTCAAAAATTATTTGAACGATAAAATGTATAATATGCTATTTTTGCAAGTAATTAAAAAAACCCTGCTTGTCCACTTTTATTATAATCATAACTGAAATTGGTCACTGTGCACATCTACCAAGATCCTGCTGTGATCTTCTGTTCTTGATCTCCTGATCGATTTATTGTGCAGTATATACACACACAGAAAAAGGTACTCTTGCTGCTGCTGGAAGTTATAAACTTATTCAGCTCGTGATGACCAGATAAGCAGGAAAAGGAAGCTCTTTTTAGAACTTGCAATGGGTTCTAGCTATTGCCTGGAGGTCAACAAATTCTTTGCCAATCACAACCCTGACTTCACTTATTGGTTAAAACCCTGAAAGGGTGGGGATTTGAGCAGCCAGCTATTAGTTCATTTAACTGAAGTTGCAGGGTGGGTGTGTTCAGCTGACATTGGCTAAAAACCTGAAAGGGCAGGGATTTGAGCAGCCGGCTGTTAGCTCGTCTAACCAAAGTTGCAGGGGAGGGGGTTCAGCTGACATTTTGGTGTCTATCTCTTGAACCAAACCACCTAGGACCTTTTTTTTAATGGAAGCTAAGAGTCTGGAGATTGGAGTGACTCACCTGGAGACCCACAGAGTACCTCCAAAAAAGGAATCTCCGGGTGAAACCCCAAGACCTAGCAATTCTGTCGAAGCCCTTTGCTCAATATTTTGTGCCATGTTGTCATCATTTCCCATTGCTATTACCTTAGCATCTTTCCCAGACCTATGCAGGAGCCCTTTGTCTCCTGAGCCAATATTTGAGAATCGCAGGTTGCCCTCAGACTACCAGTATTTTGTGGGAAGGATTCAAGCACATACTGGAAATTTAGATGTATGCAATTAAGTGCATTCAAGTGCTCTGTAGCCCTGGTGCAACAAACAGACTTAAAAACAAACACGGAGGCTTTGCTGTTAGGAAAGTGACAGGGAAATGCATTGAAAAGTGTGGGATGAATGAGTGTATGTTCTAGTACATGGGTTCTCAACAAGGGGGAAATCCCCCCTAGGGGGGAATTTTAGGGTTCCAGGGGGGGAATTGGGACCACTATTCAGCAAAGTGTGATGTCCTGTAGATTATGTATAATCTGTAAAATTGTACTTTGTTTTTAATTTAATCTGCGACATTCAATAAAGTTTATTGAATGTCACAGATTAAAATTGATTCTTGAACATGCAGCATTATTTTCATTTGCAAAATTAAATTATTATTTAAAGACCAGAAAGTGCTCCAAGAAATTCTGTTATAATATAAACTAAGAAATTTTTCTCTCATGAGAAACACCATCGTCACTTGCGAAATGTCAACATGCTATGAGAGACTATCTTGGGAAGGGGGGAATTATATTCTGAACAAAGGTGAAGGGGGGGAATGAAGCAAAAAAGGTTAAGAACTACTGTTCTAGTACATCATCTGTTTTCCACACTGGTCAACCAGGTGCTTATGGAAAGCCTACAAGCAGGATATAAGGGCAATAGCACTGTCCTGCTGTTGACTGCCAACAGTTCTCCAACGTTTCAGACTAGACAGGACAGGAGTCTTTACTATCTCTATTTGGAGATGTCAGGGATTCCACCAGGGCCTTTTTGCTTGCAAAGCATGTGATATCTACCACGGACAATGGCTCCTATTTCTTTGGGTGATGTTTGACTGTGTACGCACCATACATTACAAGCAAACTGAAAGCACATTTCCCTCCAAAGAATCCTGGAAACTGTAATTTACCCTTCACCGAGATATAATTTGGCTTATAAAATTTTATGCAGCTCAAGACCTCAATATCTTAAGGATTGCCTCTCCCAGTAAGAACTGACCCAGACCCTGCACTCATCATCAGAAGCCCTGCTTGGAGGGTGGCAACAGGCTTTTTCATGGTGACCCCCTGCCTGTAGAATGCTCTCTATCCATCTTTAGGCACTGAGCAAAGACCTTTCTTTTCACTCAGTCCTTTGGCCCTTGAAGTGAGCTGCCTTAGTTTCTTTTGCTTGGGTTTTAAGTTTTTATATAGTATGTTTTTTAAAACAATGTGTTATATTGTATGTTCTAAAATGTTTTATGTTGTATGTTTTTGAATCTGTTGTAAGTTGCCTAGAAATTGTTGGATATGAGACCAACAAATGAAATAAATAAACAATTCCCAGCATCCTTAACAAACTACATTTCCTTCTAAATGGGGTATGATAGACTCAGCTTTGAAAGCAGAGTTCTAAAGACACATTGTATTACCAACAATGCCATCCTAATAATGACTTTGGTCTGCCATCCCTAATCTGGTACTCTCTAGATCAGCCTTTCCCAACCAGTGTGCCTCCAGATGTTGTTGGACCACAACTCCCATCAGCCTCAGCCAGCATGGCTGAGGCTGATGGGTGTTGTGGTCCAACAACATCTGGAGGCACACCGGTTGGGAAAGGCTGCAGATGTTTGGGGCTGCATCTACAAAACATCTGGAGGGCACCAAGTTAGGGAAGGTATGCTTAAGGCGAAGGTATGAATTTGATGCTGACTGTCCCACCCCACCTGCAAGGAGAAACTGAACCGAGATGTGGGCTGTAGTTTTTTTGGCAGCGGCTCTTTGTCTTTTTCATAATATAAGACGTATCTGTCTTCAGAGAAGAGGAAGAGGAGATGCAGGAACTGGATGAACATCAGGAAATGAGTTGGCAAAATAAAGAGTTATTTCTATCTAAAACGGTTCATAAATAGCCTGAAAGCTGTATCCCAGAATGTGGGGAATAATCTAAATGGAAATGAAAATGAAAGCATATACTAGTTGGTCAATCAAAAATTAATTCACAAATCATGAATTATAAAACACAGATTTTAATTTGAGCTACTCTTGTGAAAGAGAGTTCAGTACCAATGGCATGCCTTTAAACAATCTGTGTTTATCTCTTGATTCAAGCACTGCATTTAACAAGGCTTTACAAAGGATAAATGATGAATTCTCTGTCATTTAATCAAGGAAAACAAATACCATTGTCACAGAGAAGAAATATGATATCACCTTTTTTGAGACAACAGAGTATTTATTTGACCGGCTTGGTTAACTGAATGGATTTGAATCAAGGCAGAAAACATTGGTCAGTGGTGAGTTTCATTCTTAAAAAAAAAGATTTAACATGCAATGTTTCAGAGAAAAAATGATGAAGGAACAAATTTCAGCTATTGGTAACTAAATGGACATAAGTTCCTTTGGAACCAGCGGAGCTTCCTTCTGTCTGATGTACTTGTGTAAGCAGGATATGAAATGTTTAACGCAAATGGAGATCTGCCTTAACTTACTGAAGTGTCTTTTAAACAAACGCCTTGCATTTACTTTATTGGCTCTACAATCACTGTGACATGAGCCCTGTTCCTTTGTCACACCCAGATACCACCCCAGTTCTAGGCTGACTACTTATGCATTGTCAAAAATAAATTAAGAAATAAAAATAAAAGGAAATGCATTGCCAAAAAAGAGGATGCAGAATTGCATGAAATCTCCATATGCTCATTTTTCTGTATAGAGAGCTAACCAAAGATGGGTAACTGTAAGGCCCTGATTTCCTATCTTATGGCTCTTTATCTTTAAACTGGACTTGGACCAGACAGCCCTTCAAGCAGAGGACAGCCCACTGTGAAGCAGGACACATTACCTAGGGAGGTGGTGGGCTCTCCAACACTGGAGGCCTTCAAGAGGCAGCTGGACAGCCACCTGTCGGGTATGCTTTAATTTGGATTCCTGCATTGATCAGGGGGTTGGACTCGATGGCCTTATAGGCCCCTTCCAACTCTACTATTCTATGATTCTGTATGACCGTCCCACCCCTTTTCTGGGTGCTGGGAAGCACCATCTTATGCAAGGCAAGTCAACTGAGCATCTTTTAAGAACACAAGAACATAAGAAGAGCCTGCTGGATCAGGCCAGCGGCCCATCTAGTCCAGCATCCTGTTCTCACAGTGGCCAACCAGGTGCCTAGGGGAAGCCTGCAAGCAGGACCCGAGTGCAAGAACACTCTCCCCTCCTGAGGCTTCCGGCAACTGGTTTTCAGAAGCATGCTGCCTCTGACTAGGGTGGCAGAGCACAGCCATCATGGCTAGTAGCCATTGATAGCCCTGTCCTCCATGAATTTGTCTAATCTTCTTTTAAAGCCATCCAAGCTGGTGGCCATTACTGCATTTTGTGGGAGCAAATTCCATAGTTTAACTATGCGCTGAGTAAAGAAGCACTTCCTTTTGTCTGTCCTGAATCTTCCAACATTCAGCTTCTTTGAATGTCTATGAGTTCTCGTATTGTGAGAGAGGGAGAAAAACTTTTCTCTATCCACTTTCTCAATGCCATGCATAATTTTATACACTTCTATCATGTCTCCTCTGACCTGCCTTTTCTCTAAACTAAAAAGCCCCAAACGCTGCAACCTTTCCTCATAAGGGAGTCGCTCCATCCCCTTGATCATTCTGGTTGGCCTCTTCTGAACCTTTTCCAACTCTATAATATCCTTCTTGAGATGAGGCGACCAGAACTGTACACAGTATTCCAAATGCGGCCATACCATAGATTTATACAACAGCATTATGATATCGGCTGTTTTACTTTCAATACCTTTCCTAATTATTCCTAGCATGGAATTTGCCTTTTTTACAGCTGCCGCACACTGGGTCGACATTTTCATCGTGCTGTCCACTACAACCCCGAGGTCTCTCTCCTGGTCGGTCACCGCCAGTTCAGACCCCATGAGCATATATGTGAAATTAAGATTTTTTGCTCCAATATGCATAATTTTATACTTGTATATATTGAATTGCATTTGCCATTTTTCCGCCCATTCACTCAGTTTGGAGAGGTCTTTTTGGAGCTCTTCGCAATCCCTTTTTGTTTTAACAACCCTGAACAATTTAGTATCGTCAGCAAACCTGGCCACTTCACTGCTCACTCCTGATTCTAGGTCATTAATGAACAAGTTGAAAAGTACAGGTCCCAATACCGATCCTTGAGGGATTCCACTTTCTACAGCCCTCCATCGGGAGAACTGTCCATTTATTCCTACTCTCTGCTTTCTGCTTCTTAACCAATTCCTTATCCACAAGAGGACCTCTCCTCTTATTCCATGACTGCTAAGCTTCCTCAGAAGTCTTTGGTGAGGTACCTTGTCAAATGCTTTTTGAAAGTCTAAGTACACTATGTCCACTGGATCACCTCTATCTGTATGCTTGTTGACACTCTCAAAGAATTCTAATAGGTTACTGAGACACGACTTTCCCTTGCAGAAGCCATGCTGGCTCTGCTTCAGCAAGGCTTGTTCTTCTATGTGCTTAGTTAATCTAGCTTTAATTATACTTTCTACCAGTTTTCCAGGGACAGAAGTTAAGCTAACTGGCCTGTAATTTCCGGGATCCCCCCTGGATCCCTTTTTGAAGATTGGCGTTACATTTGCCACTTTCCAGTCCTCAGGCACGGAGGAGGACCCGAGGGACAAGTTACATATTTTAGTTAGCAGATCAGCAATTTCACATTTGAGTTCTTTGAGAACTCTCGGGTGGATGCCATCCGGGCCTGGTGATTTGTCAGTTTTTATATTGTCCATTAAGCCTAGAACTTCTTCTCTCATTACCACTATTTGCCTCAGTTCCTCAGAATCCTTTCCTGCAAATGTTAGTTCAGGTTCAGGGAGGAGGGAAGGAACTGACCCATTTTCAATGAAGAGTAAAACTACTTATTTTACCCACTTGCTAAAGTGGCATTCTTACATTATTATTTTATTTATTTGATGGAGTTATAGCTTGCTCTTCAGCTAAAAGCCTCTCAGAGCAGCTGACAAAGTTAAAACGATTAAGACAACAATAAATACAGAAAATAGTAGCAGTAGGGAGATCATAAATCATACAGTGCATAAAATCTAAAAGCCCTGAGCATAACAGCATAAGGCTTTTCTAGCCCAGCATCTAGTTTGCCGCAGTAGCCAACCAGGTATCTATGGGAAGTTCACAAGCAACAGCCCTCTACCATGGTTATTCCCTGGAAAAGCATTCACAGAGATATGCTGCCCAGCTAATGATGTAAAGAGGTTTTCAGGCATCACAGGCACCCAGGAAGGCTTCAGAATGTGGATCACTAGAAAGGTGATTTGTAGAATGCAGGAAAGAATACTCATACACCATTTGGACACCTTGAAAGAAAGAAAAGTGCAACAGAAACACTGCATCACTCCCATGAGAATTAAAAAATTAACATTTTCTTTCCCCTTTGATCATTTTCAAATGCAATTTCTTTTCTCATTACTTGGTGAAAAATGGTTGGGGAAAATGGTCGTCCGTCGTCCCCCCACAGCACTAACCTCAGTAGCTGGGCAGGTTCCCAATAAGGAAGAGCTGCTGCTGGGAATCACCAAGTATACCAAATCCTTTGGCTATCCACAGCTCAGTGACTGGTGTGTGTGTGTGTGTGCGTGCGCGCGCGCGCCCATGTGCGGTGGAGAAAAATGTGTGGAGAATAAGCCTCTCTGCTTCCTCCCCTGTCCAACTAGCCATAGTAATTTCTCCTCCTCTAGAAAAGAGGCTAACCTCTTAACCTCTGGACACAGCAGCCCTCAAGTCCATTCTCCCAACCTGGAGCCATCCATCCAACTCCCATCAGTCTCAGCCAACATGGCCAGTGGTCAGGGAACTGATGGAAACGGTCACCCAGCAACATCTGGAAGGCTGCAGGTTAGGGAAGCCTGCTCCGGGCACTACAACCTTCCAGCCTGCCAACATTTGTAGAAAGAGATCTTCTAAATCCCTCCCTGCACACATCTCCAGAGTTGAGCCAGCAGAGACTTGAAAAGAGCTGGGTATTTGGTCAGGCTACTGATGTGGCTAATATGGATGTGGGTGGGCAGGCAAGCAGCAACAGATGTTAGTCGTTTAGGGCATGTTGGTGGCTGAAAATTGGATGAGAACAAATGCTTTCACAGTTTTCATCAGCTTCCCTGTCCGGCCACCTAGAAACAATTTTTGCTCACCAAAGTCAGCAAGCCATGTTTACAAGCCTGCTTGGTCCATGCTTAGGCAGGAAGGAAAGTAAATGTCTTCTGTTTATATTTCTGTCCCATTATGTTTTGTCTGCACAGAAGGCGTATTGGTGTTGGATTGCATCCAGACACCCTTCTTGTATCTTTCTGTTTAATACCACTGAATGTCTGTGCAAGTCACCTGCTTGGATTGAATCACACCATTCTGTTTGCAGCTTGCAAAAGACATTGGATTCATTCTGATGAAACGTTCAGTGCATGTATCCCAACCTGTAGGTCATTATCACTGCCCTGAATTTGGCAAAGGAAGACCCAGCGCTTTGAAGCTTCTGTCATCAATCAAAAGAGGTCTTGACACAATCTGGGTGAGCCAGAGTGAAATGATCATGGCGCCTCTTTCATTGCTCAGCTGGAAACAGAAATCATTCAACGCAGGGATGATGTAGCCCCATCAGGGTGGTATTGGAGTTTTTGCTTTATTTGTTTCCCTTTTAATTTTCCTGTGATTGATGATAATTGTACAGGACAACAGCAATTTGTACAAATAGCCTGCTGTAATTTCAGGGAAATGTAGGAATTCTCTGTTGCCTCAGTCTGCCAAATTACTCACAGTTACTGAAAAACGTAAATAGACATGTCAACTATTCTAGGGCTAATTCCCAATTCAATTCTCAAGGACAGCAATGTTTTGTCTTGTTTTGTGGAATGTATAAAACTAAAAATTTAATGGGAAACATTTTGCATGAGCCTAGCTAGATAGTTAAATTTAATCATAGTTATCATGTATTTAATTAACAATTCTCCTGGCATGTTACTGTTATTGGTTATTCAAATGTATTATTAATAAGCTGCCAGCTATGTATATTCTGCTTGACAATATTATCTAAATCAGATTCCCACTGAAAGGTTGCATTTTAAATATGAGGCTCATATACCACCACTTCAAAATAAATGTATTGGTCTAAACTCAGTGACTTTATCTCTTGTGTGTGATGTGTGTGTGTCACAAAAAGAATTTTGGGTTGGATTCAGACGTGGTCACTGAAATCATGGGACTTAAATAACTAATTTAGGACCTATTGATTTCAGTGGATCTACTCTGAGTATGGCTGTGTCTGGAGTATCCAACTGTTTGTAAAATAATAAAAAAAGGCTCCCCACTTGAAAATATCCAGATTGCCTGGTTAGAGAAAATGCTAGGTTTGGAAAGCTTTACATTATGTGATAACCAGTGATGGACTGAATTTTGCAGTTCAGTTCTCCGGCCACATAATGTGTGGGAAAATACCCTATGCATAGGATAAAGTGTGCGTTAAAATGCATATATAAGTGAAAACAACATATAAAAATGCATTACATTAGGCCTTGCAAAAATGTGTATGTTGGGCAAAATTACATACAAAAATGTGTATATGAGGAGAAATAGGCACTAAAATGCTGATTGATTTTCACAGGGACTTTTACAAAACAATTCTCAAACTGATGTGGAAAAGTGGAGAGCTGAACTTAGGACTGGAAAAAATGAGAAGCTGAATGAATCCAAAGTGGGCAGATTTACCCATCCCTAGCAGCAGCCTGGCTACTCCACTTCACAGGGTGAATTCCCCTTCACAGAAGTTAGACGTTGCTTGGCTTCTCAGTGAGTGCCCCAGTGAGTTTGGGCTAAGACCTCAGGGAAGAAAAGAGGGTCCGGAGGAGGAGGAAGAGGCCATATCATCAGGGATTGGAAAGTGAGGCAGAGGGGAGTGGGAGATCACGGGCAGATCGAGTCAGGAAAGTGTAGTTTTTTAAATGATTTTAAATTAACCTATTTTCCTTCTTTGATTAAACACAAGAGTGCAAATCAAAAATAACATTTTTTTAAAAGAAGGAGATGTTTGAATCAAGGAAACAAGTTGTGTGTTGTAAGTTTGAAAGGTGAGTATATTTCCAACAGGAAAGTCACTAGGCATAGATGTGAGATACCTGAGTTCAAATCGCTATTCAGTTATGAAGTTGTCGGGTATTTTTGAGCAAATAAATTGATCTGTCTTTCTCAGCATAGTCTACTAGGCAGGGTTCTTATGTTCTGAGATTTTCAGAAAAAAGGATGGGGAAACATGTAGGAAACGTGTTTTTTTTATTTTAGAAAATTAGCCTCAGCTATTATTTATTTATTTATTTATTTGATTTCTATCCTGCCCTTCCTCCCAGCAGGAGCCCAGGGTAGCAAAAAAAAGCACTAAAAACACTTTAAAATCATAAAAACAGACTTTAAAAAACATTAAAACAAAGCAACTTTAAAAAGTTTTTTAAAAAGCTTTGAAGAGATCTTAAACAAAAAAGGTTAAAAAACATATTGTTTTTAAAAATGGTTTAAAAACATATTAAAAAGCAGTTCCAACACAGAAGCAGATTGGGATAAGGTCTCAACTTAAAAGGCTTGTTGAAAGAGGAAGGTCTTCAATGCACACAGAAAAGATAACAGAGATGGTGCCTGTCTAATATTTAAGGGTAGGGAGTTCCACAGGGTAGGTGCTGCCACACTAAAGGCCCGTTTCCTATGTTGTGCAGAACGGACCTCCTGATAAGATGGTATCTGCAGGAGGCCCTCACCTGCAGAGCGCAGTGATCGGCTGGGTATATAAAGGGTAGGACGGTCTTTCAGATATCCTAGTCCCAAGCTGTATAGGACTTTGTACACCAAAACTAGAACCTTGAACTTGGCCCAGTAGCAAATGGGCAGCCATTGCAATTCTTGCAGCAGCGGGGTGACATGTTGGTGATACTCTGCCCCAGTGAGCAGTCTCGCTGCCGCATTTTGCACCAGCTGCAGCTTCCGGACCAACCTCAAGGACAGCCCCACATAGAGCACATTACAGTAATCCAGCCTGGAGGTTACCAGTGCATGGACAACAGCGGTCAGTCTATCCCGGTCCAGAAATGGCCGCAGCTGTCTTACCAGCCAAAGCTGGTGAAAGGCACTCCTAGCCACTGGGTCACCTGGGCCTCTAGCGACAAAGATGGATCTAGGACCATCCCCAGACTACGAACCTGCTCTTTCGGAGGGAGTACAACCCCATCCAAAGCAGGCAACTGACCAATTAGCTGAACTTGGGAACCACCAACCCACAGTGCCTCCGCCTTGCTAGGACTCAGCTATGATTGTCCCACTACTTCTAATGATTGTCCAACTGGTTCTACTTCTTTTTGAAGGTTCCTGAGAAGGTTGTGTTGTCAGGGGTCCCCTGCCCTCATTCCCCATCTCTGTTTTTGTTAATTTAATTTTAATCATCTTTATTTAACCTCCAGAGTCTACAAAGCAAATATGGCTGTTAAGAACAGCTAAGCAACTTGACTTCCCTTTCTCATTGATCCCATTTCCCCACACACACACTTTTTGCGTGTGTGCTGAATCAACATTCTCTTGAGCTATACGGTTTGCTGATATGTTTCCCCTTGGCTTTTATTTTTAGTTTTGATGGATCAGAGCAATTAGCTCCATGTACATTGATCTATTTTCTGGTTTTATACCAGTGGCTGGCCCAGGGTTTTTTGTGCTCTATGAACACTAGCGATGCCATGGAGCAGTAAATGTGATTCCTTTGACAAGAACAGCCTTTTCCTGGAGAAACAGTTGTTTGATACCTTCCAGTCATGTCATAATTTATCATTTCCCAAAGAACATAAATATAAATGTGATTTTGGTGGGTGGGTGGGAACGGTGCTGTGTCCTTCACCAAATGCCTAAAAAGGAAATTTGGCCATTTATGTATGTGTGTGTGCAGATAATGGGATATTATGAGTTACATTATCTCAGAATGAACACAAGAGCCTAAGAAGAGCCCTGTGGATCAAGCTAATGGCATATCTAGTCTGGCATCCTGTTCTCACAGTGGTCTATAGGAAGCTCCTCAGGTAGGACCAGAGTACAACAGCACTCTTCCCACTTGCGATTCCTAGCAAGTGGTATTCAGAGGCATATGACTCTGACAGTGGAGGTAGATCACAGCCATCATAGCTAGTAGCCACATTGAAAGCCTTCTCCTCAATGGATTTGTGTGGTCCTTTTTCAAACCATCCAAGTTGATGCCCGTCACACCTTCTTGCGGGAGTGAGTTTAACGATGTGGTGTGGGAAGAAGTACTTTCTTTTGTCCATCCTGAATCTTCCAACATTAACTGGAAGATGAACGTTGCAGCAACGTTGTCACTTTTTGCAGGTGATATGCAACCACATATCAGCAAATTCAGGTTGTGCAATTAAAGTTGATTTGGGAGGTCTTGACTCTTGTACAACAAACCGACTCCCCTAAAAGCCACATTGATAGTTTTATCCACCATGAATTTGTCTAATCCTCTAGACACTTTGTTCAGAGTAATGCTTTTAAGACATTGTTGTTATTTTTGCTTTTCTTTCTCCCTAGATCCCTGGGAATCTTAGCAATGGTGGCCACTTCACACATTGAACAAGGTATTTTAAATGTGTACCTACCATATAGTGTGTGAATGTGACAATTCCATGTACCTTATAGGTCAGGGATGGGGAACCTGTGGCCTTCCAGATGTTGTTGGATTCCAACCCCCTTCGGGACCAGCAAGTATGGCCAATGGTTAGGGTTGATGGGAGTGGTAGTTTTGCCATTATTTTGGCTTCTAGGCATCTACTTGCATCTGAAACATTTACTCCTCCTGAAAATGTCTATGAATTTTAATCACAACTTTCTCTTATCTGGACCATATTGTCAAAATATTTGACATACTTGCCAGAAATAATTTCCCATGAGGGCTTCTGGGGTGTGTGCATGCACACAGTGTTTTCTTTTAAGTCTCTTTCTTTGGCATTGCGAGAGCATATTAAATATAGGATTGCCCTCTGGTTATTCAAACAGAAACAACACATTTGTCTGGAGTGACTAAAGCAACTGTATATTTTTCTTATATGTCAATTGCTCTTTGATTTTGACACTTCAGCTAACATTTCATGAGAGTCTTCTTAGTTCTGTTTAAGTCTGGTTCAAAGGCTCCCCTACAGGTATTTCTGCTGCTTTCTAAGCAGAAGAAACGTTAATGAAAGTGAGGAGAAGGCTCAGTGGCAAGGCACTACATTAATGACAGAATTAGCAGGTGAACCTTACGTAGCTTGCAATCCTATACTCAGTTACCTGGGACTAAGCCTCATTGAACTCAGCTGGGAATTTACTGTTGGGAGTAAGGCACCAACACTTGTAACAAGAAATATGAACCGGGGCGGGAGCAATAGGCAGAAAGGCAACCAGTCTTCCCTCTCTGATTTCTTCTTAAGTGACCACTTGTTGACAGGTAGTTAGTTTTTCACAGGCTTTCCTTCTTCTTCGTCGTCTAGGTTAACCTCATGACTCCATAAGGGCTTCATGTATGCCTGTACTCAGAATGGCTTTGCTTTCCCAGGAGCAAGAAACTGAAGCTTTCATTATTCTTTCAACTGCCAGTCTTACCAGACTATCTGTCCGGAGATTTGGGGTTCGGTGCCACTAGTATGCAGATGACACTCAACTCTACTTCTCCTTTCCACCTAATTCCAAGGAAACTGTCTTGGTTCTAAACCAGTGTCTGACAGCAGTGGTGGACTGGATGAGGGTGAATAAGCTGAAGCTTAATCCAGACAAGACAGAGGTGCTCCTAGTCAGTCGAAAGGCGGATCAGGGAATAGGGGTTCAGCCTGTGCTGGATGGGGTTACACTCCCCCTGAAGATGCAGGTTCGCAGTTTGGGTGTGCTCCTGGACTCAGCCTTAAACCTGGAGGCCCAGGTTTCTGCGGTGGCCAGGAATGCTTTTGCACAGTTAAGATTAGTGCGCCAACTGCGCCCGTTCCTGGAGTCATCTGATCTGGCTATGGTGACACATGCCTTAGTTACATCCCGCTTAGACTACTGTAACGCGCTCTACATGGGGCTGCCTTTGAAGACTGTTCGGAAACTTCAGCTGGTGCAACGAGCTGCAGCCAGAATGTTAACTGGGGCTGGTTACAGGGACCATACAACTCCCCTGCTGCAACAGCTCCACTGGCTGCCAGTCTGTTTCCAGACACAATTCAAAGTGCTGGTTATGACCTATAAAGCCCTATACGGCTTAGGTCCAGGCTATCTGTCAGACCGTATCTCCCTATATGAACCTGCCCGGGCCCTGAGATCTTCAGAAGAGACCCTTCTCACGATCCCAACACCTTCACAAGTGTGACTGGTGGGGACATGAGATAGGGCCTTTTCGGTGGCTGCCCCTAGGCTCTGGAACTCCCTCCCTAGGGACGCAAGAATGGCCTCCTCTGTGGAGTCTTTCCGCCGACAGCTAAAGACTTTTTTCTTCCGGCAGGCCTTTGGAACTGAAGGTTTTAAGGGTAGTGACTGAAGAGGATGCTGTAATAATAATAATAATAATAATAATAATAATAATAATAATAATAATAATAATAATAATAATAATAAATTTAATTTTTGTGTCGCCTATCTGGCCGAAGCCACTCTAGGCGACGTACATATTAAAATTCAATAAAATACAATATAATTACAGAATAAAATACAATGCAGTCAACACTAATGCAGGCGTAAAACTAAGTAGGGCAATCAGTAAACAATTATCACAGAAACAATAAACAATCACAGAAAAAATTAGCCCACCCTGGAGATCCCAAAGGCCTGTTCAAAGAGCCAAGTTTTTAAGGCTCAGCGAAATGTATGTTATTGTTTTGCCTGTATGCTCCTACACTGGGTTGCAGTATTTTAAGAGTAATTGGTTTTAACATCTTAATAGTTTAATCCTGTTTTAATGCTGATTTTATATGTTTATATGTTTTATATTTTTATAGGTTCTTAATGATGTGTACTTGTTTTTATCTGGAAGCCGCCTTGAGTTCCAGTTTGGAAAAAGGGCGGGGTATAAATAAAGATAATCATCATCATCATCATCATCATCATCTATTTATGCACTCTGCGGCTTTATCTATCAAACCCCAACGCTTACTTTGGAGCAGATATGTATAGGATACTCTTAGGGTACTCAAGCATCAGGGCTCCTAAACCAGGACATTGAGCTGGCTTGACCCAAGCACTGATGCCTCAATCATCTCTCCCTCAGCCAGCATGGACATTTGCCAAAAGAGGGAGCTACTGTCTTACTATTCACTGGGCTTGGATGCTGCCACTGAACCTAACTAGGTGGTGTTGCAGCTTGCTAACACAGTAGATGTCAGGGGACACAGGGTGCTAATGGGGCTTCAACAGACCCTATAAACAGAGCCTCACCCCTCAGTCTGGGCAATGTGGCTCTGCAGATGAGATCAGGTTGCTGCCAGCCTAAATGCTTGTCTGCCTGTTTTGTCTTCTGCTTTCTCTAGCTAGCCTGCTTTGCTGTGACTGATCTTCAGCTTGCCTGACTCTGCCTCGATTATGCTTCCAGGCTGCCAGCCCTGGCAAGGGTGGCCATGTGTCCTACTTTGTAGGAGACAGTTCTCTGTCTGAGGTTTTGTCAGAGACTAGTCCTCTATTTCCAGGTATCCTCTAATTGAAGGGCTGCCTGGTCCAAGTCTGGTTTAAAGGTATAGGGCCATAAGCAGGGAGAGCAGGCAAAGCCTTGAAGTTGCTCATCAACAGTTACCACTTGGCAGCAGACTGAACAGGCACACAAGTCACCTGGTCACAGTCCTTCCCATTATGGTGAGCTATACTGGATTTCTATTTAAATTACAGCCATTATTTCCAAAGTTGTTTTTATACATATAAATTAGCATACACACATTTTAGTCAAAGCTGTGCCTTTTTTTTGTGATCTTTCCTCTCTTTTGATGATGCTTAGGTGGCCACCCTAACACCACATATTTCTCATACTGAGAGTAGGGATAGGCAAGAATTTCAAGCTGAATTTATCAAATTCACGTTTTCTGAAACAATACAAAAACCAAAACACAATCATCCTTCAAAATGTACACTTACTTGAATTTTGCGATGGTGGTCGGCCACCCAACAACGTATACAAAAGTGCATATATTGGGGGTAAGCGTGCATAAAAATGAATATGAGTGAAAATACCATGCAAAAATATATTACATGACAAAAATGTCTTGCAAAAATGTGTACATTTGTCAAAACTCCCTACAAAAATGTGTTTATTAGGAGAGATTTGCACTAAAATGCTGGAAAATTTTCATGAGGATTTAATTTAAAAAAAAAAAAAAGACTGGAAAAAGGAGAAACTGAGACAACTGAAATTGACAGGTCTTCCCATCACTGAGATAAAAATACCCAGTTTAGCAGTCCTAAACAATGAAAGACCTCTTTTGAAGCATACCTTGGAACTGTCGCTTCAGACATGGCTCAGGGATAGGAGGAGTCTTCTACTCCGGGTTATTTTTTGTCTGCATACTCTTCTCTCCTCTGCTGCCTGTGAGGGTCATGGGGAAATGTTTGTATGCAGGCCCTTTCTAGGGAGTGAGAAATTATGCCTTGAGAATTCAGCTGGTCTCGCTATCAAAACCTCGAGGCACTTCCTCTCAACTAGTTAAAGTCCTCCAAAGGAACTTCCCAGCATAGGTCCAATGCTACAATTACAATGGGCTACCTGTAGCTCAGTGGCAGAACATCTGCTGTGTGTGTAGAAGGTCCCAAGTTCAGTCCCTGGTATCTCCAGGTAAGGCTGGAGAAAAACTCCCTGCCTGAAACCCTAGAAAGCTGCTGCCAGACAGTGTAGACAATATGGAAGAAGATGAACCAATGGTCTGACTCAGTTTAAGGCAGCTTCCTGTGTTTTTGTAATCCCTGACAAAGGAAACAGCTATTACTCCTACAACACATACAAGTGCATTCCACCCAGCAACTGTGGTAGCAATGAATGAACTATCTGGGAGGGAGAATCTCCTTGTCACATGAACAACAAGAAGTGTTGGGAGTGCTGGGTGATATCTCTGCGGGAAGCCAGTGAAGTCTGTGTGTGCTGCAAATGAGAAACAGAGAATGTGAATGTCTTCCTTTATAAACGTCAGAGCCAGCCTGATCACTTAGTGGGGTAAAGCAATCTGCTTCAGATTGCACAAAAGAGTTGCGGTAGATCTTTGACAATGGCAGGTGATGTCTGAATGTAGCTTTTTAAAGCATTGCCCCTAGCCAGAAGGGGTTGGTTGCTGGTTACTGGGCAGATGGGATATTTGGGCTCTGCTTCAGGCAGCAAAATGGCTTCTGCTGGCACTGATAAATGTATAGTCCAGAAAGGCCCTAAAATGTAGAATATCTGTGTGGCAAGTGGAGTGCCTATATTTTCCTCAGTAAGACAACAGGTCAGAACATATTGCAGGAGTGGTAGTGATATGAATTACTCTTGGAAACTTTCAGAAACATATAGCTGCTTTCTTTGGCGCTCCCAAAATGGGCCTTAAAGATCTACTGCCTCTTTACTGCAGCCTTTAGCAACTTATGTTGATGTTTTGATATGTTAGCGTTTTATATTGTTTTTGTTTTTAAGTGTGCTGTTTCAAATTTTGAAGTGTTTAAAATTTACATTGTATGTTTTGTTATGCTCAACATGTGGCTTGTAAGCCATTTTGGGAAGATGTTTTCCTGAAAAGTGGTATACAAATTTATGAAGCAAAATAAAAGCATATATTATGACAGCCAAAGGTTTGTCCAGGGCCACAATCCCAGGCTTACCTAGCAGAACATATGAGCTGGCATCTATAAAGGATGAATGGTAAGATGGCTGGGAGGGCTCTGATGGTTGCAACACTGACTGCCTACTTGAGCCCAGGAGGCCTCATTGGAGGCCTTGAAGTCTCTGGGCACATGTGTGGTTTGCCACACATCTACTTGAAAGGGCAGGGGGACAGAGCCAGTGAGGAGGCTTATCCACTGGTTCTGTTGAGAGCTCTGGCAAGGTTCAGGAATGGAGGAGGAGGAGGAGAACAATTGGTTTCAACCCCCACCCCTCCATATCTGAGGTCACATCCACACCATACATTTAAAACACATCACTTCCTGCAAAGGATCCTGGGAACTGTAGTTTGTTAAGGATGCTGGTAATTGTAGCTCTGTGAAGGGTAAACTCTAGTTCCCAAAATTCTTTGGAGGAAGCCATGATGATTGCTAAAGTGATATAAATGTGCTTGAACATATGGTGTGGATGTGACCTGAGACTGCAGGGGCAACAGGGCAAGCCTGGGGGGGGGAGCTGGGAATAAGAGTAAGATGGTCTAGGTGTGGCCTTGCTCCCCCCCACCAACAAAGTTGGCATAACAGCCCTCTTTCCTTACCTGTACTAAGATGACAAGGGGAAAAAACAGTTAAAGAAATAGTGCTGTTATGTCACTGTGGGATGCTTAGTTTTCATATGAGAGCCAACTTTTAGAGCACCATCAGCTCATCATTGATTCCTCCAGTTAAAGAAAACAAACTGTTTGGGTTTCTCCATTTGTAACTTATACATAACAAAGGCCACTGTCTTGCTTTCACGTAAGGCTTGTGTGGATACTTACAGACAAGAGCACAAAGTTCTGTAAAGAGATGTAGGTTCTGTCATTTTAAGCATATTGCTTTTAAAAAAATGATCCTGTCGTAGTCATTACATTTTTGGTGTTTATTAAAATATTTATACCCTGCACTTTCTGTCCCAGACATAAGAAACAGCTTACAACCATAAAACAGTACGATAAAAATAAATAAATACCACAAATAACAACCATCAGAGAAAAAACAGCAAAGCCAAAAGTAATTTTTAAGAGAGCAAGGACAAACAGATTCAAATGTCGAGAGAAAATGCACAATGGAATAAGACTGTTTTAAAGGATACTGAAATGTCAGCAGGGATGGTGCTGGTTGGATTTCCCAGGGCAGGGCATTCCATAGCATTCCACAGCATAGGAGCTACCACAGAGAAGGCCTTGTCCCACATCCCCACCAATTGATGATGGGGGGATATAGAGTGGGGCCTCCACTGAGAAGCTGAGCAGTCAAGCAGAATCAGGTGGAAGGAGGCAGCTCTTCCAATAACCCGGCCCTAAGCTATTTAGGACTTTGAAAGTAAGAATCAGCACTTTGACTTGGGATTGGAAAGAAACAGAAAGCCGGTAAAGCTGCTGCAATAGTGGAGGCACCTGATCTTTGGAAAAATAGTCCCAGAAGATCCCAGCTGCTGCATTTTGCACCAGCTGCAGTTCATAAGGATTTTTCCAAGGCCACCCCATCTACAGCATGTTGTAATAATACCTTGATATCTTGATGAGACCAGGGCCATCAAGAGTAGCCAGAGTAGCAGGTGCACCAACCTAAACTTGGCAAGAGCACTCCTGGCCTCACCTGGCCATCCAAGAGCAAAGTTGGGCACAGGAGCTCCCCCAAGCTGTGAACCTGGCTTTTCAAGGGGATACCCTGTCCCAAACAGGCTGTACATGGATCCCCAAGCAGCTTTCCTCCTAACCAGCTGCCCCATAAGGAATTTGACTTCTGAAAGTGCCATTGCTGCTTTCAAAACACCCACTTTTCTGTCCTGGGGTCAGTTGTTTATGGGAGCGGGGGGAGATTCTCAAGATTTGGGGAGGGGTTCAAGTAAAACCAGAGACAAATTTGGATGTGGTGCGGGCTATTAGCTACTGGCTGTGACATCACCAAGGCATTCTCCACAATCAGTTATGGAAAAGTTTTTATCATGCTTCTGATTTTTTTTTTTTTTTGAAAGTGAAGGATGACTACACATCTCTGGAAACATATATGTACCTCTTTTTTAAAAGATACAGAGAGGGAGAAGCAATACTGAGGGCTGATCTATCCTTTGATTCTCATATCTACTATAAGTTGCAAAGACAGGTTGCGATGACTACTACAGAATTCTGTCTTTATCAATTCATTAAGAACAGCCTGCTGGATCAGGCCAATGGCCCATCTAGTCCAGCATCCTGTTCTCACAGTGGCCAACCAGACAATAGCTGCTGATAGCCTAATACTCCATGAATTTGTCTACTCCTCTGATGCTGCTCATTTTGCTGCAAACATAACTATTTGGAGCATGAAGTAGCTATAAAGCATTGGTCCTTGGCCTAATTTTATGTGTAAAAAACCAGGGGGAAAGGGATGGCACAAAGAGAGGAGTATGTTCCACCCATTTTTAGCTCTGGTCCCACTTGCTATCAGTATGTGGCCCCAGAGAGATTCATTGGAGAGAATGTGGCCCACAACAGAAAAAAGCTTCCTCATCTCTGCCTTATAGAGTGAATCGTGTGTATGTGTTTGTGTTTTATACTACACACTCCTGTGCTGCTTTTTCATGCCCATGACAGCTGGGAAGGTTTCCCTTCCCATCGAGCACCACCTTTAAAATTTAATAACAATGTGAAAGCCCCCTACTAGTACCTAGAAATCCTTTTTACCAGAGAGAGGAATTACACTATGTGAAACAGCAGGATAAGCAGCTGCCTAAAATGCTGGTGCTTCAGCAAAAACATAGTAGAAGTGTATGTGTGTGTGGGAAGGGGGTTTAGGAAGAATGTTCACTGCAAAGAAGGGATCCGAATGATGAGCTTATTGCTGTGGTTCATTTGGCACTGGCAGACAAATATTCCCTGTTGGCTCCTACCCACCCACCCCGCTGCCAGCTCAGCTGGAATCTCGATATCAGCTCTCTTTTACTGTGCATTATTGGCTGCAGAGGGTCTATCCACGGCAAAAGAAAGGAACGGTGATTTGTTTTAGAGTATCTTTGGCAAGGTGGGAGAAGAGAGGCCAACGCTGGTGGCTTTTGTTCATAATTTATAAATAGCCTTTCCTGCTGTTATAAAGCAGCTCGGAAAAAGAAGACAAAGTGCAGCCCCTCGCTTTCCTGCATCATTCCCAGCTTGGTGACAGCAAAGCGCTGAGGAGTCATCTCCTGCCGCCTCCCTGCTGCATGCAGGGGCTACAGACGCAGTGCTTTCAGGGACACGCCAATCCAGGGGGACAGTCATTAGTCACACAACATCGAGCTGACAGAGAGCTTTGTACACCCCCTAAAAACCTTTACTCATCACAGTGAGCTGAGTGACAAATAGTTAAGGAAGCCTGAAGCCATACTTAAGGCCACTTTAGTTTGTCAGTGTTGTAGCCGATGAAAAGAAATGGTCTGAAAGGGGTTACTGCTATCATCCCACAAAACCAGAATTTCTATCACCATCCTGGACTTGTCTTTTTTTTTTTTTTTTTAAAAGGTTCAATAGTTTCTCTTGCTTCCGATTTACAAAAAAACTACAAAACCCTGTTGGGGTGTGTTTTGTTATTCCCAATGTGGTTATTCAGAGATAATATCCTATGAACTCAAACAAGTGTGTTTTTATTTATTTATTATTTCAATTTATATACCGCCCTTAGCAAAATAGCTCTCAGGGCAGTGAACAAACAAGATAAAATACAATATATCATAATAAAATACAAAAACATATACAAACAAACAACAAAAAGCACAGCAAAAACAAAATAAATACTACAAAAATTAAAAATACAGATTAAAAGATTAAAAAAGATTAAGAAGATTAAAATGCCTGGGAGCATAAAAAGGTCTTTACCTGGCGCCGAAAAGATGGAAGTGTAGGCGCCAGGTGTACCTCTTCGGGGAGGCTGTTCCACAACTCAGGGGCCACCACAGAAAAGGCCCTAGATCTCGTAACCACCCTCCGGGCTTCCCGATGGGTTGGTACCCGGAGGAGGGCCTTAGATTCTGAACGAAGTGAGCGGGTAGGTTCATAGCAAGAGAGGCGTTCCACAAGGTATTGAGGTCCCACGCCGTGTAAGGCTTTATAGGTCAAAACCAGCACCTTGAATCTCGCCCGGAAGCAAATAGGAAGCCAGTGCAGACGCGCCAGGACAGGTGTTATATGCGAAGACCGACTCGTCCTCGTCAATAATCTGGCAGCTGCGTTCTGCACCAGCTGAAGCTTCCGAACTGTCTTCAAGGGCAGCCCTACGTAGAGCGCATTACAGTAATCCAATCTTGAAGTTACCAGAGCATGGACAACGGAGGCGAGGTCGTCCCTGTCCAGATAGGGGCGTAGTTGGGCTACCAGACGAAGATGGTAAAACGCATTCCGTGCCACCGAGGCCACTTGGGCCTCGAGAGACAAGGAAGAATCGAGAAGAACCCCCAAACTACGTACCTGTTCTTTCAGGGGGAGTGTAACCCCATCCAGAACAGGGTAAGCATCCACCATCTGAGCAGGGAAGGCGTTCACCAACAATGTCTCGGTCTTGTCTGGATTGAGTCTCAGTTTATTAGCTCTCATCCAGTCCATTATCACGGTCAGGCAACGGTTCAGCACATCAACAGACTCACCTGAGGAAGATGAAAAGGAGAAATAGAGCTGCGTGTCATCAGCGTACTGATGGCAACGCACTCCAAAACTCCTGATGACCGCACCCAGCGGCAGCATGTAGATGTTGAAAAGCATGGGGGACAAGACCGATCCCTGGTGGACTCCACAATGGAGAGTCCATGGTGTTGAGTAATGTTCCTCAAGCACTACCTTCTGCTGACGATCTGCGAAATAGGAGCGGAACCACTGCCAAGCAGTGCCCCCGACACCCAACTCCACGAGTCTCCCCAGGAGGATACCATTGTCGATGGTATCAAACGCCGCTGAGAGATCAAGGAGAATCAACAGAGTCACACTCCCCCTGTCCCTCTCCCGACAAAGGTCATCATACAGGGCGACCAAGGCTGTTTCGGTGCCAAAACCGGGCCTGAAACCGGATTGAAACGGATCTAGATAATCGGTTTCATCCAAGAGCGCCTGGAGTTGGCTGGCAACCACCCGCTCCAAAACCTTGCCCAAAAAAGGGACATTCGCCACCGGTCTATAGTTATTCAAATTATCTGGGTCCAAGGAGGGTTTCTTTAAAAGAGGTCTCACTACTGCCTCCTTGAGGCTACCAGGGACTACTCCCTCCCTCAAGGAGGCGTTAACCACTTCCTTGGCCCAACCGGTGGTCCCAGCCCTGCTAGCTTTCACTAGCCAAGATGGGCAAGGATCCAGAACAGACGTGGTTGCCCGAACCATTCCAAGCACCTTGTCCACTTCCTCGAGCTGCACCAACTGAAACTCATCCAATAAAGAAGGACAAGGCCGTGCTCCGGACACTTCAATGGATTCATCTGTCACAACATCAGAGTCAAGGTCCCTGCGGATACATGAGATCTTATCTTGAAAGTGTCCAGCAATTTCGTTGCAGCGGGTCTCAGATGTTTCCATAGTATCGTGGGGGCCAGAGTGTAAGAGCCCTCGCACGACTTTAAAAAGCTCCGCTGGGCGGCATACAGATGATCTAATAGAGGCAGCAAAATAGAGCTTCTTTGCTGTCCTTACCGTTTTTGTATACAGCTTATTGGTGGCACTTACCAAAGCATAGTTGTATGCACTGGGAGTTTTCCTCCATCTGCACTCCAGCCTCCTCCTCTCTTGTTTCATCGCTCTTAGCTCCGGAGTATACCACGGAGCTGTATGAGCTCAACACCGGAGGGGGCGCGCGGGAGCGATCATGTCAATAGCCCGGGCCAGTTCCGTATTCCACAGTGCGACCAAGGCCTCAACAGGAGCACCAGTCCTATCAGCCGGATAATCTCCCAGAGCCCTCTGAAAACCTACGGGATCCATCCGGCTCCGGGAGCGGATCAACTTAATAGATCCTCCACCTTTGCAGAGGGAAAGAGCCGCTGTGAGTCTAAATCTCAACAAGCGGTGATCTGTCCATGACAATGGGGTAGATGAAAAACACCCCACCGCCAGATCACCATCTCCATGTCCAGTGGCGAAGATCAGATCAAGAGTATGTCCCGACACATGCGTTGAGCCAGTAGAAAACTGAGACAGCCCCATTGTTGGAGGCAATGAAGTCCTGAGCTGCGCCAGATAAGACAGCCTTGGCATGGACGTTGAAATCCCCCAGTACCAAAAGTCTAGGGGATCTCAAGAGCACCTCCGAGACTATCTCTGTCAGCTCAGCTAAGGAAGCTGTTGGGCAGCAAGGTGGACGGTACACCAACAGTATTCCTAGTCTGTCTCCCTGGCCCAATACAAGGTGGAGACATTCCAGACCAGTCGCCGTCTGGACAGAGGAAAAGAACTCCTATAGACCACAGCGACCCCCCCTCCCCGGCCCTCAGATCTACCACAGTGCTGAACCAAATACCCGGGTGGACAAAGCTGGGAAAGAGCAACTCCTCCCTGATCAGCCACCCAGGTCTCGGTTATACATGCCAGGTCGGCACCCTCCTCCAGGATTAAATCATGGACAAGTGAGGATTTATTATGTACTGACCTGGCATTCAAAAGCAGCACTTGGAGATCCGAGAGCTGGCTGATAGGACAACCAGCAATCCTGTGGGTATGAGGAGAACCGGAACAAGGCACAGACACAATTTGTCTGGGACGAGTTCCCCTTACCTGGCCTGTTCTCCTCCTAACACCATACCTCCCATTACCCGTCACTACGTTAATTGGGGCCCCCGAAAGCCCCCCCACGAAGGATGGTGTCTTTTCTCCCAGGCACATATTAAAAATACACAAATCTACACAGACAAACAAACATACAAAACATTCACCCCACATTTAACCCACACACACACCCCAACAAACGACATTAAAATTAGTTAATCCTCTTCAAGCAGCGATGGCAGTCTCGAGCCCCCCATCCAAAAGCAAGCCGCAGTAACGGCACCAGGACAGCAGCACAGCACCAAGCAGTAACAGCAGCACCCACACGCGAAAAAAAAGTGGCGAAGGTAGCGAAGATGTAAGCCGCAGTGGTAGTGTCCTGGGCAGCGACACGGCCCTCAGCGATAATAAAACGCCTGCAACCCGCGGCGACGATGATGGCAACAACAGGCCGCAGCGACGAAGTCCACCGGCAGCAGCACGGCCCCCCCGGCGATTATGATGTTGTAGGGTGGGGGGGGAATAATCTCCTCCTTTGCAGAGTGAGGCTTAGCACATCACATGGGGAAGGACATGAGAAGGCTTATGAGGTCATGAGCACTTAGGCCGAGGCGTCCGTGCAGTTGCAGGATGACTGTCTGAAACTGCCACTTCATAAAACTCCTGGATATCTGGAGCCAAAGATCCAGGAACCTCACCCTGCTGTGGCACCAGAGTCCCTCGACTCTGAAAAGGTAACAAGGCCCACCACAAACTCCAGAAGCCCCCCTCCCCTTCCTCAGAGGCCCAGTTCAGAGGTCAGCCCTGGCCTTCCTAATTCCACCCCCTCCCCAGCCTTTTTCAACTTTTATTGTCTGTGTCTGGTTATTCACAGGTCATTGAGTTTCTCCATAACAACGGCAAAATCCACATTAGGGCAATACCTTTATGAGATGAACTGTAATATCACAAGAGAGTGTGAAAGGCTTTGAGTTCTCCAGAACTCTTCATCAGGCTGGAACAGATGGTAAATGAAGCATGGGGTGGGGGTGGGGAGAGAGAAGCTGGATGAAGTTGAAGTCATGGAGCCTGCATTTAGTCGCCATCTGAAGTCTTCCGCACCCGTGGCTTCTACACTAGCTTTTCCCCTTCACTACCCCTGCTTTGTTTATTGTCTAACCCTATCTGGACAGTGATGACCTCACCTCAGTTGTTCATGCTCTGGTAACTTCTAGACTGGACTACTGCAATGCGCTCTACGTTGGGCTGCCCTTGAAGGCTGTTCGGAAACTACAGCTAGTCCAGAATGCAGCGGCCAGACTGCTGACGCGGACCAGAAGGTCCGCTCATATAACACCCGTTCTGGCCCGTCTGCACTGGCTTCCTATTTGTTTCCGGGCTAGATTCAAAGTGCTGGTTTTGACCTATAAAGCCCTACACGGCATGGGACCGCAATACCTGGTGGAACGCCTCTCCCAATATGAACCTACCCGGACACTGCGCTCAACATCTAAGGCCCTCCTCCAGGTGCCATCCCATCGAGAAGCTCGGAGGGTGGTGACTAGAACCAGGGCCTTTTCTGTGGTGGCCCCCGAACTGTGGAACAGCCTCCCCGATGAGGTGCGCCTGGCGCCGATGCTACTATCTTTTCGGCGCCAGGTGAAAACCTTTTTATACTCCCAGGCATTTTAAAGTGTGTTTTAATAGCATTTTCATTATTATTTTGTATCCTGGATGTTGTTTGGTTTCTTTTTATTTGTTTGTTTTGTTTTTTGATTTATTGTATTTATTGTATTTATACATTGCTTGTTTTTATCTTTTTGTACACCTCCCAGAGAGCCTTCGGGCTTAGGGTGGTATATAAATTAAATTAAATAAATAAATAAATAAATAACCCGATGACAAGTTCTGGAGAACTCAAAAACGTACATGCTCTTTTGTGACAGTGGAGCAATACCTTATTTGGCTAATCACACTTTGGGTTTTATCTAATGGGTCAACACTGCTACCTTTGACCTTCCCTTGGCAGAGAACTCAGACCTGCGTAAAGGTCTACATGATTCCTTGTCTCAGTGTGAAAAGGAGGCAAGTCTAGGACAAGTCCATCATTTAGTGGCAGAATCCATGGTTTGCATGCCAAAGGAGCCAGGCATAAGCCTTTGTATATCCAGTTAAAAGATCTCAGGTAGAAGGGCTGGAAGACACAATACCTAAGGATTTCTGCTGATAGTCAGTGTAGTCACTCCTGGGATAAATGGCCCAGTGGTCTAACTCATAAGAACGTCCCTGTAGGTTCAGACCAAAGGCCAATCTAGTCCAGCATCCTGTTTCCTGCAGTGCTCAACCAGATGCTGAGGAGAAGCCCACAGTAGAAGGCAGTTCAAGAGCCATTGTTGCCTCTTCCCCCATCAGATTCATATTCATATAATTAATGAGATGTTTGAAGGTTGTTATCCCTAGGTAACAGATGGACTGTTATTCAACATCTTCATTTTGTCCAGCACAGCCAGTTTTACTTGTTTGCTTTTCTGATAACCAGTCAAAATGGTTTGCATTCACTTTGCACTTAGCAGTGGAATATCTTTGTATTGTTAGGTGGCCCTAAACAGACTCCAGGCACCACAAGGGGCCCATGGCAATTTGACTAGGTTTACAGCTTCCTTGTGCTCCCAAAATGAGTTCTTATTGCCCCCCCCAAAGGACAAATAGGAAGCAGGTTTTCATTCTATTACAAGTGTTACTTTGCATTTTCATAATTTGCATGAAGAAAAAAATAGTTGAGTAAAAATTGATGGTAAAAGAACCACCATATAAAAGCAATGTTGTTGGCTTTGCAAAGTAGTACATATCATTGGTAAAATGGAAATAATCTTACTGGTAAAGAAAGGTTGATTTATTTTATTTGTTAAATTTGTATCCCCCCCCTCGCTTCCAAAGGAGCCCACTGTATGCATTACAGACAAGACAGTATTTTGCATCCTAATCCACCACTGATGAAAACTATTTTAATTTCAAGTACAAACACAACACATTTAAAGGTCTTGTTTACAATTCAAAACATACATTTTGTGCCTGGCTTCAGTAATGCTAATACTGTGAGATTTTCTTTCCTAAGTAGTCCTGTTCTAGCCGTAGCAAAGAGACTGAAATGGAGAAGAGCTGAAGGCCATCCTGGGATGTATCCAACACAGCACTAAATAAGCAGCCTGTCAGCACAAGGGTGTCTCCCCCTTTGTTCCTCCAATTTGCTCTGGAGGGTTGGGGGAACCCTTAGAACAGATTTAGGGGATGCACATGGGGAGAAAAGGGGGGAAATCCCATTGTGCAAGTGGAAATCCTTGCACTGATAGGATGCTTGCTTAGCACTATGTTGGCTATAACCTCGTGCAGAGTTGTTAGGAGACCTGTTACAGAGCTACAATTCCCAGCACCCTTATCAAACTACAGTTCCCAGGATTGTTTGGGGGCAGCCATGACTGTTAAAGTGATATAATAGTGCTTGAAATGCATGGTGTGGGTGTGACCTGCGTCTTCCAACAGTGACTTTGCTCATTGGCAAAACAGGTAAAGAGAAAAGTATTAAGCAGATGACAAAAGTGACACTTCCATGAACAGGGAGGGATGGTATGGTCAGAGTCTGAGCATTGAGTGTAATGCCCTGTTGTTGTTACGTGCCTTCAAGTTGATTGTGACTTATGGCAACCATAAGAATCAGTGACCTCCAATAGCATCTGCTATAACTCACCCTGTTCAGATCTTGTAAGTTCAGGAATGTGGCTTCCTTTATGGAATCAGTCCATCTCTTGTTTGCTCTTCCTCTTTTTCTACTCCCTTCTGTTTTTCCCAGCATTATTGTCTTTTCTAGTGAATCATGTCTTCTCATTATGGATCCAAAGTATGATAACCTCAGTTTCATCACTTTAGCTTTAGCTTCTAGTGACAGTTCTGGTTTAATTTGTTCTAACACCCAATTATTTGTCTTTTTCGCAGTCCATGGTATGTGCAAAGCTCTCCTCCAACACCACATTTCAAATGAGTTGATTTTTCTTTTATCCGCTTTTTTCACTGTCCAGCTTTAACATCCATACATAGAGATCGGGAATACCATGGTCTGAATGGTCCAGACTTGAGGATCTTTTCTAGTTCTCTCATAGCTGCCTTCCCCAGTGCTAGACTTCTTCTGATTTCGACTGTTGCCTCCATTTTGGTTAATTACTGTGCCCAGGTATTGATAATCCTTGACAAGTTCAATGTCCTCGTTATCAACTTTAAAGTTACACAAATCTTCTGTTGTCATTACTTTAGTCTTCTTGACTAAATAATGCCCTGGTGAAAAGAAAAGTTAGATCGCAAGAGAACCCCAGATCTTTGGTCAGAATCCTTGACTTGGATGGGGATTTCTCTACCAGATATATTCTTGTCTCTCCCTTTAATTTTATTTTTAACATATTTCAAATCCCAAAAGCATCTAGTGGTTTTTATGAAACATCTATCATATGTTATGGAGGCTACAAATAGCTATATACAATTTTCTTCTTCCTGAGATAGCCAGAAACAAACATTTATTGACTAAGTTCAATTGAAAACCTCTCTTATCAGATGGCATCACAAAGAAAAGCCTTGCTGGGTACATAACAGCTGCATGAACATCTAAGGTTTTCATTATAGCAGTATAGTTTTTTCCCCCTACAGCTGTAGCAACAGCTTTCTAATGCAAGCTATAGACAGATACTGGCAGATATCAAGTGGAAAGTTTTGCTTGCCAAAACAGCAAGCGCAAATCAATGTTTATAAAGCAAATTTCAAGCTCATCTGGAATCCAAACAGCCACACATTTTCAGGTTTTTTAGGCTGTGATCTAAATGAGCAAGTCTCATCGCTAGCAGCGAGTTTACTTGCAAGTAAGTACCCTTAAGATTAGGATGTTAGTCATTAATCCTTCCACCAAAGCCAGCATAGCAGAGGTGGGTGGCTTGGAATCCAGTGACAAAAACAGGACAAAGGTTTCCTAGGGAAATGTTAGATAACTAGCTCCAAAGCTGCATTACAGATTACCAAACACACAGCTGAATATAAATTGTATATTAAGGGACAATGTGGGAGAGTATGAAATAGCAAGAGGACCTTGACAACGTCTGGGTCACACATAACTCTAAACCATGGCCTAGCAGCTTAATTATGATTTGTTTACTGCCAACAAACAATGATCTGAAGCCATCACTTGTTGGCTTACAAACTTTGGTTTGTTTTAACTATGGTTTGGTGTTACGAGTGAACCCAGCACCCTATGTTTGATCACCCCAGAAGCTCATAAAACTACAAAGGCATGCGGTGAGAGTAGCTGGAAAGCAAACCAAATTTTAGAGAAACAAGCCCTGGTTTGTTTGGTCTTCTGTGAGACAAGTTGTTGTTAACAAATCGTGGTTTAACATCATGTGCTCACAAGGTCAATGCATAGTTCTCTTCTCCTGCAATAGTGGAGAAATATAGTGCAAAGAAAGGCTTGGGAACCTGTGTCCCTCCAGATGTTGTTGGACTATAACTCTTATTTCCTGTTATTGCTCAAGCTGACTGGGGCTGATGGGAGATGGATTCCAACAATAGGAGGGCCACAGGTTCTCCAGACTTGGCATAAAGCGGTTATCATGACCTTTGGGGAGTTAAGTTTAGGAGGGCGAAACAGAATGGAATGAAGGCAATCTTCTTCCAAAAATATCCCATAGACATTTACAGGATATTGCAAAATTGGGCCCTTGTTCTCAATAGCGATGACATAATTTGTTATGATTTTTAATGTATTTTGTTAGATGTCTTGAACATTCCATATGGAAAGACAGGATATACATTTAACAAAGAAAAATAAGTGAGTGAATGCATGAATAAATAAATATACATGCATATATTATATTACATTTCTATTTTCTGGTGGTATAATATTTCAATGGCTTTTAAGCAAGGTTTATGCAGGCTGCAAATTCTAGTGGGTTAACCTGGTTGCTACTTATAAAGGCTTTGGTGAAAGAAGAAAAACATAACAGAAAGAATTACTATAATTATTAAGTTAGAAGAGGAAACAGAAGAGGAAGGTAGCGCATGTTGGATTAGAACTATGTCTTAACCTCTTTGTTCTGGGCGGAGTCCCTCACAAAGTTCAGAATGGGAGACCCTGCTGCAGAGTGTATTACAAGTGCCATTTATGGCTGGAGTCCACTCCCCAGCCCCATTCCCCAAGAAAATGGTATGATAGAGCTGTTGTTGCTCTCGGTGTGCACACTTAGGCTGCAGACAGAACAATTAAAGAATGATAAAAGGAACAGGACAGAGGCATCGTTACTAGAGCAGGGGTTGCAACCTGGCACCCATGGGTGTCCGCAAAAGTCTTCTTTGGTCCCTCCAGAATGAATCAGAGGCTTAGACAAATTCATGGAGGATAAGGCTGTCAATGGCTACTA
Source organism: Rhineura floridana (assembly GCF_030035675.1). NCBI lineage: Eukaryota > Metazoa > Chordata > Lepidosauria > Squamata > Rhineuridae > Rhineura > Rhineura floridana. Next base: position 152,316,700 of record NC_084484.1, read on the forward strand.
CCCATGGTGGCTATGCTCTGCCTCCATGGTCGGAGGTGGTATGCTTCTCATACCAGTTGCTAGAAATGGCAGGAAGGGAGAGTGCTCTCATGCTCAGGTCCTGCTAGCGGGCTTCCCATGTGCAGCTGGTCGGCCACTCTGAGAACAGGATGTTGGACTAGATGGGCCACTGGCCTGATCCAGCAGGGCTCTTACGTTCATATATTCTTTACCAAAATGCTCAGTTTCCCAGCTTTTTTAAAAAGTCAGTTTCTAACATTTTTAGAACCTGAGATATGAGGCAAAACATACACACACAATTCTTCTAATTTTTTTGAGAAATGAGCCTGCTGCACCCTTTCAGTGTTTTATTTTGCCCTCCCCCTCCCCGAAAAAAATCCTGTGAATGCCCCTGTGTGAGAGAGAAAGGAGAGATGCCTTCGCAGGAGAGATAGAGAGATGTACATATTATCTGTGTTGAAGGGGGGAGGGGGAGCATATGTATGTGCATATGGGTGGTCTGTGAGAGGGGGAAGTGAGTGCATATGTGTGAGAGAGAGGGGGAGGGAGGGAAGTATGTATGAATGTGTGGTTTGTGTGAGAGAGGGAGAGATGCATGTGGGGAGGGAGGGAGAGATGTATATGTAAAAAGTGTGTGTGTGAGAGAAAGAGAGAGAGACAGAGGGAGAGATGCATGTGTGTCTGTGGTCTGCATGTGTGCAGTGAGAGTATGCATGTGCATGAGAGAGAATATAATTAATGTGTCCACCTTGTATTTTTTTCTTGATATTGGGGAATGTTCCCTGTTGCTATTAGACAGCAACAGCATCAGCGTGTATGTGTGTGAGAGAAAGATAAATCAATATTGTGTGATATCCACAATCAGGACCAGCAGGACCCAGCTAACATCCCTTGGGAAGCCTCAGGTTGTCTAGATTGAGGGGGGGGGGGAAGAGGACCAGCAGTTACTGTACTCTCGCTGATACTGTGTTATGCCACATCTCCACAGCAGCCATTTTGTGACTAGTGCCCACTTTCTCAACATTCAAAGTATGCCCACTGGTCCAAAAAGGTTGGCAACCTCTGACCTAGACTGTATGATCATTTTATTCCACCATGACTCTGGTCATACAGGTTTTTGGCATAGCTTCAAAAGCTTGCCCTAGAATCAAAAGACTATGTACCCGTTACAGTGCTATATCGTAAGAGTAAGAGTGGTCTTTAGCCTACCCTTTGGAGTTCCCTCCCCTTAAATATTAGACAAGTGCCATCTTCTCCCTACTGAAGACTTTCTTCTTTCAACAAGCCTTTTGTGTAGAGACCTTTATTCCAGCCTGCATCTGTATTGGAATTGTTTTAAATATGTTTTTTTTTATCACTTGATGGTTGCCACCCTGCCTCCTTTGGGAGGAAGGGCAGGATATTAATTTAATAAATAAACAAAACAATAAATGAACAAATGGGTCAAGCACTGGCACCCACCTGGAACTGCAAAACTGCAACATAGGACCCTTTTCTCAGAGCCCATTGACCTGAGGGGTCATGCCCTGTAGCAAAGGGGAAATGCCCATCATCCCCACAAAACGAAATGGGAGTTGCAGCACTGCTGCAACCCACCCCAGGATGGCAATCACAATACACCTCTGTGTCCTGATCTATCTGTTGGACCACTGCTCAGCCATATCACGTTAAACTCAACCTTTCAAGCTTTTATCTGCCTTTAGCTGTAGCCATTTCCATATCCTTGGAACACTGACTGAAGGGAATATCTTGTCAGAGGATTTTGTAATCAATCTGTCACTTTTCAAGTAACATAAGGGACTCTGAGTGTAGATGGGATACATCTGTTCTTTAGAAGAAAACCCCCTGGGTACATGGAAATCTGCAAAGACGAGACTAAGCTGAAATGAAAGTTAAGCTTTTTTAAACTTTTTGCAAATGAGGTGGATCCAGAAGTCTGCATTCCTTCACATCCTGAGTGACATGAAGATACACAAACTTGCTAATTGCACGGCTGGCAGTGTTGTGGCAACAGCAGGACTGTACAAATGATTGCAATAACGAACTCAGTTATGCTAGAAATATTTTGAGGAAGTATGTGGGGCAAGAAGTGACAGGCAATAAAAACAAAGTCTGAGACATATACATTTGCAAGTGTTCGCCAGAAGTGAATTCGTACTTCCCTTCAGCCTGGGGCCTGACCATGCACTAGAGATGGAGGGTGGGAATGCAGGGCAGGGAAATCCTGGAGAAGGTGCAAATCCTTCACTGTTCATTCTCGAGCCCAGTTTTGCTTCCCAAGGGATCTTTAAGATGCACAGGGGACTGGCCAGGCAACTTAAAGAATTGCAGGAAGGGCAGCTGGTAGGAATGGAAGGATCTGTCACTTCCAGTTCTCTCAGTTTGTCATTTTTCCACTCTTAAATTTGGTTCTCCACATTTCTGCAGCAATTTGTGGATTTTTTTTAAATCATCAAGAAAATTCTTCAGCATTTTAGTGTGAATTTCTCCTGATAAACCCATTTTTGTATGTACTTTTGAGTAATTCACACATTATTGCAAGCAATTTCTCCTAATATAATGCATTTTTGTATGTTATTTTCACTAATATATTCATTTTAATGCACATTTTTATAAACAATCTTTGGTTGGAGAACTGCATCACAAAATCTGGATACATGTGAATTTCAAAGGATAGCTGTGTTTTGGTCCTCATGTTGTTTTGGAAAGTGCACATAAGCCCTCTTGCTATTCCTTTAAGAAATCAAGTACTGTACTGCCCCCTATGAATTAGGGATGCCCTAAAAATTCTACCCAATTTGAATTTGGTACTGAATTTACCATTAATTCACTTATTCTTTATAATTGCAGATCGGTTTTTTATGTAGCACCTTGCGCAGCTATTTCCAAAAACATTTTTTAAAAAAAACTTCATCTCTAAAATATCGATATTAAGAACAATAATTATATCAATATTTCCTTCATTTATAAATATTGACTTTCAACATATACATATTTTCTTTAAAAATATTGATATTTATATCAATTTTTTTGTGTGAGAGAAAAGAAACGCATCAGTAAAAGCAGCGGTTAGTGGACAGTGAATGAACTCCCAATTCATACCGACTTGTTAAGTTGTGGAATGTTTTCAAACAGGCACCGGCCAACAGTTCCCATCCCTAGTATGAATATAGAAGAAATATCCAGATAATGCATGTAAAATAGTAAGCATAAAAAAGATCAGTTAGTGAAACTCATTGCAGAATGACAAATATCAAATTGCATACTGAAAGTCAAATAACAGAAGTCAAACATTAAGTACTAGTGTCTATCAAATAATGTCAGGCTTCAAATAATGAAGAATGCAAGTTGTCACTTATCAAATACGATACTTGTAAAAAAACTAACTAAAATGCTATTGTATATTTATTATCAAATACTGATAGATGCTCTACTCACATTTGGGGAATTAAGTCAAAAACTTGCATTGAGATCATTATGTGATTAGGTGCCACTGTGCAGTTGTTAGCTAAATATTGGCCTCAATTACACTGGCCACACGCCTTACTTTATAGGGAACAGACCTCTATTGAGGGGGTGCTCTGTTTGAAGGGTTGTCCCATCCAAGTCTGGTTTAAAGATAAAGAACCATAAAAGGGGAGAGGAGGGACTCTGCAGTTACCTATCAGGAGTTGGCACCTGGACAGTGCACTGAATAAACACACGTCGCATCACCTGGTCATACTCTTCCCCACTATGGTGAGATGTATTTCTCAATAAATGGACAGATGGTGCACAGATTAAGATGGTCCACCCCTGGAGACTAATGGAATCCACTCGATTCCTGAATGTTCTGGGGGAGTTCCCAGTAGATAGAGCAGGTGACCCTGTTGAAGTCCTTGTTGTGCTGTGGAATGACGAGGTGTGTTGGGCTCTTGACATGGTTGCCCCTGAGTGCCCTCTCCAGCATTGTGGAGCCTGGTTAGCACCTTGGTACACCAATGAGCAAAGGGCAATGAAACAAGCTGGACGACGGCTACATCATAAATGTACCTACATAAATGTGTGGTGGTGAGGGTGGCGAAGAAGGCCCACTTCTCTGCCACCATTGCATCCTCAAGTAGCCATCCAGTGGAGCTTTTCTCTATTGTCAGGGGTCTGTTGACATCAGCTTCAAGAAATGGAGTTTTAGACCCTTCGGAGGCCCACTGTGAATTGTTTGCAAAGTACTTTGAGGGTAAAGTTGCTTGCCTCTGTGGCAATCTTGATGCACATCCACATTTAGTGTAGTCCCCAGTGAGGTGTCGAGTGCAAAGTCTGCTGCAACTTCTTGGGATCAGTTTCAGTGGATGCTGCCTGATGACGTGGATAAGGTGCTTGCGACAACACTGCCAGCAACATGTCCTCTCAACCCTTCTTGGCTTATTAAAGCTTGCTGAGGGGGGTTGCCCGAGTGATTCAGGGTGTGGTCAATGTGTCACTGCAGGATGAATGGTTGCAGCCGCCCTGAAAAAGGGGGTGATCTGACCATTCCTGAAAAAGCCCACCTTGGACCCACTGATTTGTGACAACTACTGCCCGGTCACAAATACCCCTTTTTAGGGAAGGTGATTGAGAGGGTTGTGACGCAGCAATTGCAAGTACTCCTGGATGAAACATTATCATGACCCATTCCACTCTGGGTTCAGGCCTGGTTATGGGACTGAATCGGCCTTGATCACCCTGATGGATGACCTTTATTGGGAGAAGGAGAGGGGGAGTGCGCCCTGTTATTCTTATTTGATCTCTCGGCAGCTTTTCATACCATTGACTATGGTATCCTTCTGAGCCAACTTGGTGAGATGGGTATCGGAGGCACTGTTTTACAATGGTTCCAATCCTACCTCCGGGGTCATTTTCAGAGAATAGAATTGGGTGACTGTCTTTCAGCCACCTAGCAGTTGTGCTCTGGGATGCCATGGGGTACCACCTTGTCCCTGATGCTGTTTAACATCTATATGAAGCCCTTAGGAGCGGTCATCAGGAGATTTGGGGCAAGGTGTCAACAGTACGCTGATGATACCCAGCTCTATTCTTCTATAACATCTGAATTGGGAGAGGCCATGTAAGCCCTGGACCATTGCCTTGACTCTGTAGTGGGCTGGATGAGGGCAAATAAACTGAGTCTGAATCCTAGCAAGATGGAGGCACTGTGGGTTCCTAAGTTCAAATAATTGGTCACTTGCCTGCTTTGGATGAGATTGTACTCCCTCTGAAAGAGCAGGTTTGTAGTCTGGGGGTGCTCCTGGATCCATCTTTGTCACTAGAGGTCCAGGTGACCTCGGTGGCTAGGAGTGCCTTTTACCAGCTTTGGCTGGTAAGACAGCTGAAGCTGTTTCTGGACCGGGATAGCCTGACCACTGTTGTCCATGCACTGGTAACCTCCAGGCTGGATTACTGTAATGTGCTCTATGTGGGACTACCATTGAGGTTGGTCTGGAAGTTGCAGCTAGTGTAAAATGCAGAGGTGGAACTGCTCCCTGGGACAGGGCATCGCCAACATGTCACCCCACTGCTGAAAGAATTGCACTGGCTGCCCATTAGCTACCAGGCTATGTTCAGGGTTCTGGTTTTGGGGTACAAAGCCCTATACAGCTTGGGATACCTGAAAGATCTTACCTCTTATGTACCCAGTCGATCAGTATGCTGTACAGGTGAGGGCCTCCTGCAAATATCATCTTATCAGGAAGTCCATTCTGCACAAAGCAGACCTTTAGTGTAATGGACCTACCCTTTGGAATTCCCTCCCCTTAAATATTAGACAAGCACCATATCTGTTATCTTTTTGGCGTGTACTGAAGAGCTTCCTCTTTCAACAAGCCTATTAAGTAGAGACTTTATCCCAGTCTGCATCTGTGTTGGAATTGCTTTTAAAGATGTTTATAAAGCTTTATTTAAAAAAGATGTTTTTTAAAATGTTTTATTTTAATATATTTTAATGTCTGTTTTTATTATCATTTAGAGTGTTTTAGTGTTTTTACTTTCTGCCCTGGGCTTCTACTGGGAAGAAGGGTGAAATATAAATGTAATAAATAAATAAATAAATTCTAGCAATTCTTTCTTTTTTAAAAAAAGAACAAGTCCAATTTTATTGAAACAGACTCTAGCATTTCAATTAAAGCCAAGTTAGTTACAACTGCACTATACTGCACTATACTAACCAGATGTTCTAAAATAAATGCATACTAGACAAGTGAGGAAGTAGAAGACAAACACATATACGGAAAGCAGAATTGGACCAAGATGAAGGAGGTGTGAAAACTGGAGGGAGAAATATCAATAATTTAAGATATGTAGACTATACCATACTACTAGCAGAAACTAGTAACGATTTGAAACGAATGCTGATGAAAGTTAAAGAGGAAAGCACAAAAGCAGGACTGCAGCTGAACGTCAAAAAGACTAAAGTAATGACAACAGAAGATTTATGTAACTTTAAAGTTGACAATGAGGACATGGAATTGTCAAGGATTATCAATACCTTGGCACAGTCATTAACCAAAATGGAGACAATAGTCAAGAAATCAGAAGAAGGCTAGGACTGGGGAGGGCAGCTATGAGAGAACTAGAAAAGGTCCTCAAATGCAAAGATGTATCACTGAACACTAAAGTCAGGATCATTCAGACCATGGTATTCCCAATTTCTATGTATGGATTCATAAGCCCTATCAGTTGTTCTTGTACCAGAAATCACAAGACAAAAATAGAGGAAAGAAAATTATCTTACGGGATGCTTCTGTTGATTAGGATGAGTAAATATACCTGAATCCAAAATGGTGAGTTAGGAAAAATCTCAAATGAGTTAGGGAAGGAGCCTCGTTTTTCAGGCCTTACAAACCATGAGAGCAGAACTTATGATGAGTCAAAGCAGCTTGCAGAACAATACACAACAGGGTTGCCAAACCTCAACCCAGACAGATTCTGTAAAAGTTCTGAGACAGTGGGAGAATGTCACTTATGAATGAAAATGGCAGGTGTCTGCAGTCTCACCCAGTTCTTTTACTTCCAAGCACCACTAGCCCTGCTGCCCTAGTAAACTTACTGGGTGAGGGAGCATCAAGGTGGTACAGGGCTCCCAGAGGGCACTTTGTCTAGGCCCCCCTCAGATGTGGTGCCAGCCCTGGAAGCCAGATCCTTGTCCCAAGAGGCCTACAGTCCATCAATTAAAATATGCAATATTGATATCAAATATTATCGGATGTCAAACGTTTCATGCAGAACACTGACTTTGTAAATTATTTAATATGAAAATGTGCAGAGGCAGGTCTTCCGGACAGTTTAGAGGGCAAATGTATTTGTAACTGGAAGATACATTTCATAGCTATCCTGTGGCCAGTGGCAGGGTGAGGGTGGGGATTCAGGATATCCTGGGAAGGTGCTGCTAGGCAGTATCATGTACCCTACTGGTCATGTTACTGAATGGGTTTATGAACTTTCTAGGATTAAAGAGCCAGGTTACCATATTCTCTTTAAGTTTTCTGACTTACAACCTATTGATCTGGGTCTACCGCACCCTTTACAATCTCATAAAACCCTAGTTTATCTTGACTGATGCTTAAGTCCAGGTTGTTACGGTGGGGGGAAGAGAGCCTTTCCTTCCAGATAAGATGACTCTCTCTCTGCACAAGATGCCTTTAAAGACTTCCCGGGACACATTTCACACCCTGTGTAAGTGAGACTGCATTCATCTAGGTGGAAATTCATAATCTTAATTTTTCAGATTCATAGGTAATTACAAAACTAAACACCCCGTTGCAGCTCGGTTGCTATGGACAACTGTGTAAAACGTGGGAGCAGCATCCAGCATCACTAAGGTACTGAGACAAACATGCTATAATAGCAGCTGATAAAGTACAGGGCTGCTGCACTAAAGCTGCATTAAGGACACTTAAAATATGCTTATGACTCAAAAGCAGGCAACCCCCCCCCAAAAAAAAATCCTGCTGTACTGGAAGCACGACAACAGGGCAGACAGCTGGGAATCTTTTTGCATTGCAGAGACATGCCTGGTCTTGTTGACACTTTGTCTGATTAGATTTGTTATATCAGGGCACCTACGGCTTGAACAAGACTTCTCATGGTTTTGATCTAAGCTGGCATATTCATGCATTTCCCCTTCTCCCAAGTAGCCTCAGAAGCAGCTACCCAGGCACTTTGGGTGGGGTGGCTCTGAAGGATGTCTTTCCCCCCCTAACCCTACTCAATTGAGGAACCGGCCTGGCTGTCCATGCCATGTTTTCCTGAAGACGGGGCATTCTGTTCTGGGAAGAACCTCTGTTAGTCTGTCAGCAAGGGAAGTTCCTTTTTCCAGCAGTTGCCTGCAGATCTCCCTGCTGCCCTGTGCCTCTGATGACAGCCAGGGCAGGCTTCACCTTAAGAACATAAGAAGAGGAGCCTGCTGGATCAGGCCAGTGGCCCATCTAGTCCAGCATCCTGTCTTCAGTGCGGCTAACCAGATGCCAGTGGGAAGCTGGCAAGCAGGACCTGAGCACAAGAGCACTCTCCTCGCCTGCAGTTTCCAGCAACTGGTATTCAGAAGCACACTGCCTCTCACCCCCTACTTTCAATGAAATGAAATGATATAAACAAATACCCACCCCTCTGGCCCAAGTTGTGGTGGTAATAAAGAGCATAAATGTATATACTACAATGCTAGGAAAATTAACAACAACAACAATAATGCCCATTCTTAGCCAACTTGAAGAAGAGCATGAACAAATTCCTTCCTGGTCCCCAACTGGATGACCAACCTGGGGTAACCCAGAGCTCTCTTCAGACTGCTAACTCTGCCCACCTGAGGCTGAGACGCATGGAGCACAACTCAAATAGGCCTCCCGGCCTCTCACCCCCAAATCTTACAAGACTCCAAAATCATGGGTCTGGTGAAATTGTACCTGTTTTGTGAAGGAACTGCTAGGCTATGCTAGTCCATTTAGCTTACCTTTGTTTTAAGTTTTTTGAGCGGCGGTAACACAGCCGAAAGCTCTGTTCACGGCCAGAGTTTGATTCCAATGGAAGGAGGAAGTTGAATCTCCGGTAAAAGGGGTCGAGGTCCACTCAGCCTTCCATCCATCTGTGGTCGGTAAAATGAGTACCCGGCATATGCTGGGGGGTAAAGAAAGGCCGGGGAAGGAACTGGCAATCCCACCCATATATACGGTCTGCCTAGTAAACATCGCAAGACGTCACCCTAAGAGTCGGAAACGACTCGCACTACAAGTGCAGGGACACCTTTACCTTTACCTTACCTGAACTTACAAGATCTTAACAGGGTAGTTCATGACAGATGCTCTTGGAGGTCACTGATTCATAGGGTCGCCATGAGTCGTGGTTGACTTGAAGGCACATAACAAAAATGGTTTCTACAATAAAATTTATGTATGTTTGATCTGTTGTATCGTCATGAGGGCTGGCAGCTGCAGGATGGCGACTGGCCACTGCAGAGGGTGGCCCAGTTCCCTCCTTCTAATGTGCAACTATTCACCACACATCCCCACAGGTTTATCTGCAGTTTGGGTGGCCTCAAGCCTTTGTTTAGAAATTGATTTGGACTGACTGCTCAAAGATAGATGACACCTTCGATGGAATTCACTCCTAAATATCCTGCCACAATCTTAGTATCCAGGGCCGGCACAAGGCATGACTGGGCCCTTGGGCACCACCTTGCCCCAGGCACATGGCTTCTGCCTGTTTCACCTACCTCTCTCTCTCCTGTTGCTGCATGCAGTGTGCGCACAGGGCTGCCATCAACCAAGATGGCAGCAGAGGCTTCTCTAAGGGGCTGATGTACCTGCCGCCATCTTGGCTGATGGCATGCATGCACAGTATGCTATGCGCACACACGCCTACCATCAACCAAGATGCCGTTAGGAGCATCAGCCCCTCAAAAAAGCCTCCACCACCATCTTAGTTGATGGCAACCCTGCATGCAATGCGTGCAGCCTCACAAGACAGGAAAGAGAGGTAGGTGGAGCAAGCGAACAGGTGGGTGGCCTGAAAGCTCCCTCCCTATGAACAGATGCGGAAGAGGAGCACTACTCTCCCACCCTAACAAGGGCCCCTTCAGGGGCCCCTATGGGCTATGGGGCCCTCAGCCAGGGCCCGACCTGGCCACCCTTTGGCGTCAGCCCTGTTAGTATCCCATGACTTTGGTGACATCCTGGTTTGCATATCACCACAACCCATAAGAGTTTACTATGAACACACAAATCTCCCCTAGTGTGTAGAGGGAACAAGCCATGATCCCTGGCTTAGAGTTAGGTCTGTAATCCTTACTACTGCCATGTAAAACACGTCAGTGTATGATTAACTCCCATATTGCAGATACTGGGACAGGGCTGGGAGAAAAAAGCTTGCCAAAGACCACCTAGCTAAACTGTGACAAAGGCTTTGAACTAAGCACTTCCCAATTTTCAGCTCAGTCTCTACCACAGTTCTTGTTACAAGCCGTTGACATGTTTGTGTTACTATGAGCTACACTAGCTCTGCACACACAGAGAACAGGGCAATGTGCCAAAGAAAAGAAGTTGGTAGATATGAATCTTACTAGCCAGAAGGTGATGTAAAGTCAGGCTAACACCTACTGGTGTCAGACAGATCTTGAACGTGACCTTCTAACTGTGAAGATGCTGGTCTCATTAGGAATTAGAGGCATGAACTAACTCATCTCCTGAAACTGGTGCATAGAGCAGACACAGACATTTCTCTTGTTTATCAGAAACATGCACGAATCGTACTTGTAAATCCATTTAATGTTTTTCAGATAAAAACATGACAAGCTTTTCTTTTTTTTTCTTAAAACAACCCTAGTTTGAAAGTAACTCTGATCTTCAACATAGCATGTAGAGCTAGTAGTGGTTTCCATGTTTATATAGAAACACTGTTGCTAGTCCTCCTGAGGTTTTTTGATGAATTGATGATGTTGATGATGATTTATTAAATTTATATCCCACCCTTCCTCCCAGTAGGAGCTCAGGGAGGCAAACAAAACCACTACAACATCATAAAAACAAACTTTAAAACATTAAAACATCTTTAAAAACATTTTTTTAGAAACACTTTAAAAGCATATTAAAAAGCAATTCCAACAGATGCAGACTGGGATAAGGTCTCTACTTAAAAGGCTTGTTGAAGGAGGAAGGCCTTCAGTAGGCACCAATAACAGTGATGGTGCCTGTCTAATATTTAAGGGAGGGAATTCCAAAGGGTAGGTTGTGATGTTCCTGCTTATAGTGTAAATATGGTAAGTGCTGTTTATATAGAAGACATATGGTAAGTGGAGTGAAAGAGGAGGGGGGAGTAAATGAGCAGTAGAATGCTGGATGATTGGCTGAGCGTTTGAATGGCTGGGAGTATAAATGGAAGAATGACAGTTGAATCTGGGTGGATGTTGGGAGTGTGGAGAAAGAGGTGTTTGAGGGTGGAGGTCAGGAGTGTGGAGAAAGAGGGAGTTGTTCTGATTAATAATAAATCAAGTACAAAACAGGAATAGATGAAACCATACGCTTGTGAAACATTCTAAAACTAATCTTGTTATTTCTGATATTTAATAAATACTTATTTGGTTTACCGAAGGCCTGATCCTTGGCTGGGGGATATACATACCAGAAGGGAGGGCAAGGTAATTACCAAGGCTGAACAGAAACAGAATCTAATGGTGGCAGCGGTGAAGGGAGGAATAATAACAATTCAAGTATCCAGAGCAACCCAGAGTTGTATGCGTTATCTATAAAATACAAGGGGGGTGGGAACAGCATAAGCACACAGTCACAAAAGTAACCAGCTAGAGACTTCCCAGGAGGATCCCTCCGCCTGTGCAGCTCTGAGATGGGCTCCCGTCTTGGATGAAACTTTTTCAGTTTTAAATCCAGTCAGAAGGGTCTTTTTTGACTGGGGATAATTTCTTCCGGATAAGGAAGAAACGTGAGATTTCCCACACAGCTTTGTTGTGATTGTTGGAGACTGGAATTCATCAGAATTGTCTGTGAAAGAAAGTCTTCCAGCAGCTCGGACAGAGCGAGGATTTCTAGCTAAGCTCAGCTGAATAAGTGACCCGTTTTTTTTTCTTTAAAGAAAGATGGACTAACAGGCAAGCATTCTCCTGTCTACGCTTTATTACTTTCTTATCTATACAGCTAAAGAGATTTGTCAAAGGAACAGCAATTAAGAAAACCTGGGTGAGCCAAAAATTTCCTTCTCTTTTACTCACGGAACTAAGGGGGAAGAAAATAAAAATAGCCTATCTTTCTTTATTGCAAAAAGCTGACATGGAAAATAGCATTATAAAGATTACAACGGATGAGGGGTTTCTGATTGGAAGAGAAAGGAAAAATCTTTTTGATTTATAAGACTTTTGTGTAATATATGTATGGAACTATTTTCTCTTATCTACTTTTTTTTGACGAATCTGCTCATTCCTTCTGCTACTAGTTATTTGGACGCTGTGAACTAAAGCTGTTTTTACACTTCTGGGCATATAAGAGATAAAGGCTGTCTAGAGTGTGACGTCAGTTGGTTTGAAAGATTAACTACTTTGTAACTGGATAAAGAAATAAACTGCTCTTTGCTTGGGACATTGAAAATTGAAGGAGTTTTGTTCCTTTGGCTTTAAGAATGACAATTAAGAAGATCATGGATGTACAAGAAGGGACTTTATCTTTAGACATGTTTCAGAAAATAATGAATGGGATTAAGTCAATAAAACAAGAACTGAGAAATAATAGTCAAGCGTTGAGAATTGAATTTGATGAAATGAGACAGGAGCTGAAAGAAATTCAGGATTCTATGAGAAAGGAGAATAAAGATAGATCTGGAAAACCAAAAAAGGATGAAAGAGAAATTAAAGGCAAGGTTCAAACTATGGAGATTGGATTAAATATGGACATGGAAAAAGATTTGGATTTCCTGGCTGTGATGGATCCTGGAGATAAATATTACGGTTTGGAACTCAGCGCTGTCCCTGAAGGAATTGAAGAGATTGGAGATAAAGATATTATCGGTTCAAAAAAACTCCTGGACTGGAAGGATTTGATGGAACTTGAAATGGAGAAAGTTAACAGATTTAATCCCTGTTTTGTGTCAATGGAAAAATCTTCAAGAGATGTGCTAGTGTATCATGTAAAAAAGAGGAACAGAGATGCGGCTTTGCAACAATACTTCAGTGATACGTTCGGAATTGATGGCAAGAAAATATCTGTGATAAAGGAAATTCCTATCAGACTCTTATTATATGACTATGACAGCAAGATTATTGGGTGCGTAAAGATGGAAGATGGAACCAATATGGATAATGGAAGAAGAGCGATTTGAAATTACTGGACTTAGTAGACTTGATGAGTTGGATTAATTGACATGTTTATCTAGAAAAAAAAATTGATGGACATATATCTCAAGGATTGGAAACTTCTCTTTGACTTTTTGTGGAAGAATAAAATGATATGATGTTAATGAGATTTGAAACCAATTAAAATAACCGCTGGAGGAAGGTGATTTTATAATCTATTAAGAGACTTGTTATATATTATAGATTTATAGCTGAACTATGACAAATCGGAAGTCAATATTTTTATATATATATATTTTTTCTTGTTGTGTTAGTTATTGATTTGTGTTTTTTCTTTTTGTATTGTTTTGGTTTTGAAAATTTGAATAAAAATTAATTGAGAAAAAAAAAAGTAACCAGCTAGAGAGAGACTCAGGCAAAGTCTCTGGGAGTATTGGTTATAGGACGTGACTGCTAGTGCTGCCTAGCAGGGGGATCTAGTGAGATCTGTGCTAGAGCGGAGTGAGAAACCATATAAAGGACGGTCCGGACTGGTGGTATCCCTGGTGGTGCCTAGTGAAAGGCAGTAGCCACAAGCAGGTGGGAACCTGACAGGGAGAACCAGGGAAGGGCGTCACATAGGTGCCACTACACTAAAGGTCCACTTCGTATGTTGTATGGAACAGACCTCCTGATAAGATAGTATCTGCAGAAGACCCTCACCTGCATGGTAAGACAGTCTTTCAGGTATCCTGGTCCCAAGCTGTATAGGGCTTTGTACACCTAAACCAGAACCTTGAACTTGGGCCGGTAGCTAATTGACAGCCAGTGCAATTCTTTCAGCAGTGAAGAGCCCAACGCACCTCAATGTTCCACAGCATGACAAGGGCTTCAACAGGGTCACCTGCTCTATCTACTGGGAACTCCCCCAGGGTATTCAGGAATCCAGTGGATTCTATTAGTCTCCCGGGGCAGACCATCTTAATCTGTCCATCACCTCTGCAGGGGAGGAGTTGTGCCGTAAGTCTAAACTTCACCAGAAAGTGGTCTGACCATGACAATGGAGTGACACCCACCCCCCCCCCATCTCCAGAACACCCCTTCCTCCATCTGGAGCAAAAACCAAGTCAAGGGTGTACCCTGCCCTATGTGTCAGGTTGGTGACAACTTGAGACAACTGTGACGCCCTTCCCTGGCTCTCCCTGTCAGGTTCCTACCTGCTCATGGTTACTGCCTGTCTCTAGGCACCACCAGGGACTCCACCAGTCCGGACTGTCCCTTCTTATGGTTTCTCTCCCCGCTCTAGCTCAGATCTCAACAGATCCCCCTGCTAGGCAGCACCACCAGTCACGTCCTATAACCAGTAGTCCCAGAGACTCTGCCTGAGTCTCTCTATCTGGTTACCTCTGTGACTGAGTGCTAAAGCTGTCCCAATCCCTTTGATTTACTCAGACTGCTTATAATTCTGGTTTGCTCTGAATACTTGTGGTGTTATTCTCTTCACCGCTGCCACCATTTGTCACTCTTCAGCCTTGGTTATTTACCTCACCCTCCCTTCTGGTCTGTGAAACCCCAGCCAAGGATCAGGCCTTTGGTAAACCAAATAAGTATTTTATTATATAACAGAGATAACAAGATTTCTTTAAAAGGCACTTAAGCATATGGTTACATCTATTCCTGAGGTACTGGTCTTAGTATTAATCCAAACTCCACCCTCTCCTCTCAAAACCCATCAAAACAACCCTCTCAAGTCCACCAACGTCCACACATGTCCACACCACATCCACCCAGATTTACCTGACATTCTTCCTTTTATACTGTCAGCCATTTTAAACATCCAGCCAATCATCCAGCATTCTACTGCCCATTCACTCCCCCTCCTCTTTCACTCCACTTACCATGTATCTTCTAAACAAACAGCACTATTTACACTATTTACACTATTTACACTATTTACACTATTTACACTAATACAGGATCATCACAACAACCCCATGGTCATCATGGAGGCCGTGAAGTGGAACACTAGAGGAAACCTCAGCATGGACATTGAAATCACTCAGGACTATTGTTCTGGGCTCCTCTACCACAGCCAAGATGGCCTCTACCAGCTTAGTCAGAGAAGCTGCTGGGCAACAGAGCAGACAGTACACCAGCAGCAACCCTAGTTTACTGTCTTCTTGGCCCAACACTAGGTGCAGGCCCTCCCAGACAGCTCCCAGACAGCTCCCAGACAGCTCCTGGTGACAGAGATAGAAGTTCTGTAGACCCCAGCAACTCCTCCCCCACAATCCCTGCAGCCTGTGCTGGTATTGCCCTGAGTATCCAGGGGGGGAAAGCTGGGTGTGATCAACTCCTCCCAACTCACCCACCCATGTCTCAGTAATGTACACCAAAATGGATCAAATCATGCCTGAGTGTGGACTTGTTGTGTACTGATCTGGCATTAAACAACAGCACACACAGGCCAGTGGGCACAACAGATGAGTAATGAGGAACCCATCCATGGGAGGAGTAGGAGCGAGGAACAAGACGTAGATAGCTTTGCCTTCGACTTCTATGGCAGCTCACCACTCCCCATGGCTCTACCTCTTTCTACCCATGATCACTGAGATTGGGACTACCCATGTCCCTCCTTACTAAGACTCCTCCTCAACACCTGATATAGACACAACAAAAGCCCTCCAACCAAACCTACCTGAACCAGTTATCCCAGTAGGCCTCAGAGAATTGGGAACAGAGAGAATTGCCACCCTGGGCTCCTGCTGAGAGGAAGGGCAGGATATAAATCAAATAACAACAACAACAACAATAATAATAGTTAGACTCACTCAATGTCTTTCACATAGGACACATCTACTCCCCTCCATCTCACACCCAGGAGGACCACAGAAAACTCCTAGTAAGCAACTTGCTCCTACAAGGGTAGGAAGTGAACTGGAGCTTTTTAACTCTCTGCCTCCAATCCACCTCTCCTAGGTTCTGCCCTCTTTTGGAGAACTAGAGTCTCTTAAAGGGCCAGCTCTCTGGCCTGCAGATGGGCTTTTCTCCTGTGCTCCATAGCTACCCACCTGGTGCACTCCTTATGCCATTGGACAGGTGAGGTAGTGTGTGGGGCTCCTCAGGCCCAGGGGAAGTCACCCATGAGGGTCCTGGCTCCAGTTCTACAGGCTCTGGTACAATGGGATCTGCTCCATGGGCTCCTGCCTGCCAGACTTGGGCTCAGCTTCTCTCTGATCACTAACACCAAGCTCAGAGCCAGGAACCTAGTCCAGCTCCTTAGCTGGTATCACTGTAGCCTCTGAGTCTGATCACTGCTGAATTCCAGGGTTGTGCCCTCCTATATCTATATATCTTCAGAAGTCAGAAATCATTTTTTACCAGCATTGAATCTTCAGGAGAAAAATTCACCTGCTGATTTCTTAAGTCTTCTTAAGCTACTTTAACTTTGTAAATGACACTTGCATAGATCTTGACATGAATCTTGAGATTCACATGTGAGAAATCGGGGGGGGGGATTCAAACTTTGTTTCTTGACTCAACAGGGCTCATCATGATGAGGTTTGAGGAGCTCTGCCTTACATCATGTTGAAAATCTGTTTAGTAAACATGTTTTGTGACCTCTCTCTTACCTTGGAGGGTTTAGCAAACTAGCTGCCATCTGGACCCTTTAGTAGTTTATAACCCAACTCAAGTGCACAAAGGTGTTGCTGACAATGCATTTACGTTCAGATCCCTGAATAGATTGTACTTGCACAAATTAAAGAGAATCCCCTATTGTGTCAGTGCTGACGTAAAATAACACTTGCACTGTTAATTAATGCTCCCATCTTCTCCACAGAGTATACGTGGTGGCTTGAGAGGGGACTTAAATTCTCAGGTTTCCATTAACTTTTCTGCCACTGTAATTTTCTGGAAGACTTGTACAAATTACATACATCTCTGGCTGCCATGCATTTCTGCGGGTGCAGCAAAGGTGCATTTAGCTTCCCTTTGGATGCCCATAGGCAGAGAATGTGTCTAACAGATACAGTGAATGAAATAATTTTGGTTGCAGCCCTTCAGCTAGTGCTAGTCATTACATATGTAAGGGCACTAAAAATCCCAGGGGCAATCTGCCCAGCTACTACTGCATCTCTGACGTGCAATCGACCTGGCTGGATATAAATGCAGCCAGCCTGGAAGTGACATTGGGTACTGAGGAAGGGCTGTGGCTCAGTGGTAGATCACATGCTTTGTGAGCAAAAGGTCCCGGGTTCAATCCCCAGCATCTCTAGGTAGGGCTGGGAGAGGCTCCTATGTGAAACCTTGAAGAGCCACTAGCTATCAGTGTAGACAGTATTTTTGCTAGATGGACCAATGGTCTGACTTGGTATAAGGCAGCTTCCTATGTTCTTATGACTGGGGAACAGATCCCTCAGGAAATCCCTATTCATGGCTGGGGCCAGCAGGCAGCCAGATTAGGCACTGGCTGAGGGCCCCTGTGTCTGGCCAAGGGACCCTGCTGCTGGGGCTGTGAGGGTGGAGCTCCCGCTTTGCAATCCCTGCCAGCGTCGGGTCACAGCGCAACCAGATGGTGGTGCTGATGGTGGAGAGGGAGCTCCTGTTTCCCAGGTGACACCACCCCTGGGTGGTGCACACTTAAATACACCTAGTCGCGCCACTGATACAGCATTGCTGTATCAGTGTGCTGTGCACATATGCCCATCATGTGAGCTGATGGCAGGCATGCATGCTGACACGGTGACGCAGCAATGCAAGAGGTGCAACTGGGTGTATTTAAATGTGCATACGCGCACACATGGGGGGGAGGAAGAGGCCCGCGGTGGTGTGGTGCCTAAGGGTCCACAGCTGTCTAGTGCTGGCCCTGTCCTCATGGCTGCAACCAGGACCTTCACTACCAACCCAGGGAGAATGCTTCCCTTCAGGGCACCTGAGCAGCAGCTTGGGACTAACTCAGATGAGATGGGGCTGGTTGGATCTGTCAGACCAGCAGCACCAGAGGTGCTGGAAGCAAACCAGACCTAAGTATCATGTAACAAAGCCAGAGCCCATCAGGTCAGGTGCTTGTGAGCCAGGGAAGCCCAAAGCTCCATAGGGACCTCCTCCCCACCATCACTATGTCAACCCCTTCGACTCATACCTGGAGGACAATGCTGGAAAGGAGGAGGAGTGCATGACTATGAGCCAAATGCCTGCTCTTTTAAGGCCTGGTACTCTCCAAGGAAACAGTAGAGCCTGGGAGGGATGGTCTGGCCCTGGGGAGATAAATGACTTCTGTCCACTTTTAGACTTTGTTGGAGTAAGTTGCTCACTAGGATGTCCTGTTCACTTGTGTGAGCATATACAAATGCTAGGTTAGCTTCCAGTTGTGCACCAGATGCAGGGAATCCTTTTTGGCTAGAGACAAGGTGAGTCCAACACAGCCTTCAGCAAGACCAGGGATCTGTAAGGTTTTCCGGAGTTCTCTTTGGGCAAAAAACCCCACAGGTCTTGTGGCAACATCCTATGAGGCACCTCTTCCCGTGTCTTGACACCTGAAATATGACAAGAAAGAGGATGAGGAGGATGAGATGGGGTTGCCTCTTGTTTTGGCAGCAGATGCACGTTCTTCATTGCATCTAATTCTGCCTGTAGTTCTGAACCTGTAAGAAGAGGGCATAGGACTTCAAAGGCATCAAGCTGGTAAAGTGCTCATTTATCTGTGTCTGCAAAATGCAAACTCCAGCTGCTTACTCGCAGGAGATGTTCTCTCTCCCACCTATTGAGCCAAATATATACTCAGATGGTGGAGAGAGGCTGCCATTGGCTGAGAAGGAGTGACTCATCCTGCCTCTCCTGATGCGGTGGCTTAGCTACTGGGCTGCTTGTTTGTGTTTGTTGAGGTATCTGAAGCAGATAGCTGCTGTCTTTCCTCCTCTATCATATCTATTTACACACTCTGTCCCTCTCGGTGTTGCCCTGTGCCACAGAAGAGAAATGAGACTTTCTGCTTAATTCTCAATTTATATCTTAAAATCAGACTGTGACGTAATATTAATTAAGATTATATTGATGTGACCAGTGGTAAATTTTGAAGTGCATGAGCTCATCACGACAGCCCACATAGCCAGGCAGCCAAGGACAGTCCAAAAACTCAGGCAGCTCAGGGACGGAAAGATCTGTCAATTTTTGTTTTCTCAGTTTCTCACTTTCTCTAATGTTAAATTCAGTCCTCTACATTTCTGCAGCAATCTGCGATTTTTTTTTTTAAATCCTCATGAAAATTCTCCACCATTTTAGAGTGCATTTCTCCAAATAAACACAGGTTTGTAGGTAGTTTTACAAAGGTACATTTTTGCAAGCAATTCCTCATCGTTTCATGCCTTTTTGCATGTTATTTTCACTCACATATTCATTTTTATGCACACTTTCCCCTAATATATGCTTTTGTGTAAATATTGTTCAGTTGGCGAACTGCATTCCAAAATTCTAATAAATGCGAATTTTGAAGGATGGCTGTGTTTCCGTTCTCATAGTGTTTTGGAAAGTGCAAATTTTATAAATTTTGCTTAAAATGCAAACGGAATCAAAATTCTCACCCATCCCAAGTCAACACATTATAACACATAACATACCATGCACAGAAGAGCAGCAGTACAGAGCAAAATGTCCAATGAATAAGGGCCAGCTTGATTGCATTCCTGTGCATAGTTTCTTTGGAGTAGGGGTGGGGAACCTCACCCCTGGGGGCCAAATGCTGTCCTCCTGGCCTGTCTATCTGGCCCTGCTTCACACCCCAAGTGTTTTTCCTTTGCTGGAATGTGTTCTTGAACTCTGATAATGCTACGTGCTTGTCTGGATGGAGGGCAAAGAGATATGTGTGTTTGTGTGCAGGAACTAACCTACTATGCAATGGTGAAATTTATATTCATTGCTCCACCCACTTTTGCCTCTGGCCCCTCCCATCACTGCCATGTGGCTCTCGGAAAGCTACCCAGAAGATTAAAAATATTTTAAATAAAGAAATAGTCACAAACAAACCTGGAAAGTCTTGTTATCACCTCATGCATTTGCCAGAGCAAGAAGGATCTATCTCAGTTACCCTGATAATGCAGCAGGATGACATCACTGATCCTGTCCTGGAAAAGATCCTAAAAGTTCTGCTCCCTTGTGTTTCCTCTCCACTTCACCAGTAGAAGTCACACAGTGGTTCAGTGCAATATTTGAAAAGCAATGCGACCCTTGAAAAGCAAAGGACAGTGTGTCCAGACACAATCAAATACCTCCGTGTATGTTAGGCTTTTCTACATGGATATATTCACACACTGGTGTACTGTCATTACAGATTTGAAAAGGAGTCTGGATCTCACAATGATTTCTATTCCCCATGTCCACCCCCTGTGAGCCTTCAGACCTTAAAGCCTGTAATTTTCCCGAGCCACAAAGCTCTCCTGGGTAGGAAACAGATCGTGTATACAGTGCTGTAGATTCTTCTCAGTTCATTTTATGTCCTACTGTCTGACTTCAACTTTCTAAATTCGGAGGAAGTGTCCAGTAATTGCAGCAGGAGAAAAATTAAGGCCTGTGCACATTTTCATAAGCAACATAAGATGAGCTGTGTCGAATCCAATGAAAGGTCAGTCCAGTCCACCATCCACTTTCCAAACAGTGGCCAAATAGAAGCATAATTCCTCTGAAAATGGAGGTTCCAGCCCTCTTCAGGCATTCATGTGGTGCCCCACATGCTGGCTCTCCCCTGTCCCCCGTCCCTGCCAAAACTAGTTTTTAGCCAAAGTTTGAGAGAGTTCATTGTTACTTTGCGGGGTGGGTGGGTTGTATATATATTTATTGGATTTTATGTATATACGCAAACAAGACAAAATAGAAGCGTATCAGGTAATACTCAATACAAAACAAACTGAAAATGACAACCAATAACAGCTGAACACTTCAGGCTAGCTACTGTAAAGACCTGTTGTAAGTTTTCCCGGTACTGCACTGAGTGGGCTAGGTTGCAAAAAACCACAGGTTTCCTCCCCTTTTTACGTTTAGCATCTTAACTTCTCAATCCAAAACAAGACCAAAGTTTTGCAGCATAAAATTACAGTTAATTTAAGCACGAATGGTTGCTGTACAATCATAAATGAGGGAGATACTGCCAATTTCTGGACAAGGTTGCAGTCATTTTAAATGTCCTACTCCTGTCCTCCCCCCCCCCGACTTTTGGTGTGACAACATGTACGTTCCAAACCCACAGGGGATTCTGTTAGGGAGGTGGTGGGATCTCCAACACTGGAGGCATTCAAGAGGCTGCTGGACAGCCACATGTCACGTATGCTTTCTGTTGGATTCTTGCATTGAGCAGGGGGTAGGCCCCTTCCAACTCTACTATTCTGTGATTCTATAAAACTCTTGATGAACTGTGATTCAGTAATTCATGTTACCATCACCACCACCACTCGTTCAGCCACCATAGGTCCATACATCAGAGGAACCAATGCTATTTCAGTGCCAAAAGTGGGCCAGAAACTCAGTTGAAAAGGATCCAGAAAACGGGTTGGACTCCATCTTATAGGCCCCTTCTAACTTTACAGAGAATTCTATGATTCTCTGATCTTCAAGAAAAACCACGCTCTGGTACTGTACCACAAATTTCCCATGAAACCCACAAATCAAACCAGTTGCTCCTTGGTTACTTCAAGATGAGCTGGAAAAGGTTCAGAAAAGGGCAACCAGAGAGATCAAGGGGATGGAGCAACTCTCCTATGAGGAAAGATTGCAGCATTTGAGGCTTTTTAGTTTAGAGAAAAGGTGAGTAACATGACAGAGGTGTAGAAAATTATGCATGGCATGGAGAAAGTGGATAGACAAAAGCTTTTCACCCACTCTCATCATGCTAGAAAGTATGGACATCTAACAAAGCTGAATGCTGGAAGATTCAGGACAGACATAAGAAAGGACTTCTTCCCACAGCACATAGTTAAAGTACAGAATTCACTCCCACAAGAGGCAGGGATGGTCAGGGCCAGCTCTAGGCATGCCGGGGCCCTTGGCCCTGGTGTGTGTGCGTGCACGTGCGTGCACACGTGCCCCCCATGCTTGCACGCACGCACTCCCCCATGCCCCCCACCTACCTGTCTCCTGTCTTTTACCATTGCCCTTAACAAAGATGGTGGCCATGGTTTCCCTAAGGGGATGACGCCTCTGCTGCCATCTTTGTTGATGGCACGCGTGCGTGCTACGTGCGTGCATCTCTGCCATCAACTAAGATGTCTGCAGGGGCTTCAGTACCTTAGGGAAACCGCAGCCGCCATCTTCATTAAGGGCAATGGTAAAAGACAGGATACAGGTAGGGGGGCGTGGGGGAGCGTGGGGGCCCCATGGATTGCGGAAGGGGAGTGGAGGGGTGGCTGAGGGGCCCCCTGTTGCTCCAGGGGCCCTCGGGCCAGTGCCCCACCTGGCCACCCTTTAGAACCGGCCCTGGTGATGGTTACTAACTTGGATGACTTTCAAAAAGGATTAAACAAATTCATGGAGGATAAGGATATCAAAGGCTACTAGCCACAATGGCTATGCTCTGCCTTCATAGTCGGAGGCAGTGTGCTTCTGAATACCAGTTGCTGGACACTGCAGGAGGGGAGAGTGCTCTTGCACTCAGGTCCTGCTTGAAGGCTTCCCATGGGCATCTGGTTGGCCACTGTGAGAACAGAATGCTGGACTAGATGAGCCATTGGTCTGATCCAGCAGGCTCTTATGTTATTATCCTGATTTGTTTGCACAAAGTTTGCAGGAAGACTATATGACCTCCACTGTTTATTGTGCATTCTGATTTGTTTGCAGAAAGGCTATCTGACAACCTGTCAAGCAATTTTCATCCCACACTTCCCAGTACATTTTCCCATCACTTTCCTTACTGCAAAAGGTCTGATTTTCTTTGGAAGAGTTTTTTTTAATTTTTGCATAAGAGCACCACATTCATTTTAATTCACTTTAATGTGTGACTTGAATTTTCCGTGTGATTTAATCCCACCTGTAAAATAGTGATGGTTTGGGAATGGCGCTATTTAGAATGTATCCTGCCCTCGCTCCAAGTAGCTCACAGTAATGTTTAAACCTGACAAATACCTTTGAAGTAGGGATGGGGGAGAAATTCAATTCAGTTTGCATTTAAAGCCAAATTTATACAATCCACACTTTCTGAAACATGAGAACCGAAACACAGCCATCCTTCCAAATTCGCACGTATCCAGATTTTGCAAATTGTTCTCCAACCAAGCAATGTTTACAAAAATGAACCTATTAGGGAAAAGTGTGCATAAAAATCAATATATTAGTGAAAATAACATACAAAATTGATTTATATTAGAAAGAATTGCTTGCAAAAATGTGAGCATCAGTCAAAACTGCATACAAAAATGTATTTATTAGGAAACATTCACACTTTATTTTTATTTTAAAAATAATCACAAATTGTTGCACAAATGTAGAGAACCGAATTTAAGATAAAAAAAACGAGAAACTGAGAGAACCGAAACTGACAGATCATTCTATCCCTACTTTGAAGAAATATGAAGCTGAGAGAATGACTTGCCTAAAGCTACTCAGTAAGTGAGGGACCACTACACACCACATCCCATGCACTGACAGTCACTATACAGAAATGCCAGGACATGCCTAGAGGAAGATAAGATTCAAAACAACCCTTTTAGATTTGCAAAGGAGGTAAGGAAAAAATCAACTCATTTGAAATGTGGTGCTGGAGGAGAGCTTTGTGCATACTATGGGCTGCGAAAAAGACAAATAAATGGGTGTTAGAACAAATTAAACCAGAACTATCACTAGAAGCTAAAATGACAAAATTGAGGTTATCATACTTTGGACACATCATGAGAAAACATGATTCACTAGAAAAGACAATAATGCTGGGAAAAACAGAAGGGAGTACGGAAAAAGGAGAACAAACAAGAGATGGATTGATTCCATAAAGGAAGCCACAGACCTAAACTTACAAGATCTGAACAGGGTGGTTCATGACAGATGCTCTTGAAGGTCACTGATTAACAGGGTTGCCATATGTCGTAGTCGACTTGGAGGCACATAACAACAACATGGAAAATAGACTGTCTTCAAGTCGATCCTGACTTATGGCTACCCTATGAATAGGGATTTCATGGTAAGCAGTATTCAGAGGGGGCTTACTATGGCCTCCCTCTGAGGCTAGTCCTCCCTAGCTGGCTAGGGCCTGCTCAGCTTGCCACAGCTGCACAAGCCAGCCCCTTCCTTGTTTGCAACTGCAAGCTGGGGGTCAACTGGGCTCCTTGAGACTATGCAGCTTGCCCACGGCTGCACAGGGGGCAGGGCATGTAACCCCTGAGCCACTCCCTGTGGGGTTGATCTTTAGCTGGCCCTTAACACCCAGGAGACACGAGCGGGGATTTGAACTCACAGACTGGACTCCCAGCCAGGCTCTCCTCCCCACTGTGCTACTGAGTTACTGTCCCCAGTTGGAATGGGCATTCCTTTGGTCTCTAAAATCACAAATATTTTTGATGACATCATTTGTACCTAATAGGAAACAGACTAGTTAGATGGCTGTCAGCTGAACTCTACAATCACAGTCAAAAACTATCCAGAAAGGCACCTTTCTTATGGAAAATAACTGCTGAATTACATTAGTTCTACTCCCAACTCTCTTAGATGATATTCCAGACACTGTATCATATTCTGCCAAGGCAGCACCAATCACAGTGTTGCTTATCATATATTTCTCCCGTCTGTCTGTCTGTCTGGGACATCAGGCCTGAACCGGAAACTTCTCCTTTGGCAGATTGGTACAGATGTATTCATTTCCAACTAACTAGCTTGGGGAATCTGCAGTGGTAATGCTGACATTTTGAAAAGTTCTGCCCCTATAGCAGACAATATTAGGGTGGTCACTTATGTACCACTAAAAGGAGGAAATGAATCACCCCCAAAACAAAACAAAACAGAACACAGATTGGCATGTGCGGATTTCTATATGTGTAGATTCAAATTTCGAAATAATGACTGCAATTTAAATAGAAATACAATACATCCCACCTTAGTGGGAAGACCGTAACCAGGTGACTGGTGAGTCTGTTAAGTCTGCTGTTCATATGCTAAATGTTGATTGGCAACTTCAAGGCCTCAGCTCTCTTCTTTGGGTTCTTTGTCTTTCACACTTGGATCAGACAACCCTTCAAACAGAGGACTCCTTTAAAAAGAGGTCTGTGACAGCTCTTCACATAAAGGTCTGTCCCCTATAAAGTAGACACAAGGCCATCCTAAACTACTGGCCTCTGTTTGGTGTTGATGTGGATAGGGCCGGCCCCAGGCATGCCAGGGTCCTTGGGCACCAGCCTGCCCTGGGCCCTGGCACCTGCACGTATGCAAGCCCTACCTACCTAAAAGGCGGATGGAGGAGCGGGAGGTCGGCGGGCGAGTGAGTGAGCAAGTGAGATGGGGGTGGGGGTGGGGCGTGGGGGGAGGGTGGGCGAATGAGGGGGAGGGCAAATGAGGGGGAGGGCGAGCAAGCAAGTGGGTGGGGGGAAAGTGAGCTGGCAGGTGAGAGGGGGAGCGGGGGGAGCGGGCAGGGGGTGGGATGTCAGGCAAGCGAGCGAGTGGGGGTAGGGGAGGGTGAGTGAGTGAGCAGGTGGGGATGGGCAAGCAGGCAGGGGGAGGGCGAGTGAGGGAGCAGGCAGGGGAGGGTGAACAAGGGAGCAGGCAGGGGCGGAGGGTGAGTAGGCACAGAGGACAGCAAGCGGCCATGGGAAGGCTGGTGAGCAGGCGAGCAGCTCCCTCCCTGCGATCCGTAGCAGGGAGCCTGCCGCGCATAAGGGAAGTGCTACTCCACCACCATAATGAGAGGCCCTTCAGGGGCCCCTGTGGGCTGCAGGGCCCTCAGCCAGGGCCCCACCTGGCTGCCCTTTGGAGCCGGCCCTGGATGTGGCCAGTATCTTGGCTGCTGCTTTGCCTGCCTGCCTACCTGCCTGCATTGTATGTCTGCATCAAGTCCCTGTGACTCTTTACAAGCCCAAATCTTTTCTAGTTTAACTTCTTTTAGGGCAGGGGTTCTTAACCTATTGCCTGATCTCTAGGGAGTCCATGGATGGGCTTCAGGGGGTCCATGTACCGGACATAAAAAACTCAATTTCCAATGCAATACAATTTGGTTGGTTTGTTCATGGGGGTCTATAGCTTTCATCAGATTCTCAAAGGGGTCTGTGACCCCCCAAAAGTTAATAGCCACTGTTTTAGAGTATTCACCTTGCTCCTCCCTTCTCTCTTCCCTACCCGTTCTGAGTGCAGCTGCAGGCCTCAGTTTGCATTTGACTAACAATCCCATTTCCCCACTCCATATGGACTTCATGACTTCTGGTCTTGGTTCACTCCTGACTCTTATCTTCACCTCTTGCTCTTGAAATAGAATCCTTGGCTGCTAGCTCTAGATCATACCCAAATGCATCTTATTTTTTCTTCTATGACCTCTTGCCCCCAGTGAAGACTGGTGACTCCTATGTCAGTAGAGCAGTGAATCCACTTCGGGTTTTAGTCTGAACTTCCAAGGATTAAAATGTGGAGCAAGTTCAGTGCCCCACTGACATCAAGGCCACCAGTCTCCACCTCTTGTCCCTGAAGTTTAGAATCCATAGAAAACATGATGCAGACCATCTTTGCCTTAGATATAATTTTATGTTTTAAGTCTATGAACATTTCTACTTTCCTTTGCCAGGACACTCTAATTTTGAAGTGATTTTGGTTGGTTTATTTTACTTTATAGAGGAGGTATATAGTGGAGGGTGCAATTCTCAGTTAAACTGGAATGTGTGAAGCTGCTCTCACTTAGAGTTGGCTGATTTGGACTCAGTCTCAAAAAAGTGGATCAATAGGATGTATGCTGTATTTTGGGCCTGGCTTTTAAACTCCTGATTCTGTAATTGGTTATGCTAAAGGAGCTAGAGGCCTTCACATTTCTGCAGCCCTCTGCCCCATCAGATGACTCTTTCAGGGGTAGAGAAGGTTCACCCCACACTGAGGGGAAGGGTGCAGGAGGCCCAGATGTCCCCAAACCCCCATTGTGCTGCTGCTCCTGGTGTCAGCATTCTGGTGTCAGTCATAGAGAATTCTGGGAAGATTCCAAGCCCTTACACTTGTTTTTGGACATGCAGGTATCCCAGTTGGATGCTTACCCAGGTCCAAAAAGAGCAATACTGTAGAAAATAGTTCTGTAGAGCTGTCCTGCAAGGGGCGGGAGTGGTGCAAAGCAATATTTCATAACAAGAAGAGGTGTGCTTTATGATTACAAGATAAATTGTCTCAGAGGCTCTCTTTCTTTGGAGTGGAACGGAGGAGGTAAGTGCCCTCTGGAGCATACAGCGGACTTACAATAAAGCTCTTTGTTCTCTAGCAAGCAGTAATTCTGCCCACCAGGACATTGACTTCACCCTATTATTTGACAGATAGACCATTCCTTCTAGGTGGTTGACAGCTATACTGAATATGATGCCTTAATTGGCGCTTCAGAGGATATAAATGCCTGGGAAGTCCTTTTCCTCCCAAGTTCCTTGTTGCAGAGAGATTCACCTACTTTTTTTTTTTGGCCAGTCCTCCCCCCCTCCCCCCCATATATCCTCTTTGTTGCTCTCAAGATTTCTATCTCCCAATACAGGTATTGTTGATATTTGGGTTCTGCCACTCTGTCTCCAGCAGTGGCCATGTACACAAAAATGTTTTCCAGAACCTTGAAGGTGCCATTGTTGCCTACAGGGTGTGCATTCCCACCAGCATCATCCTTGCTTCTGCAAAACCTTTTTGGCCAAATAACACAGACAAATAGAAAATATGACACCTAGGTTTTCAGGGGGATTTGGGGTGGAGCTTCTGTTATATCAGTGGGCCCCCTTGGGCTTACCTGTTAGTAGCGGTGGTGGCAGTAGCTGCATTCTGAGGGTGGATAGGAACTGCCATTTTAATTGCCTACAATGCCCCGAGAGTGCCTGACATAGTGTCACTTCAGGGCTTTATGTAAAACTGAAATGGCCTCTTCCAAACCAAGCTGGTTGGCCTGGACCCAACTGTGGTCCTGGGCCCTCAGCAGCTGTCCTAAGTTGCCAGGTGCTGACACCAAGCCTAAAAATACCATAGGCAACAAAGTAGTTCTGTTAGTGCAAGGACATCTGGTGGTGCAACAAAACTTCTCCTTCCTCGTCTCTTCTCTAGCCCCTTTCTCCCCCAAAATATTGGGAGCAGATGTGGGAAGGGTACAGGAGGGTTGTGGCAAGAGGAGAGGGAAGTTCTGTTGTACAAACAGAAATCCTTGCCCTAACAGAAAAGAACTTTATCATACTTGCATTGCCTTTTTTTTTTTTAAAGCGATCACCTATACATAACTCTTGCATTATTTCTTTTTTCTACATAAAGCTCATCCTGGACTTAATTCGCTCCCATCACCTCTTTCTTCCCTTCCACCAATTTATTCATATTCATTCATAGAAGTATGGCATACTGGTTAGAGGGCCAGACTAGAAGCTAGGAGATCAGAGTTCAAATCCCCTCTCAACTGTGAAACTCACTGGATGAGTGGGTGACCTTGGGCTAGCTACTGTCTAAGCTACCTCACAGGATTGTTGGGACAAAACAATGGAAGGGGGAAACTGCATGCGCCACCTTTAGCTCCTTGGAAGAGAAGTGGGATATATTATTATTATTATTATTATTATTATTAATAATAATAATAATAATGGTGCAGATATTTTCTACCAATTTCCTATACAATAGCCTGAGCTATGGTAAGTCAGCAGCTCACAGGTGTGCTTCCAGGTGGGTGTAAGAGCAAGACCATTCCTTGTTCTTACACTGTAAGCTACAAACAGAGTTGCAGCTGACTTTTCACACTTTGACAGGTACAATGATTTTGTGTATCAATATTCCTCTATGTGCATGTGTTTGGGTGGGGGAGGACCAATGCACCTGAGCATGCTATTTTAGCAGTATTTCTTTTTAAACCCAATTTTTAAATTTATGCTCGCATGCTTTTTCATGTACATTACAAACAAAATTAAAATATTCATGCAAAGGTGCTTAACTTTAATTGATTACAGATGTGTTCAATTTCTTTGCAAAAGCTCGGGCACTACTGCTGTGTGAGGAACATACATCTCTCAAAAGAGTCTGTTGCTTCAAGCCTTTTGCAAAGAAATTTGAATGGAACACCTCTCCCGACACAAACCTACCCGTACACTACGCTCAATATCAAAGGTCCTCCTCTGGATGCCTACTCCAAGGGAAGCTCGGAGAATGGCAACAAGGGAGGGGGCCTTCTCAGTGGTGGCCCCCAAATTATGGAATGATGTTTTTGACAAGGTGTGCCTGGCGCCACCCCTTTATTATTTATTTATTTATTATCTTTATTTATACCCCGCCTTTTTTCCAGTGGAACTCAGGGCAGCTTACAACAACATAAATACATATGATTAAAACATTCAAAATTCTACATTAAAATAAGATTAAACATTAGCAAGATTAAAACATTTAACATCCACTTAAAATAAATAAAACAAATTAAAATAGTGCAATTAAGCAATAGACAATGCAGCAACCTCTCAACGAACCCCTGTTATCTTTTTGGCACCAGGTCAAGACTTTCCTCTTCTCCCAGGCATTTTTAACAGCATTTGAATAACATGTGTTTTTAACTTGCTTTTTATGGGTTTTAATGGTTTAAATTTGTATATTTGTTTTTAATGTTCTTAATTGTTGTAAACCGCCCAGAGAGCTTTGGCTATGGGGCGGTATATAAATGCAATAAATAAATAATAAATAAATAAACAAATCTACGGTCAGTGAGAAGTAAGTGATACTGACAAAAAAAATTCTAAAAATGTTGGCAACAATGTTTTTTTTAAAATGCAAACAATTAAACACATTGGTACCTTGGCACTGACCAAAATGATAATAGTGAAGGTGTACGGACATGAAGAGATATGACAATATGGTTCAGCTGCCTGAAATGTCACTGCACATGTGAAAACCACGTCTTCAAAAAGTCTAGAGCAGCCTTCCTCAGCCTGGTGCCATCCAGATGTTATAGGACTGCAACTCCCTTCGTCCCTGGTAGTTGGCTATGCTTGCTGGGGCTGATAAGAATTGGAATCCAGTAACATTTGGAAGGCACCACACTGGGGAAGGCTGCTGTAGAGTAGTGCAAAGGTGACTGAAACCTGCTATTTGGAAAAGGGCTGTAGCTCAGTGGAAGAGCATTTGTTTGGCATGCAAAAGATTCTAGGTTTTATCTTAGGCGTCTCTAGGTAGGGCTGAGTAAGACTCCTGGAGAGCTTGCCAGACATTATAGAGCAGAAGTGGAGAACCTTTTGCCCTCTAGATCAGCCTTTCCCAACCAGTGTGCCTCCAGATGTTGTTGGACCACAACTCCCATCAGCCTCAGCCAGCATTGCCAATGGTCAGGAAAGATGGGAATTGTGGTCCAACAACATCTGGAGGCCCACTGGTTGGGAAAGGCTGCTCTAGATGTTGCTGAACTACAACCCTAACCCATCGGCCCTAGCAAGCATGGACAATAGACAGAGATGGTGGGAGTTGTAGTTCAGCAACATCTGGAAGGCTGGAGATCCCTCACACCTGATATAGACATTCGTGAGTTAGATGGACCAATGTTCTGACTTGGAATAAAGCAGCTTCTGTGTTCTGTTCTTTCCAATGAAGTTGGATTTTGTGAGCACACACACAAGGAAATCACAGGAGAATAGCAATTTGATGATGACGTAGTGTAAATGCTGAGTAAATAGTGATGAACAAAGAATGGCAATTAAATCAAATTAGCATGGAAGCACCTAGGTTATCATGGCAGGCCTGATATATTTATAGTTATACCAAACTAATTTACTTTACATTATTACGTTTATTCTTAACAATAGTAGTGCATATTTGTTAGGAGTCAAATGGGGGCATCGGAACTAAGCCCAGCAGCTTCCTCCTTTCTCCAAACTGAACTCAGCCCAGTAGCCCCCTTCCACACATAAAATATCATTAGTGCTGATCATTTGTCTGGGGTTAGAAAGTGATCAAGGTTGAGTACTGTTTTCTCCCAACAGATCAGAGACCAGGGTTGTTTGCAGATCACCTGTTTACTGAGCTTTCATCTTGATTTGTTTCCACAAAGTTTGTGGGGAGGTTAGAAAATGCCAACCATATAGAGCATTCGTTGGCAGGGAGGTTAGACAATGTGGTGTCAACCAAGTGTTATCCCACAGTTTCCGTGCAATTCCCTATCACTTTGCTTATCAGATTTGTTGTGCAAGATCTTGAAATCAACTGTACAACCTGAATTTACTGGCATGTGATTGAATCCCATCCTAAAACAGTGATAGTTTGGAAGTGCCCAAAGGACCATGGGAAAGAGAGAGCAAGGGCCTTGAAGTCATCAATCAACAGTTAGCACCCAGAGAGCACACTGAGCAGGCATGCAGGTCAACTGGTGACAGTCTTCCCCACTACAGTGAGATGTATTGCATTTCTGTTTTAGTTACAGTAAAAATGGCAATGGACTGCCTTCAAGTCAATCCCGACTTATGGCGACCCTACGAATAGGGTTTTCGTGGTAAGCGGTATTCAGAGGGGGGTTACCATTGCCTCCCTCTGAGGTTAGTCCTCCCCAGCTGGCTAGGGCATGCTCAGCATGCCACAGCTGCACAAGCCAGCCCCTTCCTTGTCCACAACTGCCAGCTGGGGGGCAACTGGGCCCCTTGGGACTATGCAGCTTGCCCACAGCTGCACAGGTGGCGGGATGCATATTAATTTGCACCAATTCATATAAATTAACAAATTCACTTTTTACACAAATCTGTGTCCCATTTTGTCCTTCTGTTGTTTTTGTGTTCTGGTGATGCCTTCCTCCTTTTTGGTAATGCATAAGTGGCCACCCTGGCTGGTGCAAATGCACCTTACATTAATGCCAGGCCCTTCCTGTGGCCTGTATCCATGTCAGAACTCCTTTCCCCCTGTCCCCTCTCTGGAAGTTGCTATGAAAGAGAAAGGTTATTCACATGCCTGTGGGAAGTTTAGAACAAGTGGGAAATAATCAGGCAGCATCTTCTTTAGACATGGGAGAAACAGTTATATTTCTCTGAAGGCTTAGCACAGTTTCTTAGCTGAAAGTGCTTGATGGATGGCCTTTAATAGCTAATGGCTACTAGATGCAAGGCATACTTGGGCAGAAGGAAACAGTTTGCTGAGTTGGTAGGTACCCTAAGGAAGACTCTTGGGGATTGGGTTTGGGGGGGGCTGTGTGTGTGAACTGCTGCTGCTTTAAAGACTGGCACTGTCTGCCTATGTACATACTTGCTTACCCCATGCTCAAGGTACACTTTTATAAACAGGTATTACAAAAACACCACAAGACTCCAGTACTTGCTTCGGTCACAGAAACGGATCCTGCAAAGGGCTGTCTCTTACTGCCCAGAGAATTGGGAAGCTGTGAAACAATTTCACTTTAAGCATCCTTTTCGCTGTGCAGTGGGGCCAACACAACTCTTGTCCTCATGCTTGTGTTGAGACCTAAACCCAGCCCCCTCCCCATATAGAAGCAACTAGGTGATGGGGCTGATTACCATTTCTGCCCCCAAGTCAATGAATCCATTAGAAGTTTCAGTCAAAGCAATCTGCTCTGGACAAAGCTTTTAACTTTCTTAATGAGTATTTTGAAATGTTATCTATTGCCAGAATTCACACGGTGTGTGTTCCATTGTTTGTTGTTATGGCTGCATCAGCTGAAAGATGCATCACATCCTCCAGAGCAATGGGAATACGCAGCATGATGAAACTGAGCACAACTCGTATGATGTAATAGCAGCCAACACGATACTGATTCAAAGTGGCTCCTTTCTCTTTCATCACAGCTTTAAAAAAAGACATTAAGGACAGTTTGTCCCTGTTATTATCTGCCTTGATAATTCACTTTTTTAAAAAAAAAAAAGGAGGAAAAAATATCTGTATGGATACAATTACACAGTTCTTCTTCATTCTCAGATCAGCAGTGTGGTGATAATTTTTAGTGAGAGCCCCCATTAGTTAAAGACACTTCATTATGACTGCGTGTTCCTATATGCCGGATGGGGAAGTCATAGTAATGATTGCAGGTAAAGTATGCAAGTCAACAGGGCCAGCCCTTTCATTAGGCACAGCGAGGCAGCAGATACTGGGAATGGGGAATGGCAGCAAGGTGTTAGACTAGAGGACAGAGCTCTGTATGCAGTGGGCCTGCTCTGCACCCCCTAAGCTGCCCTGCTGCTCTCAGGCGAGGTGGAGAGGACACTGTCCCATTGCCAGTGTTGGAGTAAAATTCATCTGCCATTCAGGTTGGAGTCTATGGTCACGTCCACACCATACATTTAAAGCATATTGCTTCCACCAAAGAATCTTGTGGACTGTAATTTAGCTGCCACAGAGTTACAATTCCCAGCACCCTTAGTAAACTACAGTTCCCAGGGTTCTTTGGGGGAAGCCACATGCTTTAAACATGTGATGTAGATATGACCATTATGAGGAATGGCGGGGGTGGAATGGCGGGATCTTCTCTGCCTCTAACAGTAACATGTCTTGGATTGGCCCTGCATGTCCAAATAAAGGGAGAAGACCTGTATAAAACGTGTATCAAGGCTGTATAATTATGTCAGTAATACTTCACTTACCGTGGGGCTGCTTGTTAGCACGTGGATTAAGGGAACAGTACCTGGCAAACAAAAGGCCTTTTAGTGGGATGGGGCATTGTTAATTTCTGGGTTCCTTTGCTTTACCCTCTGCAGTTCCATTTTCAAATGGTTGTGCAGCTGTCAAAGTCTTCCATGGGTGTTCATTATAATAATCAGCCTACTGGAGCACTGCTTACCCGCAGGTAGCTCTAAGCCCAGGAACTTGTTATACCTGTCATAATAAGCTTCCTGAATCGATCCTTGAGCAATAACAAGCAAGTCAACAGGAAGCGGAGAAGTTGATTAAAAAATTATGACTCTAGAGTGAAGAGGATGTGAAACAAGAGCTCAAGTATGAAGGGTATATTAGCACATGGACGATGGGCCCCGTTAAAAGGGTTTTATTGTTCAATTGTTGCTGAATCATAGAATGGAGATGATGACTCTTCTATGGATACTTTGAAAGGACTGAATTTTAGAAAACCAGACAGGCAGACTCTGTAGTGATGTTGCACATGCGGTGGTTAGAATATTGGGCCAGGACCTGGGACACATGGGTTCAAATCCCCACTCAGCCATGAAGTTCATTGGTAACGTTGGGCCAGTTACTGCCTCTCAACCTCACC
The DNA here is from genome assembly GCF_030035675.1 of Rhineura floridana. Lineage (NCBI taxonomy): Eukaryota > Metazoa > Chordata > Lepidosauria > Squamata > Rhineuridae > Rhineura > Rhineura floridana. The sequence goes on from NC_084484.1 coordinate 152,351,313, forward strand.
AACTTCACAGGGTTGTTGTGAGGATAAAATTGGCCATGTATGTATGTCACTACTTTGAACTCCTTGGAGGAAAGGTGGAATATAAATGTTGTCATAGTAGTGGTAAGTATTAATTAATTCATTAATACATGTGGCACTGTCATGTAGATGGGTGGGCTTAAGTTAGTTCTGCTCTCATGTCCCCCTGCCATGCATATGGGAACTTTCAGTCTCTGGAGGTAGAGAAAACAGAGCCAGTGTGGTGTAGTGGTTAGAGTGTCAGACTAGGACCTGGGAGACAAGGGTTAAAATCCCCACTCCACCACAAAGCTTGCTGGATGACTCATTCACAGTCTCCCAGCCTAATTCTACCTCACAGGGCTGTTGCAAGGATAAAATGGAGACTGGGGAGAACTGTCTACGGCACCTTGAGCTCCTTGTGATGATGATGATTATAATTACTTGCTCCATGCAACCCTGTTTGTTTATTCAGTGGGGCTTCATCCAGACAGAGAGGTCTCTGACGCTTTCCAAAGGCCATTCCAAGCCAGCTCTATTTATGGCTTGAAGCCGTCTCTAATACAAAAGGGTAATAAAACAAAGAACAAATTGTCTTGGTTGCTGTTCCCATAGCCATGACATAAAAAATCCTAACATCTAGATAATATTGAAATTCAGCAGGTCCCAGTACATAAAACTAATGCATGTAACTCTTGCATTTGATGACAAATGAGTCAAACACTTCTGTGAAATTTCATAGATGGGTGGGAAGCTGCTGTAATAGGGGGAGTTAGAAGCGATCTTAGGCCTTCAGTAAGAAAAGGCACTGCTGCTTATTTTAAGAGATGAGGCCTAGAGCCTCTACTACAGTCAGCCATCTTATCACAAGCAACAACATTCTGCCTCTGGAAGGATGGCCTGCCTGAAATTATTCATTCTCTACTAAGGATGGGGGAGAAATTCATTTCTGTTCTCATTTAAAGCTGAATGTATCAAATTCACCCTTCCTGAAACACGGGCATCCTTCCAAATTTGCACTTACCCAAATGTTGTGATGCAGTTCTCCAACCAGTGTTTACAAAAATTCATATATTAGAGGAAAATGTGTATTAAAAATGAATATATCGGTGAATGTGTGTAAAAATGAATTAGTGAAAATAGTACATAAAAACGTACAATAGTTAAAACTGCATGCCAAAAATGTGTTTATTAGGAGAAATTTGCATTAAAATGCTGAAGAATTTTCATGAGGATTTTTTTTTAATTCGCAAATTGCTGGAGAAACCTGGAGAACTGAATTTAAGATTGGGAAAATGATGAAACTGAGAACCAAAATTGACAAATTATTCCATCTTTACTCTCCGCAGTACTGTTTAATTCACTTTACTACAGAAACTAGCAGGGCTGGCCCAATCATGAGGCAAATTGAGACAATAGTCTCAGGTGGCGTTTGCAAATTGATGTTGCCAGGGGGCCCCTGCTCGCTTGCCTCATGGCTGGCCTTAGGCTTGCAGAAACCTTGCATGGTCATCAGCAACCCGCTTCTGCTCGTGTGAGGCTTCTGTAGATCTTCTCCTTCTCCTTCTTTCCCACCCTGCTCTGAGAAAGGGCCAGTGAAGGTGGAAGGTGACACTTTCCTCAGAATGAGGCATTCTGGGTGAGGTAGCTGTGAGGTAGCCTGTGCTGCTGTTACTTTGCTTTAGCAGCTAGAAGTTTTGTTTACACTTTGGTAAAAAGTAGAAGTTACCTAAGCTTATCTATTTATTTGTTTATTATTTGATTTATATCCCGCCCTTCCTCCCAGTAGGAGCCCAAGGCGGCAATCAAAAGCACTAAAAACACTATAAAACATCACAAAAACAGACTTTAAAACATACAGAACTTCTAGATGCCATGGCAAAGCCAGCGTGGTGTAGTGGTTAGAGTGTTGGACTGGGACCTGGGAGACCAGAGTTCAAATTCCTGTTCAGCCATGAAATTCACTCGGTTGAGCCAATCACTGCTTGTCAGCCTAACCTACCTCACAGGGTTGTTGTGAGGATCAAATTGGGAGGGGAGAACCATGTATGGCACCTTGAGCTCCTTGGAGCACAAGTGGGATATAAATGTAATAAATAAATAAATACATGAAGCAGCTGCACTCTCACAGCCACCTTGCCCAGAGTGCCTCACTTTGAGGAAGGACCCCCCTACCTTGACTCTTTCTTAGAGCTGTCATGGAAGAGATGAAGAGGTTGGTGGGGAAAGTGCCAGTGCTGCTGGCGCTAATACAATGGTAAAAAGGAAAACAAAAAAAGTGGGAAAAGAAGCAAGCACGGACAGAGAGGAGGAGGACAGTGAGGCAGAGAGGAAGAGGAGGAGCCTAATTTAGGGTGGAGAACAGTTTTTATTTTTGCAAAACCAGGTATGGTGTGGTGGTTAAGAATCTTACTTATGAATCAGGAAGTTCCTGGTCTGAATCTCGCCTCTGCCATGAACTCAGTAGGTGACTTTAGATGTTAGCCTCAATCTTTCCATCTGCAATATGGGGATAATAATACTGACTTACCTTTCACAATTAATGTGAAGGTTTACAACTAGATAATGTGAAGTGCTTTGAACAATTGAAAGTGCTAGTATATACAAATGTTAGTAGGGTTGCCAGGTTCATGGCCTGAGACTGATCTTGTATCTTTAGGAGAAGAGAAAGTCAGCCAAGTGCAGGTGTTCTTGCAACACTGTAATGGGAAAAACCACAAGGTGGAATTCTCCCCTCCCCCTGCACAGCTTTTAAAGATACAGAAGACCTCTTGGAAGCTGGGCCTGGCAACCAAGAGGTCTTCTGTATCTTTAAAAGTTAGGTATTATAATTGTTAAACAATTGGGAGTCATAAACCTTTGCAGATCTAGTATAAATCACCTGAGGATCTTCCAGAAGGCTCTGAATTATCTTCTGGCTACTCTTGGCCCTGGGATAGACCACTGTGGGGAACATGATCAGTGTTTGGATAGGGGACCACCACAAGCATCATAAAAGCTTCTCTGAACCTTCCTTAGCCAGGGAAGCAACTTGACAGTACATAGGCCAGAGTATTTGTTTGGATCAGAATCTCCAAAGTAATTTTTTTATCAAAATGTAGTTGTAACTGCTTACAACTTTTAAGAAATATAATTTCAAAGGTTGCAAATACGGGAGTATTCCCATTTTTAATATTATATTTTTCTTGGGTTTTGCAAATTGCATTGAGAGAACACATGAGAGCACATACTTCATAATTGTGTTGCATCCCCTTTACTATTAATCATAGAGCATGGCCACTTCAGATGGGTTTGTTTGTGGCCCCAAATCACTCTCTGGAGAATACCATACTCTCGCAAAGAACAGAAGTTTGCCATCTCAGATCTCAAGGAAGAGTGGGATGGAAGTAACGTGAGTATAATAAATCATAATAATAATAATAAAAATAATAAAATTTTATTTTTAGGCCGCCTATCTGGCCGTATGAACGGCCACTCTAGGCGGCGTACATAATTAAAATTAAAACACATATAAATACAATATTAATAACAATTTTCAAATAGTCACCCAACCCCCAACTGTACAATGTAAACTAAGACCATTGAGAAATCTTGTATGCCCGCTGAAACAACCAAGTTTTTAGTCCTTGGCGGAAGCTTACCAGGGAGGGAGCATGGCGAAGTTCATATGGCAGAGAGTTCCAGAGGGTGGGGGCCACAACCGAAAATGCCCTCTCTCTGGTCCGCACCAGCCTAGCTATTTTAGCTGGCGGGACCGAGAGAAGGTCTTATGAGGCTGATCTCGTCAGGCGGCATATTTGGTGATGTTGGAGGCGCTCCTTTAGATAAACTGGATCAACACCGTATAGGGCTTTAAAGGTTAACACCAACACCTTGAATTGGGCTCGGTAAACAACTGGTAGCCAGTGCAGGTCTTTTAGCACTGGAGTGATGTGATCCCGCCGGCGGCTGTTCTTAATCAAGCGTGCCGCCGCATTATGTACCAGTTGTAATTTCCGAACCGTCTTCAAGGGTAGCCCAACGTAGAGCACATTACAGTAGTCTAAGCGAGAGGAGACCAGGGCATGCACCACCCGTGGGAGTAGATGGACTGGAAGGTAGGGTCGCAGCCTCTGTATCAGACGTAATTGATACCAAGCTGCCCGGCTCACTGCCGACACCTGAGCCTCCATGGACAGCTGGGAGTCAAGAATGACCCCGAGGCTGCGAACCTGGTCTTTCAGGGGCAATCTAACCCCATTCAGCACCAGGTCAATATCTCCTACCGTTCTCTTATCTCCCACAAGCAGTACCTCGGTCTTGTCGGGATTCAGCTTCAGCCTGTTACCTCCCATCCATTCACTTACGGACTCCAGGCACTTGGAAATAGTCTCCACAGCCAACTCCGGTGCGCACTTGAATGAGAGATAGAGCTGAGTGTCATCCGCATATTGGTGGCACTGCAGCCCAGATCTCCTGATGATGGCCCCCAGCGGCTTTACATAGATGTTAAATAGCATGGGAGAGAGGATAGAGCCCTGTGGCACACCACAATTAAGAGGCCAAGGGTATGAAACCTCCTCTCCCAATGCCACTCTCTGGTGCCTGTCAGAGAGATAGGAACGGAACCACCGTAAAACAGTGCCCCCAATTCCCATTCCCCCCAGGCGATCCAGAAGGATACCGTGGTCAATGGTATCGAAAGCCGCTGAGAGATCCAGGAGGACGAGGAAGGAGTTAAGTTAAGAATTGGTTAAATAGCAGAAAGCAGAGAGTAGGAATAAACGGACAGTTCTCCCAATGGAGGGCTGTAGAAAGTGGAGTCCCTCAAGGATCGGTATTGGGACCTGTACTTTTCAACTTGTTCATTAATGACCTAGAATTAGGAGTGAGCAGTGAAGTGGCCAAGTTTGCTGACGACACTAAATTGTTCAGGGTTGTTAAAACAAAAAGGGATTGTGAAGAGCTCCAAAAAGATCTCTCCAAACTGAGTGAATGGGCGGGAAAATGGCAAATGCAATTCAATATAAACAAGTGTAAAATTATGCATATTGGAGCAAAAAATCTTAATTTCACATATACGCTCATGGGGTCTGAACTGGCGGTGACCGACCAGGAGAGAGACCACGGGGTTGTAGTGGACAGCATGATGAAAATGTCGACCCAGTGTGCGGCAGCTGTGAAAAAGGCAAATTCCATGCTAGCGATAATTAGGAAAGGTACTGAAAATAAAACAGCCGATATCATAATGCCGTTGTATAAATCTATGGTGCGGCCGCATTTGGAATACTGTGTACAGTTCTGGTCGCCTCATCTCAAAAAGGATATTATAGAGTTGGAAAAGGTTCAGAAGAGGGCAACCGGAATGATCCAGGGGATGGAGCGACTCCCTTACGAGGAAAGGTTGCAGCGTTTGGGGCTTTTTAGTTTAGAGAAAAGGCGGGTCAGAGGAGACATGATAGAAGTGTATAAAATTATGCATGGCATTGAGAAAGTGGATAGAGAAAAGTTTTTCTCCCTCTCTCATAATACTAGAACTCATGGACATTCAAAGAAGCTGAATGTTGGAAGATTCAGGACAGACAAAAGGAAGTACTTCTTTACTCAGCGCATAGTTAAACTATGGAATTTGCTCCCACAAGATGCAGTAATGGCCACCAGCTTGGACGGCTTTAAAAGAAGATTAGATCAATTCATGGAGGACAGGGCTATCAATGGCTACTAGCCATGATGGCTGTGCTCTGCCACCCTAGTCAGAGGCAGCATGCTTCTGAAAACCAGTTGCCGGAAGCCTCAGGAGGGGAGAGTGTTCTTGCACTCGGGTCCTGTTTGTGGGCTTCCCCCAGGCACCTGGTTGGCCACTGTGAGAACAGGATGCTGGACTAGATGGGCCACTGGCCTGATCCAGCAGGCTCTTCTTATGTTCTTATGAGTGTTCTCCCCTATCCAACGCCCTCCTCAAATCATCCACCAGAGCGACCAAGGCTGTTTCAGTTCCATGTCCAGTCCTGAAGCCTGATTGGAATGGATCTAAGTAATCTGTTTCCTCCAAGTGTGTCTGTAGCTGTTTGGCCACCACACGTTCGATCACGTTGCCCAGAAATGGTAGATTAGAGACTGGGCGAAAGTTGTTTAAATCATAACAGGATCACAGGAATGGGAGAGATGCAGGCAAAGGATGCAGCTTACAGGACTGCCTTGCAAAAGCTAAGACCTCCTTCTTACAGGTGGTATGGGAGCCATTGGAGTGCTCCATCTTCCCATGCAGCTGGGGTAACATGAGGAGCCCCAGGCTTCAAAGTCAAAGTCCTGGCTGACTGGCATCTCTGCACACCAGCGTTACCCAGGTTTCTGGAAGGGTGATGCTGGCATGGGGAGGAGCTCACAACATGTGCTCCTCACATTTGGTCTGGGGCTTCCCACATGACTTTGGCAGTTTGGGAAGGAGCCTGCACTTAGAGTGGATACTTAGCACATTGTTAAAAAAGAGAGGAAATGCATCATCAAAAGAGAGGACACAGAATTGTGTGAAATTGGTGCATGCTAATTTATAGGTATAGATACAGATTTAGAGATAATTGCCATAATTTAAAAGAAAACACCGTAAGGTTGCTGCAAAAGATTGTGACCTATGTGCCTGCTCAGTCTGCCGTCTACCTGCTAACTGTTGCTCCTTCGGAGGGTTCTTTATCTTTAAACCAGACTTGGACCGGATAGCCATTCAAACAGAGATTCCTTCAAAGGGAGGACTTTCCTCTGTAAGGTAGCATATATGGCCACCCTAGCTGCTCTACAGTGTGTGCCACAGTAATGTAGTGGCAAATTCAGTGCAGGGTCCCTTCAAGATAGTCCCAGCCATGCCCTCTTCCATCTTTTTTTCCTCCTGATAATGAGATCCTTGTTAATGCAGGCATCTCTAGGACCCAAAAGGCATGAAAGAGGAGAGTGTTAGCTGCTGAGAAGAGTCTTCTCAGTGGCTGACTCATCTCCTTTCACTCTAACTGGCTCCAAATCAGCAGGAAAGGACAAGGTAGCATGTTAGAAGACTCTTCTCAGTGGCTAGTCCACTCTCCTTTCTTGCTGATTGGCTCATAGGATGCTGAAGACATAGGGACCCCTGGTGGGATCCTGCTCCCCAAAAAGTAAGGGGGCTAAGACCCTCTGAGTCCCTGGACGACTACACCACTGGTGTGCCATTCCACTGGTGTTACGTGAAGGGTCTCTAACACTTTGAACTGATGATATGTGGTATCTCTAAGGAGAGAGCTCACCTAGGACAATCTGACACTTGGTATGGGGCTTTCCCTTAAAGTGCCAGTCCTGTGTTGAATCTCCCCCTCTCTTTAGGTAAACTACTTACCCATGTGGATTTTTGTTTATTTATAAAACTATTTATGTACAATTATATCAAGACAGTGTACAACAATATATACAAATACAGCAAAACATACAAGACCATAAACACAATACAAAGAAATCATTAAAATGATTGGCTGATCTTAAGAAAGTGTAAACTGAATAGGCCTGTCGGCACCAAATAGGTCTTTAAGAGATGCCTGAAAGTCAATAGCGAGAATGCCTGGCAAATCTCTCCCGGAAGAGTATTCCATAGTGTGGAGCCAGCAACGCTAACAGCACTCCTCTGGATGATCTCAAGTTACTGAGCTGGGATATATGGGTTTAGGTGATCTTTAAGGTAAGGTACCCTGGACCCAAGTTGTTCAGGGCTTTGTATATCAACCTGTATATGAACCTGGCCTGGTAGCCTATAGGTAGGGATGGAAAGATCTATCAATTTTGGTTCTCTCAGTTTCTAATTTTTCCAATCTTAAATTTAGTTCTCCAAATTTCTGCAGCAATATGCCATTTTTGTAAAAAAAAAACCTCATGAAAATTCTCCAGCATTTTAGTGCAAATTTCTCCTAATAAACAATTTTTGTAGGCAGTTTTGACTAATGTACACATTTTTGCAAGCTATCTCTCATCATATGAAGCATTTTAGGTGTTATTTTCACTCATATATTCATTTTTATGCACACTTTCCCCTAATATATGCATTTTCATAAACATTGGTTGGTCGGTGAACTGCATTGCAAGGTTCAAAAGTGCAAAGTTCAAAGGATGGCTGCGTTTCAGTTCTATTGTTTGGGAAAGTGCAAATCTGATGAGAACTGAATCAAAATTCTCGCCCGTCCTACATGTGGGTAGCCAGTGAAGATGTTTTAGCAGAAGTGTCACATGCTGTGGGGTGTCTACCCGCATCAGCAGTATATCTGCTGCATTCAGCACTAGCTGGAGCTTCTCGTTCAGGCCCAAGGGCAGACCCACATAGAATAGAAGCCAATAACGGATAGCAACGGAGAGGGAAACGCATGTGATTACAAAGAGAGGTACATCTATCTGAATATTATAAGGAAAGGAGGAAGAACTCAAGGTGGGGTTGTTGTTTTCACTGGTAGGCCCATGTCGAACGTCACCTCTAGATCTATTATCCTAAGATTCCTGAAATTTGCTCTAGCTCCAGCTGCAGAACTATGGACAAACGGTTTTCCATTATATTTTCCATTATGCTGCTGGCTAATCACCTCTAACTCCTTTTGACACAGCGTGTTTATTTGCTTAATTAGAGTCTATGGCTCTGTGGACTCTAATGTGGTGTGCAGTGCACAGCGATTCACATTTGCATGGCCTGTAGTAATTTAACAGAATGGCTATGTGTATTTATGGCTTCCCAGCATGACGTTGCCAAAAGGTGAAGAAAAAAACTTTAGATGTTTGTTCTTTGTTTTCTGGAATATGGATTCCCCCCTTCCTTCCCTGCAGAGCCAAGCATGCAAAATGAGAAGAGGCACCAGTGTTCTGGTAGTTTGAACTCAGTCCTGATGAAAAGGCTGCAGGTATGCGTCTTTGCAGACGTCCTTCTTAAACTGTGTAGAGTTGCCATGGAAATCTGTGACACACAAATGTGGTAGCTGTCAATCTTTTAATGTATGTGCTGAGGCAGAGACTGTTGTGCTAAAGCTGCTTTTACTGCTTTGGAATAGAGTGAGTTTGGAACAGAGTTGTGTAACAGAGTTTCAACCATGTATATTAGGATCCTAGACCTTGTTCCCATATTTTTTTAATTTTTGTATTGCACTTATATCCCACCTTTTCTTCCAAGGACTCAAGGTGCCATACATGGTTCTCCCCCTCCTCATTTAATCCGCACAACAACCCTGTGAGATAGGTTAGGCTGAGAGGCAGTGACTTGCCCAAGGTCACGCAATGAGCTTCATGACTGAATGGGGATTCAAACCCTGATCTCCCAGGTCCTAGTCCAGCTTTCTAATCGCTACACCACATTGGTCCTCATTGTGAAAGCCAGAACTAGATGCTTAGGTGGTAAAAGCCATAACATCAACCATAGGTCAAATATTATATATATATATATATATATATATATGTATATATATAAATATATTAAAGCACACGGCTCCCCTCAAAGAATCCTGGGAACTGTTGTTTACTCCTCACAGGGCGACAATTCCTACCAACCCAACAAACTACAGATCCCATTATTTTTAGTACCAGAGGGAATGTGCCAGAGGGGTATGGCATGTGTACAATCTTTATCAACGTTTTCATTGAGCTATCCACCATGTTCCCAAGTTGGGGATGGCCCTACCATTAGGCAGACGGAGACGACCGCCTCAGGGGGCAGATGCTGGGGGTAGGGAGTGACAGCAACAGCAAAATGTTGAAGGATGGATCTGTGTGTGCCATACAGTCTGGATTTTGCCCTCCAAGCCACTCTGCTGCCCTCAGGTGTGGTGGAGAATTCTGTCACATGCCAGGCCCATCATTTTCTGTACATGGAAGGGTAGGGAGTGCAATCTCAAAATGTAATGGGACGGAGTGGCTCCATTTCACCTCAGGCAGCAAAATGTTGTGGGCTGGCCCTGCCCCAAGATCTCTTTCGTGGCCACTTACTGCCAGGTCAGACCCCACAAGCATATATATGCAGTATGGATGCTTTGCCCCAATATGCCTCCCTTTACACTTGTTACATTGAATCCTATCTGCCATTTTATTTATTTATTTATATCCCACTTTTCATCCAAGGAGCTCAAAGTGGCGTACATACTTCTCCCCTCCTAATTTAACCCCCACAACAATCCTGTGAAATAGATTAGACACAGAGGCAGTGACTGGCCCAATGCTTCATAGCTGAATAGGGACTGGAGCCCTGGTCTTCCAGATCTTAGTCCAACACTCCAACCACTATACCACACTGGCTCTCATTAGACAGAGGGAGATTGGCCCTCTGTCTCTCTGGCTACTGCTCTGGACTTTCACTGTGGCTCCATCCGCACTATAATTTAAACACCGCTTCAAACAGTCATGGCTTCCCCCAAAGGATCCTGCAAACTGTAGTATGTTAGGGTGCTGTGCGTTGTTAGGAGACCCCCATTCCCCTCAGAATTCCCAGAGTTTCCTGGGACAAGGGACTGATTGTTAAACTACTCTGGGAATTATAGCTCTGTGAGGGAAATAAGGGTCTCCTAACGACTCTTAGCACCCCAAACAAACTATAGTTCCCAGGATTCTTTGGGGAAAGCCATGACTGTTTGAAGTGGTATGATACTGCTTTGAATGTATAGTGCAGATGGGACCCTAGTCTTTCCTCCATTTCCTGATCAATCTGATGTCACTTTTTGCAGGCTACAAAAATCTTGCCTTGACACAGCTGCCTTTTTGAGGGTGAGAAGGCTGCAGCTGTGCTGGTTTCCTGCTCAGCCCACACAATTCCCCTTCCCTCATCCCAAGGACCCATGCCCAGAGCCTTCATGTTGCCCTCTGCTGCTGTTGGTGGTGGTAGAATGAGATAAGCAGGAATCTCTCTTCTGAGGATTCTTTGGGGGGCGTTGAATAAGAGATTATTCTGTGTTTCCCTGTAGAAAATTCTGTCATGGGTGGAGATCCTGCTCAACCTGTCCACCATGTCACCCAGTTCAGGCCCCTGAGATGTCTTGAAATCTGCAAGCAGGATTTCATGGTTGGAGGGTTCTGTTCCAAAGCTTCCACCTGAAAACTGATTAACCAGATGATTTGGATCTAGATGTGTTTGGGACAAAGCTAGTAGACCTGACATCTTGATTTGTCCTGAGTTTTAAGGGGACTGAGCTTACTAGCTATGCATTTCCCATTTCGAAGTGAATGATCTCCCAATGAAAGAAGTGTTTGTCCCCTTTCAGCAATCGCTTTCCTCCATCTGCAAAGCTTTTCCATATGTTGGCTGGGCTCCTTGAAGCCAAGCCTTTGAACTGCTCTGCTCATGTGCTGTTGCTAGCTATGATTTCATCCCAGAATATATAAACTTTGTTCATCCTCCAGATTCCAGGCCAAGAGAACAGAGGGCCCCATTCACAGTCCCAACTTTCCTAACAAGATATTGCAGCAGGGCTCTCCTCCTGCCATCCTCAGATTTTTTATAATAGGTGATTGTATTTGTTGAACACACTTCCCCTTGTCCTCTTGCCAAAATGTTTGAGACAAAAAAGGATTGAATTACACATTTATTAGGAACAGTAGCTTAACTTACAGGTTAATTTTGCCCCTGCCTCATGCTCACAGCGGAGGGATAGAATCGTTCCTGAGGCTGCAATCCTATACACACTTACCTGGGGAGGAAGCCCCTTTGAACTCAGTGGGACTTACTTCTGAGTAGACACACAATATTGTTTTATTAGGGCCCCTGCACACAGGTGTTTTATTGTGGGCGTACTCTGCAACCCCCCTTTAGGATGCACACCTTAACGTGGTGAGGGGGGTAGAGAGTGTTGAAGAAGCTGAGAGCAATGCCATCAGGAGTCTAGACCAAGAGGCTAGACTCCTAGCAGAGGCACCCAAGGCGGAATGGTCAAAGCTGAGACACCAGACTAAGATGCATCCAAACTCAGAGGAAGGCAATGGTAAACCACCTCTGAATACCTCTTACCATGAAAACCCTATGAACAGAGTATCCAAAATGCAACAAGAGATAGTGCTGGAAGATGAGACCCTCAGGTCAGAAGGCACTCACTGAGCTACTGGGGAAGAACAAAGGACAAGTACAAGTAGCGCTGTGACTAATGACGCAGCTGGGTCAAAGCCGAAAGGAAGTCCAGAGGCTGATGCACACAGTGGAGAAAGGAGAGTCTGGAGTTGTACGACGCACACAATAGGAACATGGAATGTGAGAAGCATGAACCAGGGAGAGTTAGAAATTATCAAGCAATAAATAGAACGTATCAACATTACAATACTTGGGGTGAGTGAATTAAAATGGACGAGAATAGGACATTTTCAATCAGGCAACTACAAAATATTTTATGCAGGAAATGAGAAATCAGGAAGAAATGGGGTTGCTTTAATAGTGAGAAGTGATGTAGCAAAAGCAATTAGGAGCTACAAAGCAAGGTCTGAGCGAGTTATATCAATGAGATTAAACGGGAAACCTATTAACATAACCAACATCCAAGTCTACACTCCAACGGCAAACGCAGAAGAAGAGGAATTGGAGAGATTTTATGCAGAAGTACAGGAGGAAATTGATCATACTCTAAAGCAAGATGTTCTGGTAATCATGGGGAACTGGAATGCAAAAGTAGGGAACAGAGAAGAACTAGAAATTGCAGGGAAATGGGGTTTAGGAGACAGAATTGAAGCAGGAGAAAGTCTTATTGAATTCTCTGAAGCCAATAATTTGCTTCTTGCAAACATATTGTTTGAGCAACCGAAAAGATGACTGTACACGTGGACATCACCAGATGGTCAATATAGGAATCAAATTGATTATATAATTGGTAACAGAAGATGGAGAAGTTCCATATGTCCTGCGAAAACAAGACCAGGAGCAGATTGCGGTACAGATCATGAACTGGTCGGATTGAAAATCAGATTAAAACTAAAGAAGAACCACAAAGCAATCATCATGCCAAAATACAATTTAAATAACATCCCAGAAGAATATAAAGATCAAATAAGGAACAGATTTGAGGCTTTAAACCTAGTTGACAGAGAACCAGAAGAATTATGGAGTGAAGTCAGAGACATCAGGGAAGAATGCAAAAAGGCAGTATCTCTAGTTAAAAGAGAGAAAGACCTCAATGGGTGACTGAAGAAACTCTTAAAATGATTAACGAGAGAAGGAGCAAAAGCAAGAGGAGATACAAACATGGTCAGAACCCTAAATGCAACAATACAGCGATTAGTACATAGGGACAAGGAGAGCTATTACAATAGTTATTGTATAGAAATAGAAGAGGACAACAAAAAGGGAAGAACAAGAGCCCTATTCCAAAAGATTAGAGAAATGAAAGGGAAATTTAAACCATGAGTAGGGATGTTGAATAATCAACAGCGGAACACACTGACTGACCGAGATGAAATAAGAGGAAGATGGAAGCAATACACTGAAGAACTCTATAAAAGAGATGCCAGGATGACAGATTCATTCATGGAGGAACCATATGATGAAGAACCAGAAATTCTAGAATGCGAGGTAAAAGCTGCTCTTAAAATACTTGGAAGAAACAAATCACCAGGAACAGATGGCATACCAATAGATATGCTACAAGCTACTGAGATGGAATCTGTCCAAATTTTGACAAGAATTTGTCAACAAATATGGAAAACTAAACAACGGCCCACAGACTGGAAGTGTATAATATATATCCCAATTCCAAAGAAAGGGGGTCCCAGGGAATGAAGTAATTATCGAACTATTACCTTAATATCCCATGCAAGTAAAGTAAAGCTCAAGATTCCACAACAAAGGTTCTTACCATATATGGAATGAGAAATGCCAGCTGTCCAAGCTGGATTTAGAAAGGGAAGAGGCACCAGAGATCATATTGTAAACATATGTTGGATAATGGAACGAAGGTAGGAATTTCAGAAGAAAATCACCCTGTGCTTTATAGATTACAGCAAAGCCTTTGACTGTTTAGATCATGAAAAACTATGGAATGCTTTAAAAGAAATGGGGGTGTCACAGCATCTGATTGTCCTGATGCGCAACCTATACTCTGGAGAAGAGGCTACTGTAAGGACAGAATATGGAGTACCCGATTGGTTCCCCATTGGAAAGGGTGTGAGACGGGTGTATTTTATCACCCTATTTGTTTAATCTGTACACAGAACATATCATACGGAAAGCGGGATTGGACCAAGATGGAGGTGTGAAAATTGGAGGGAGAAATATTAATAATTTAAGATATGCAGGCGATACCATACTAGTAGCAGAAACCAGTAATGATTTGAAATGAATGCTGATGAAAGTTAAAGAGGAAAGCACAAAAGCAGGACTACAGCTGAACATCAAGACTAAAGTAATGACAAGAGAAGATTTATGTAACTTTTAAGTTGACAATGAGGACATTGAACTTGTCATATCAATACCTCGGCACAGTCATTAACCAAAATGGAGATAACACTCAAGAAATCAGAAGAAGGCTAGGACTGGGGAGGGCAGCTATGAGAGAACTAGAAAAGGTCTTCAAATGCAAAGATGTTTCACTGAACACCAAAGTCAGGATCATTCTCGATCTCTCTGTATGGATGTGAAAGTTGGACAGTGAAAAAAATGGATAAGAGAAAAATCAACTGCTTTGAAATGTGGTGTTGGAGGAGAGCTTTGTGCATACCATGGACTGCGAAAAAGACAAGTAATTGGGTGTTAGAACAAATTAAACCAGAACTGTCACTAGAAGCTAAAATGATGAAACTGAGGTTATCATACTTTGGACACATCATGAGAAGACCGGATTCACTAGAAAAGACAATAATGCTGGGAAAAACAGCAGGGAGTAGAAAAAGAGGAAGCCCAAACAAGAGATGGATTGATTCCATAAAGGAAGCCACAGAACTGAACTTGCAAGATCTGAACAGGGTGGTTCATGACGGATGCTCTTGGAGGTCACTGATTCATAGGGTCGCCATAAATCGTAATCGGCTTGAAGGCACATAATAACAACAACATTCTGCAACATTTTTTTTAACCCAATAATAGTGCATTTGTGGTGGATTTATGGTAGGTTGCAGCAAGGGAATGGCGGGGTTCCGAAGCTCTCGCCATGCAATCCGCGGTAGCGATCCTGTCGCGAATCGTGGAAGGGGAGTGCAGAAGCCAGGGGCAGGCTTGTGCCCAAGGGCCCCAGCATGTCTGGGTCTGGCCCTGTTGAGAAGACTAAGGATTCTTTGCAGGGTGTGTGTGTGTGTTTTAAACGTATGGCATGCATGCAGCCTTAGTAGTAGATGAAATGTGCTGCTAACTGCAAGACTGCAATTAATGTGTCTAGTTTTAGAACTTAAATAGCAGCCCCAGGGATGGGGAGGGCTAACTGAAACCCTCTCTCCTGTCTCTGCTGTCCTATTGAGAAATCCCCTCCCTCCCCTCTAAGACTGCTATTTGCCTGGGGATGGTAGTTTCCACTGGTGCCAAGAGGTAGCCGTAGAAGCAGAGAAATTTAATTTTTTATTATTTGATTTATATTCCTCCCTTCCTCCAGCAGGAGCTTAGGGTGGCAAACAAAAGCACTAAAAGCAGTTTAAAACATCATAAAAACAGACTTTAAAATACATTAAAACAAAACATCTTTAAAAATATTTTTTTAAATAGGTATCAAAAGCCGCTGAGAGATCAAGTAAGAATAACAGGGTCACACTCCCCCTGTCCTTCTCCCGATAAAGGTCATCCATCAGGGCGACCAAGGCCGATTCAGTCCCATAACTAGGCCTGAACCCAGACTGGAATGGGTCAAGATATTCTATTTCATCCAAGAGTACTTGCAATTGCTGCGCCACAACCCTCTCAATCACCTTCCCTAAGAAGGGGTATTTGAGCTGGCTGGTAATTGTCGCAGACCAATGGGTCCAGGGTGGGCTTTTTCAGGAGCGGTCAGATCACCGGTTCTTTCAGGGTGGCTGGAACCACTCCCTCCTGCATTGATGCGTTGACCACATCTTGGATCCACTTGGTCAAACCCCCACAGCAAGCTTTAATAAGCCAAGAAGAGCAAGGGTCGAGAGGACACATTGCTAGCTGCATCATCACAAGCACCTTGTCTACCTCATCAGGCCGCATCAACTGAAACCGTTCCCAGTCTGTTTCATTGTCCTTAGCTCACTGATGTATCAAGGTGCAGACCAGACTCCACAATGATGGAGAGAGCACTCAGGGGCAACCGTGTCAAGAGCCTGATGCGCCTTGCTGTTCCATAGCATGACAAGGGCTTCAACAGGGTAACCTGCTTTATCTACTGGGAACTCCACCAGAACATTCAGGAATTGAGTGGATTCCATTAATCTCTGGGGATGGACCATCTTAATCTGTCCAGCACCCCTGCAGGAAAGGATCGGAGCTGTACATCTAAACTTCACCAGGAAGTGTGGGGTTACATCCACCCCTCTCAATCTCCAGACCACCCCTTCCTCCATCTGGAGCAAAAACCAACTCAAGGGTGTGCTTTGCCCTATGCATCGGGCCAGTGACAACTTGAGACAGCCCCATGGCTGTCATGGAGGCCATGAAGTCCTGAGCCGGAACACTAGAAGCAGCATCAGTGTGGACATTGAAATAATCAAGGACTATCAAAATAAAAGGTAGAAAGAAAAAGGTGGCGGCATGTAGTGAGAATCAGCCAAGAAGGTTTTCCAGGATCCTTGGCAAGCAGAGCAATTACTTTGTCCATCACAAAGCAGACAGAAGGTCCATTTAGACCAATGTTCCCCAACCTGGTGCCCTCCAGATCTTTTGGACTGTAGCTGTGCTGACTAGGGCTGATAGGAGTTGTAATCCAGAACATCTGGAGAGCAGCAGGCTGGCAAAGACTTATTTAGACAATCTGAATTTGCCCCTGCATATCAAGATGTAGTGTGATGGAAGCCATCCATGGCAGGTGAGCTAGAGGCTGCAGGAGGCAAGTGGGGCAGACAAGAGGGAGGTGAGCAGGGTGGCGGCAATGCTAAGGGGTCAACAGGGTGAGCGGGGCAGGGGCAGCAATGTTTCAGAAGTCATGGTGGGCAGTAGGTGTGGCAGGCAAGTGACTGGGGCAGTGGCTGGGCGAGCCATGGAGGAACAGACAGGACAGGACAGGGCAGTTGTTCCTGTACAACTCACCTTGGCTGACTGCCTCCCTCCTCCGCCTCCCTCCTCCTTGCTGGAGATGGTGTAAAGGGGGAGAAGCGGCTTGGTGACCTGTGGTGGGAAGGGGGAGGCTTGGCCAAGTCTAAGGGGAGAGGAGGTTTGGCAAGGTCTGGGGTGGTAGTGGTTGGCATTCCTGGGGTTAGGTGCTTCAGTTGGCATGCAAAGTGTGCAGGGGTGGAAGCCCCTAGTATTTGGATCCTGAACCTTTGACTCAACACACATATGGCATTATCTAGTAGGATTATTTATTCGTTTATATTTATAAATATATTTGTATACTGCTAGTTTGTTAAAAACATCACAATGGTTTACAAGTTAAAACAACAACCATATCATAAAAACATTAAAAATACAATAAAAACAAAAGTTAACTTTTGTGAAAAGACGTCTTCTTAATCGCGTGCGTAAGTCTGGCAGAACAGAAAAGTTTTCAGAAGGCATTTAGAAATTTAAACAGAACGCGCCTGCTGAATCCTGTTGGCAGAGCATTCCAGAAAACTGGGCCGAAGTCTCAGTTTCATGTTGATGTTAAATGAGCCTCGCCAACTCAGTGATGACATGAACTCCTTATTTGTTAGTGCAAGCCAATTCTTAATGACGAGACTATTAGCCAAAAACATCACCATCATTGCAAAATGGGCCAAACATCTTACCTGGATGTCAAAACTGTCTTGTAATTACATGGGGCATCTCTGACATTTCAGAGTCATGTTATAGCCAGGTGACATTGACAAGTATCCAGTGAAGAACTGTATGGCTTTTTAAATCTCCTCAGTATTAAATTATATTGTTCTTATTTGCCAGGGCTGATTTTCTGCTGTGACATTCTCCTATTTTGCCTCAGTTCTAGCTACATGTTCCATTTCCTAATTGCATAGGCTTTTCTTCTATTTAGCAGGTGCCTTGCAAGGAGATATTCAAAAGCAGGTGGCGATTGTCCAGTATCTACAACATTACATGAAAGAAGCCATGCCTTTCAAACATCTGCCTCCCATGCAGCTATCAAAAGCACTAAAAACCCCTTTGATCTATAGTTGGCAACTTTCACAGCTGTACTAGGCACACTTCAATTAAAAACATGTCCTCTGATAACTCTTCTGTGTTGGTAAGCATGGTAGGCAGAAGTTCAAGAGGTGCACTACACACATTACCTGAATAGAGAGGCTTTGAGAGGGAAGTTGCATCTGATCACAGCTGTTAATGTTACAGAGTTTCTATTGTGAATGTTTGAATTTGGCCCCATCTGCACTACACATTTAAAGCAGTATCATACCATTTTAAACAGTAAAGGCTTCTTCCGAAGAATGCTAGGGACTGTAGTTTGTTAAGGGTGCTGAGAGTTGTTAGATCACTATTTCCCTTACAGAGCAACATTTCCCTAAGTGGTTTAACAATCAATCCCTCTTCCCAGGGATTCTGAGAACTGAAGCTCTGTGAGGGGAACAGGGGTCTCTTAACACCTCTCAGCATCCTTAACACACTACAGCTCCCAGGGTTCTTTGCGGGAATCTATGACTCTTTAAAGTAGTATGATATTGCATTAAATGTATGGTGCAGATGGGGCCTTTGATTGAGTTTTATTTGTATCCTGCCTTTACAGATGGATGGATGGATGTATAAATAGATAGATGGATGGATAACCGTTGCCAGTTCCTCATGTGGGGCAAGATTCTTGGCTATAGTAGCATCTCCCAACATAGTGTTGCAGTGGTAAAAAGTGGTGCCCATTGAAATTTGCTTATGCAATGATTACTATCATATAGTTCATAAGATTCATGGAGAATGTCAATCAATGGTTATTCATAAAGATATACAGAACTTCAAGGTATAGAGGCAGTATAATGCCACTCAATACCAGTTGCTTGGGAGCAACAGTGGAAGCAAGCTTCAAGTCCTGCTTGTGGACTTCCTAAAGATATCTGGTTGGTCTCTCTGGGAAGCAGAATAATAAGACAAATTTTTGGCCAGATGTAGCAGCACTCTTATTGACTTCTTACAATCCCTGTTTTGTGCAGAATGTGTGAGCCAGAGACAACCATCTCGTTTTCAGTATTTATCCTAAGGATCCAGCATCAAAATGTGTTGAGCTTCCTGTGTTCCATTAGCAGCTAATCCCACTCAGCTCCTTCACGCGAGTTGGCCCTTGTCCATGAGTTTAGCTTTCTTTTGGCTCTTATTTCCTTACAAAAACACAAAGAGTGATCATTGCAGATTTCAAAAATAGCTTCATGCGAGGAAGTTGCTTTCAGCTGGATGTAACTTAGCCAAGCTGTATGATGTATACAAACCAGCAGGTGTCAAAAGAACAAAAAAACCCACACACGTGAGCCATCAGCATAGTCACTCCCTAATTACATATCTATGAACATCCTTTCTATAAACTCGCTTAACTGCAATTAGGTGCTACAGGTTTGTCTTGCTTGTGTTGCTTGCATGCATCTATGGAGGTAGTTGCTTATCCTTCATCTTCTCACATGATACCCAAACCACCCTAGGCATGTGTGCTTTTATCATTCCATACACTTAAACATCAGAACTTGTACTCATCAGTCCACCTGTAGCAAAGAAATGCAGGGTTGCATCTGAACAATGGTGCAGGTACACTCCTGGCTAGTTCATTACGTACAATAAATTCTTACTTCCACCTTGCACTGATTTCATAAATTCTTACTCCTCTATTGCATTTATCTTCTTGGAGGTGCCAGTTTTCTAGATCCTTTTCAACTGAATTTCTGGCCTGCTTTTGGCACTGAAACAGCATTGGTCCCTCTGATGTATGGACCTATGGTGGCTGAAGGGGTGATGGTGGTGATGGTAACATGAATTGCTGAATTACAGTTCATCAAGAGTTTTATAGAATCATAGAATAGTGGAATTGGAAGGGGCCTATAAGGCCATTGAGTCCAACCCCCTGCTCAGAGGAGGAATCCAAGTTAAAGCATATGTGCAGGTGGCTGTCCAGCAGCCTCTTGAATGCCTCCAGTGTTGGAGAGCCCACCACCTCCCTAATAGAGTCCCCTGTGGATTGAGTTGGCACACTAAATTTTTATTATACTACATGAGTTAATTATCTTACCAATGCCAGGATATCTGTGCTATTGCCTTGTGAATCCTGATCGGGCTGCTGCAGAGAAAATTGGCTGTTATTTGCCCCTGAAGTTTGCTCCTGTTTGCAGCAAACAGAACATTTGGGGGATATAGATCGGAAACAGGACCCTGTAAAGCAGCTTTTCCTTCAAAATATAAGTGGCCAGCTTAGACACTTTTTTTTAATGCCCCCTAAAATAGGGATTGAGAGCATGGTGATTTGGTGCTTTCAATCCTGCATCAATGGTCAGTTCCAGATGGTGCTGCTGAGGGACTGTTGCTCTGCCCCAGAACAGTCAAGCAGTGAGATTCGATAGAGTTCCATTTTCTCTCCCCATTCAGTTCACTATCTACATAAACTCCTGAAATGTATTGTAATACATGTTTCATATAAAATATCCTATTGGGAAATAGTTTTGAGTATTTCTAGTAATTATCTGCAGAGTTAACGTTTCTCAGGTTGTGACATTTAAAAGCAGTTAGAAACGATCCGTTTATCTGCTGACCCTGCCTTTGCCATTTTCTTGCTTTTAGTTCCTTCCTTGAATGCTTTTATCTAGCAACACATCACAGTCATTCACCTGAGGGTTTTTGAACCATGTAAAACCCACGCTTCACTTTTATGACCTCTTCATTTTGATTTTTGGCACAGCAAAATGCAGAACATTTATCCATGTTCTGATATAGTTATTTCTTCCATTCATCACGTTAGCAGCGTTCTGCAAAGGATTGAGCACTGGATGAGGCAAATTCAGCTGTGTCCATGAGCAAGTTGCTAGCTTGCTGCCTCAGCTCCCCAGCTGTAAAATGAGATTACTAATAACTAGAGTTGCTAACTTTTTTTTTTTAAAGACTGCCATCCTGCAGGCAGGGCCTGGTGGCTAAAGCAGAAAGAGCCAACATGGTGCTCTGCAGATATTGTTGGCCTCCAGCTCCCAGGAGCCCCAGCCAGTTTCATATTCAAAGACTGGATACCTGACAGAATAGGGTTGTATGGGCAAAGTACTGGGTGGCAATGGCAATGCTAACAGTCGCTAGCCTTGCTGGATTGTTCCAAGGATAGATGAGATAGAGCAAGGGTAATGCCTCTCAGACAGGGTTGTATGGAAATGGTGGGCTGTTCTATATACTATGAACGGGGGACCTGTGTCCCTCCAGTAGTTGTTAGACTACAACTCCCATCATCCTTGATCATTGACCATGCTCAAGGGGGATAATGGGAGATGTAGTCCAACAATATCTGGAGGGACACAGGTTCCCCATCCTTGCTATATGATAATAGCAAACTCATTCTCCAAATGATGATTTGTGTGTAGCCAAAATGTCACCATTCTCACAGGAAAGGGAGATATCGGTAAGCTCAGAAGAACCCCAACATTTGCAAAAGTAGACAAAATCTTGGGGAGTTGGCAGCAAAACAGCCCAATGAGGATTGAGCATGTTCAGTGGCTGCTGTGCTGTGTCTGTGGGACAGGGTGGGATGGAAAACAGGACGGAGGATGGAATGGAGTATCCTTTAAGAAGGCATGGCTGGGGTGGAACCCTGAACAGGAGCATTCCACAAAAGAACATTTTGTTGCAGGTCGTATTTGTAAACCTAAATAAAAAAATGAGTGAGGCCTTTGCAGAATTATTACATTCAGTTATGATGGCTAAAAAAAGACACAGAAATACTGGAAAGGATCCAAAGAAGAGCAAAGAAGATCAGCTGAGGGTGATACATGGAGGGGAGATGGAAGCTAACAAGCTAGGTTGGTTGAGTTTGGACAAGAGAACTCCTGAGAGTGGACTTCATGTTCATGTAAACATGTCAGTGGCTACTAACTATGTTCTACCTTTGCTGCTGGAGGCAGTATGCTTCTGGATAACAGTTGCTGGAAACCACAGGAAGGGAGAGTGCTGTTGTGCTCAGGTCCTGCGTGCAGGTTTCCCATATACATCTGGTTGGCCATTGTGAGGACGGGACTGAATGGGCCATTAGCCTGATCCAGCAGGGCTCTTCTTATGTAGCTTGTATTCAGAGCTTTTGATAAATATTTGGAGGTTAGAGGCAGAGCTAGTAGCTGCAGTCTCACTCTCCTCCCCTACATCTGTTCCTATTCATGGATATGTAACACAAACAGAGCTTTTCACAGTCTTCAAAGCATGTAGTATTTCCTTAAGACAATGTTTTACTGCAGTACCAGTGTTATTTGATGATGATGATGATGATGATGTTATCAATGTGTGTGGCTTTTAATAAAGTACAATAGGACAGGTCTCTGCCTTGAGCAGCTTACAATCTAATAATAATAATAATAATAAATAATAATAATAATAAATAATAATAATAATAATAATAATAATAATAATAATAATAATAATAATAATAATAATAATAATAATAATAATAATGTATTACCTGCCCTTCATAGTCTAAGGCAGCGTTTCCCAACTCATGAGCCACCAGATGTTGTTGGACCACAATTCCCATCTTTCCTGACCATTGGCAATGCTGACTGAGGCTGATGGGAGTTGTGGTCCAACAACATCTGGTGGCCCACTAGTTGGGAAAGGCTGGTCTAAGGTCTAATGTTGACACGGGGAAGACAACAGAGGAAGGGGGAGGGAAGTGGAGATGGAGTTAAGCAAAGGAATACTTAGTCCACAGCGTGGGAAATAATGAGCTCAAACTGCAGCCTGGACGATTTAGGCTGGAGGTTAGGAAACGCAGTAAGAATGGGGAAGATGCAGGACAGCTTGCCAAGAGGTGTGGTGGAATATGTATTGCTGGGAGTAAGGGCAAGTAGCTAGACAAATGTTCAACTGAAGTTGTTTAAGTAAATATAATTCTTTAGACGGGGAGGAAGGTTGACTGGAGGGCCTCTTTAAGGTCACTTCCCAGGGATATATCTTCACTGACACAAGCAATAAAGGTGCACAGCAGTTCTTTGATAAAGAAAGTGTTAGGCAGGCTTCCTGCTTCCAGCATAGGGTTGCACTTGATGAGCCTTTCTGATGTTATAAATATCCTCCAGTTCTACCATTCCAGCTCTGTTGATATATTCCAGTTGTGGTCTTTTTAAATAGAAATGATTGAACCTGGCACTTTCTGCTTGCGAAGCACAAGCTCTTCTGCTGAACTACTATGGTCCCTTTAAAAAACGGCAATTTGAATTTGGCCAGAGAGATACAGAGCAGTGTTAAAAAGGTAGAGCTGGTTTATGTTACCATGAGACTTCAGGGGCTGGTTTTGGAGTGATGCTGCTTTAGAGCTAGCTGAACTTGCTTGTTTGCTACCTGCTCAACTTGTACATTTACAGTGAAGCAGATATACAAAGCACTATAAGTCTCGTGAGTTCTGCTCCAAAGGAGGCTGGTTCTATAAAGTTGCTTCTGGATGAAATGGGGAGCACAAAATCACCATCATGTGTGATCCAATATTGAAAATCTGCATTCAGTACATAGCAGGAAGCCCTGTCAGGCGTGATGGTAAAACGTCTTTACTCAGTTGTTTAAATACTCAGCCACGACCAGATGATCCAGGCTGATTGCTTTAGCCCACTGGCAACTTCTTGGTTGAGTCATTTCCTTCTCCTGTTGTTCTCGTGAGCTGTAATTTAGCCATATTTACTTTTTGCTTTTGGCCTCTAATTCCAACTTGCGTCTGGTTGGGGGTCCGTGGCCTTGCCCTGGGAAAGATCTGCAGTGCCTGGAGCCCTCTTCCTTCTGCCAGCAAAAGCAAAGTCGTGCTCATTCTAGCGAGAGAGTTTGAGGCACACTTCTTCTTCAAAGCCTTGTCAGGTTCATCAACTGATTAGCAACTCTGCTGTTTTTCTTTTGTAGTCAATAGGCAGACACGTACATGAGGCCAGGATTCAACGTATGTACTTGTGGTGAAATAGATGCATGACTAGTCATCACACATACACATTAAGGGCGGGCACCCTTTTCCAGCTTGAGGGCCACGTTCCCTCCTGAGTCATCTGCCAGGGGCCACATGCTGGGCACTGGGCAAAGACAGAGGCAAAAAGCGGGTGGAGCAAGGGAAGCATCTCTTACCTTTGTACAGCAGGCTACGTCCAGCCATGCAAACGCCAGAGTTTTTTCTATCCTTACACCTCTCCATCCAGGCAAGCAAGAGGATCAAGAACACATTGGTTGATCAGGCAAAAACACTTGAAGAGGGCATGGAGCAGTGCCACTGACGGGTGAGACCTGGGGAGGGGGCATGGCCTGGGGAAAGTCCCAAGTGCCAGGTACAGAGGCTGGAAGGACTGCATTTGGCTCCCACACCTGAGGCTCCTCACCCTCCTGATCTACATATGACTAATATTGGGGCGTGTGTGGAGAGAAATGTCATAGAATCATAGAATAGTAGAGTTGGAAGGGGCCTATAAGGCCATTGAGTCCAACCCCCTGCTCAATGCAGGAATCCAAATCAAAGCATTCCCAACAGATTGCTGCCCAGCTGCCTCTTGAATGCCTCTAGTGTTGGAGAACCCACTACCTCTCTAGGTAATTGCTTCCATAGTCGTATGGCTCTAACAGTTACGAAGTTTTTTCTGATGTCTAGTCGAAATCTGGCTTCCTGCAACTTGAGCCCATTATTCCGTGTCCTGCACTCTGGGACGATCGAGAAGAGATCCTGGCCCTCCTCTGTGTGACAACCTTTCAAGTACTTGAAGAGTGCTATCATATCTCCCCTCAGTCTTCTCTTCTCCAGGCTAAACATGTTCTTTCAGTCTCTCCTCATAGGGCTTTGTTTCCAGTCCCCTGATCATCTTTGTTGCCCTCCTCTGAACCTGTTCCGTTTGTCTGCATCCTTCTTGAAGTGCGGAGACCAGAACTGGATGCGGTATTCAAGATGAGGCCTAACCAGTGCTGAATAGAGGGAAACTAGTACTTCACGCGATTTGGAAACTATACTTCTGTATCATCATTGTATACATTTTGACATCAGGTCATGATGTACCTTTTTGCACAGGCTTTGGGGATGGAGGATGAGATCAGAATGTTCCTCCTATTGCAGTGTTATTGCTGTTCCTGATTGCTGTTGATTTGGTTCAATTTATGGTCTCGTCATGTTTATGTATTTCACAGCTTACTTGTATTGGGTTGTATGCAACTTGCCCTGGAACCACATGGCAAAGGACAGGCTACAAATATCTGTACATAACTAAATTAAATCTTGTGAAAAAAACTGAATGTTGTTACCAGGAGGTGTAGTGATACATTTTGAAGTGCAGGAGCACATCATTACAATCTCCCAAAGCCACACTAACAAGCCTCAAGACCATAGCACACACACTCACACCTCAGAGAAGGTAAAAATGCAGGCAGCTGTGTAAGATAAATTTTATTACTTCATAAAAAGGGACAGAGTCCTGTGGCACCATAAAAACAAAACTTTTTTTGCAGCATAACTGCAATCATATGCATAGTTTCCAGAATGCACCATTGAATTCAGTGACTCTTACTTCTGATTGCACAAATTAAACTTGCAAAACACCCTGAGTTTTAACAAGAGATCTTCAGCCAGCTGAAAAAGATCCTAGAGCATTTAATTAGGAAGAGAAACAATCTTGCAGAGAAGTGTTAACGCTTCAGTTGCTAGCATGAAGTAGAAACCTCATCAAAGAAAAGGGACCTCAAAGCCTCATTCACTTACTAGAGCAGGGTTGGGGAACCTGCGGTGCTCCAGGTGTTGTTGGACTGCTACTTCCCCCAGCCCCCAGCCAGCCTGATGAAGGGCCAGGGATGATGGGAGTGGTAGTCTACAACTTCTAGAGGGCCACCGGTTCCACCACCCTGTACTAAAGCAAGGAGAGTCCATCAATGATCCTGGTGCTCCAGCTGAGCACGTCATTCCTCCTGCTCTGAAAAAAACTTGTGAAGTTGTACTCCCACATTCACCCTCCACCACGCGACTAGGTGTCACAGCACTTCCTTTGTACATTCTGCACATGCTCAGTAGTGATGGAAGGAGGATATTATGTTCACTCCCCTCTATTTCAACTGCTTCGAGGCTAGCAGAATGAATGAAACTCTGACAAAAGGAGATGAGACAAACCTGTGGAGGACAGGTCACTCAGTGGCTGTTGGCTATGTTGAAGAACCATGTTTGGGGTTGGCAGTATTAGGGATATCTGGAGAGCACGAGAAGGGGAAGACTGTTGACATGATGCCCTTCCTTTGGGTTTTCCGGAGGCATCTGATTGGCCACTGTGGGAAACAGGATGCTGGACTAGATGGAACTTTGGTCTGATGCAGCAGGGCTCCCCTTATACTCGTGTGACAGGTGCATGTGCATTTGTTGCTACTTCTTGCTCCCATGGAATAGCCACACATTGGAACTCTCTTAATTCATTCATAAGAACACATGTGGGCATAAAATGTGGCTATGTGTAGAAGCCTGCCTGTAATCAAGATTCTTGGTAGCCGGGAAGTGCCAATTATGTGATGGCATCTAAGTGCATTCAGTTGAATGCACTTAGAAGCCCCCTTCAGAAACTTTCTCAGTTGGGAAAGTTAGGGGTGGAGCAGTTAGAGACATATACTTGCCTGACCCCTCTCCACTGATTTTTGCAGCAGTGGCAAAAATGTAAAGTTGACAATGTGCTGGGCTTGGCGGAGCCCAATGCTCTGAAGGGGATGCACATCACCTCCATCACTTGATGAACAGAGAGGAGAAAGCAGTCAGACCAGATCAGCGGGGGGGGGGGGGCATGTGCCTCTGTGGATCCTATGACTGCCTGCCAGTGTGTCTTATCTGTGTGTATATGTGAGAGAGTGGGATGGTCACACCCACTGCTGGCATGCAGCTCCCCAGAGGGCTGCCAAAGATGAATGTCTGCACACTGTTTGCCCACACACATTCTTTGAATGCATGAATAGGGTTTGGAACAGCATAAGATTATGTCACTTCCTGGCCAATAGCACATGTGTACAACAGAGCACCCTTCTCTCTCTCCCCAAGAACTTAATTTGGCACACAGTTGCCTTGGTGTAGAGAAGCAACTCACCAGAAATTTTAGAGATAGATAACCTTAGGCAATTTATTGTAACTTTCATGTTAAATAGCAGCTTTGGGTTAGTGGGGAAAGGTTGTAGCTCAGTGGCAGAGCAGAACGTCCCAGGTTCAATCTCTGGCAGCTCCAGGTAAGACTGGGAGAAACCAGACTCTGGAACCCTGGAGAGGCGCTGCCAGCCAGTGTAGTCAATACTGAGCTAGAAGGATTAATGGTCCGAGTCAGTATAAGGCAACTTCCTATGTTCTGGGCGTATTCACCATTTTTGTAACCTCTTCGACTCTGATTTGGCGCTTACTGCTGCGGAAGTATCCCAAGTGCAATATCTTTATTTCAACGGACAAACAGCTCGGACCCTGGTATGGTTTTGTTCATTATCTACTGTACGAAAAATCTTATTGGCTAAATCTACTCTGGCTTTCTATGGAATGTCTATAAATAGATTTTTTGTCAATAATGCTCCTCCTAAACCGCTATGCACTATTCATCCACGCACTAAAACTACGTCTCATAACCATTTGATTTCTTTATTTTCTGATGCCCCGCTAATTGACTTGTCCGCTAATACAATTTGTCAGGGGCCGCCAGTCATAATAGACCCGCCATACGAATTAGCGATACAACCACAAGAACAACTTAATTCCTTTACTCCAGAAGAGTTGCAACTTATTGGTGATTTTAGCTCCTTGCCGGAGGCAAATCAGCTAGAGATCGTTGACAGATTAGAACGTTTGAAAACCTTCCTTACCTCTATTAAATCCAGAATGTTATTACAACCTTCTAAAGAAAGACCTAGTTTGCCTCAAACGTTAGAGTCAACATTACAGCCCTATGGGCTTGGGATGTCATCCAATCAAGGGAGCCATGTTGCAGCTCAATTGGCTGTAAGGAAGAGACCTCCAGAGCACAAGAACAAGCACAGGAGAACTGATAAGATTTCTGCAGTCAATTCTTTTCCATTGGATGTTAATAATCCTCTAAATATACCCATGTTTGATTCTGTAAAAAACGTACCAATTCTTTATCCACAATCAAATCATATAGTGATACAACCTGCAGAAACAAATTCAGTTGGCCCCTCAGCTGGAACCCCTTTAAAAACTTCAGTTCATAATGGCTGTATTGTTCCCTCCCGTTTCTTCGACGAAATCAATCCTGCTTGATCATTATCTATCCTTTCGTGGAATATAAATGGATGGGAAAACAAGCGACAGGAAACTGATTTTATTGATTATTTAAATTCCTTCTCGATCATTTGTTTGCAGGAAACATGGGCATCATCATTAACAACTATGAACTTATCAGATTATCTTTCCTTTTCTACCCTAGCGTTAAAACCTATGGGGAGGGGCCGCCCTAGTGGGGGCCTCACAACTTTTGTATTAAAGGCCCAAAATTTATTGATTGATTTAATTCCCACAATTCTCCCACTTAATGTTTTGGTACTGAGGATAAAAGGCCTAGGGTCTGTCCATATAATCTGTATTAATGTCTACCTCCCTCCCAAGCTAAGTTTTGTTGATGATGTTCTTAATCTATGGGCCAAGCTGGAAGATGTTCTATCTTATTTAGAGACCAAATTCCCAAATGACAGAATAATCCTCTGTGGAGATTTGAACGCCAGAATCGGTAATTCTTGGCCCTATAATATTACCACTTCTAATCATGATCCTTCAACTCGTGATATTCTTCTTTATGATGATCTACAAGATCAAAAATCAAACTCTCAGGGCCCTCTGCTAATTGATCTGGCCTCAATCCACTCTTTGGTAATTCTAAATGGTACTCAATATGATTCATCAAAAGGCTCCTTTACCTATTGGGCACCGCATGGAGCCAGTTTAATTGATTATATTTTGGTGCCTCACAAGCTTTTAGGGGATATCGTCGATTCCTCTGTAGTTCCCCGCGTTGAGAGTGACCATTTCCCACTCCTTCTGAGACTGAAGATTTTTAATAATAATAGTTCATCCCTCTCCGCCCTTTTGGGTACTCAAAACGCTGTAAAAAGAATCCCTTGGTCCGAACATCTCAATTCCACTTGTAATTCCCTTTTTAATAGTAGTCCGTTTCAAACATTGCGCAAGTCAGCCCTTGAAGACTCCCAAGATCTTTTCTCCATCTTCCAAACTATTCTTTCTAACCTCAGACCCTATTTAACTCGACATAATAACGGTCTGACCCATAGCTCTAATCCCTCTACTTGGTTTGATCATGATTGCAGAGCAGCGAAAAGAAACCTTAAGTCAGCTCTTTCGCTCTTCTTGAAATTCAGGACCCAACAAACCTATCAGGTTTTTAAAACGACCAAGGCATCTTACAGATGCCTTTTAAGGGAAAAAAAAGCTAAGTATGCTGAATCCAACTGGCAGCGTTTAATCTTAGCAATTTCTGAACATCATGATCGTAAATTCTGGCAGTTAGTTAAATTTGGGACCTCTCCTGTCAATAACTCTAATGTTGCGCAGATCCCTCTGGCAGCCTGGCACTCTCACTTTTCTAAGCTTTACCATGTAACTACATCTGATAATATTACATCTCTTAGCTTAAACAATGGCATTATGCCACTATGGCCACCTGTAACAGCAAATGAAATAAAAATTTTACTAGACTCATTAAAAAACGGGAAAGCCCCAGGAGAAGATTTCCTTCCCCCTGAGATTTTCAAACAATTCCCTGAGTGGTGGGCTCCCCTTCTGGCACGCCTTTTTACTAGAATCAATGACTCTGGTATGATCCCTGAAGGTTGGAAGAATAGTATAATTATCCCTATCTATAAGAAAGGGGACCCCTTAGCTCCCTCTAACTATAGGCCCATCAGTTTATTGAATGTAGTTTCAAAACTATATAGTAAATTTCTACTCAATAAACTGAATGACTGGGTAGACTCTCATCAGATTATCCACCCAGAACAAATAGGTTTCCGAAAAGGGTCTTCACCTATTGATCACTGTTTGACCCTTTACTTTTTAGCAAGACAGAGCATCGCAGGCCCAACCAAACATCTATATGCGGCTTTTGTAGATCTTGCCGCAGCCTTCGATTCGATTGACAGAAATCTATTATGGTCCAAGCTATATGATTTAAACATCGATTCGTGTTTGCTCCATCTCATCAGAGCTCTTCATACCAACACTTTTGCTCTGGTGAGAGAGGGCAGGACAGGAGCCTTATCTGACCCAATAAAGGTGGAGAAGGGTGTTAAACAAGGTTGCTTGTTGGCTCCCCTTCTCTTTAATTTATTTTTGAACAACGTCATTCCTGCTCTATCCGGCCCGCAATTTTTCCCACCGTCTGTTGGCAATAGAAAAGTATCTGTGTTACTCTATGCCGACGACATGGTTCTCCTTTCCTTAACATCCCTAGGTCTACGGAGGTTACTTAGTAGTTTGCAAACTTATTGCACTAATGAAAAATTAAAAGTAAACTACGATAAAACAAATATCCTAGTCTTTGGAAAGCGATATAAAGGCCATCGCTGGCAGATGGCAGATATCCAGCTTGTGCAATCCCGAACATACAAATACTTGGGAATTCTGTTTTCAGATACCCTGTCCTGGAAACCTCATATACAACATATAAAAATCACGGTGGCCAAAACAATAGGAGCTATATTAAAATTCTACCGCACTTCAGGAGGTAATATGATTTTACCAATTTTGAAAATCTTCAAAGCTAAAGTGGTCCCTCAAATACTTTATGGTGTATTGGTCTGGGGATGGGAAAATAACAACATAAAGATTTTAGAATCCACTCAAAATGACTCCTTGAGGCGTATTTTGTCATTACCAAAAGGAACATCAGCTGCTATGTTGCGCTCGGAGACCGGTCTTCCAGTGATCTCCGCTCGTATCCACCATGCACTTTTGAAGTTCCTTAGATCGTTTGATTCTTTTCCGGATGGAAATCTCCTAAAACTCTGCCTTGCCCACCCTTTGGCATCTAAACTGTGGTTTAGCAATCTAGGGGACCTGTTACATAATTACCATATTTCAACTCGGGAGTTCAATTCGATTTCTAACACAATCCGCCTTCAGGAAGCCATCTTTTACCATGCTCGTTATGTAGACAGACTATCACTTATGAGCTCAAAGGCTGCTCCATGGTTCTGGAGATTTAATTCAGATACTGAATGTTCACTCTATCTTATATCTCCCCTTCCTCTAGCCCTAAGGCATGCCTTTACAGCCTTACGCTTTTTCTCGCTGCCTAATGCAGTTAGAGAAGGCTGGCTCTCTGATGTCCCCAATGTTCAGAGGACCTGCATATGTGGCTCCTCTGAGCCAGAAGATCTTCCCCATATTTTATTTTCTTGCCCAATATATATTAACCCTCGACTCAGATTTCTTAGGTTTGGGCTCTTTAATGACACATTGACCACAATAGAGGATAAAATAAAAATACTATTGTCTGACTCTAACCCTGAGGTCACTTATAATGTATCGTTGTTTACTTTAGCTGCTCGGAAGTTAAGGGCTAATTTTAAAAGATTACAGCTACTTGATGACGATAACAACTGTGTAACCCTATAGTCAATTTTAATACTCTGTTTTTAAACGTTATGTCTAGTTTCAAGCTTTATTTTGATTGTACCCTACTAGTCAGCATTTTAACTCTGTATGTTGGTCAGCACTGTGTTTATACCAACATTTTATCTTGGTTTTTGTTATTTTTGTATAATGCTGTTGGCCTTTGGCCCTGGATTAAACTTACTACTACTACTACTATGTTCTGGGGGGAGGGGGCTGAAAGAATGCAGTCCGTGAAGACAAGGTTGATCCCCTTCCAGGATGTCACAATCCCAGTCCTGATCACAGTTGCTATTTTATAAGACAATGCATTTTAAAGTAATGTGTAACTTTGGCCCTACTTAACTGTTATGATGAGATGATAAATGAATTCAAGATTATAAAATACTTATCTCCTAAATGTGTACTAAAGATCATAGAATCATAGAATCATAGAGTTGGAAGGGGTCTTGTAGGCCATCGAGTCCAACCCCCTGCTCACAGCAGGAAATCCACAGCTAGAGCATCTCCCGCAGATAGCTGTCCAGCCTCTGCTTGAAGACATCCAGTGAAGGGGATCCCACCACCTCCCTAGGCAGTCGGTTCCATTGCCGAACCGCCCTTACTGTCAAGAAGTTCCTTCTAATGTCCAATCTGAATCTACGCTCCTGCAACTTAAAACCATTAGACCTAGTCCTACCCTCTGGGGCAGCAGAGAACAAATCTGTACCCTCCTCTATGTGACAGCCCTTCAGGTACTTAAAGAGTGCAATCATGTCAACCCTCAGCCTTCTCTTCACCAGACTGAACATGCCAAGTTCCTTCACGCTTTCCTCATAAGACTTGTTCTCCATACCGGCTATCATCCTCGTCGCCCTCTTCTGGACCTGCTCTAACTTGTCTATATCTTTCTTAAAATGAGGCGCCCAGAACTGAACGCAGTATTCCAGATGAGGCCTGACTAATGCAGAATATAGTGGGACTATTACTTCCCTCGACCTGGAAACTATAGCTCTGTTTATGCAGCCCAAAACCGCGTTTGCCTTTTTTGCCACAGCATCACACTGCTGGGTCATGTTCAACTTGTGATCCACTACAATTCCAAGGTCCTTCTCACACGCACTACTGCTAAGCCGGGTATTTCCCATCCTGTACCCGTGCATTTTGTTTTTGTGGCCTAAATGCAGAATCTTGCATTTGTCTTTATTGAATGTCATTTTATTAATTTCAGTCCAATTTTCTAGTCTATCCAGGTCCCTTTGGATTTTATTCCTGTCTTCCATTGTGTTAGCTATCCCTCCCAGTTTCGTATCATCCGCAAACTTCATAAGGCTTCCCTCCACCCCATCGTCTAAGTCATTGATAAAAATGTTGAAGAGTATTGGCCCCAGGACAGAACCCTGTGGCACTCCACTCAAGACCTCCTTCCAGTCCGAAGCAGAGCCACCGACGACCACTCTTTGAGTACGGTTTTCCAACCAGTTGTGAATCCACCTGACAGTATTTCCATGTAGTCCACATTTGACTAGTTTGCTAATCAAAAGGTCGTGGGGGACTTTGTCAAACGCTTTGCTGAAATCTAGATAGATGACATCTACAGCATTTCCACCATCTACTAAACTAGTGACCCGATCAAAAAAAGAGATGAGATTAGTTTGACAGGATTTTTTCTTGACAAACCCATGCTGGCTCCTACTAATCACAGCATTGTCATCTAGATAGTTGCCAATGGACTCTTTTATTATCCGTTCTAATATCTTTCCTGGTATTGAAGTCAGGCTGACCGGCCTGTAATTCCCCGGATCTTCTTTTTTACCCTTTTTAAAGAGCGGGACGACGTTTGCCCGTCTCCAATCCTCCGGCACCTCTCCCGTTCTCCAGGATTTCTCAAAGATGATGGCAAGAGGTTCCGAGAGTACATCCGCTAGTTCCTTCAATACTCTGGGATGCAGTTCATCAGGCCCTGGAGATTTGAACTCATTTAGGTTAACTAGGTATTTCCTGACTATCTCCTTATCAATCTCGAACTGCAGTCCCGACCCCTTACTGAGATTGCTACCGATGCAAGGTTGCACACTGTTCCCTTTTTGGGAGAAAACGAAGGCAAAATAGGCGTTGAGCAGTTCTGCTTTTTCCTCGTTATCTGTCAACATTTTGCCATCCTCATTGAGCAGCAGTCCCACTGTTTCCTTGGTCTTTCTCTTGCTTCGAACATATCTGAAAACCCCCTTTTTGTTGTTTATTTATTTATTTATTTATTTAATTTCATTTTTAAACCGCCCATAGCGAATAGCTCTCTGGGCGGTGTACAAAAGATTAAAAGTACAGAAATACAAAATATCACAATAAATAAACTGAAACAAAGAGATTTAAAATTGTAACATTAAACGCATTAAAATGCCTGGGAGCATAGCCAGGTCTTAACCTGGCGCCGAAAAGATAGAAGCGTCGGCGCCAGGCGTATTTCTTCGGGGAGGCTATTCCACAATTCGGGGGCCACTACAGAAAAGGCCCTAGATCGAGTAACTGTCCTCCGGGCTTCCCGATGGGTTGGTACCCGGAGGAGGGCCTTAGACGCTGAGCGAAGTGACCGGGTCGGTTCATAGCGGGAGAGGTGTTCCACAAGATACTGCGGTCCCACGCCGTGTAAGGCTTTATAGGTCAAAACCAGCACCTTGAATCTGGCTCGGAAGCAAATAGGTAGCCAGTGCAAACGGGCCAGAACAGGTGTTATATGCGCTGACCGGCTGGTCCTCGTCAGCAGTCTGGCTGCTGCGTTTTGCACTAGCTGAAGCTTCCGAACTGTCTTCAAGGGCAGCCCTACGTAGAGCGCATTACAGTAATCCAACCTAGAAGTTACCAGAGCATGAACAACTGAGGCGAGGTCATCCCTGTCCAGATAGGGGCGTAGCTGGGCTACCAACCGAAGGTGGTAGAATGCATTCCTTGCCACCGTGGCCACTTGCGCCTCCAGAGACAAGGAAGGATCGAAAAGAACCCCAAGACTACGAACCTGTTCCTTCAAGGGGAGTGTAACCCCATCTAGAACAGGGTAAGCATCCACCATCTGGGCAGGGAAGGCATTCACCAACAGTGTCTCAGTCTTGTCTGGATTGAGTCTCAGTTTATTAGCTCTCATCCAGTCCATTATCGCGGTCAGGCAGTGATTCAGCACATCCACAGACTCACCTGTAGAAGATGAAAAGGAGAAATAGAGCTGCGTGTCATCAGCGTACTGGTGGCAACGCACTCCAAAACTCCTGATGACGGCACCCAGAGGCTGCATGTAGATGTTAAAAAGCATGGGGGACAAAACCGACCCCTGAGGGACTCCACAATGGAGAGTCCAAAGAGTCGAGCAATGTTCCCCAAGTACTACCTTCTGGTGACGATCCGCCAAGTAGGAGCGGAACCACTGCCAAGCAGTGCCTCCAACTCCCAACTCCGCGAGTCTCCCCAGAAGGATACCATGGTCGATGGTATCAAACGCCGCTGAGAGATCAAGGAGAATCAACAGAGTCACACTCCCTCTGTCCCTCTCCCGACAAAGGTCATCATACAGGGCGACCAAGGCTGTTTCAGTGCCAAAACCAGGCCTAAAACCGGATTGAAACGGATCCAGATAATCGGTCTCATCCAAGAGCACCTGGAGCTGACCGGCAACCACCCGCTCCAGAACCTTGCCCAAAAAGGGGACATTCGCCACCGGTCTATAGTTGTTCAGGTCATCTGGGTCTAAGGAAGGTTTCTTTAAGAGAGGTCTTACTACTGCCTCCTTGAGGCTACTAGGGACTACTCCCTCACGCTTCGCTTCCCTCGCCAGCCTCAGCTCATTCTGGGTTTTAGCTTTCCTTACGCTATTCCTGCAAGCCCAATCCGCTCGTCGGTACTCTTCCTTGGTGACGCGTCCTTCCTTCCATTCTTTATACATGCTCTTTTTTACTTTTACCTCCTCCACCAGTCTTCCGTGTAGCCACATTGGCTTTTTCCAATGTCTTCCATTTTTCTTCCTCTTTGGAATTGTTTGTGATGCGCTTTTTGTAATACGTTCTTCATGAACTCCCACGCGTCTTGGGCTCCTTTTTTCTTTAGTCTATCTAGCCACGGGATCCTACCCATCAGTTCCCTGAGCTTGCTAAAATCGGCTTTCCTGAAATCCAAGGTCCATGTTTGACTATATTCTTCTTTGGCTTTCCCCAGAATCACGAATCCCAGCATTACATAGTCACTTTCCCCCAAGGTACCGACCGCTTTAATTCCCGTGACCAATTCGTCCGTGTTAGTTAAGATCAGGTCCAGGATTGCCAATCCCCTTGTTCCTTCTTCTACTTTTTGAAAGAGGAAATTATCAGCAAGGCCCATCAGGAATTTGTTGGAGGCTTTGTGCTTCGCAGAATTTGTCTCCCAGCAGATATCCGGGTAGTTGAAGTCCCCCATCACTACTACTTCTTGCCTCCTTGAGATTTCGGAGATTTGTTTGAGAAAGGTCTCGTCTACCACCTCTTCCTGGCCAGGGGGTCTGTAGTAGACACCTACTACCATGTCGGTTTTATTTGTTTCTCCATTTATTTTTACCCAAATGGTCTCTACCTGACCCCTTTGTTCACTCTCTTGGATTTCCATAGAGGTGTATTTGTCTTTGACGTATAACGCTACTCCCCCTCATTTTCTGTTGCTTCTATTCTTTCTGTAGAGTTTATATCCTTGAATGGCTATATTCCAATCATGGGAGTCATCCCACCAAGTTTCTGTTATCCCTATGAAGTCATATTTGCCTTGATGCACTAAGACTTCAAGCTCCCCTTGCTTGTTTCCCAAGCTCCGCGCGTTGGTATATAGACAGCAGAAGTCTCTTTTGTCCCGAATCCGTTAATATACCGTGAGCTTTGCCGTGCATCCCTTTCTCCCTCCCAGTGTCTGCTGTACCCTTCAAATTGTTGCGTTTACAAACCACTGTCTTTGAATTGGTATTTAAGCTATCATCTCCATCCCCCAGAGGCTTTAGTTTAAAGCCCTCTTGATGAGTTTTGCCATACTTCTGCCAAAGAGATTCTTCCCAGTCCTCGTGAGGTGCAGCCCATCTCCTGCCAACAGTCCCCCCTCCAAGAAGCTTAGACCATGGTCCCAGAATCCAAACCTTTCCCGTCGACACCATCTGCGTAACCAGTCGTTGACCTGCAGTATCTTCCTTTCCCTTTGTAGTCCTCTATCCTTCACGGGAAGAATTGACGAGAAGACCACCTGCGCCCCCAAATGCTTGACCTTCCTACCCAGAGCCTCATAGTCCGAGGTGATCTGTTCCAAGGTGTTTTTGGCCGTGTCGTTTGTGCCCACATGGATGAGGAGAAAGGGGTACCTATCTTGTTTCCCAATGAGCCTTGGCAGGTTGTCAGCGACATCCCGGATGCGTGCCCCAGGGAGACAACAGACTTCCCGATTCATTTTGTCCAGCTGTCATACCGGCGCCTCTACCCCCCTGAGCAACGAGTCTCCAACCACCAGCACCCTCCTCTTTTTGCCGCGAGCGGTGGTTGCATCAGCCTCCTTCTTCTGGGGTGTGGAGTCTTCCTTTGCAGTCAGTGTCTCTTGATGCAGTTGAGTTTGTTGAGGCTCTTCAGGGGTGCTGTCTGCTGAGAGACGCTGAAAGCGATTTGTTAGTTGCAGCAGTTCTGACTCCCTCCTGTTTTTCTAATGAAGCAAAGCTGTTTCTTTCAGACTGTTGGCTCTAATGTTGTCCATCCATTCAATCTTAAATCAGTCTGATGGAAGCTGTTTTCCAGCTAAACAGAATGTTTGAAGAACACTTTCATAGCAGTGAAATATAAAATATGAATAGATGTAAATGAGTTAGGCTATAGTCCTATATACCAGGGAGTATGGGCCATTGAACTCAATGGGATTCATGTTGGTTCTGCCAATCATCGAATTACATTTTACTCTATTTAAGAAATAGAAGGAGGAAGACAAACAAGAGATGGATTGATTCCATCAAGGAAGCCACAGACCTGGACTTACAAGATCTGAACAGGGTGGTTCACGACAGATGCTCTTGGAAGTCACTGATACGTAGGGTCGTCATAAGACATAATTGACTTGAAGGCACATAACAACAACAAAGAAGTACAAGTATTGAGCAATCTGGATTTCTTTGCATTTTCTGATTTTAAAGTCACCCTGGTTCCTCTTTCTTATAGCATTGCAAATGATAATTCTTTCCACCAAGGTCAATTGTGCAAATGTGACAACTTAGCAATAGGCTCTGCATCTTTTCTCAGTGCATCTGTATCTAGAATCTTGGTTTTTTATTTATTTGGCATGAGGAAAGCCACCCTGAAAATGAACATTATTTTTCCATTTTGATGTGGAAGTGAGCTGAAGAAGCTGGTAAATAATTTTACAGACTCTAGGGACATTTTCACTGTAATCTTAAGAATACATTTTTGTCTCATAATACATTACTTTATGGAACTCGGGGGTGGGGTTATATTCAATGAGGTGTGCTGTTTGGAAATTAGCATTTTTCAATCCAAAACATGTATTGGAATGATCTGATTGATGCTCAGTTTCAGGCGGTGATCCTAACTGCACTCAATTATAGTCATCAAGGAGGACTTCTAATGGGTTGAATGGAGGCTGGGATTTTTATCCCAGTCTGTATCTACATTGGAACTATTTTAACTGTTTTTGTATATAGAATGGTTTTATATATGAAAATGTTTTTAACTCTTTTGACACTTTTCTTGTTTTATGGTTGTAACTGTTTTATTTGTTTTATAATTGTGTATTTGATTATTGTAATCTACCCTGGGACCTTCTGGCAAAGGACAGGTCAAAAATCTAACTGGTAAATAAATAGCCATCCCTTGGAGATGCTCTGTTTGTAAATATCCTATATCAAGCAGGGCCGTATGAGGCTCCCTCCAGCTGTATGATTTGTTATCACAGAGGGAGATCCCTATGCCCAGCTGATGCGAATCAGCACAGTGCTCATTCACTCCCATAATTTGAACTTGATATGTATGTGTGCTTGATGGGGATGCATGTTAAAAGCACTTTGCTGATTGCTAGCTAACACCTTGTAACTTTAAAGTTGACAGTGAGGACATTGAACTTATCAAGGATTATCGGCACAGTCAATAACTAAAATGGAGACAATAGTCAAGAAATCAGAAGAAGGCTAGGTCTGGGGAGGACAGCTATGAGAGAACTAGAAAAGGTCCTCAAATGCAAAGATGTATCACTGAACACTAAAGTCAGGATCATTCAGACCATGGTATTCCCAGTCTCTATGTATGGATGTGAAAGTTGGACAGTGAAAAAAATGAATAAGAGAAAAATAAACTCATTTGCAATTTGGTGTTGGAGGAGAGCTTTGCACATACCATGGACTGCAAAAAAGACAAATAATTGGGTGTTAGAACAAATCAAACCAGAACTGTCACTAGAAGCTAAAATGATGAAACTGAGGCTATCATACTTTGGACACATAATGAGAAGACATGATTCACTAGAAAAGACCATAATGCTGGGGAAAACAGAAGGGAGTAGAAAAAGAGGAAGGCCAAACGAGAGATGGATTGATTCCATAAAGGAAGCCACAGACCTGATCTTAACAAGTTCTGAACAGGGTGGTTCATGACAGATGCTCTTGGAGGTCACTGATTCACAGGGTCGCCATAAGTCATAATCGACTTGAAGGCACATAACAACAACAAGCTAACATCTAACGTGTTAGAGCCGTACGACAATGGAACCAATTAACTAGAGAGGTAGTGGGCTCTCCGACACTGGAGGCATTCAAGAGGTAGCTGGACAGCCATCTGTTGGGAATGCTTTGATTTGGATTCCTGCATTGAGCAGGGGTTGGACTTGATGGCCTTATAGGCCCCTTCCAACTCTACTATTCTATGATTCTATGAGTTTATGATTCTATCTGGGCACACTTCATAATGCCAGTTCTAGAAGCCCTAAACAACCTGGGACCAAGACAACTCAGGAAGTGCCATGTGACCCTCCCAAGACATTTTGCTTCCTGGGGCAGATAAGGTGGAGCCTCCCACCTCCCCCATTCCATATATGGAAGCTGGCTGGACTTGCAGCCTCTCTCCATTGGATTCTTCCCACCCACCTCTGCGTAGTTTTCTCTCTTTCTTTCCCTATTTCTGTTAGGAAATCATAAGAACATAAGAAGTGCCTGCTGGATCAGGCCACAGGCCCATCTAGCTCTCCCCACCTGCAATTCCCAGCAACTGGTATTCGGAGTTATACTGCCTCTGACAGTGGAGGGAGAACACAGCCATCATGGCTAGTAGCCACCGATAGCCTTATCCAAATAGCTCACAGTGTTGGCTATTTTGAGCTCTCCAGATTCTCAATTGCCACCAAAGCCTCCCTCATTTATTAAATTCAGCAAATGGTGTCCATCTTCCAGAGCTTGGAAAAGTTACTTTTTTGAACTACAACTCCCATCAGCCCCAGCCAGCATGGCCACTGGATTGGGCTGATGGGAGTTGTAGTTCAAAAAAGTAACTTTTCCAAGCTCTGCCATCTTCCCTTCTTTCCCCCAGCTCTCTCTCTCTCTCCCTCTTTCTCTCTCTCACACACACACGGGCTGGTGCTTCAGAATCCCGTATCTTTATTGCTGTCGGCAGACAACCCCCACTACTGTACTTCTCCTGACTCAGTTTTAGTCTTTATTGTTCATGTATTTAAAGGGAAGTATGCTAATTCCCTTTTGATACTATAAAGTTACTTTTGATTTATCTGTGTTGTCCTTATTAACCCTTAGGGCACCAAATTCTGGTGGTGGATTCAGGTCTCAGTGTAAAAGATCCTAAAAGGAGTGTCAGGGTTGCAGGTGAAAACTGCAGGTTTATGCACAAGCTACACACTTCGTAGCAAAGCCTTACATTGAATATAATCCAGAGCCTTGTGTAGAAGTGATTTGAAGTGGTATGCTTTGTTTTCCACATATGTTTCCTAAATTGATGTGAAACTGACAAGAAAATATTTTTAAAAGCTGTGTTAGAAAGGACATCATCACAGCCTGGAGTCGAGACACTGGCAGCATAAAGAGAGACACTTCCAGGAAGCAGTATGTCTGTTTTAGTCCAGTAAAATCCATCAAGCCACTTATAGATCATCTGAATCAACAAAATTTGCTTAAGAGGAAAGTAAAGGCTCTTTCATCAGAAAACATACGCACACATAAACACAGGAACACAGGAAGCTGCTTTATACTGAGTCAGACTTGGTCCATTTAGTCCTCTATTGTCAGCACTGCCTGGCATAGGGACGGAAAGATCTGTCAATGTCGGTTCTCTCAGTTAATCACTTTCTCTAACGTTAAATCCAGTCCTCTACATTTCTGCATCAATCTGCAATTATTTTTTTAAAAAGCCTCATGAAAATTCTCCACCATTTTAAAGTGCATTTCTCCAAATAAACACATTTTTATAGGCAGTTTTGACATAGGCACACATTTTTGCAAGCCATTTCTCATCATTTCATGCCTTTTTGCATGTTTTCACTCATGTATTCATTTTATGCACACTTTCCCCTAATATATGCATTTTTAAAAATATTGCTTAATTGGCAAACTGCACCCCAAAATTCTAAAACATGCAAATTTTGAAGGATGGCTGTGTTTCGGTTCGCATATTGTTTCGGAAAGTGCGCATCTAATCAATTCTGCTTGAAATGCAAACTGAATAGAAATTCTCTCCCATTCCTAGCCTGGTAAGCCTCTCCAAGCTTCAGACAGAGATCTTTTCCAGTCCTGCATGGAGACACCAAGGATTGAACGTCACACTATTTGCGTACAAAACATGTACTCTGCCACAGAGCTACAACCCCTACACCCACACACACATTCTCCAAGCCCAGGCAAACAGCCCAGATGGAGGTGTTTTCCTCAAGACAATGTATCATCCAGGCAACCCAAAATGAATTTGACAAGCTTGCTCCATCACCTCCACTTTCCTGCTGCTTTTAGACTCCAGCCAAGGGAAGAGGGTGAAATAGTAAATCAAGGTAGTAATTGTTGGGCAAAATAATGCTTATGCTGACACAACTGTCTCCATCAGGTTAGATGGAGCATACTAATGGGACCTGCAACAAAATGTTGCAGTGTAGAGTACTCCTTTTCAGTGTTCCAGCCAGCCATGTCCTTTTCTATAACAACCCATTCTGTCTCCCCTCATTTTCCATTTTTCTCCCCCTCCAAACCGTCAATGAGCCACCAAGCACGCCAAGTCCTCATCGGGTTGTTTTGGTAAAAAAAACAAAAACCATGTTTCCTTCCTAGGAACATGGGGAGCTGCCTTATACCAAGTCAGACCATTGGTTCATCTAGCTCAGTATCGTCTACGCTGACTGACAGCAGCTCTTCAGGATTTCAGACTAGGAATCTTTCCCAGTCTGACCTGGAGATGCCTGGGATTGAATGTGGAACCTTCTGTGTGCAAGGCAAGATGTTCCACCACTGAGCTACATGCCTTTCCCTAAAGATTTATTGTTTATTTTGTAAGCCTTGGGGTTCCCCCAAGCTTGCTGATGCCTCCCCTTGGTGTGTAGATGGTGCCATTTTGGCTAGATAAGGATTGGCACCCAGAGAAGAGGTTGCTATGTGCATATAAGATAATGATGTCATCCCCGTATACACCTAGGAGTGACACTCTGTCTGCTGAAAGAGTTAGCATTGTCGTTAGGTTAACTAGGACGGGCCAATAAAGTCTCTTGCTCTGAATCAGCAGCAGCTCACATAGCGGCTTAGCTGCCAGGCTTCCAACTTCTGATGCTGACTAACACTACCTGGGGGAGGTCACCCAGCAACCTAACTGGAGGTCATTGCAAGTTGGTGGCTGCTATTTCAGCCCAATGTGCAGGTGCATGACTGCCAAGTAGGTAGCCCGTGCCTAGGGATGGGGGAGAAAATCAATTTAGTTCACATTTGAAGGTGATCCTATCCAATCTGCACTTTCCAAAACAATACCTTAACTGAAACACAGCCTTCCTTATGACAGCCTTCCCTTGAAATGTGTACCTCTCCACATTTTCAAATGCAGTTCTCCAGCCAAGTAATATGTTCAAAAATCCATATACTAGGGCAAAGTGTGCATAAGAATTTAGATAGTGAAAATAGCATACAAAAGTGCTATGCCAGGGAAAATTACTTTGCAAAAATGTGTGTTTTAGGAAATACGGCATACAAAAACATGTATGTTAGGAGGAATTCACACTAAAATGCAGATGAATTTGTAAACCAACGTGGAAATGTAGAGAACTTAAGAGTGGGAAAATGAGAAACGAAGAGCAAGAGAAACTGGCAGCCTCACCCACCCCTACCAGTGCCTAGTGCAGGTGGAAGCTGTGATATTATGACCTGTTCAAGGCACTGCAGTTGCACACCTGTACAATGGCAAAACAGTAATCCCAGCGTGTCATCTTTGCAAATCCTCCAGTGATGGCATTGAATAATT
The DNA here is from genome assembly GCF_030035675.1 of Rhineura floridana. NCBI lineage: Eukaryota > Metazoa > Chordata > Lepidosauria > Squamata > Rhineuridae > Rhineura > Rhineura floridana. Next base: position 152,394,544 of record NC_084484.1, read on the forward strand.
GTTCCCCATGAAGCAACTTGATTTTAATTAATTTAAATTTGATTTAAACACAATTGGATCCCTATCCCCATGCAACAATTTAATTTAAATTTAACACAATTAGTATTTTAAATAAACAAAACAAAACATAGATGGAGATAGAACCGAAGCTATTTAGCATCTCCAACAATAGACACCCACTCATCTGAAGTCCTGGAAAACATCTTTAGGAACCTGCTTATTATTAATAAATTTTCCACTTGAATTTAAAGCCATGGCTCAATCGCAGATTGTTTTGCTATTGTCAAGGTGGGTGCAGCCACTACTTCCAGCATTCCTTGGAGCTATTCTCAAAGTGATGCTTTGTTATCGATTCCTGGCTTAAAGCACCTTAAACGCCCCCCTCCCCTGCCCCACAAATCACACAATTAAAGTGCCAGTCATAACGCAACGCAAGGATTAGCTTTTGCACCTGAAGACATTTCTCAGCAATAATAATAGCGAAGAAAGAGCTACTTTTAGGACACTTTCATACCTGATGCTAAAAATGCCTTTGAACCTGTTTTGTACCAAATGTGCACAGATGAGGATGTTGCTAAAGTGGGACAGTGAAAGTCATTTAAAAATTAAGGGTAAAACAACACATTATGCTTAATGCACAGCATGCAGTTATGTCTCTGATTTTTCTTTACTTAATTGCAGGTGTAATAGGACCTTTTAAATTAACCCTTCTAGCCACACTTGGACTCCAGTTGTCAGGGAATTACAAGCTGGAGAGGGAAGGGATATTAAAGGAAGGGATTTTTGGAGGACCACAGCTGTGAGGGGAGGGAACTAAATTAAGGGGGGGAAGAGACATGTAGCTGAATGCTCTGCATTAAGTGTAATGTGTAGTTTGACCTTAAGTCTGCATACACACAACATTATATTCTGCATTCAATGCACACTGAAGTCTTTCCCCCCCTACCTAGTCCACATACAGTCTGGACTTACTGCATATTTTATGACCCTGAAAAGGGCTTTTTTACAAACTAGTTTCATCTTAAAAACAAAAGCTCAGTGCAGATTGTTTCTGCATTTCCCCCCAGTATGTCCATTTGAAAACAGATGGAGGCAGTCACAGCAATGGGTGTGTGTGTGTGTGTGTCCACACCTGCCCAGTGACATTGTGGGTGGGCATAAGCCAAGATTACAGTTAGCACTTCCTCTTTTGTTCACCTGAGGCATGCCCGGGAAGGAAAAGGTGTGGATAACCTAATCAAGGGGTGGGATTTCACATGCATATCAAGCAACCACACCTATCCTTGTGGATGGCAGGAGCTAGAAACAACCTAGATTTAAACAGCATGTTGAGAACAAACATGCACAATTCCATATTGAGAAAAACTGCTGCTTTGTGCTACAAATGGGTAAGAGTGTACACAGCCTAAGTCTACATATTTGCCAGTTATAAGGTTTTTCAATTCATAGAACAGATGCAGGATAAGCAAAAAAAGTAATGTGTGAAAATGTCTCTATACAGCATGCCTATGCTATACACATATGGTATTGTCATGCTTAAATGTGCTTTCTTTGATACTGTTGATACCCACCTGAAGGACGGGAAGAAGAAGAGAAACAGGATGTGCAATGCAACTGACTTTGTTCTATATATCTATTTAAGCCAAAGCCAATCAATGCCTTGTGTGTCCTCTTAAAGTGGTTTAGGCCCAGTTTAGATATTATAAAAGTCTTCTTTTTCTTGTAATCTTTTACACACAGCTCACAGTGGCATGGCAATGTCATCTCATGTATTTTTTGAGCTAGGTATTGGGAGGGTGTGGAAAGAAATACCTCCATGGGTTGCATCCAACTAAGTCCTTCTCAGAGTAGGCCCTAAGTTAGCTATGTCCATTAACTTCAGCGTGTCTACTCTGACTAGGACTAGTGTTCAACACCACCCAGTGGGTCAACTTAGTTGGATATGTTTCTTGTAACTTCTTCGGCTTCAGTTAGCCTTCATGGTTTTCCCCAAATTCTTCAGTTCTCTGGAATCCTGGAGGAAGCATGTGGGAAGGCAGGATAGTAATGTTATAAATAAGCTTTATTTCATAATGTAGATATGACTTTATAGTAGCTGCCAATGGCCAGGAGAGATATGAAACAGTCAAGAAATGCAGGGCTAAATTTACAAAATGTTACAATTTGCCGTAATCTTAAAGTATGTTTCTGTGTAGTGCAACTAGCACCTTGTTTGGGAGATCTACAGTGAAATTAATACTGCCTTCTATTTATCCCTTTTAGTTTGACTTCCTACTAAAGACAATAGTTTGAAACATTTATTTACTGTCATAGTCCAGATCTATAAAAACAAAAGCAAATAGAAAAAAGCATTCCTTTTCCCCACACCTGCTAGCTGGAAGGGGTTTGGATGGGACAGAGTTGCCTTTCCACTGGCGGGGTGTGTGTGTGTCCACTGCAAGCCCTTTCAATACCATGGAAAGTTCTGCAGATACAGATCTAAATGTAGGGATACCCGGTAACTGTTGGGAGTAGAGCATTAACAGTTGTAGCAAGTAACCTGAACCAGTGAGGGACAATAGACAGAAAGGCAACACATTCTTCCCTCCCAGATGCCTTCATTAGTAACAACTTTTCCCCTCAAGCTTTACATCCTTCTTCCTTCATCTAGTAAGTCAGAGATAGCATCTGTGACTGCTAGCCTCATGGCAATGGCCATGTGTATGCTTGTAGTCAGAATGACTTTATTTCCTAGTAGTAACAAACCTTTCTTTATTCTTTCAGCCACCAGTCTTACCTGACTATTCATTTCTGCACTCCGCTGGCCTGATACTGATCCTGTATCTTTAGGAGAAGAAAAAGTCAGCCAAGTGCAGGTGTTCTTACAACACTATAATGGGAAAAACCACAAGGTGGAATTCTCCCTTCCCCCTGCACAACTTTGAAAGATACAGAAGACCTCTTGGTTGCCAGGCCCGGCCTCCAAGAGGTCTTCTGTATCTTTAAAAGTTGTGCAGGGAGAGGGGAGAATTCCACCTTGTGGTTTTTCCCATTACAATATTGCAAGAACACCTGCACTTGGCTGACTTTCTCTTCTCCTAAAGATACAGGATCAGTCCCAGGCCCCGAACCTGGCTACCCTAGGCAGGGCAGAGGTACTTTTGGATCTGCTGGATCCAAAGCATCTCCATTTCCCTGAGAGGCTCCAGAATCAGACCTGTTACCTGTGCTAGCACAGAGCTGGCACAGACTATTTCCCCTCTGTCACTGGTTTCTATAGCACTGTTTTTTTGTTTTTTGTTTAAAAAGAAACCACCAGGGCTAGACATATGCTGGGAGGGTTTTGAAGTGTTGGATTGTCCACCACTTCATTCCCCGCCCCAACTTCACTTAGGATCACTATTAAAAGATCAAATCAACATTTCTACAGTTTTATTCCAATTGCATTTTGCAAGGACCTCAATCTGTTGTCTGTTATTTGCAGAAATGAATCATCCAATTAACTCATTCAAGGACTTCCTTACAACTAACAATAACATTGATCTAAATTATGCACACAACAGACAATATAATATGACAGGTGTGACAGACTCAACCTCTCTTAAAGAGAATAGTATATAAAACATTTCTTCTTCTGACATAATAGGTCTGGAGATATATGCAAGGACTCTGTTGGCGCTTAAAATAAAAAAGATGGCAGAGCAGCTTTTAAAATGATGGAGGGGAGAAAGCCGACAGGAGCTGAGGAGGGAACGAATCTCCCCCCCACCCAGGATGAAGACAAAAATATTGATGAAAATTTAAATGTGGTAGGCCTAGAAGTAGGCATTGTGAGTACAGGGTCACAGGATAGCAATCCAGAGAAGCCAGAGGAACCACAGGCCAAACCAAAAGTGCCAAAGACATTTGAAGAGAGACTCTGTATACAAGTATTTATATGCTAGAAGCCGTTGAGCCAAGATGGGAGGAATGCTTGCTCTTAAGAGGACAGCACTGATATAGTGAGCATAACGGAAACTTGGTGGAACAGAGAAAACCAGTGGGACATGGTTATCCCTGGATATAAAGTATATTGGAAGGACAGGGAAGGATATATTGGGAATGGTATTGCTCTATACACAAAGAGGGCATTGAATCCTGCAGGCTAGAAACCCCAAAACAGGCAGACTCCTCCAGAGAATCATTGTGGCTGGTGATAGTGGGCCCCAAGAGTAATTTAGTACTGGAGATGTTCTATTGTCCCCCTGATCAAAATGCTGAGGGAGATTTTGAGATGAAAAATGAAACTGAGGAAACATCCAAACTAAGAAATGTTGTAGTCATGAGTGACCTCCACTACCCTGGCATAGACTGGCTACATAGGTGTTCCCATCATGACAAAGAAGCAAAATTCCTAGATACCCTAAATGATTGTGCCCTAGAACCATTGGTCATGGAACTGACCAGAGGGACAGCAACCCTTAAATGACATCCAGGAGCTGGTTTGAGATGTAAGTGTTGTTGAACCGATTGAGAGCAGTGACCATAGTGATATTAAATTAAACATACATGTAAATGGCAAGCTGCCAAGAAAACCCAACATGGTCACTTTTGATTTAAAAATGGGAAAGTTCCCAAAAATGAGGGGATTAGTAAAAAGGAAATTGAAAGACAAAGTGAACAGGGTCAAATAACTCTAAATGCTTGGGAGTTGTTTTAAAACACAATATGAGAAGTTTAACTGGAGTTAAGATTCACTAATAGGCAAAAAACCCTTGCAGTTTAAGAACGTACCTACAGCCAACAGTTATTTCTATCAAACTTTAAAAAGTAGGGAAATTGGGCGGTGCTAGTGAATGCACCAGGGGAGCTGGAGACCTGACCTTCTCTCTGAGATGCTGTACTGCCCTACAGATTTGTAAAAATGCAAACACAATTTGAGTTGGTCTTTCATAGTCCATTCCTGTGTAGCTGTTAAAATTTGGTAACATGGGGGGAAAGGCAGATTTGATCATTTGAATGCTTATTGAGTTCAGTGGGATTTACTGCCATGCAGTTATGCTTAAGATAGGTGAAACTGACCACGGGGGAGGAGGAGAAGGGGAGGGAGGGGGAAGGGGAGGGGGGAGAGGAGGAGAAGGGGAGGGGGGAGGAGGAGAAGGGAAGCAAAGGGGAGGAGGGGAGAGGAGAGGGGAGGAGGAGGGGAAAGGAGAGGAGAGGAGAAAGGAAAGGAAGGGAGAAGGGGAGGGGAGAGGAGAGGGAGAAGGAAGGGGAAGGAGGGGAGAAGGAAGGGGTAGGGTAGGATGGAGGAGATAGGAGGAAGAGGTGAGGGTAGGCTTGATCATTTGCATGGTTATTGTGATCAGTGGGATTTACTGCTGTACAATTATGATTAGGATAGGTGAAACTGACCTGGGGGAGGGGCGGGAAGGGGAAGAGAAGGGGAGAAAGAATAGGGGGAGGGAAGGAAAGGAGGGGGAGGAGAAGACTTGGTTGGTGGGCACTGGGCAGAGGGAGAGCCCCTTTCTAAAAGGAAAACATTGCTAACAGTATCATTATTTTGGGGGGTTTCCCCCACCTTTTTATTCTACAGTAGGCACATGTAGCCTCCCGCCCAAATTTAAACCAAAGCTGTCCCTGGCCACATCCACAACAGACATTTATTTCACTTTAAACAGTCATGGCTTCCCCCAAAGAATCCTGCGAAGTGTAGTTTGTGAAGGGTGCTAAGAGTTGTTAGGAAATGCCCTATTCCCCTCACAGAGCTACAATTAGCAGAAGAGGGGCTGAGTGTTAAATCACTCTGGCCACTGGAGCTCTGTCAGGGGAATAAGAATCTCCAAACAACTCTTAGCCCCCTTCACAAACTATACTTCCGAGAATTCTTTGGGGGAAGCCATGACCGTTTAAAGTGGAATTAATGTCTGGTGTGGATGTGGCCCCCTGATTAGCCAAGCCAAAGAGCTGTGAGTCTGGCTTTTAGAACACTAACAGTTGGTTCTTACTGAGCATGTCTGGGCTTATCATTGATTTTAATGTTAAATTTCTTAAATTAATTAAAAATCAGGTAGGCATTTTTTAAACTTTTAAATGGCAGAAGGTCAGAGTATGAGACAAGATCACTGATAGGATTACAGGTACTCTGTGAACATGGCTGCTTTTTAATTAATTTCAACAAATTATGAGACCACTGACAGAAAACAGTCCAATGTGGTCTGTATTTTTTTCTAGTTTTACACCTTGAACTCTAGATTCTCTCTGAGTGTTTTGTGTATCACATGAAAACTTAGAGAGTTGTTAAGCAAGTGTTTCTGGGTTCAGGACTATAAGTTTTGTAAGGTTTTGTTTTGAAATGAGCTTAGGGGAAGCAGCAGAATGACATGTGGTGTCTTTTTAATTTAACATGGTGGAATGTGAAAAATCCATGCTGGCTATAATATACAGCCATTCTTGTGGCAGTATAATCATGAAAGATACCACCAGGGCCAAGAGGATGCCAGTGTAGCTAATGAGCAAAATCAGCTATGCTGTTAGACAGGGGTATAATTGTCCAGGCTCTCGGGGGGTCTTAGATCCTTTACTTTTTTGGGAGCAGTGTTGCAGCAGGGTCTCTATGTTTCCAGCATCCTACAAGCCAATCAGCATGAAAGGGAAGTATGTTGGTCACTGAGAACAATCTTCTAATATGCTTCCTTGTCCTTTCCTACTGATTGGAGCTGATCACAGTGAAAGGAGGTGATTCAGCCACTGAGAAGACTTTTCAGTAGCTAACACTCCCCCCTTTCATGCTGATTGGCTCTTAGGGACATCTGCTGTTGTGGGAGAAGGCTACAACTTAGTAGCCAAAAAGGGTGTGTGTGGCTGTGACTATCATGAAGGGACCCTGAACTTCTGAATTTGCTATTACACTTCTGGTGTTAGAAGCAAGAAGGTTGGAAATTACAGGCTGGTTAGCTTAACGTCTGTACCAGGAAAACTGATGGAAAGTATTGTTAAAGATAATCTAGCATATAGAAGAACAAGCCCTGCTGAAGCAGTACCGGCATGGCTTCAGCAAGGGTAAGTCCTGTCTCACCAACCTATTAGAGTTCTGTGAGAGTGTCAACCTGCATATAGATAGAGGTAATACAGTTGACATAGTGTACTTGGACTTTCAAAAAGCTTTCAACAAGTTACCTCACCAAAGACCCCTGAGTAAGCTTGGCAGTCATGGAATAAGAGGAGGAGTCATCTTGTGGATCAGAAACTGGCTAGGAAACAGAAAGCAGAGAGCAGGAATAAATGGACAGTTCTCCCAATCAAGGGGTGTAGAAAGTGGAGTTCCCCAAGAATCAATATTGGAACCTGTGCTTTTTAACTTGTTCATAAATTATCTAGAGTTAGGGGTGAGCAGTGATATGGCCAATTTTGCTGATGATACTAAATTGTTCAGAGTTGCTAAAACAGAAAGGGATTGTGAAAAGCTCCAAAAGAACCTCTCCAAACTAAGTGAATAGGTGGTAAAATGCCAAATGCAATTCAGTGGAAACAAGTGTAAAGTTATGCATATTGAAGCAAAAAACCCCAAACTTAATTCCACATATATGCTCGTGTCTGAGGTGGAAGTGACGGACCAAGAATGAGACCTTGGGGTTATCGTGGATAGCTCGATGAACATGTTGACCTTGTGGGCAGCAGCTGTAAAAAAGGCAGATTCCATGCTAGGGATCATTAGGAAAGGTAATGAAAACAAAACTGTTGAAATAATGCCATTATACACATCTATGGTGTGGCTGCATTTGGAATACTGTCCGCAATCTGATTGCCTCACCTCAAAAAGGATGTTGTAGAGTTGGAAAAGGTTCAGAAAAGGGCAACCAGAATGATCAAAGGAATGGAGTGATTCCCCTATGAGGAAAGGCTGCAGGATTTGGGGATTTTAAGTTTAGCAAAAAAGGTGAATAAGAGGTGACATGATAGAAGTGTATAAAAGTATGCATGGCATGGCGAAAGTGGATAGAGAGACGTTTTTCACCCTCTCTCATAACACTAGAACTTGTGGACATCCAATGAAGCTGAATGTTGGAAGATTCAGGACAGACAAAAGAAAGTGCTTCTTCACACAGCGCATAGTTAAACTGTGGAATTTGCTCCCACAAGAGGCAGTGATAGCCACCAACTTGGATGGCTTTAAAAGAAGTTTAAACAAATTCACAGAGGATATATGGCTATCAATGGCTACTAGTCATGATGGCTATGCTCTGCCTCCATGGTCAGAGGCAGTATTCTTCTGAAAACCAGTTGCTGGAAACCGCAGTAGGGGAGAGTGCTCTTGCACTCAGGTCCTGCATGTAGGCTTCCCATGGACATCCAGTTGGCTGCTGTGAGAACAGAATGCTGGACTAGATGAGCCATTGGTCTGATCCAGCAAGCTTTTCTTATGTTTGTATGAGGTGAATATAATTGGAGGTGGTACATTTATGTTGTTGTACACCCCCCAATGCTTTGCGATAGGGTGGTATATACAGTGCCTTGCAAAAGTAATCAAACCTAAGGTGACATTGGTTTTATGTTGGGAAATATTTGTAAGAAACATAAAAAACTGAAACATGTTGCTTGCATAAGTATTCAACCCCCGCACTGTGGAAGCTCCCAGTTTACACAGATGAAAGAAACTGCCCTATTGAGGACACAATTACCTTACCATCGGCCTCCACCTGTGAATAATAATAAAAATAATAATATTTAATTTGTTTGTCGCCTATCTGGCAATTAGCCACTCTAGGCGACGTACATTAAAATGAGATAAAATACAAAAATGTCAAATGCAATCACATAATAACAATAATTAAAATATTATTAATATTAATTATTAATAATATTAATTATTATTAACCATTAAAGTTGCTGTCACATTGTCAGGATAAAACCCCCACTGTTGAAGGATCATTGCTCAGGCTGTGCATCTGAAGGAAAATGAAGACCAAACAGCATTCTACAGAAGTGAGAGATAATGTAATATAAATGCATGGATTAGGAAAAGGGTACAAAATAATATCCAGGTGTTTGGATATCCCAGTGAGCACAGTTGGATCAATAATCAGGAAGTGGAAGCTGCATCACACCACCCAGGCACTGCCAAGAAAAGGCTGACCCTCAAAACTCAGCGCTGGAACAAGGAGGAGACTTGTAAGAGAAGCCACAGAGAGGCCAATGATCACTTTGAAGGCACTACAGAGTTCAGTGTCTGGGAGTGGAGTAATGGTGCACCAGTCAACCATATAAAGAGGTCTGCATAACACTGGCCTGTATGGGAGGGTGTCAAGAAAGAAGCCGTTACTCGACTTCCCGGAAGTGAGTGCTCAGCTGGTGACTGTCTCTGAGAGATCTCTGCCTCAGAGGAAGCTTTTTTCAGGTTAAAAGCCAGCCAAGAGGAAACTTTGACTGGCTTAAATGTTCTCCAAGGTATAGGAGAACCGATCAGATTTTCCACAAGACTTCGTTGAGCTGTCGGCGGCTGGAATTGATCAGGAAATCCCTGAGATAAGAAGGCATGCCGATTGGCTGAAGACGGAGTCAGGACTTCCATGCAAGCTGTACTGGAAAAAAGCGAAGCGTTTTTTTTTTCTTCTTAAAAAAACGTCCTTAACCAGCGAGCCTACTTCTGCCTAAATCTTATCATTTGGCTTAAATTACTACAATAAAAGGGATTTGTTTACGAATCAGCAACTGAGAAACCTGGGTGAGTCATACTTTTTCTCTTTTAAATATAATTAAGGAAGAAAGAAAATGCAAACAACTTATATATATTTTTTTACGACAAAAAGCTGGCCTGAATTTGGAGTTTTAAAGTTTAAAAATGGATGAGAGGTAATTATTATTTGATGGAAATATATTTTGGACTATTTTTCTCCTTGGACTATTTCTTTTTGGACGAATCTGCTGTTCGTATATGTTACTAATCGCTTGGTGTTGGGAACCAGAATTGTTTTGCATTCTTGGACGTAGATAAGAACTGTGCTGTGCTGGCTGGACTATAATAACAGGCCTGGAATATTAACTCTTTTGTTGGTGGAGGAAAAAAAAAAAGAAATAGACTGCCTCTAGGTTTTGGAGCAGTGGTTAATATCAGAAATTAAAGGCTTCTTTTGAAAATGACAACTAAAAAAGCAACTAAGGCCCAGGAGCGAAGAGGTTCTATTGACCCACAGGAAGGGGCTATACCCCCAGATATGTTTCAAAAAATAATGGAATGGATTAATGATATAAAACAGGAAATGAAAACTGAATTGATAGATATAAAAGACTATATTAAAACACAAGTGGATGAGATTAAAGGGACAATTGGGCAAATAAAGGAGGATGCAAAAAATACTAAAGAAAAGGTACAAATCTTGGAGAATAGAACAGATATATTAAATCTGGAATTAGAAAAAAATTTGGACTATATGGCTGTGACTGAAATGAGAAATAAAGAACATTGTTTGAGATTTCGTGCAATCCCTGAGGAAACAGGTGAAGACATCAGAGATAAAATTGTTAATGCTCTAGTAAAATTTCTGGATTTGAATGAAGATCGGATGGAATTTGAAATAGACAAAGTTTATAGAATTAATTCCAGATATGCAACAATGAAAAAAATTCCAAGAGATGTGCTTGTTCACTTTATAAAGAAGACGACCAGAGATATGGTATTACAGCAACACTTTAACAATACCTTTAAAATTGATGGTAAGGAAATACTGGTGATGAAAGAAATTCCTATTAGACTTTTACGTAAGAGAAAAGAATATGCTTTCCTTACAGAAAAACTTAAGCAATGCAAAATTCAATATAGATGGGATGTTCCAGAAGGAGTGATCTTTACATTCAGACAACAGAAATATAGATTGAATACTGTTCAAAAAGCAAGGGACTTCTTGAGAAAAGCTTCAAAAGATATGGAAGAAGATAAATTCAAAGATATGGATATGATTCCTGGGGAACAAAGTCAACAAGGATATGCAGAGGAGGGGAAGATGATGGATTAAAAGGAGCATCAGGCACATTTTAAAATATACGCTTAAAGATGGATTACAAATATCTAACTTGGAATATAAATGGAGCAAACACGGCGCAGAAGAGAAAGAAAGTGTTTCATTATTTGAAAAAATTAAGATTGGATATAATTTGTTTACAAGAAACTCATATTAAGAAGAAAGATTCCAAATATTTGATTTGTAAAAATTTGGGTGAAGAATTTATTTCGGCTGGACCAAAAAAAAAAAATGGAGTTGTTCTCTACATTAACCCACAATTGCTTCCTAAATTGGTATTACTGGATGATAGTGGTAGATTTGTGGGGGTTGAAATTACTTTACAGGGTACAAACATTTTGATAGTGGGTATTTATGCCCCCAATGAAGATAAAACAAGGTTTTACACAGGACTTATGGAAAAATTGTCAGAGTTTTCATATGATCATTGGTGCGTCATGGGTGATTGGAATGGGGTAATCTCACCAAAAATTCATAGGCTTTCTGAAAAAAATATCAAAGAGACACAGGGTAAATTACCGAAGATTTGCTTTGAACTGATGGAACATTTAGAATTGGTGGATACCTGGAGATATATAAATGATAACGCAAAGGAATTTACTTATTTTTCAGAAAGACACAAAACATTCTCGAGGATTGATATGATTTGGATGTCTAAAATTTTAGCGAAGGATATTTTTAAAATGGATATATTACCAAAAACTTTTTCGGACCACAATCCTGTGATATTAACTTTAAAAAAAAAAATCTTGGATTTAGATGGAGACTAAATGAATCTTTATTACAGAATGACAAAGTAGTACAAGAATGTAAGAAGAAATTAAAAGAGTTTTTTGAACATAATTTACATAAAGGAACAAGTGAAAATATCGTTTGGGATACAAGTAAGGCATTTATGAGGGGATATTTTATTAAATGTAACTCTGAATTAAAAAAAAAGAAACAACAGAAAATGCAATTAATTTTGGAAGAAATAAAACAAAAAGAGGAAGAATTGAAAAAGAATCCAACTAAAGTTTCTATTGTAAATCAAATTAAAATGTTACAGAAGCAAGTATCAATGCTGACAGTTGGAGAAATTGAAAGGAAACTAAATTTTGCTAAACAAAGGACTTTTGAATTTGCAAATAAACCTGGGAAATGGTTAGCATATAAATTAAGAAAAGAACGTCAAAAAAATATTATTTTAAAGATACAAGAAGGAGATGAGACTCTGACAGATAATGTAAAAATCAAAAAGATTTTTCATCAATATTATTCAACATTGTACAAGTGTCAGGAAATTCCATCTGAAAAAATAGAAGAGTATATATCTAAACAGAATTTGCCTAAAATTACAGACTTTCAGAGACAAGCTATTAATGGCCCTATTACGTCAAGAGAGATATCTGAAGCTATAAACAAAATTAAATTAGGAAAGGCGCCAGGACCAGATGGGTTATCTGCAATGTATTATAAATGTTTGGAGGAAGAACTCTTGCTACCTTTACAGTCTACAATGAATTTTATTCTGCAAGAGGGAAAGATACCGGATAGTTGGAAAAATGCTAATATAACATTAATACCTAAAGAGGAGCAAGATTTAACTAAAACAAAAAATTATCGGCCAATATCTCTATTGAATAATGACTATAAAATTTTTACAATGATCTTGGCAGAAAGATTGAAAATAATATTGCAACAATTTATTCAGGAAGATCAATCAGGGTTTTTACCTAAAAGACAATTACGTGACAACGTCAGGAATGTCTTGAATGTGTTGGAATATTTAGAACAACGAAATGATAAACAAGCAGCTTTGAATTTTTTAGATGCTGAAAAAGCATTTGATAATTTGAATTGGAAATTTATGTTTCAGGTTTTGGAGCAAATGGATTTTGGAGACAATTTTATAAAACGGATTAGATCGATTTATACATCTCAGAAGGCTCAGATAATTGTTAACGGAGATTTAACGGATTCATGTGAAATACAAAAGGGTACAAGACAGGGATGCCCATTATCTCCCCTTTTATTTATTCCGGTCTTAGAAGTGCTGCTTAGAGATATAAGGCAAGATAAAAGGATTTCGGGATTAAAGATAAAAAAAGAAGAATATAAATTGAGAGCATTTGCTGATGATTTGATGATTGTACTAGAAAACCCTTTGGAAGGAATTAATGTATTGATGGACAAATTAAAAGAATTTGGACCGTTAGCAGGATTTAAGATCAACAATCAAAAAACAAAGGTGTTGGTGAAAAATTTAACTTTAAGGGAACAGAAAGAGTTAATGGACAAGACAGATTTTACAATAGAGAAAAAGTTGAAATATTTAGGTATCATTATGACAAATAAAAACTCAAAGTTGTTTCATAACAATTATGAAAAATTATGGACAGAGATTAAGAAAGATTTGCTAAGATGGGATAAACTACAATTGTCATTAATGGGTAGAATATCTGTGATAAAAATGAATGTATTACCGAGAATGATGTTTTTGTTTCAAACAATACCTGTAATATCCTCTGATTTACCTTTTAAACAATGGCAAAAAGATATCTCTAAATTTGTATGGCAAGGAAAAAAACCAAGAGTTAAATTTAAACTATTACAAGACGCCAAAGAAAGAGGAGGACTGGGATTACCAAATCTGAGACTTTATTTTGCTGCCTGCTGTCTTGTCTGGATAAAGGAATGGATCTTATTGAGGAATAAAAGACTACTGGATTTGGAGGGCCATAATCTGAAGTGGGGATGGCATGGATATTTATGGTATGACAAAGTAAATGTAGACTTTAATAATCATTTTATAAGACGTCCTCTGTTGAAAATATGGAATAGATATAAACCAAGGTTTTATTTGAAAATACCATTATGTGTCTCAAGTCAAGAAGCGTTCTACAGAAGAGAAATGGCTGGAAAAGAGAAATGGTTAACTTATCAAGAACTATTAGAAAATGTACATGGAGAATATATAATGAAAGAGAGAGAACAACTGACAAAGGAAGGATATAGTTTTCAATGGTTTGCCTATTTACAATTGTTAGAAAGATATAAAATGGACAAGAAAATGTATGGGTTTGAAATAAGTAAATCTGATTTTGAAAAAGGATTGTGTACAAATGATGAAAATATAATTGCGAAAATGTATAAACTCTTACTGAAAATGGATATGGAAGAAGAACAAGTAAAAGAGTGTATGGTAAAGTGGGCAAAAAATTTTGGTTATAACATACAAATGGATCAATGGGAAAATATGTGGAAAAAAGGCTTGAAATTTACACTATGCTACAATCTTAAAGAAAATTTCTATAAAATGATGTACCGTTGGTACATGACTCCAGAAAAGTTGTCAAAAATGTATAGTAATGTTTCTAATGTTTGTTGGAAATGTAAACAACAAGAAGGATCATTTTATCATATGTGGTGGCTGTGTAAAAAGGCAAAATCATTTTGGGCACAGATAGGTAGGAAGATGCAAAAAATTCTAAAGATAAATATTCAGTCAAAACCAGAATTTTTTTTATTGGGTTTTATGGATAAACAAATAGAAAAGAAATATGGAAGAATAATATTATATATGATTACGGCAGCAAGATTATTATATGCACAAAAGTGGAAAATGGAATCAACACCAACAACGGAAGAATGGCTATTGAAATTAATGGACTTAGTAGAAATGGATAAATTGACATGTCTACTTAGAGAAAAATCGACAGATACATTTCTTAAGGAATGGAAGCCTCTCTTAGACTTTTTGTTGAAAGATCAAAATAAAATGATGATATTGGGATTTGACGATTAACTAAGATAGCCTATGGAGAAAAGGGATCCTGTATGTATATATTAAGGGACAGGTTTGATGTATATTATATACTTATAGCTGATCTGCGACAAATCGGAAGTCAACTATTTTATTTTTTTTTGTTATTGTTGTATTGTTATGTTTTTTTGACTTTGTTTTGTTTGTTTTTTGAAAAATTTGAATAAAAATTATTAAAAAAAAAAAGAAAGAAGCCGTTACTCAAAAAGTACCACCTGAAAGCATATCTGGAGTTTGCCAGAAAACATGAGAGTGCCACAGCTGCGATGTGGGAAAAGGTTTTGTGGTCAGATGAGACCAAGATAGAGCTTTTGGGCCAAAACTCAAAGCACTATGCATGGCGCAAACCTAATACTGCCCATGCCTCAGGATACACCGTCCTTACAATGAAGTATGGGGATGGTGGCATCATGCTGTGGGGATGCGTCTCATCAGCAGTGACTGGGCATCTTGTTAAAGTCGAAGGAAGAATGGATGGAGCAAAATACAGGGAAATACTGCAAGAGAACCTGCTTCAGTCCACTAAAAACTGACGCTTGGGAGGAAATCCCCTTTTCAGCAGTACAACCCAGTGAGCCCAGTGAGCCCAAGCACAAGGTCAAAGCAACATTGGAGTGGCTCAAGAACAAAATGGTGAATGTCCTACAGTGGCCCTGTCAAAATCCTGATCTCAATCCCATTGAGAATCTGTGGTGCTCTTTGAAAATTGCGGTCCACAAGTGATGTCTAAACAACCTGAATGACCGGGAACGAATCTGCCAAGAAGAATGGGCCAAAATCCCTCTAACACTGTCCTTAAAGCTGTTACATACCTACCCCAAAAGACTTAAAACTGTTATTGTAGTGAAAGGTGGCTCTACCAAATATTAATGTGTGGGGGTTGAATACTTATGCAAGCAACATGTTTCAGGTTTTTGTTTCTTACAAACATTTCCCAACATAAAACCAATGTCACCTTATGTTAGATCCAAACCCAACACGCAAGCTGTCCTGTTACCCCAGCTTACTTATTACACCCCGGGAGAGTGCGGAGCTGAGTAATAAATGAACCCACTATCAGAGATCAAACAACACAAAACAAAGCCTTTGCAAAGGGGACCCAATACTTACAAGCCAAAGCAGGTGAGCATGGGAACCGCGTTTATTGATAGATGGGGGTTTATATAGGTTTACCCCGAAATTTACAGTATCATGTTCACGTCATAAAACATAAAGAAACAATTGCTAACTGCCCTAGCTTTAGGACGTATGTGAGAAACAAAAGGGGTACAGGAGAAGAACAAAAGTGGAAACATTGCACTGTCAACTTGTCTACATATTTCACATGTCCTTGAGATAAGCACTATGCAGGAACGGACAAAGGCGCATGGGAAGAGGAGGTTCAATTGCAACCGGGCGCCCTCTAACTTAAACACAGACATGGTATCATTTCGTCTTGCATATCAAAAGGGAGGGATACAGCTCGAGAGCTATGAGGGACAATAAAGCAGTCTTTGACATTTCTGTGTGAAACATTTAGACAGTAATAAGCAAAGCCACAAGCATATATACGGTATGAAATACATAGTAGGGGAGTCTCCAGCGTAATCCGGCTTTTATTATGTGAGCCACTGGAATGTTGGTAAGGGTCAGGTCACAAGGAAATAAATCTACATTTTATACCGAAAGTCAGATAAATGCCACTCTGGTTCTATTTCTCATGAAGCCTAAGCTGGTTTAGGTAAGACCGGTGAATTATAGTTTTATTAACACAGGGGTTTCAATTTGAACACAACAATCCCCCCTTTCAGCCCTGAGAGACTAGTTAGTCTCTCAGGTAGCTGCATCACCTTGTTTGGATTGCCAAGCCGGTCTCAAAGCCAATTCCATGTAAGTTGGCTGTGGTTTTTTGAAAAGGGACACTGTGAGTCGGTTCAGGCAGGCAGAGGCCAGTTGCATTAAATTGGGAATACATTGTACACAGCAACAAACTGAAATTAACAAGGCACCTATTACAACAATATAAAATAAGATCTTATGCCAACTGGGCCAGGCTGAAAACCAATTGGAGAAGCTCGAGAACAAGGAAAATTTTTCTATGTGCTCTACTTCGTGATATATATTTCCGATGTCATTAATGTGTTTTATGACGTCAGCCTTACTGTCTGTTATGTGGGTACAACATTCGCTCCCTATCAGCGAACAGACCCCCCCGTGGGAGCTCAATAAAAAGTCCAAGGCGAGCCGGTTCTGGAGAACTACAGTTCTAATTTGCCCTTGTTCGTTGGTGAGATCCGAAAAGGCAATGGCCGAATCATTCATAAAACGCTCAAAAGCTTGAGACAATTCTATGAGCTCCTGGTATGTTTTGGCTGCGCCATACTGTGGAAAGAAACCTCTCAGCACTGCCTCCCCTGTGCTTCTTTTGTTACGACGACGCAGAGTAGGCAATGTGGAGGAAACCCGGAGTCCTGGAACTACCCTTCCCAAAGTACAGGTCCAGGAGCCCGTTACTGGTAATTTCCTTACCGCTGAGTGCCCACAAAGCCACCAGAGTCCAGCTGGGGTTTGATGATCCACTAGATCTGTAAGGAAAGGTACTAAATGGTGGTCCGCAAAAGTCAGGTGTAGCAAATGCTGCCAAATAGAAAGCCACGTTAAACCCGCTGCTTTTCGTGTTTCATTTATAAAAGACCAATTACCTGGTTTTGTAGAGTAAATTAAGCCATCGCATAACATCCCTCCCGCTGGCTGGCTTCCGCTGCCTACGCATACTGATCTAGCGATGGGCCCACTAAGAACCAACCCCCCTTCTAGTTCCTGTGAGCTGGAATGTGAGGCGAAGGAGAGATAGTCATTTAACGGCAATGGGGCCCCCGTCAAGGGGACTCCCGCCTGTCCGTGCGGTGGGGTGTGTGCACAAACATAACAGGTGCCCTTTTCCGGAGCTGTTTCTTCCATTAAGGCAACAAAAGTATTTCCGTCCCATCCATCGCCTCTTTTAGTGTTTCTATGTTTGAGCCCGCCCCATGTTTTCCTGGTTTGTGTAGCTTGTGTCACCTTGTCTTGTATGGGTTTCTGAGCGCCCAGTTTATCTCTTAGCCATGCATAACATGATGGTTCTCCAATACCTACACAAAACTTTGGTCTTTCTGCTATCTTGGGCTGGGTTGTTCCATATTTAACCTGGAAAGTAAGCATGTTATATTCTGAACTTATAGATGTTATGTCTACCTCTGGAGGGCAGCCGTAATTAGGCATATGTCGATATTGCCAGCATCGAAGTGCAAGTCTAATAGGCCATTCGATTTCAGCCTGGGTGCAATGCGTTACCCAGCGGCCAGTATAATTATGTTGCAAGATAACGGCTGTTTTATGACACAACCGTCCCGCTATGTCAGCCTTCACTATCCCTTCCTTTATCTGATTTACATCGTAAAGAAAAGGGTCTGGGCAATCCCGTGTTTTTGGGATTGTTCGTCCAAAGTCTTTCAGGTAGTAATAATCATTATCATTGCATATCTTCACGTTTGGGGGGCAGCAAAGGGGTAAGGCATATCGAGCTAACACAGTCATCCCCCATAAGTAAATAGACATCCTTTCTGTTTGTTGGAGCATTTCTGTGTTGATGTCTTATTCAATGTCTGCGTTCTGGAAAGGGAATTGTGCCGCCTGCCACTGGCCGGTTTCTTCGTTCCTCTGCAACCGTATCTTGGGGACCTGGGGTGGTGGCGGTGTCGTTACTACAGCTGGCTTTACGTGGGAATGATGTATCCACGACTTTCGTCCTTCTAGGAAAACAGCAGCTTGTGTAGTCAACAGGACTTGATGTGGTCCCGTGTATCTTGGCTGCAAGGAATCGCCCCTCACGAATTTCTTTGCCCAAACAAAGTCCCCGGGGTTGTATGGATGCACCTGGTCCTCAAGGGGTACCGTCTTAGTGGATCCGGCAGTTTTCCACAGTTCCCGGAGCCTGGTCTGCAAAGAAAGATACTGGGATACAGTTATGTGATCCCCCCCCAATAGTGAAACCTCCACATTTGGCAAGCACCCCCCTTTTGTGGGAGGCCTGCCATATACTAATTCGAACGGTGAGAGCCCTAACGCCCGGGTAGGGCGGGTACGCAAATGGAAAAGAACGAGAGGGAGTACCTGAGGCCACCTTAAGCCTGTTTCCTGAGTATACTTAGCCAACGCTGTCTTAATTTCCCGGTTCTGTCTTTCCGTTGCTCCGGATGATTGCGGATGGTAAGCGGTATGGAACACATGTTTAATTCCCAGACCTTCTTCAATTTTTGTCAAAATCTGTCCTGTAAAGTGTGTTCCTCGGTCTGAGTCTATTACCTCTGGAATTCCGAACCGCGGTATTACTTCTTTCAGTAATATTTTGGCCACCGTTGTTGCCGTAGCGTTTGTGGTTGGGAATGCCTCTACCCATGCTGTTAGAGGGCATACCATGACTAGAAGATGTTTCTTTCCTTCCACCTTAGGGAGATCAACGAAGTCGATTTGGAGCTGAGTAAAAGGTGCAGCCGGCACGGGTCTACCCCCTTGTGGGGCCCTGTTTGGTAAAGCTGGTCCGTTGGCTTGGCAAATGTGGCATGCTTTCACTATTGCGCCGCATACGGGTTGGATTCCAGGGGCATACCAGAAACGTGTGATCGAATCTGATAAGGCAAGTATGCCGTAATGGCCTCCATGGTCATGGAACCATTTTGCTGCTGCGTGATACAATGCTCTGGGTAGACATGCTCGGCCGTCCGGCATGGTCCATAGTTGTTGTTTCAGGATCGCTCCTAGTTCAGTCCATTGCTTCACTTCCTGTGAGGGTATTGAAACAGATACAGGCGGGACAAAAGCAGTGGTCACTAGTGCCAGAGTTGGCATACTCATAGGTAATAATGCTGCGTGGCGTGCAGTCTGGTCAGCCAGGGCATTTCCCAAAGTCACTGGGTTCTGTTCCTTAGTATGTGCCTTGCAATGCACCACTGCTAGCTGTAAGGGATCAAGAATAGTTTGTAACAGTTTTTGCACAAGCTCCAAGTGTTGGATAGGCTTGCCCCCTGCAGTTGTAAACCCCCTGTATTTCCACAGATGAATGTGACAGTGTATAACTCCAAAAGCATATCTGCTGTCGGTAAAAATAGTCACTTTCTTACCTGCTGACAATTGACATGCTCTGGCCAGCGCATAAATCTCTGCTGCTTGCGCTCCCCATCGTCCTGGGAGGGCTGTCGCCTCCACCACCTCCCACTGTGTTGTTATCGCAAATCCTGTATATCTTACCCCATTTTGGTAATAGGAGCTGCCATCTGTAAACAGTATAATATCCGATTCTGGCAATGGCTCATCAGACAAGTCTGGTCTGATCTGTAAGGTAGATTGTAAGACTTGCACACAGTCATGCTCCGGGAGGGGCAGGGGTAAATCGGGTAAGAGTGTGGCTGGATTTAATGGTCCACAGCGTTCAAATCTGACATTTGGATCCTCTAGCAGCTCTGCTTCCAGCTGTTGCTGTCTTTGTGCTGAAAACACCTGTGTGGTACCCTTTCGCAGCAAAGCCGAAAGGGCATGGGAGGTCCATACAGTGGTGGAGTGTCCGAGGGTCAGTCCTTTCACTTTGGTTAGCAACAAGGCTGCCGCAGTCAGTGTGCGCGTGCATGTGGGGGTCCCACGAGCTACATTGTCAATCTGTTGAGAGTAAAATGCCACTGGGAAATGGCTGGGACCGTATAATTGTGTCAGAACTCCACTGGCCACCCCACATCTCTCATGTACAAACAGATTAAAAGGTTTCCCATAATTTGGCGGTTTCAGGGACATGGACGTGGCTACGCTTTGCTTTAATAATTCAAACGCCTTCTCGTTGTCCCGGCTCCATTGTATCAGATCAGGAGCCTTGCTTGCAGTAAGCGCATATAGTGGCTTGCTCAATTCTCCACATGATGGCAGCCACGGTCTACAGAACCCAATCAGTCCCAGGAACCCTCTTAACTGCCTTTTTGTTCTTGGAAGGGGGCAGTTTTGTATGGTAGAAATACGCCCCGGGTCCATTTGTCGCCCCTCTGGCGTTAAGATAAACCCCAAGTATTTGACTCTTTCTGATAGCCACTGGATCTTCTTCGGGTCTATTTTGTGACCCCTTGAATGCAAGTATAACAGAAAAGCCTTACCGTCTTCTCGCAGCGCCCCCTGGTGCTCGTTGGTAATCAAAATATCATCAACGTACAGAACAAGCACGGAACCTCTTTTTGGGGTGAACCCTTCGAGATCGTCCCTCAGGCATTGGCTAAACACCCCGGGACTATCGCGGTATCCCTGTGGGATTCGGGTCCAAACGAAAGAGCGCTGGTCCCATTCGAGTCCGAACAGATATTGCGAATCTGGGTGGAGAGGAATGCTAAAAAAGGCATTTTTGAGATCAATCACGGTAAACCACTTCGCGTCCCATGGAATCTGACTGATAATTGTTATTGGATCTGGAACAACAGTGTGCAAAGGGATCACATACCTGTTTACCGCCCTCAAGTCTTGGCAAAACCTCCACCGGACTGGATCTCCGGGTTTCTTTGGAGGTTTCTTTATTGGTAGTATTGGCGTGTTGCAGGGGGTCCGCTGCGGCCGGATAACTCCTTTTGCAATGAAGCCTTCTATTATGGGGCGTATGCCTTCTCTTGCTTCTAATGACAGAGGGTACTGGGCAACGTTTGGTGGCGGGAGGGATGTCTTTACCTGAATTCGAACGGGGCTTACTGATCGCAATAGTCCCACGTCTGTATCTTCCGTGCCCCACAAGTCAGATGGCAGGTCAGCAAGGTCTCCCGGTAAACCGTCTCCTGCATGTTTGTGTCTAAGTGTATTACCCGCAGGCACCCCTAATACACTCATCAGCAAGCCCACCCCTTCAGGGGTGCAGGTTAAGGTAGCCTCCAGTTTACACAACATGTCACGTCCCATTAAGGAAATGGGACAAGAAACAGAGTAGAGAAAAACGTGGTTAAACATTTTATCATTGTATTTAACTTGCAACGGTAGTGTTGTGCACATGGGCGTGGGGTTTCCATCTACCCCCATTGTCATTTTTACTTCTTTACTCAACCAGTTTTCTGGCGCTGCATTAATCAGGGAGTATGTAGCTCCCGTATCTATCAGAAAGGTCACCGCTTGTCCCTGCACGTTTAGGGACAGTCTGGGTTCTTGAGTTGGGAGAGAGAGAGAAAGAAACATCCCTGCTAAAGACATCAGATTCATCAGACCGGATCCTGCCCCCTCCCTTTCCACAGTTAGTCATTGTTGGTGTGCTGGGCGCCCTCCGTACTGATCCCATGAAGCCGGCGTCTGTTGGACAACGGGAGGGGGTGGAGGTGGGTAATCCGCTTGCGCACCTGTGAAATCTGTGTAAGAAGGGTTGTTAGAAATGTGTTGCACGTTCCCTGTCCTCCACGGACAGTCTTTCTTGAAATGTGTGTACTCTCCGCACTGAAAACAAGCCCTATCTCCTTGCCATGGACTCCTCGTTTGTCCTCTTCCTCTCTGATTTCCGGCTCTCGGCCCCCTCGGAAAACCTCTGCCTCTACCTCGAAATCCTCTATTTGGTGGCTGGCCTCTTATAGCAAGAGCCAGCATTTCAAAGTCCTCTTTTTTCTCCTTCTTCCTTCCTTTCTCCCTGTCCTTATCCCACACAAAATCCGCTACTTCCAATATCACTGTCACAGCTTCCCCCCCCCATCCGGGTCTGAAATTCAGAAAATAATCCCTCACCGCTGGCTGCGCTTGATGAACGAAATTGGCAATGAGGGTTGGGTGATCCAACACGTTTTCTGGGTTCAGATTTGTATAGCTACGTGCTCCCTCTAACAAGCGCGACCAGAATTTTCTGGGAGGTTCACTGGCTTCTTGTTTTATTGCCATGAATTTAGCTTGGTTGGGGGGTTTCTGTGACATCCGCTCCAAGTGTGTCAACAGCCTATCCCTGTCGGTCTGCAGCTGGGCGCGGCGAGGCTGCGTCCAGTCTCCCGCTACCCACGCTGCAGCCATCCGTGCTTGGTCCGACCAAGCTCTATTTCCCGCTGCCTCCGCAGCCCATGCAGTCTCCAACGTCCACAACCTGCTACGTTCTTCACCTGTCAGAACCCTTCTCAGCAAATGTTCCACATCCGAGTATGTTGGATTGTGGCTTTCGAACAACCTGCCCAACAACTCTCTAATTCTCCTTGGCTGCTCACCAAAAGTTCCAGCCATCCTACTCCATTCCTTTAAATCCCATTCCAACCAGCTCTTTAGCTCAACTACTTCGGTACGCTGGATGCCCCCTCGGGCATCTACGTACGGCTGATCATGTACAAGTAATGGCATCTCTAACGCTTCTGCCTCCTGCCTTTTCTTTTCTTTTGTTCGCTGGCGCGTGTCCATACCCCCTGAGGCACCCTTCTCCTCTTCCCTTTCATCTGTGTCATCATCCGACACACATGAAAGAAACCTCTTCTCCGGAGTGGGATTTCTGCTCCCGGGAGCTGGGAGCGGATCCGGAGCAGAAGGTATTATAGATCGGCTCAGGACCGTTCTTTTACTTGACGTATTGTCATTAAAATAAGAAGGAGGGGGTTCCTCAATGGACAGAGTTCTTATTGCCATCAAAGTAAGACTGTCCCATTTTTGTGACCCTATTTTCCATAGGAGCCAAAATTCCAATTGGTCTGGGTGGGTATCCCCAATCCGTCTCCGCAATCCCAACAACGGAACGGTTTCAAAGGACCCACCCCTCGGCCACCGTTCAGCCGGCACCGATACTGCAGTCATCCGCGGCCATTCCTCCTCACAGAGCTGTATCATTTTTTTCTTTTTTAAACCTCTCCTCCTCACTGGCAACTCTTCCTCTTGCCACAGCATACACATAATTCCCAAAGGGCTGTCCTTGACCGGCACACCCTCTGTATTTCCCATGACGTCTGATAGCGGGTTTTTCCTCAACTGTGCTTTATCCCCGAACTGTCAAAGCCGCCCGCTCGCGTTGATAACCGAGGAAATCCTCGTGGCGCCTGTTATCAATTTAAGGGGTGCAATGGCAAAAAGGGGGTCCGCACAAGGGATCCCGGACGAGCCCCCAATTGTTAGATCCAAACCCAACACGCAAGCTGTCCTGTTACCCCAGCTTACTTATTACACCCCGGGAGAGTGCGGAGCTGAGTAATAAATGAACCCACTATCAGAGATCAAACAACACAAAACAAAGCCTTTGCAAAGGGGACCCAATACTTACAAGCCAAAGCAGGTGAGCATGGGAACCGCGTTTATTGATAGATGGGGGTTTATATAGGTTTACCCCGAAATTTACAGTATCATGTTCACGTCATAAAACATAAAGAAACAATTGCTAACTGCCCTAGCTTTAGGACGTATGTGAGAAACAAAAGGGGTACAGGAGAAGAACAAAAGTGGAAACATTGCACTGTCAACTTGTCTACATATTTCACATGTCCTTGAGATAAGCACTATGCAGGAATGGACAAAGGCGCATGGGAAGAGGAGGTTCAATTGCAACCGGGCGCCCTCTAACTTAAACACAGACATGGTATCATTTCGTCTTGCATATCAAAAGGGAGGGATACAGCTCGAGAGCTATGAGGGACAATAAAGCAGTCTTTGACATTTCTGTGTGAAACATTTAGACAGTAATAAGCAAAGCCATAAGCATATATACGGTATGAAATACATAGTAGGGGAGTCTCCAGCGTAATCCGGCTTTTATTATGTGAGCCACTGGAATGTTGGTAAGGGTCAGGTCACAAGGAAATAAATCTACATTTTATACCGAAAGTCAGATAAATGCCACTCTGGTTCTATTTCTCATGAAGCCTAAGCTGGTTTAGGTAAGACCGGTGAATTATAGTTTTATTAACACAGGGGTTTCAATTTGAACACAACACCTTACAATAATTGATTTTGAGTTTCAGTGTTTCAAAATAAAATATCACACAGAATGAATTTACAATGTACCATTTGTAATTCAGTAATATGAAAGCATTGGTCGGGGGTCTGACTACTTTTGCATGGCACTGTACTGTACTTTACTGTAATAAATAAATCAATAAAGAAATTTCTAGGGGGTGGGTGGGAATGTAAAACACATTATTTTGGCAATTTTTCAGGGGCACCTGCAAAATGGGACAAAATATTCAGAGTGAGGGCTGGAAATATTGCCTTCACTCTGATTTGGCTTTATAGCTTTGCTACAGACATCATAAAGAGCAGTATTTCCCCATTTTTTTTACCCCATGGACCACTTGAGAATTCCTGAGGGTCTGGGTGGACCACTTAATGATATTTCTGTCTGTTGTAGCAATTGGAATGTGCTATTTTAGGTGGTAGGATTTTTAATTGCATTTTGATTGCTTATTTTATTTCTTTTTTTATTGTATTACAATTTGAATTCCAATTGCTAGAACCGGCAGAAAAATAATTAAGTGGCTCGCAGCAGTTTTCAAGTGGACTTTGTGAACTTCTCACAGATTCACACTCAGCCTGTGACAGAGACAAGAAAAGGTCAGCCCCTCCTGGGTCCAGTCCCTGAACAGGTATCTGATATCTGAAATCAGCACATGGCTTTGACTTTTGGGTCTCTATTACAGCTGCTTGTAAACTGACAATTGCAATGGAATGCCAAAAATCCTAGTCTGTGCTGATTTCAACACATGGTCTTAGGTTTCATGTGACCAGCTTGCCATGATTTAAATATGGGTTGGAGTAGGGAGAGGCAATCCAAACTAGCTTTTGTTCTTGATCAGGTATGTAAAAACGTGTAATCACTGATTTTACTACTTAAGCAACATTTTGCACATAAAGGCTAATTCTCAGCACAAATTGTCACTTATGGCTTATATTTACTCACCATGGGGAAGTTGCAATATATTCTACAAAAAAGTGATTGCTGCTCATATCACAGATCTGGAATTAGAGTTACCAGGTCTCCGGTTTTCATCCGGAGTCTCTGGTTTTCAGGGGACCCCTCCGGCTCTCTGGCTAGCACCCCTTAATCTCCGGACTCTCTGCTTCAATTTAAAAAAAATTAAGTTTCTAGATGGTCTGGTTCCCGAGATATTCACCAAAACATCAGCTGCCACCCCCGCAACTGTTTAATCTATTTAACTGATACGACGCTGAAGTTGGTTCCTAGTTCCCAGTTCCTTATTTGCTTGAAAGTTCAAAACACTAAAAAAGAAGAGTAGACAACTACAGCAACTTCAAACCAAACTTAACATGTCTCTGAACCCCAAAATATATGTTGGGGTACCCTGTATGATATATCACTGTGATCGGGGGACTCTCCTCGTCAAGAATAACAATACATTTATGCAATCAAAATCATCAGGCTTCTGATATTATCATAAATACATAATGATGTCATGAAATCATAAAAAATAAGTAACTGGGGGTGCCCACCCCAAACTCTTCTCTGGGACAGGACAAATCATATACCCCAGGTATATGGTATGAGATGCCACTGTGTCCCACCTGGCCCAGAGCTTCTGCTGGGTGCAGGGCACGGAGGAGGGCATCTATGCAAAATCAAAGCAGACCAAAACATACAGGAAAAAATAAGTAACTGTGGGTAACGGGTGCCCATCCCAAAATCTGCTCTGGGCCAGGACAAAACATATACCCCATGAAAAGGGAGGGTGTTCTCTACAAGATGCCACTGCATCTCGCCTGGCCCAGAGCTTCTTCTGGGCGCAGGGCACGGAGGAGGGCATCTATGCAAAATCAAAATGGACAAAAACATGTAGAAAAGAATAAGTAACTGGGGGTGCCCACAGAGCCGCCCCTAGGCACCAGGAAGCGGGGCAGTTGCCCCGAGCCCTGTGCTTTGGGGGGCCCCCACGTGTGGTGATCTGAGAAGCTGGGCTGCGGCAGGGTTTTTCTTCTCTCTTCAGACGTGCAGCGGCCGTCTCACCATCCGCTTCCCGAGCTGATTTTAGGCGGGAGGTTTGAATCCCCTGCCTGCTCTTCGTAGATATATCTATAATTTATTATTAAATTACAAGATGGTGAAAATCGGGATATAAGTGGTAGCGATTTGTATGATGAAATTACAATGTTTTGTAGTATTTTCTGCAATGAGGAAAACTTGTCATATGCGACACCATTGCAATGTTTAAACCTGATTTCTAAGGTTCATGATTCATTTCCAAATCTCACTATTGTTTTAATAATTTTATTGACAATTCCTGTTACCACTGCATCAGCAGAGCGAAGTTTCTCTAAATTGAAATTATTGAAAAATTATTTAAGAACTACAACGTCTCAAGAAAGGTTGTCTAATTTGACTTTATTATCAATAGAACATAAATTGTGTGAAAATCTAGATTTTGACAAGTTGATTAATGATTTTGCAGAAGTGAAAGCAAGGGAAATAAATCTTTGAGAATAAATATATAGTTTCTTATATTTGTATTATTTTAATTTTAATCCGAAAATAATTGCCCGTCAACAAAGCAGCCAGGCCCAGACATTTACAGAAATGATTAAATTCTGTCATCCTCGATATTTAAAGCAATGGTTCTGCACAAAGTGTTTTCAATTGTTTAGTTAGGAAGATAAAGATGGGAAAATATGCCTAGAAATAGACTGCCATATCTGCAGATATCAACAAAGGGAAGAGAGATGTCGAGAGACCAGTGAAGAAATGGATATGTATGGAACAGGTTGACTAGAGGCCTATTCCCTGAACTGAAGGTAATCATATTTGTATTTAATAGGTTGTTAGCCTCATATGTAAATATTATAATTACATATATTCGTAAATAAAATCTCTCTCTCTCTCTCTCTCTCTCTCTCTCTCTCTCTCTCTCTCTCTCAATATATATATAGAGAGAGAATGTGGGGGGCCCCCAACTATGCTTTTGCCCCGGGCCCCGCATATGCTAAGGGTGGGCCTGGGTGCCTACCCCAAAATCTGCTCTGGGCCAGGACAAATCATATACACCAGGAAAGGGGAGGGTGTCTTCTACGAGATGCCACTGCGTCCCGCCTGGCTCAGAGCTTCTGCTGGGCACTGGGCACGCACAGGTGCAGCAATGCAAAATCAAAATGGACAAAAACACATAGAAAACAATAAGTAACTGGGGGTACCCATCCTGAAATCTGCTCTGGGCCAGGACAAATCATACACCCCATGAAAGGGGAGGGTGTCCTCTATGAGATGCCGCTGCGTCCCGCCTGGCCCAGAGCTTCTGCTGAGCGCAGGGGAAGGATGAAGGCATCTATGCAGACAGAAAGGGTAGAGAATCTTCTTACTCTTACTCATTTCTCAGACCTCTTTCTGAAGCGAAGGGTCAAATCTGTAAAGAAGTTTGGAGCAGCCACATTAAAAGATAAGGGCAGGGCATTCCAGGCAGGGGGTTGCCAACCCTGCTTGGATATGGATGTCTTTGCAGAGGATCCCTAGTCAAGCTTTACCAACAGCACAATCCAAACTATATCTACTCAGAAGCAAGTCCTGTTGAGTTATATGGGGGCTTAGTCCCTTAGTACATGTGTTTAGAATTGTAGCCTTCACAGGCATCCATCTTTACTCTCGAATGCTCCCATCTAACATCTCCACAACACTAGGCTCCTTTCTTCCTACAGTGACCTTCTGGTGACTGGCCTGGCCTGAAGGCACTTAAGCCCTTCTTGCCAAAAGCAAGTAGGCTAGATTAAATGTTCCCTACCCAGGCTCCATCTTTTAGCTAAGATATCTAGCTTAATTTCCAGTCAGATTTTTTAAAAATTGTACGCTCCAAGCAACTGTGATTGATGCTTAATGTATCATGCTTAATGACATCACTCGGGCCCGTCCCGTGACATCACTCGGGCCCACCCCTAAAATCTCAGGTTTTGGGATGCTTCTGACCTGGCAACCCTATCTGGAATAAAGTTTGTAAAAACAATAACAACTTATCAGCACATTTTAAGCATTTTAAAGCATGACTGCTTCATGCTATTGGACATCTTAGTCCTGACCTCAGCATCCAACAGCCCAGGGCGGACAGCCTTTGCCAAACCTGCCATTGCCCACTGCTGCTTGGCCTCCCTGCAGCATATTCTTACATGCGAGCGGCCTTACCTGGTGGCAGCAGGCGTAACAGAGCTGCCGCCACTGCCAGGTAAGCCTGCAAATGAGAAACTACATCAGGGGTGAGGAACCTTTTTCAACTTTGGAATTGAAAACCTTTGTCCTAAGCTGTTGTCCTAACCATTGTCCTAAGAATCCAAAAAGGGTATCTTTCTGTTCTTCTGGGAGATTGCTTTCCCTCCTTGCATCTGCAATAATACTGGAAGGTCCACTGCTTCTGACAAGTATAACATGTTTTCTGGCAACACTATGGTGGCACATCTTTCAATGTTATCATCATCACATGTACCACAGGCACGTCTTCTGATCCTTGCCACCCTGGGCTCCTACTGGGAGGAAGGGTGGGATATAAATCTAATAAATAAATAATCAATAAGATAAAATAAAACCTGAGGGCCACATTCCCTTCTGCATAATTTTCCAGGCGCCACATCATGCCAATCCTGGGCAAAGCCAGAGGCAAAAGTGAATGGAATGTGATTTTTACCTTTGTACAGTAGGCTAGTTTCTCCACACGCTTGTTATCAGAGTTCACAGGGTGCGTTCCTTGCCAGGCAAAAATACACAAGGAACGTTAGGAGCAGGGCCAGTAAACAGTGTGGCCTCAGGAGAATCTTGAGGGCCAGACAGAGGGATTTGGAGGGCCGCATTCAGCCCCTGGGCCCGAGGTTCCTCGCTCTTGAACTACATAGAAGCCACGCATGGAGAAGGGGCAGCAGGACAACACTGCTGGGCCCCAGCCCCAATGGCATGGATGGTACTGGTCACGTGCCCTAGAGGTCTGCATCAGGAAAGCCTATGCATGAAGGACTCCCATGTAGGGTTCTGTAAGACCCGCAATCAGAAATGCATTTGGAATGACATCCCTGCTTGAGTCATGTGGTGATGGCTTAGGGCAATGCAGAGCATGACTAGCAAAGCTGTATTGCTTCTAGAGATCAGCATTTTCTTTACCTACCCTGCTGCTTTGAAGTAAGAGCTTCTGTGCTCATTTCAAGGGAGAGGAAAATATAAACAGCAGAGTGTATTTAATTAGACTCCCTCCCCCATAGTAGAGAAAGAACTGAAGGCTTACAGCTCCCAGAATTGCAATAAGGATTTTACTTAGCATTTAACTATATTTAAAAGTGAACTGTAGGTGTTATTGTAAAAAACAAAACAAAACACACACAGTTTGAAAAGGAGCCTTTGGCTTCCCACTCTCTTTTGTTCTTGCCAGCAGGTGGCATCAGCACAATCACATGTTGCAACACAGAGGCAGGCAGCAATGTGGAGGAAGGATTTAGTTTCTCTCTCTCTCTCTGTGTGTGTTTTATCTCCAATTTTCTGTGGCTCAGGAGTCAGGACCACTTCTCACATCACTTTTTGAGTACTGAGATACGTTCTGAATTTCATTTTTATAAATTAAAAAATGTGGAAATTATAATATATGGATCTAAGACAAAGGATTGCATCCAGTGTTAGATCTATTGAAGTTAATGGACATGACTAACTTAGGTCCATTAATTTCAGTGGGTCAACTCTGAGCAGAACTTAGTTGGCTATGATCCCAGGAATCTTGTGGAATTTTACAATCTAACAGATTTATTGCCACATAAGCTTTTGTGGACTAGAGTTCTCTTCATCAGTCACATGAAAGGAAGGAAGTGTATCCTTAACTGGCAGATTAATACACATACATATAAGCACACACATAGAGAGAGAGGGGGAGGGTATAGGGGGGAAAAAGATCAACACTGAGCCAGAATGCTCTGGAAATGAAAGAGGTACAGCTGGGCATTTCTATGAAAATCTCAAATGCATAAAATGAGTGGAGAACTTTTTTTCACACTGAGGGCCATATTCACATCTGGGCAACCTTCTGAGGGCCACATGCCAGTGGTGGCGGTGGACAGAGGCAAAAGGTGGCGGAGCAATGAATGTAAATTTAACCATTGTACAGTAGGCTGGTTTCTACATAACACTCACATACTCCTCCCTGCCCTCCATCCAGACAAGCAAGCAGTGTGATCAGAGTTTATAGATGCATTCCAGCCAGGACCAGTGAGGGATGTGGCCTGGAGAGAGTTCTGAGGGCCAGACAGAAAGGCCTCGAGGGCCTCATTGAGCTCTGGGGCCTCAGGTTCCCCAACCCTCTGGTATAAAAGAGAAAGAGAGTGATCAGTCACAGCAGCTATATGCTGCAAATTGCTCAAGTAGAATTTATCATTTGGTTTGATTGTATTTGCTTGGAATTTAATAGGCACCAAGGGCTAGTGTTTTGCTTTGTGTGGCCCAGTTACAGGTGTCAAATTAGTATAGCAATTAACCTGGACTAACCTGGCTACCCATCTGGAAGTTAAATATGTATCTCCTATTGCTCCACCCTAAATCAGGGACATAACTTGAAGAGGGCGCAGCAGTTGGTACCACTGAACCTGCCAATGAGCTCTTTAACCAGCCCAGCCTACACACTGCTGCTGTCCCAAAGTCCTACCTCCTGGCCTGATAACCCTGGCTCAACACCAAGGGAGAAGAGAGCACGCCCCTGTTGCTTGGACTGGGTGTTTGGGAGGAAGGGAAAGATGTGCCTGGGACAAGATCAGTTGTGGAGGACAAGGGGTGTGTGTACAATTGCAGCAGTCCTGGGAGAAGGTAAGGGACACATGGCATAGTCCATTAGTGGCTGTGCCGTGTGCTGGCCCTTTCTCCAGCCTGAGAAATGATGGCTGTCCTATCAGTTAGCCCTTGGGTCTGTGACTGCTTCTGTTGAAGACCAGGTCAGCTTTAAATAAGATTTCCCTCATTCATGACTTGATTGTGGATGAGGAGGCCAACTTGGTCTGTATTACGGAGACCTGGGTGGGTGAGCAGGGTGGAGTTGGTCTCACCTAACAGTTGGGTGAGTCCAACTCCACCCTGCTCACCCACCCGTGCCCACTTGGGTACTCAGTGCAGCATCAGGGTAGAATCAAGGGTTGGGGAGGGGCAGTTGCTGTGGTCTATAGGGATTCCATCTTCCTCTCCAGACTTCCTGTCTGCTTGCGTGAGAACCTAGAATGTTTGTACCTAGCTTTGGGTAATTGGGGCAGATTGGGGATTCTGCTGGTTTAACGCTTGCCTCGCTGCCCAGCAGTCTCCCTGCTTGAGCTGTTGGAGATAGTCTTGGAGACAGTGTTGACTCCCCTCTGAAGGACCAGGTACGTAGCTTGGGGTATTCCTGGATTCATTACTGTCACTTGAGGCTCAAGTAGCCTAGGTGGCACAGAGTGTCTTCCATCAGCTTCATCTAGTGGCCCAGCTACACCCCTATCTGGACAGGGATAGCCTAACTTTGGTTGTCTACACTCTGGAAACCTGTAGGTTAGACTACTGCAATGCATGATACATGGGACTGCCTTTGAAGATGGTTCAGAAACTCAAGCTATTGCAGAATTTGGTGGCCAGATTGCTGACTGGGGTAAGTCAGCTCATACATATAACACCAATTCTGGCATGGCTGCGTTGGCTACCAGTTAGTTTCCAGGCTCAATTCACAGTGCTTGTTTTGATCTATAAAGCCTCCAGAACCTCAGTAGCTCTAGGACCGCCGCTCCCTGTATGTACCAACTGAGATCCTGCACTCATCATCAGAGGCCCTTCTTTGTGTGCCCCCTCCATGGGAGGCTCAGAAAATGGCAACACAAGAATGGGCCTTTTCAGTGGTGGCCCCCTGGCTGTGGACTGCTGTCTCAAGAGAGGTACGCCTGGCAGCTTCTTTATCCACCTTTAGGTCCGAGGCAAAGATCTTCCTTTTCACGCAGGCCTTTGGCCCTTGACGTGTGCTGTCTTAGTTTCTCTTGTTTGGCTGTTAAGTTTTTAT